>NC_077228.1:269277358-270017436 GCF_027887165.1 Monodelphis domestica | reverse complement strand
GTAGTAAAAGTATGTTCATTCCCATTTTTCAGAGGAAGATACTTAGGAAGGGATATGATTCACCCAAGGTCACACATCAAATAATTTATGAAGCCATCACTTGAATATAGGAGAAGGAAGGAGAACAGGTGACCCAACCTAAAATATATATCAAAGGGCTATGTGGCTCAGTGGATAGAGCCTGGAGACAAGATCCTGGGTTCAAATCTGTCCTTGGATATTTCCTAGCTTTGTGACCCTGGGTAAGTCATTCAGCCCCCTAGCTCTTACCACTCTTCTGAGTGGTACCAATAAACAATATTGATTCTAAGGGGGTTTTTTGTGGTTTTTTGTTTGGTTTTTTGTTTTTGTTTTTATTTTAAACCCTTACCTTCCACCTTAGAATAAATACTATGTATTGGTTTATTGGCAGAAAAGTGTTAAGGGCTAGGGCAATGGGGGTTAAGTGACTTGCCCAGGGTCATACAGCTAGGAAGTGTCTGAGTCTAGATTTGAACCTCCCATCTCTGGATCTGGCTCTCAAACCACTGAGCAACCCAGCTGCCCCCTCTAAGGGTTTTGGGTTTTTTTATAGGAAAGGAGGGGGAGAGAGGCAGGCCTACCATGGCTTTCCCTTCCAAACAGACAAACAAAAGAAGGAGCTTCAGATAGAGCAAAGCTATTCAATGGCATCACTACAATCTGCTTCTCCTAAATGGGCTCAGGCTGGGGCAGCCGAAGGAGATCCAGCCATAATATCTCAACCACAGTTCATTGTCTGTTCCCCTATGCTTCCTGCTCTTCCTCCCAATTTCACGATTGCTGTCTATGGCACCCCTATTCACCCAGGCTCTCACTTTTAAAACTTTGCTGTTACCTCAACCAATTGATCACTCAACAAGCATTTGGAACACACTTCTTATGTGCCAGGCACTAGATTAAGTACTGGAGATGGGAAGGGGGGAAAAGCACCTTCTGCATTTAATGGGGGAGAAAACATGCAAATAAAATGTAAATGTGTATATACAAACAAGATGTTGTAGTTCAGTTGTGTCCAACTCTTCATGACCCCATTTAGGGTTTTCTGAGCAAAGATCCTGGAGTGGTTTGCTGTTTCCTAATCCAGCTTATTTTACAGATAAGGAAACTGAGGCAAAGAGGGTGAAGTGACTTGCCCAGGATCACATAGTTAGTAAAGTGTCAGGCTGCGTTTGAACTCAGATCTTCTAGACTCTAGACCCAGCTTCATTGTACCACCTAGATACGTGCCCAGAGTATTTGGAAGAAAGGTAGCCTTAGAGGGGAAGGCACTAGCAGCTGGCTGGACCTGGAAAGACCTCCCTTGGCTCTTCTATCTAATCAATTACCCAATCATGTCAATTATACCTCCCACCTCTTCTTCCTTCCTCTCTGGACTCCCTACTACAAGCTCATGTTGCCTCCCACCTATGTGTGTTCAACAGCCTCCTCACAGACCTTCCTGCCTCCACTCTCTCCCTCTTCCAGCCCATCTTTCATTCTGCTGCCAGAAACATCTTCCAAATTTCTAGACCTCCTTTTTTTAAAAAATTTAAACCCTTACCTTCTGTCTTATAAATGATACTAAGCATCAAATCCAAGACAGAAGAGCGATAAGGGCTAGGCAGTTAGGGTTAAGTGACTTTCCCAGGGTCACACACCAAGGAAGTATCTGAGGCCACATTTGAATCCAAGACCTCTTATCTCCAGGCTGGACCATCTAGCTGCCCTACAATTAATTAACAGATTTTCATAGACTATTAGAGCAAGATGGGATCTGAGACCCAACTTGAGGAAGGAATTTGCCCAAAGTCACAAAGTTAGTTAAGAGAAAACCACAAACTAAATGGATAAAACATCAGTCAGGCAAAGAGAAGATTCCATCTGAGGTTCCCAGGGAAAAAGGAATAGTCTGAATCCTATCAATCCTTTGAGGTCTGTCACCTCCAGGAGGCCTTCACCCTCCTTTGAGCTGTATCACACTGAGTACTTAATGCCTATTTACCGTCCTCCAGCTCCAGCAACACCCAACTCTTCTGTGTGTGCGTATGTGTCTGTTCCTTGACGGCAGTGATGATTTGGCTTTTGTCTTTGTATCCTAGCTCTTAGCATCCTGTCGGGCACAAAATCTGCTGATTCATTGGCCTCTCCAATGGCTAGACCATAGCAGAAACAATTGTCTTTTCTTTATGACAGTGACATCTGAGTTTTTTGAAGCCTCCACAGTTCAAGCTTCCAAAACCTCTCATTCGGACTCTCTCTTCTTAAAATTAGAGGATGGTAGATTCAGAGCTGAAAAGGGCCTTATGGACCATCAAATCCAACCCCTTCGTTTTTATAGAGTAGCAAACTGAGGTTCAAAGAAGTTACAATGACTTGCCAAATGGTATGCAGCTACCATATTAAGTGCCTGAGTTAGGATTTGAACTCACATCTTCCCAACTCTTCCTGACTCTAGGTTCACTGGGTCATCAACTGTATCTGTTTCCAGCCTTTGCCCCTCCCTCCAATCCTTTCTCCATACACCTATCAAAATAGCTTTCCTAATGCATGGATTTGTCTATATGACTTCCCCTACTGAAAAACCTGTTCTTTTCCTTTAGGTTGATATATTTGTGATATCTTTTTCTGTTTTTTACTATGATGACCATTAAAATCAAGCACCACAATTAAAAAAAAATCTTTTCAGTTCAATCTAGTCCAATACTTCATGACCCTATTTGGGGTTCTCTTGGCAGAGATACTGGAGTGGTTTTCCATTTCCTTCTCCAGCTCATTTGACAGATGAGGAAATTGAGGCAAACAGGGTTAAGTGACTTGCCAAGGATCACACGACTAATAAGTTCCTGAGACTAGATTAAGATGAGTATTCCTGACTTCATGCCCAGTGCTCTGTATCCACTGTGACACCTAGCTCTAAACCTTTAAAGACTTTTTATTGACTCCTTTTAAATAAAAATTTCCCAGTCTGACATTTAGAGTTCCCTGCAGAGTGGGGGATTTTCTGTCCTAATCTTCCTGTCCAGATTTATTTCCCATGATTCCTCTTCAGGTACTCCTTATCTTCTCATCTTGGAGTCCTTGGATTCCTTCAAGACTCAGATGAGAAATCTTCCATGATCCTCCTAATTGCTAAGGTTCTCTCCTCCTCAAATTCTCTTGCATTCACCTCTCTACCTACATCATATCATATACCCCAACAGAATATTAGCTCCTTGAGGTAAGGGATTATTTTTCATTTTTGTTGTTCAATTCCCAACTTTTATCACAGTGACACACTCGGCAAGCATTTAATCAATGTGGAGTTATCTAACACATCGTTATGCTCCCTTGAGTGAACTTATCTAGGTTGTTCCTTGGAGGCAAGACATATCTTCTCTGTCCCTGTCTTTTCTAGCTTGGCAAAAACTACCAGGCAGGGCAGTGAAGTGGCCCAGGCCAGAAGATAGGAAGACTCCTGAGTTCAAAACTGGCCTTAGACACTTCTCACTGTGTAAGCTGAGGCAAGTCACTTTACCTGTTGGCCTCAGTTTCCTCATCTGTAAAATGAGCTGGAGAAGGAAACGGCAAACTGCTCCATGATCTCTGTCAATAAAAGCCCAAAT
The DNA here is from genome assembly GCF_027887165.1 of Monodelphis domestica. Lineage (NCBI taxonomy): Eukaryota > Metazoa > Chordata > Mammalia > Didelphimorphia > Didelphidae > Monodelphis > Monodelphis domestica. The sequence goes on along the minus strand of NC_077228.1, from coordinate 270,013,834 downwards.
GGGGTCACCAAGAGTCAGACTTGACTGAAAACAACTGAAACTACCAGAACTTACCCTTTGCCAGCATATGCACTGGAGAAGCTGGGTTCCCTACCAAATCATAAGGCAGCATTATAGCATTTGCAGCATATTAGGTATCAGTGGATACTTAGAGTTAAATCTAGAGGGGCCTGTGAAAATGAGCCAAAAGAGCTTATCTCTGAGTTATAGCAGGCAATCTGTCCTACTATGTGCCAGGCATTGTGCTAAATAAGCACTGAGGATAAAAATAAAGAGGCAAAAGACAGTCTCTGCTTACAATCTAATGAAGACATGGAGTCAATAAAATGTGACTGCTGGAATGAGGGCTGCCCTTTGATTGGGGAATGGCTGAACAAATTGTGGTATCTGGTGGTTGTGCTAAAAGGAATAATGAACTGGAGGAATTCCATGGGGACTGGAACAGCCTCCAGGAATTGATGCAGAGTGAGAGGAGCAGAACCAGGAGAACATTGTACACAGAGACCAATACACTGTGGTTCAACTGAACGTAATGGACTTCTCTAGTAGCAGCAATGCAAGCATCCAGGACAGTTCTGAGGGACTTATGAGAAAGAACGCTATCCACATCTAGAGGAAGAACTGTGGGAGCAGAAACCCAGAAGAAAAACATATGATTGATCACATGGATTGATGGGGATGTTGACTCTAAATGATCATCCTAATGCAAATATCAATAATATGGAAATGGGTCTTGATCAATGACACATGTGAAACCCAGAAGAATTGCTTGTTGGCTACGGGAGGGGGGTGGGAGGATGGGGAGGGAAAGAACACGATTCATGCAACTATGGAAAAATATTCTAAATTAATTAATTAAACAAATAAACTTAAATTCTTTTTTAAATGTGATTGCTGGGGCAATAAGATAGGTAAGATTCCTCCTCCCACAACATTCTCCACTTCTTTTGGAAGAAAGACTTTTCCCTGGGCCTCTCAATCTAAAGTATAGATCATCAACACTCCATCCATTCAAGTCCAGTAGCAGAATTCAGCTGTTTGCTTCTTGTCCAGCCATTGGATATGGAGGCATTTTCCTTCATCACCACCATGATCTCAGCCCTGCCCCCCCCCTTCCCATTCCCCTGCCCAATCCCACACATGGAGCTCAATAGCTGCAGGACCAGCCTAGGCCAGAGTGTGGAAATCTGAGCCCCTGTGACAAGAGCCAAAAGGAAGAGGCTTTCCTCTCTCCACAGGCTGGTTGGGACAGGCATGGGCTGGCTTTCTGGATGGGCAGGAACTCTCTGCCCACTCTAAATCTGTTCCCTAAGACTGTCAAACAGAGAAACTTCCCCCCCACTATGAGGAATCACAATGTCATGACTGAAGGGTCAAAAGATCCCAAGAGGATGAGGAGGAAAGGATGATGGAAAACTTGAAGAATAAGAGAAAGGAGCTGAAACCCTACTTACAAAGGAAGTCTATCTCTAAGACCCAGAAATAAACAGCTCATAGATTTAGAGGTGGAAGGAAGCAGAGAGAGAGAGAGATGGGCATCTTTTCCAACCCCCTTCATTTTACAGGTGAGTCATCTAATCCAACCTCCTTATTTTTTTAAGCCCAGTCTGCCTTTGGTCACACAGTGAGCAACAAAGCTAGCATTTGAACCCAGGTGCTCTGACTCTACTTCTAAGTGTTCTTCCCACCAAACTAAGCTACCTTCCTCCAAAGACAGCTGGGCAGTTCACCCATGCAGGTTTCCCATGTCCTTTCTCCATGGAGCCAGGGACAAGGCGTTACTCCTCTGTGCTTTGAAACCTGCAGGGTAGAAGAGGAACCTCTTCCCTGGACATTTTCACAGTGGTCAGAATTCCTTCTTACACTTAGCCCTCTCTCATCTATCTCTCTGCTCCAAACACTGGAACTACTTTTGTCTGGTGCTGTTTCTACCAAGATCAGGATTACATTTTCTAGCCTCTAAGAAGATGGGGAATGGGGGGAGGCAGATGCTTTGCCCCACTCGACTCCTAACCTCTCCCTCTCCAGGAGCAGGTGGGCTTGGCTCCCCTGAAGCTCCCTACTAACTGGAAGCAGGATTTTCCTCCTGGTCTATCCTCTCCCATGACTCTCCATTCTCCCCCTCCTTTCCTCCCAGCCTGTCTCTGAGTTAATGTACAATCTTTGACGGGTGCTCTAATTATCCAGAGAAGTCTAATTGACCCCCTCAGTTGGGGGCAGTGAGGAAGTGGGAAGGAAGCCAGGCTTGGCTGAAAGGACAGAGCACCAGAGTTTTCTAGGGTCTATTTAGAGGATTCTGACCCCAAGAACAATGGGAAAGGCACAGGACTTGGAATAAGGAGCTAGGTTCAAACCTGTCCCCACAGTTTACTCACTTCACCCCAAGTCTGATCTATAAAATGAAGAGGTCTGACCTAAAAAGTTCTACTATTCCTTCTAGCTTTAATTAATTATATGATCCTTCTCAGCTGAAATGCTCAATTACTGGGTGCTTTGCACAGTGCTAGGCACAGAGTAAAAGATGATAGGTCCTTCCAAATTGTCTCCTACTCTACCCAGAGAGGACAGGCAGGTAAGATAGCTACCTTTTCTCTCTCTGACTCTCTCCACTGTGTCTCTCTTCTCCCTGTGTCTCTCTATACTTTTTGTCTCTGTCCCATCCTGCCTTGTATATATGGCAGCTAGGTGGTGCAGTGGCTAGAGTTCTGGGCCTGGAGTCAGAAAGACTCATCTTTCTGAGTTCAAACTGGGTCTCACACTTACTAGCTATATGACTCTGGGCAAGTCACTTCAGTTTCCTCATCTGCTAAATGATGGGGTTGAGAAGTCTTGGACATGGCTGAAAAACATCAGCATGATTTCCAGTCCTCTTCCTCATGAAACTAAATGGTCTAGGGCTGTGTTGGAGAACCCATGACACACATGGGTGTCTTGCTGGAAGGGGTTGTCCCCTTCCCCCTCTTCATGTGCACCTGAGGACATTTCTCACATCACCAGCCCCTCTGCCCAGCAGCCCAATGGGAGCACTTCCTCCAACCCCTGTCTTCAGTAAGGCAGGGGCTTACATATAGCATGAAGGTTGCAGTTTGCAGGGAACTCATCTCTAAAAGGTTCACCATCACTGGTCTAGGGCAAAGGTTTTTAACTGGGAGTCCATAGACTCTTCCCTCTCCAGGGGGTCTATAAGCAAGTTTTAGGGGGTCTGTAACCTTGGTTGTTATTTCAATAAAATTGGTTTCCTTTGTAACCCTAATCCATTTAATTTTATATGTTTTATTTTAGAGCTTACCTTCCATTTTAGAATCAATAGTAAATATTGGTTTCCAAGGCAGAAGAGCCATAAGAGCTACATAATCGAGGTTAACTGACTTGCCCAAAGTCAGATTGGAACCAGGACCTCCAGGCCTACTTCTCTATCCACTGAGCCACCTAGCTGCCACTAATTTTAGATATTTAAAAGCAATATTCTGAGAAGGGTTCTGCTGGGCCATCAAAGGGACCCATGACACAAAAATGGTTAAGAATCCTTGGTCTAATAAAAAAACATTGGTCTTAAAGAGTCAGAAGCCCTGGCCCAGAGTTTGCTCTGACACTGCACAACCTTGAGCAAATCAGGTCTCAGGAATTCAAAGTTTCCTCATCTAAAAAATAGGGATAAAAATACTTGTACTACTTCGTAGAGCTGTTGGGAAGAAAGTCTCTTATAAAATGTTAAAATTGTAAAGACAAGAAACTTTTGAAAGACAGGGACTTTGATCAGTGTAGTAACCAACCAATTCAGAAGACCAATGATAAAGCCTGCTACCCATCTCCTGGCACACCAGTGATGGCCTCAAGACACAGAATGAGAAATGAATATATTTTGGACAAGCTAATGAGGGGAATTGGTTTTGTTTGATTACTTATATTCATTATAAGAGTTTGGTTTTTCTTTATTCTTTTTTTTCCCAATCAGAGGAAGTTAAAAGAAAAGCAGATTAAATGCTTCTTAATGGGAAAAAATTTTTTTAAATAAACTGTGATGTTAATGTGAGCTCATATTATCAATAAATGTAATAAAATAAATAAAAATAAATAAAATCAATTAATGAGCTTCTACTAGGTTTGGATCCAGATATGACTGTGAAGCTAAGAAAAATTATCTTTGCCAAGAATACTGGCATCACAGATTTTGAGATGAAAAGGAACCTGGAAGCTGTCTAGTACAGTGGTGTCAAACTCAAACAGAAACAGTGGCCTATAGGCTGCACTGACTTAGAAAACCACATATTAACATTCTCTTTGTTTTATTAATTTTGTTAAATATTTCCTAATTACTTTTTTATCTGTTTTCATGTACTATACAGGAGTATTATGGATTACATGCACCCGGAATCTCATATTTAACACTTTTGGTCCAATCCCCTCATTTTAGAGGTAGAAAGTGGGGATTTATGAGGTTAAGTGACCTATCAAAGATCACATAAATAGTAGGATAGACATCTGAACCCATGCCCTCTGGCTCCCAATCCAGCATTTTTTCCACCATACCCTCCAGCTATTGGTCCTAAATGTGAGCCTTCCTCAAACACACCCTCTTCCACCTGTTTTCAAGCTCCAGTCTGGGTGGGCTATCAGATGGTCATCTGCTCTCTCCTGATCAATGTTTGCCTCTTGGCTTTGTCTCAGGTTTTCTCAAATTTTTTTATTTTTTATTTATTTTTTTTTACTGCTTACCTGCTGTCTTAAAATCAATATGGAGTTCCAAGGAATGGTAAGGGCTAGGCATTGGAAATTAAGAGACTTGTCCAGGGTCACACAGCTAGAAAGTGTCTGAGGCCAGATTTCAACCCTGGACTTTCCATCTCCAGGCCTGGCTCTCTATCCACTGAGCCACCCAGCTGTCCTTAATTTCCCTCTTTTAAAGATTCCTTTTGAAGATTAAGGAACTCTCCAAGTGGAAAGTCAATGAGGGGGTCTAAGTGCTCTAGGTTTGGAGCCTCATCCTTGCCCAATATCTTACAGGGCCTGGTACATAACTTTTGCTTAATTTTGCTTATTCACTGACAATGATCCCCACCATTCACTCTTTTCTTTCCACTATGCATACAGGTGGAACTACAGAGGTAAATTAGGAAGGGGGTAGGGTAGGAAGTGTCTTTGCCTACCAAATAAGACAATAGGAGAGATTCCAATACCATGGTATCCCTGTCTAGGGAGGGATGTGGCCAAGGGAAGAAAAGATTTCTAACAAGGGATGGGTTTCTGAATGGAAAGTGCTTGGATAAGGGAAAGGGGAACTTCCATCAGAGTAGGTCTGCTGACAGACTAGGTATGAGGCTAAGGAATCCCACAGGATCATGGGCTAGAAAGGCCCTTAGAGGTCATCTTGTCCAACCACTTCATTTGATAAATGAGATAAGCTAGGATTGCAATGGGATTCTTTGGGCAAGTGTGAATTTGTTGGTCCAGCTCCTGGACAGGGTGGCAGGGAACAACAAGGTAATAAGATTTAAAACTCAAAGAGATATAGAGCCCATTTAGTCCACATCCCTCATCATATAGAAGGAAGAAAGAATTGAAGGAATTTGCCCCCATTTCCTGGGGGAGAAAATTGGAGGGCAGGGATTTAAGCCTAGCTCAGATGATGGCAAACCCAGTGTTTCTGTCACTATTCCAAGGAGTTGTGGCCCCTCCAAAGTCTCCTAGATCTAGAGATGAAAGAATCAGGATTTAAGGTGAGGGGCACAGAACAGCTGTGAAAGCACTTCATGCCCAGTCAGCAATAACCCTGCAAATAAATCAGTCTTGCACCTACTCCCCTTAAGTTCTGGGTTTCTGGGTCCCAGTACTCACTCACTCTCTGTCTGTCTGTCTATCTGACTCCCTAGCTCTCTCCCTCCCTCCCCCCAGACAATAAGTAGATACAGCTGTTTATCCACCTTCATACCTAGGGAATTGCAGTACAAAATTAATTAATGTTTGCAAAATGCTCTGGGAGACCCAGGGGGTGGAAACCCTGAGGCGCCAGGTGAATGCTAGGTTTGTTGACAGACTCTGCTCGGGTGAAAGGAGGGGCTCGCTAGGGGGGAAGATAAGAGATGGGGAAAAGAGTGAGAACTAGGATCAGTTCGTTCTCCAAAATGGAAGGGGAGGAGGCGTGTGGCATAGCCTAAGATTTAAAAGTCTAGGAAAGTGAGAGAGAAAGGTTAAAACTTTGTACTCATTTGGATGTCCCAGTACCGGCATAGAAGAGGAGAATTTCACAGTTTATCTTATCACAGTAGCTTAGAGATCAGTGGATCCCAAAAGGAAGGGATGCTGAGCTAAGAGCCAGAGCTGCCCTGCAGCTTCCCGCGTGGTCTGAGTGTCAAGATTCCACTGAAAGAGCCCTTACTGACATCCTAGCTCCAATGTAGCAGCAAAATCTCCTCCTTCCTAGGACCACCGACCCAACACTCCCTCCGCCCAGCTTCAGCTCAAGCCTTCTGTACTTTCACACCTGGGAAGGAGGGGAGACTTTAGGGGAAGGGTCCGTTTCTTCCCCTTTAGCCCCTCCAGTAGGAAAAGAGCGAGTCAAAAAAGAGCTGAGGCTTCGCAGGGAGTAAGGAGAGAGGAGCCGTACCCGGGGTGGGGTACAGCCAGCCAGCCTCGTAAGGGCCCTTGCCTCCTACCTGAGCAAACATTCACTTCCTTTCTCAAAGCAAAATATGCAAGCATTTCCACCTCCCTCCACCCCCTCCTAACAAACCCCGGGCAGCTGTCTCCGAGTTCCGAGCAGTCTTAAGACACTCCGTCGGTGGGCTTGGGGAAGGAGAGGTACTGTTCACAACAAGGGCAAGGGGGACCCGTGAGCCCTCTCCCACTCCCGGACCAGGCTCCCCCTTCTCACTCACCCTAGGGTACTGATGAAGCCATTGACCGAGCCCTCAGCGTACAGGGAGACGATGTCCCCGATGTGGAGGAAACTGGACATTTCGTTCATGGCTGCAGGCGGGTGTGCAGCCTGGGCACCCGAGGGGGCGCACTTAGAGAGGGCGAAGAGGAAAGAGCCTCTCAGGGGGGCGGGGAGGAGCGCGCCCCCAACCTCGGAGCAGCGCGCTCAGCCGTGCCCAGGGTGGGCTCCGCCTGAGAGCAGTGCCGGCAGAGGAGAGGGACGCGTTTGCCCCTGGAAGGCTGCCCCGAGGTCTCAGTGCGCCCTCCCACCCGCCAGCCGTGCCTGGGTCCTGCCTGCCCGGCTCGCTACCTGCAATGGAGGGAGAGCAGGAAGTCTGGGGCCGCCACACACATGCAAATCCAGCCCCGGGAGGCGGGGAGGCCACACCCCGGCTCACCCCACACCCCCCTCTCTCTGGCTGGGGCCAGCCAGGCTGCGCCCATGTCAAGGCATAGGGAGGTGGAGGCACGGGAGACCCTGCTCCCCAATCATCCGAGCCGGGAAGGGACCCAGATGTGGCACGCTCCAGCTCCCAACTACCCCGGGGCTCTATCCTCCTGCCCAGATCCGAGATCACAGCACTGGGGCTGTAGATAAGGTGCTGGGGGCCCGGGAGAGAGAAATACGTGTACTGGTTGAAGGGAGCTGAGAACTCCCGGGCTGAACAGGCAATCGAAACAGTCCCAAACCCACCAGAAGACCCCTTCCCTAGGTGCGCCCACCCGTTTGCGCACCAGAGTTAGCGTGAAACCTTCCCCCAACCTCTGGTGCGGGTTCAGATTTCCAGATGTAGAAAGAACACCTAAATCCCCAACCTCGGAGTTTGGGGAGGGGTACGGGAAGAGCTGTGCGTTCCTAGGGGCAGAAAGCGATTTCTCCTGTCTGGAGTATCGGTCTCGGGGAGCCACCGGATCCCAAAGGCGAAAAGAAGTCAGCAACCCTCCACCACCACCAATTCTCTACTCTTTCCCTCTCATTTTGCTTCTCGTGCCCAAGTGGGTGCAGGATTCTTCTACTCCAAGACAGCCCTAGGACTGCTTCGAAGGCACCCCGCTCCCAACCCCGCACTGTCCCGCACCGCCCTACAAGCTAAGGCGCGCTACCCCGGCCCTATAAATCACTTCATTTGGTAAAACCTGAAAAGGCCTTTCATTGCAAAATAGAAAGTACCCGTCTTGGGGTTTGGAGGGGAAATGGAGCAACAGGGTGGGTTTTGTTCTCGGCGTTTTTTTTTTTTTTTTGGTTTGGTCGCTCCAGATTCCTCTACACAAAGCAAAGGGATCCAACTTTCGAATCTGTTCAGTTTCACCCTCTTGACTGAGCCGGGTGAAAATTCTCCCTCGCCCCTAATTCCCCAGCTCCTCCTCCCGCCCCCGCTCCCCCGCCCCCACCCGTCTCTCTCTCTCTCTCTCTCTCTCTCTCTCTCTCTCTCTCTCCCTTCCCCCCCCCCCCCCCCCCGCCTCCAATGAAAAAGAAAACTACTTTTGCTATTTAGTATTAATGTGATGCAAACAATGGAATGGGTGTTGTACTAAACCCTGGCACTCGGCAGGGTTTCTGCCCTCCGGGATAGTGGCACACACACACTCACTCGCCTATACACACACACAAACACACACACGGGTGCGCGCACTCACCAGTAGATGCATCACGCACGCGTACCCGCCCCTCTGTAGGGGGAGCTTAGAATGACTTAGCTTTGTTTTCTGTACTTCGGTGTTTATTTTCCTCTCTAATTTTTGACTTCCAGAGGTCCGGTGACTATTAGATGGGCGACTTTCCCCAAATTCGCCTCTTCCTGCACTCGGGGAGGTTTCCCTACCCAGAAAAGGGGAGCACTAGAGGAAGATTCCCAATGAGGAAGAAGATTGGCAGTGGGGCTTCTCCAGAGTTCCTGGACAGCCGGGAAGGAAGCTCCCTTGAAGGAGAGTGCAGATGAAGGCAAGGTGGTAAACTCAGAGAGTCCTTTAGAGGAAGTATCCTGCCCGACATGGACTAGCAGTACTGGAAGGGCTTTTAGATACCATCTAGGCCCACCTCTTCATTTTACTGACGGTGCAGAATCGAGACTGGGAACTGGAAAATGGTTTTCCATTGCCCACAGTCCCAGAGACAGTCAGAGGCAATCTTGGACAAGAACCCAGATCCCCATTCAATGTCATTCCTAAATTGCTCTCGGTGTCTTCCTGATCCAGGTTTGGAATTCAGGTGCTTGGGAGTTTGAGTAACCACAGGTTCAGGTAATGGGACCACTTGGCCTTCATCTATGCCATATAGCCTCTCCCAAAAAGTATCTCCCTCAGTGGTTGTCATTGTACCTGACTCCTCTTTGCAAATGTTAGCCTTAAAAGGGAGACAACTTCAAGTGACTTCAACCTTGGTAACCAACTTATGAGGAAGATCCTTTAGAACAATCCAGTAGGTGATTTCTCAGATTGGGTGAGACTTAAAGGGGAGGCTATAGGTAGGGCTGACTTCTAGGTTCTGGGTGCCACTAGAAGTTGGGGAGTGGAGAGAAAGGAGATCCTTGGGGGAGAATTTTTTTTAATCAGTTTTTTTTAAAGCAATGTATGCATGGAAAATCTGTATTGGATTACTCACCATCTCAGCAGGGGCAGGGGAAAGGGAGGGAGGGAAAGAATAAGACCCCAAATTCCTTTTAAACAGTTGGAAACTTTCTGCCTTAGAACTAACAGATAGTATTGATTCTAAGAAGATAAGGGTTAAAAAAAATACTCTGTGATTGTGAGCTGCTAGGTGGCTCAGGGTATTGAGTCAGGCCTAGAGACAGGAGATCCTAAATTCAAATTTGGCCTCAGAGACTTCCTAGCTGTGTGATCCTGGGTAAGTCACTTAATCCCCTATTGCCTCACCCTTACCAGTCTTCTGCCCTAGAACTAATACATTGTTATATTAACTCTAAGTACTGATTCTAAGATAGAAGGTAAAGGTTAAAAAAAAAGTACTCAGTGATTGTGGGCAGTTAGATGGCTCAGTGGATTGAGTCAGTCCTAGAAAGAGGAGGGCCTGGGTTCAAATGTGACCTTAGACACTTCCTAGCTGTGTTACCCTGGGTAAATCACTTAACCCCAGTTGCCAGGCCCTTATTGCTCTTTTGTCTTGGTTTAAAAATTGTTGGAAACTGTACATGTAATTGGAGGGGGGAGGGGATAAAATAAAATTAATTTTTTTAAAAGCAATGTAAAAAAGTAAATAAATAAAATTTTAAAAAATTAAAAAGCAATGTAATAGACCAGAGAGAATGTTCATACTGGATTTAGAAAATCTGAATTTGAATTCTACCTCTTTCAGTGTCATCTTGGGACAGTTACTTCCTCCATGAAACCTTCTCTGATTCCCACCCCACCTTCCAGCTAGAATTGATTCCTCTGCCTCCTCTAGTCACTTACCCTTCTCCACTCAATCACTATTTTTCAAAAACTCTTACCTTCTAACTTAGAATCAATACTGTATATTGGTTCCAAGACAAAAGAGCAATAAGGACTTGGCAACTGGAGCTACATGACTTACCCAGAGTAACACAGCTAGGAAGTGTCTAAGGTCACATTTGAACCCAGGCCCTCCTCTTTCTAGGACTGACTCAATCCACTGAGCCATCTAACTGCCCACAATCACTGAGTACTTTTTTTTTAACCTTTACCTTCTATCTTAGAATCAGTACTTAGAGTTAATATAACAATGTATTAGTTCTAGGGCAGAAGACTGGTAAGGGTGAGGCAATAGGGGATTAAGTGACTTACCCAGGATCACACAGCTAGGAAGTCTCTGAGGCCAAATTTGAATTTAGGATCTCCTGTCTCTAGGCCTGACTCAATACCCTGAGCCACCTAGCAGCTCACAATCACAGAGTATTTTTTTTAAGAACCTTCTAAGTGCCAAGCACTGCGCTAGACTTTGTCAAAACAAAGACAAAAACAACTCCTACTCAAAAGGAGCTTACATGTATGTGTGTGTGTGTGTGTGTGTAGAATATATATGTGTAGAATAAATACAAAGTCATTAAATGCAAGGTATTTGGGGAGGGAAGGCATCAGCAGCTGAGATTAGAAAAGGTTCATATAGACAATGATGCTTAAACTGCAGCTTAAAGGAAGAGAGATTCTAGGAGACAGGTGGAGAGAAGGCATTCTGAAGCATGGGAGATGGCTAGTGTAGGACATAGATGAGGGAAGTAGAAACAGAGAAAGGGCCAGTTTTTCTGGATGGCACTGTAGGAGGGAGAGTAACATGCAGAGATGCTGGAAGGATGGTTTAGAGTTAGGCTATAAAGAACATTGAAAGCTAACCAGAGGAGTTTGTATTTCATCCTAGAATCAAGAGCAAGTGACTAGAATTTAATGCATATGGGAAATACATGATTATATATGCACTCAAGGAAAACCATGAGGAATGTAGGCTAGAACGGGGGAGAGATTTGTGGCTTGGAGCCCAATTAGGAAGCCATTATACTAATTTAGGTAATAAAGTGATAAGGGCTTGTACTAATATGGTAGTTGTCTGAGAGAAGAGTTTGGATGGGAGAGTTATTGTGAAAATAGAAATGCAAGATTTAGCAACTGACTGCATATGTGGGGCTAGAGACCATAAGGGAGCAAGGATGACACCAAAGTTGCAAACCTAGAAGACTGCAAGGGTGGTGGCTCCTTAGACAGAAAAAAAACTTGTAAGAAGAAAGGCTCTGATGGGGAAAAGACTTGAATGCTGTTTTGGACATGTAAAATTTACGATGTCTCCTGGACATCTAGTTTCTTTTAAAAAAAATTTGAGGGGGCAGCTAGGTAGCTCAGTAGATTGAGAACCAGGCCCAGAGATGGGAGGTTCTGGGTTCAAATATGATCTCAGACACTTCCTAGCTGTGTGACCCTGGGCAAGTCACTTAACCCTCATTCCCTAGTACTAACCACTCTTTTCCCTTAGAACAAATAGACAGCATTGATTCTAAGAGAGAAGGTAAGGATTTATTTTTAAAAATTAAAATGTATTTTTAGTTGAGCAGCTAGATGGCTCAGGTGGATAAGTGACCCAGGCCTAGAGATGGGAGGTCCCAGGTTCAAATTTGGACTCAGATACTTCCTAGCTGTGTAACCTGGGGCACTTAACCCCCATTGCCTAGCCCTTAATGTTCTTCCGCCTTAGAACCCATGCTTAGTATCCATTCTGAGACATAAGGTAAGAGTTTTTAGATGTTTAAATAATTCTACCATTAATTTTTTTAAACTTTGAGTTCCAAATCTTCCCTACCCCTTGAGAAGGCAAACAATACGATGTTACAAATACGTATAAAGTCATGCAAAACATATTTCCATATTAGTTCTGTTGCAAAAGAAATAAACCAAAAAAACCAAACCAAAACAAAACCCAATAGTTTTTTTAGAGGTATGCTTTAGTTTGTTCTCACAGTTTTTTTAGAAGTATGCTTTAGTTTGCTCTCATGGTTCCTCAATTGTCTCTCTGGAGGAGCATGGGGTTTTTCATCATTGGGCCTTTGGAGCCATATTCCATCATGGCTTAATCAGAGAGCTAAATCTTTCACAGTTGATCACTGGTCATCCAGGTTCAAATATCCCATAGGCAGTTGGTGATGCAGGATTAAAGTTCAGCAGAGACCAGATCTAGAGTAATAGATCTGAGTAGCATCATCAGAGAGATGACAGTTAAAACCAAGGGAGCTGGTGAGATTACCAAGAGAGTATAGGAGTAGAAGAGAAGTGGATTTAGACAGAACTTTGGAGAATAACCATAGTTAGGGGCCATGATATAGATATCTCATTGTTCATTTTAGTCAGGTCTGACACTTTGTGACCCCATTTAGGTTTTTCTTGGCAAAGATACTGGATTAGTTTGCCATGGAAAAGGAATTTCCTTCTCCAGATCATTTTACAGATGAAGAGATTAACAGGATTAAGTGACTTGCCCAGGGTCATACAGCTAGTAAGTATCTACAGTTAGATTTTAACTCAGGTCTTCCTTTTTCCATAATGAATCACAGAAGAGACTAAGAAGAAGCAATTAGCCAAGTAGGAAGAAAACCAGGAGAGAGTAGTTTCACATAAACCCACAGAGGAGAGAGTACCTAGGAGGAGAAGGTGGTCTACAGTGTTAAATACAGCAGATAGATTGAGAAAGATGAATAGTGAAGGGGGGTGGGGGACATCTTATTTGACAATTAAGAGAGACTTGGTAATTTTAGAGAGAGCAGTTTCAGTCAAGTGATGAAGTCGGAAACCAGATTTCAAAGGTTTGATAAGTGAGCGAGAGGGAAGGAAGTGGAGGCAGTGAGTAGAAACAGCGTTTCTAGAAGTTTGTCTGTGAAGGGGAGGAGAATCTGGAACACAGTAGGGTCTAGTGAAGGTCTGGGATATTTTTGGTGGGGAGGGATTGTTTGTTGAGTATGAGGAAGATTTAAGACACGTTTGAAGGCAGCAGGAAAAGAACCAGTAGATAGAGAAAAGTTGAGAATTAGAGGGGAACAATTATAGCTGGAGTCTGGAATTGAGAGATAAGGGAATCTGAGGAAGCATCAAATGGACGTTGAAGTTACTTAGTGTGAAAGCAAGAGTTGGGCAGCAGAGGAAGATGGAGAGCCAGGCTGGTGCTGAACTCCTTGAGAAAAGAGGGAAAGTGACCTGGGATGGGGGTGGGGGGCTCACAACAGCAGTCTAGAATTAGCTACAAAATGTTTGATGCTGTGAACATCAAAGGAAGAGAGGTTTCTGAGTGAAAGTGCTAAGGAAGGGATCTGAAAGTAGCTCTGGGGAGCAAGGAGTACTCCAGCTCCAGCTCTGGGACCAGTGTGTTGGGGGTTGTAAGTGAAGATACAACCAATGATAGAAAGAGATCTAATGGGGGCAACTAGGCAACTCAGTGGATAGAACACTAGGCCTGAAGTCAGGAGGACCTGGATTCAGATCTGGGGTCCTTGTCCTTCTGTCTGAAAAGAGGAAAGGAAGGAAGGAAGGAAGGAAGGAAGGAAGGAAGGAAGGAAGGAAGGAAGGAAGGAAGGAAGGAAGGAAGGAAGGAAGGAAGGAAGGAAGGAAGGAAGGAAGGAAGGAAGGAAGGAAGGAAGGAAGGAAGGAAGGAAAAGATCTAGTGTCATAAGGGAGGCAGGACAGAAAAGGAGGTCTCTAAGGGTTAGTAGGTGGACTGTTAATAAGGGAAATATTTCCAGGATGGAAGGAAATGTGTTCACAATGGAATTGTGAATTCCTACAGGCAAGATGGGCAGGAGGTAAGACTTCTGTGTTGTTTTGCTACTGTGGTATATGCTTATCCCCTTCTAACTTATATTTTAGCTCTTCACAAACCAGACAAGTCACATCCTCTGATCGGGGTGTAACTGCCTGAGGGCAGAGACATGCTGTTTTTTGTTTTTGTATCTCCCCCAGAACTTTTCAGTATGACACATAATTGCCACTTAATAATAATTTATTTAAGTAAATTGTAACAAAGATAAATAGTAGGGGTGAAGAAAAGTACATCAAAAACAAGAAAAGAAAGTTTATGTGTCGGGCATCTGCTACACATTCATTAGAGATCTAGGAGCTAGGGAGCTTCTAGGCTAGAAGGATAGCTTCTACCTCCCTTCAGAGGCATGCATTGGCCACAAGGAAAAACCTCTTAACATTTGTTGTTTTTCAGTTGAGTCCAACTCTTCATGACCCCATTTGAAGTTTTTTTGGCAAAGATACTGGAGTGGTTTGCCATTTCCTTCCCCAGTTCATTGTACTGATGAAGAAACTGAGGCCAACAGGATTAAGTGATTTGCCCAGGGACACTCAGGATAGCAAGTATCTGAGGCCAGATATGAACTCGGGTCTTCCTGATTCCAGGCCCTGAGCTCTCTCCACTGTGCCATTTAACTGCCTCTCTAAACATTTAGAGTGGCATGTCCAGAAATGCAAAAGACTACCTCAGAGAAGAGCTGAGTTTCCCCTCACTGAAAATATACAATAGATACTTGTTAGGAATGTAGAGGGAATTCATATTGAGGTAGCTGTGGAACTAAGATGGTTTCTTTCAATTCTGAAGTCCTTTGACTTTAAAGCTTTGAGGTAAAGAAAAACCTTAGGGGCAGCTAGGTGGCTTAGAGCCAGACTTGGAGGCAGGAAGTCCTGGGTTCAAATTTCACCTTGGACACTTTGTAGCTGTGTGACCAGGGCAAGTCATTTAACTCCCATTATGGAGCCCTTATTGTTCTTCTGCTTTGGAACTGATATAAAGTATCAATTCTAAGATAAGAACATAAGAGGTTTTGGTTTTGTTGTTTTTTTTAAAGAGCAACCTTGCTCACCAGCCCCACTTATCCATCCTTGAGGAAAGGATCAAGGACCGTCCCTAAACCTGCAGTAAGTCAAAAAAAAACAGAGGTATGTGCATGTGTTGGTTTTGTTGCTATTGTCAGGGGTTGGAAGAGGCAATTCATAGAGATAGCCAGAAAATTAAAATGCCTCTCCAGTTCACTAGTACAATGGACTTGGACTTAAAAGAGCTGGGTTCGAATTCCTGCCAAATACCAAAGATTGTGTGCACTGGGCAAGTCAGTCAACTTCAGTAAGCTTTAAAATTCCACAAATGGAGATAGAAATCATTTACAGGATTATTGTGAAGCATAAAGGAGATATATATTGAATGCTTTTCAGACCTTTAGTACTCAGTGATGCAGGTGTACCCTCCAAACAATGCAGATCCTCTGATCTGGGCTCTCCAGGAAATCCTGCCAGGGAGTCTACCCAATAAACTGTGGTTATAACTGGGGAAGGCTGAATTGGCTTCAGGAAATTGCAAAGATCCTTTAATGACCCCAAACTTCATTGAAAAACAAAGGCCCCTCTTTTAATTCTATTACTCTTCTAGTAATGCTTGCATATTGTGGGGTGTAATGGTAGTAGCTTTTGTAGCCTTATTATAGCAATATTATAGCAAGGTAAAGATAGTGAGAGAGGAAAATGTAGGAAGGAGGTAAAGCTAACACCCCATAGTCCATCTCAGAACCCCACCCCAGCTTCCTGCAGGGTCTCACTTTATAAGCCATTCCCTTCACCCACTAGCTCTCCCACATCACACCCCCCCCCAACCAATCACAGTTCCTCAATTAGCCTGGCACTACCCTGGGGGCCAGTGTTTGTGGGATCAATTCCCTGGTTCCTGATTGACCCAAATTCAGAACAAATGGAAGGGAAGTCCAAATCTCTAATTGATCAAATCAAAACACAAATTCCCTTCTCACAGGGAATTAGAGGAGTGATGCCCTGAGAGCTAGAAAATCTTCATAAATTTTTTGGCCCTCCCTTTGTATCAGCAAAGAAGAATGAATTTTTTTCTTTTTCTTTTATGGGGTATTTTAATTTATTTTATTTTGGAAATTTTTATTTAATTAATTAATTTAGAATATTTTTCAATGGTTACATGATTTATGTTCTTTCCCTCCCATCCCCCCACCTCCCTCCCATAGCAGACACACAATTCCACTGGGTTTTACATGTGTCATTGATCAAGATTTATTCTATGGGATGTTTTAAAGTAAAAGGAATTGGAGGCAGTTAGGTGGCTCAGTGGGTTGAGAGCCAGACCTAGAGATGGGAGGACCTTGGTTCAGATATGACTTCAGCCAGTTCCTGACTTTTTTATCTTGGGCAAATCACTTAACTCTCATTGCTTAACCCCATGGTGGTGAACCTATAGCACACATGCCAGAGGGGGAACTCACTCTATCACTTCAGCATAGAATTCACCAGAGTTCATTACTAGAAAGCCAGAGGGTTGCAGGCCGGGTTTCTCCCCTCCCTTTTGATGGGCATCTGAGGACATTTCTCACATCATCCACCCCTCTGAAAGGTTCACCTTCACTGGTCTAAACTTTATTGCTCTTCTGCTTTGGAACCAATATTGATTCTACAATAGAAGGTGAGGGTTTTAAAAAAAAGACCTCTAGGCAATTTGGAACTATGCCCAAAGGGCGACAAAAGAATATCTACCCTTTGACCCAGCCATAGCACTGCTGGGTCTGTACCCCAAAGAGATAATGGACACAAAGACTTGTACAAAAATATTCATAGCTGCGCTCTTTGTGGTGGCCCAAAACTGGAAAACGAGGGGATGCCCATCAATTGGGGAATGGCTGAACAAACTGTGGTATATGTTGGTGATGGAATACTATTGTGCTAAAAGGAATAACAAAGTGGAGGAGTTCCATGGAGACTGGAACAACCTCCAGGAAGTGATGCAGAGCGAGAGGAGCAGAACCAGGAGAACATTGTACACAGAGACTAATACACTGTGGTATAATCGAACGTAATGGACTTCTCCATTGGTGGTGGTGTAATGTCACTGAACAACTTGCAGGGATCCAGGAGAAAAAAACACCATTCATAAGCAAAGGATAAACTATGGGAGTGGAAACACCGAGAAAAAGCAACTGCCTGAATACAGCGGTTGAGGGGACATGACAGAGGATAGACTCTAAATGAACACTCTAATGCAAATACTATCAACAAAGCAATGGGTTCAAATCAAGAAAACATCTAATGCCCAGTGGACTTACGCGTCGGCTATGGGGGGTGGGGGGGAGGAAAAGAAAATGATCTATGTCTTTAACGAATAATGCTTGGAAATGATCAAATAAAATATATTTTTAAAAAAAAGACCTCTAAAAAATACAATGAACTGTGTATAGTATTAAAAGGTAAAATGTGCTAATATTATATAATGCTATACATATGTTTCATGAATTTCTGAGTTTCTAAACTTTTTCTGTGTCATTTTTCTGGCCTTCATATGTCCTCTATGACTTCCATAAAACTCCTCAAAAATTCCCATTTAATTTCTTATGCTGATCTCAAGAGTTATCTCAACTGCAACAGGGAAAGTCAGTTATGTAGAAGGGATATCTGCATATGTGTGCAGCTGATGGAGCACAGTGATTGGTAAGCACTTACTGTGTGCCCAGCACTGTGCTGAGTACTGGAGATACACGTGCACGCGTGCACACACACACACAGCCAAAACAGTCCCCCACCCTCAATGAGTTAACAATAACAGAAGTGATAACCTATAAACAAACAGGCACATTCAAGATAGGCATATGTAGAATGGAAGGAAGAAAACCTTGGAAGGGAAAGAGGAAATGTCTGGGGATGAACCAGTATCCAATGGGTTCAAAATGAATTTGGACAGTGACAGGTGCATGGTGTGAGCAGGTTGCAGCAACAACAAAGGAATTTACCAGAACTAAAGTAAAAGATGTCAGAAAGGAAATGAATTAATGACAAAGAAGGATCTAGTGGCATAGTAAGAAAGAGAGACACGGCTAGATAGGACAGTGGATAGAGCACCAGGCCTAGAGTCAGGAAGTTCAAGTTTGACCTCAGACACCTACTAGCTATATGACCCTCTGCAAGTCACTTCAACCTCTTTGCCTTAGTTTCCTCCTTTGTAAAATAAACTGGAGAAGGAAATGGCAGCCCACTCCACTGTCTCTGCCAGGAACATTCCATATGGGGTCATGAAGAGTCAGACATGATTGCAAACAACAAAAACAAGAGAGCAAACAGGTGGACAAGCAAAATGCTCCCTTGGCATCTTCTCAGTGGCCCCAAGCACCCTACTACTCAAGTTGGGTAAAATCTCCATGCCAAACTTATGGACCCCACAGGGTTCTTCATTGGAGGAGGTTGGAGATCCAGCTGAGTATCCCTGAATAATCCTGTGAAGCATCTGTGGTTATTATTATGGCCATTTCATGGTTGGGGAAACTGAAGCTCCAGGAGATAAAATCACTTGCCTGAGGTTATCTAGCTGGCAAATGCTAGAGACAGATTTTGATATTAAAGAGGTTGGCCATTTCCTTCTGTAGCCCATTTTACAGATGAGGAAACTGAGGCAAACATGTACTGAGTACTGTCTGTCCTGAGTCACACAGCTAGTAAGTATCTGAGGCTGGATTTGAACTCAGTATTTCCTAACCCCATGTCTAGTGCTCTAGACATTGAACCACTTAGCTGCCTCCTTGGTGATAGAATCTGAACTCAGATCTTCCCAACTTCAAGCCTAGCATTCTTACAAAGAAAAGAGAGACTGGCTTTGAAAGCCAGTTTCTGGCCCTTTGATTCAGGCAGAGAGCATCAGTGGAATGGGGAAGGCTTTGAGGGATGAGGGAGGGTTGTGGGACATGTCAGATCTGAGGTCAGGCCCCTCTGCTCACTCTCTCCTCATATCCTGCCTCCATCCTTCTGCTACTTGTTCTGATTTTAATCTCATCGGTCAGGCTGCCTCTGCTTCACTCCCCATTCCCATTCACCCCTTCTCTCCCTGCCTGCAGGATATCTTGGCCCTCCTCCCTGGGGTACTAGTAGTTAAGGTTTGTTCCTCCCTTTCCTCTCTCTCCAACAGGCAGGCACTCCTTTGGCTCTGAGTAGATAGAACTTGGAGCAAGTTAAAAATGGGGAAATGTTTTTACTCCCCTTCATGAGGTCTTGAGCCAAAGAGATCTGGGTTCAAATCCAGGTTTACTAACTGTGTAATCTGGATAAGAGATTAAGTCTCTGTCTGCCTCAATTTCCTGGAAAGAAGGGATGATAATTGCACCTACTTCCCATGTTGATGTGAGGATCAAAAGAGCTATCTTAAAGTCCTTAGCACACAATAGGCACATAATAGATGCTTTTCATCCCTCTTTCCCTGGCTCAGCATTCTCTGGACTGGAGTCATAGGAAGGCCAAAGCACCCAGTGACTCAGTGTAATAACAGTCGGCATCCAGTCATCCCTGGCCAGCACTGGTGGGTGGGGTTCCAGCCCAGACCTTGGGCTTGGGCTCCCAGAGAATTCCTTCCTTATTCCATAAGAGACCCAGAGCTGGCAGTCAGGCAAATGTCCAAGCCCATAGACAACACCTCTCAGTGTGGGGTTGGGGAAACATCCCTGACTCTGCTGCTTATTGCTTGCGTAACACTGGGCCACTCACTTCCTCCCTAAGCCTTAGTTTCCTCATCTGTAAAATGAAGCAGTTAGCCTGTATGGCCACTGGATCCCTTTCAGTTCTAAGTCTTTCACCAGCTCGGAATTGATGTCCGATGTCCACTCTACTTCTCCAATCAGAGATGACCAAGAGTAGGGAGCTCTTTTTTCCTCCCTTTCAAGAGACAGCATTAGGCCTTGAGTCAGGAAGATGTGAGTGCAAATCCAGCCTCCAACATTTACCAGCCACAGGCAACTCACTTAACCTCTATCTGCCTCAGTTCTCTGACCTATTCCCAGTGTTTGGGGCAGGGGGAATGGGTTGAGGTAAACCCCAGGTTCGGGACAGCAAGACTCCAAAACTTAGCCTGAAAATGAAGAGAAATGTATTGATTTGATAGTAGTGTTGAAAGATTGGGAGAAAGGCACAAGAGTGGACACTGCCTCCTAGAGGGGATGGACTCTGGGCTTCTTATACCCTTTTGACAGTGGGGACTATGTGACCAAAGATGAGGGAATGGAATGAGGTTGGGCAGAAGGGGGGACTATCTGTCACCTGACTCGGGCTGGAGTGGTGTTTTGTGTCCCAAAGACACAGGGGTTGGCTAGGTATAGTTTAGGGGGCCAGTAGATGTCCTAGATTACAACCTGATGGTGTCAGAGCATAACCAGAAGATGGAGATCTGTGTCTATCTCAAAATCTAGGGGAGAATCCAAGGGGTATCTTTCTCTCAAGGGTCTCTCCTTACAGAGAGGCACTGATGTCCAGAGCCTCCTTTTCCTCAACATTACAAGAACACAAGGAAGGAAAGAAAAATTTCCATTCTCTGTTTGACCTGAAATGCTTTTTGGGATATCCAAAGGGAAACCCAGGGTCCCAAGCCACCAGGAATCCCTGTCTCTGTTTTATTTTGTTTTGTTTTGAAACTCACTTTTTTTGTCTTAGTAATAATTCTAAAACAGAGGATCAGGCAAGGACTTGGCAACCGGGGTTGTGACTTACCCAGGGATAAACAGCTAGGAAGTATCTGAGGCTAGATTTGAACCCAGGTCCATTGAATCCAGGTCTGCCTCTCTATCCACTGAGCCACCTAGCTACCCCATCCCAGGATTATTGTGAGGATCAAATGAAGTCTTTGTAAAGCCCTTAGCACAGTGTCTGGCACATTTTCTTCCTTTCAGCCTTGCTATTGATAGTTTACAATCAGAATTTCTCCTGCCATCAAAGGCAGAGGATATATCCCTCTCCTTTTCCTGGGGATATGGAAACTCTTTCCATAGTAACAATGACATCTGGTTTAAGTACCACTTTTTTTTCTTAACTCTTACTTTCTATCTTAATAACAACTCAAAGACCCAAGGGCAAGGGCTAGCCAAACAAGGTTAAGTGACTGACTAAGGTTTTACAGCTGGATACATACCACTCTTTAAAATTATTTAAAAAACCCTTACCTTCCACCTTAAAATCACTAATGTGAATGGTTCCGAGGCAGAAGAGAGGTAAGGGCTAGACAATGGGAGCTAAGTGACTTGCCCAGGGTCACACAGCTAGGATTTGTCTGAGGCCAAATTTAAACTTAGGACCTCCCATCTCTGGGCCTGGTTCTTAATCCACTGAACCACCTACCTGCCCTGACTACTTTTTTTTTTTTAAACCTTCCCTTCCATCTTAGAATCACTACTGTGTATTGGTTCCAAAGCAGAAGAGTGGTAAGGTATACTAAGTGCTTTCCTAATAACAGTGAAGTAAAGTAGAAAAGAAATGAATCTCTAAGGGTCAAAATTCATGTGCCTGTGTTAGGGCATGAAAGAATCACAGTGGAAATGGGGAAAAGCAAATAGGACACCTGCTTGGTTTGATGGTGCTGATGAATCTGCTGTCGTAAAACTTTCTTTAGTCCTCAATTTCCTAATCCATAAAATATGGGAGTTGGACTAGATGTTCTCAGAAGTCCCCAGAGACAATAAGGAAATCATGAAATGTATGAAGATTCTCCCCTAATCTTTCCTCCATCTGTCTGTGAGTGGATGTATCTCTCACACACACATACTCATACACATACACTCTCACGCACACACACATCTCCCAGTCTATTCTGGAGAGCTAAGCCTGGCCTTGGTGGGGCCTAATAAGCCCATCTCAGGTCTGAGATCAGTTTGGTATCTCCGAATCATTTAAGCAGGAAATAAGCAAAATCGCCTCCTCCCTAGCCTACCACCCTGTTCTTCCTGGATTATTTAAGAGTGAAGGGAGGGGATTGTTGGGGGGGATGACATGAGATGTCACCCCAAGAACCCATCTCAGTGTCTGCCCTGGGAGATCCTGGCTCCCCTCCTCCCCCAGCAAGCTGGCCAGGGCACAGGCAATTCTGCAGGCATAGGGAGGGAGAGAAAGGGCTGCTGTTCCCTTTGGATCAGAAGAGACACTGAGTCCCTTGTCCTGAGGCAGGGTATAAGAGAGAGGCAGCAGCTCCAGACAGGGGGGGAGGGGTTATGGAGCAGATTTGCTCTTTCCCATATAGCCTCCCCCCAAGAAAATGCCCCATCTGTATACCCACAATGATTCTCTGAAGTGTCCTCAAGGGCTGAGTGCTAGGCTACATTTCAGAGGCCCAAACCCCTGAGGTCTGGGCCATTAATTAGTGATCTGGGGTTCTCCCAGCAAGGGAAAAGCTTTTCTGTATGACAGAGAGACAAAGTCGCTGCCCTGGAGAAGCCCCACTGCCTGATAGAGGAGCCCCAGTCCCTACCCCAAGACAGCACTGCAGTATGATAGAGGAGATGGAGTTGGGGTTGGGGCCCTGGGCTAGGAGAGCTCCAAATCTGATGGAAGAGATAAGCTCCTTGTACCTGGGGGGGGGGGGAGTGGGAAAGGGAAATAGTTTGGGAATATTTTCAAAGAAATAGAAAAGTTCCCAAGGCCCCAAGTGAAGCATAGTGGAGGAGTGATGGGTATGATTAGAATTGAATTTCCAGGGGACTTCCTGAAGACAGGGAGGTTAGACTTGGATTTTGAAAGAAGAAGCCTTTCCTTGGAAGAGAGGGAGAGATCTGAAGGAAATCACACTGGTTCTTTTGCCTGGAACCTCCGTCTCCTGTTTTCCCTGTCTTCCTTCTTTGTTGTTTAGACATTTCAATCCTATCTAACTCTTCATGATTCCATTTTGATGTGTTCTTGGCAAAAATACTAGAGTGATTTGCCATTTTCTTCTCCAGCTTATTTTATGACTGAGGAAACTGAGGCAAACAGGGTGAAGTGATTTGCTCAGAGTCACACAGCTAGGAAATGTCAGAAGCCTTTTTGAACTCAGTTCAAATTTGAACTGACTCTAGGACCTGTCACTCTCTCCATTGCCTAGCTGCACTCTAGATTCCTTTTGGTTTCTTTTTTTTTAAAGCCCTTTTGTCTTTCCTCTTAGAATCAATACTAGGTATTGGTTCCAAATTAGAAGAGCAGTAAAAGGTAGGCAATGAGAGTTAAGTGACTTATCCAGGATCACACAGCTGGAAAGTATTTGAGGTCAAATTTGAACCCAGGACCTCCTATCTCTAGGCCTGGTTCTCTATCCTCCTAGTCATCTACCAGCCCTGCTTCCTTCTAGTTTCAACAAAAAATGTCACCTTCTGCAAAGATCTCTTTCCTGATCCCCCTGAATGCTAACACCTTTCATCTTTTGATTGTCTATATACATGATCTGAACTTGAATGGTCTCTCCCCAGTAAGACTGTAAGTTCCTTGAGGGCAGGAGATGTTTTTGCCTTTTTTTTTTAATTCTCCAGCACTTACAGTAATGACTGGCATATGACTAATAAGTGCTTCTTGACTTATTATTTTTTTTTATTAAACCCTTACCTTCCATCTTGGAGTCAATACTCTGTATTGGCTCCAAGGCAAAAGAGTGGTAAGGGCTAGGCAATGGGGGTCAAGTGACTTGTCCAGGGTCACACAGCTAGGAAGTGCCTGAGGCCAGATTTGAACCTAGGAGACCTCCCATCTCTAGGCTTGGTTCTCAATCCACTGAGCTACCCAGCTGCCCCCCGACTTACTATTTTTTAAAGCTACTATAATCTGTAATCTATAGAATTCCAGATCTTTTTTTCTTTTTAAACCCTTCCTTTCTGTCTTACTAATAATTCTAAGACAGAGAATCAAGGGCTAGGTAAATGGGTTTAGTGACTTATCCAGGGTCACACTGCTAGAAAGTATCTGAGGTCAAATTTGAACCCAGGTCCTCTGGACTTCAGATCTGATGCTCTCTCCACCAAGCTGCACCCTTGACTTACTTCTGACAGCTTTATATCAGAGAATCTTAGAACTAGAAAAGGCATAAGGCATTACCCAGTCCAACCTGTACCTGAATCTCTACAACATTCCTAACAAGAACATCTTGCCTTTGTGCACTTGATTTTTGGAACGCATGTATAACACTTTACATTTATTTCTATTAAATTCCTTCTTACTGAATTTGGTTAAATACTCCAGCCTATGGAAATACTTTTGAAGCTAGATCTTTGTTGTGCAGCAAATTCATCTTTCCTCAGAGCTATGTCTTGTCCCCAGATTTGATAAGTATATCATCATGGCCTTCATCCAAGTCACTGGTGAAAAATGTTGAATGGTATAGAGCTATCAAGAGAGCCCTGTGGCCTTCCAGACCAAAGACCTGCCTCCAGAGGAGTTGCTGTTCCTCCGTTTACCATCATTTTTTGATTATGGTCATTCAGCCAGTTCTTAATCAATTTAATTTTATCATTATCCATTTCTCTCTGTCATGTCCACTCCTCCTTAGTTCCACACTCTATTTTCATTGGCTATAAACCATACCTACAGACTATGGAATAGGATATGAACAGGAAAAGATAATCAACTATCCTAATGGGAGAGTAGGTGGTTTAATGGATAGCTAGGTGGGCCAGTGGTCCTCAGACACTTATTAGCTGTGTGACCCTGGGCAAGGTACTTAACCTTGTTTACTTCAGTTTCCTCATCTATAAAATGAGCTGGAGAAAGAAATGGCAAACTACTCTAGTATTTTTGTCAAAAAAACCCCAATGGGGTCAAGAAGAACAAGAAATGACTGAACAACAACAACAAAATGGGAGATTGGCCAATGGTTCCCCAAAGAGGCAGCTGTAGTATAGAGAGCTGGATTCAAGTCCTTCTTTCACACCTGCTGGTCTGTATGCTAGACCCAACCTCTTAGTACCTTAAGTAAAGCTCAAAAACCACCAGATAGTGATCTACTTTGTAGAGTGCCTTTCCTCATTAGGATTTCTCTGAACTAATGAAATTATAGATGATGTTGAAAAATAATGATAGCTAACATTTACATAGTTTACTTTGTGCCAGGTACTGTGCTAAGTGCTCTTTACAAATCTAATCTTATTTGATTCTCACAAAAAACCTTGGGAGGTAGATAATGTTGTTATGCCCATTTTATAGATGAGAACACTGAAGCTGACAGAGGTTAAATCTGAGGCCAGATGTGAACTCCTGATTCCATGTTTGGTGCTCTCTCCACTACGCCACCTGGATTTGAAGTCTTAGGTTTTAGAACTTTGTTGTTCAGTCATTCAGTTGGGTCCCACTCGTCATGACCCCCTGGATCACAGTACACCAATACTATACATGGGCTTTTCTTAGCATAGGCACAGGAGCAGTTTGCCATTTTCTTCTGCAGAGGATTAAGGCAAACTGAGTTTGTGACTTGCCTGGGATCATCACACAGCTAGTAAATGTCTGGGGTAAGATTTGAACTCAGGTCTTCCCAACTCCAAGCCCAGTGCTCTATTTTGCCATCTGGTTGCCTCTTTAGAGCTTAAAAAATTATTAAATATTTATTTGGGTCTGGGTACTATGCTAGGCACTGAAGATATCAATATAAGCAAAAAAGAAAGATAGTCCCCGTCCTGAAGGAGCTTACAGTGTAATGGGGAGAGCAGAGGGGAAATGGTACTGAAGACTGGAAAGTCAGAAGCAGAGCCAGCAAGGCACTGAAGTATGGCCAGTTTGGGCCCTCCCCAAAATGGAGGACCCAGGAGGAACTCACTAAGGAGAGAAGGCCCACCATGGTAGAAGGATGTCCCAGGTTGAGACGGCCCCAGATACTGAGGGAGATTCTGGGGTGAAAACTTTGGCTGACTACAGAGTAGCTCCAAGAGACTCATGATGAAAAAGGCCATTCATCACCATAGAAGGAGCTGATGGCATCTGAATGCAGATGGAAGCATATCATTCTCTGCTTTATTTCCTCCATGAATTTTTCTCTAGTATAAGTTGTGCATGGCTTCTTTCATAACATGAAGAACATGGAAATAGGTATCGTCTTGTAAGAGTCCACTCAACGATTTCCTTCACAGTGTGATAGCATATATATGATCTATATCATATTGGCTGCTATCTTGGGGAAGGAGGGGGAGAAAATGGATCATAAAATGTTAGAAAACAATTATTAAAAACTATATCAACATGCAGTCTGAAAAAAATTTTTAAATAAAAAAATAAAGAAACTTTGATTGAGACAAAAAAAAAAGTCCAGAGAACTAGAAGCACAGCTGCAAAGGGAATGGAGCACAAATGGCCTGGGCTGCCCCCAAAATGAAGGCCATGGAAGGGACCCACCAATGGGAGAAAGAAGCCAGTGGGGTAGAGAGATATTCCAAGGTGAGACAGCCTCAGGCACTGAGGGCAGTTTCAGGGTGAGAAGGCAGATGAGTCATGGGTGATGGAGTCCAGAAAACCAGTAGAAGAATTAGGATTTAAAGCATGGTCCTCTGATAGAAATCCAGTGTTACTTCTGGAACATTTATCTGTCTTTCTTCCTATCTTACAGATGTCTTGGATTCAAGACCCATTAAATACCTTGGGTAAATTACTTACCTGATCTCCATCTGTAAAGGGGTGGGGAGAATATTCATAATATCAACCTCCCTCGGTTGTTGTAAAGAAAACTTCTTGTAAAACTTGAATCACTGCAGAAATATGAATAGTTCTCTAGTCTGAGGTAGTTTAAGGGAAAGAGATGTTTGATGGGGACTAGTATTATTACTGTGTTGTTGTTCATTCATGTGTGCCTCTTTGTGACTCCATGGACCATAGTTATTCATGGTGGGCTGAGCGGGTGGAGTTGACAAGGCTACTGGAGTGGTTTAACAAATATTTCCTTCTCCATGGATCCTTTTGTCAGGCAATCAGAGGTTGATTTACCCACTGTCACACAGCCAAGAAACATCTAAGAGTCTAAAGTTGGATTTGAACTTGGGTCTTCCTGACTCTAGGTCCAGCACTCTATCCCTGGAGCCTCCTATTATTATAGGAAAACCTGATAGAAGATATTCCACCTGAACTGGCTTTGGAAAAGTAGGAATAGAAAGCACTCATTTAAGTGGGAGTGGGGAAAACTGGGTCTAGGAGTTGGGTTTATTCATTTCCCTACTTTTTTTTTTTTAATAATCTTGGCTCATCTTAGTAAGAAGGGGCAAGGACTAGGCAAGTGGAGTGAAGCCAGGACACATAGTTAGGAAGTGTCAGGTGTTGGATTTGAACTCAGACCCTCTTGACCCCAGGCCTAGTGCTTTCTCTACTCAGCCACTCAGCTACCCCTCATTCCCTTACTTCTTCCTCACTCTTCCATAGTTCCATTGGCCCATGACTTTCTTGCTTTCTTTTTTCCTTCTTCCTCCTTTCCTTCTCCCTTCCTCCCTTCCTCCCTTCCTCCCTTTCTTTCTTTCTTTCTTTCTTTCTTTCTTTCTTTCTTTCTTTCTTTCTTTCTTTCTTTCTTTCTTTCTTTCTTTCTTTCTTTCTTTCTTTCTTTCTTTCTTTCTTTCTTCCTTCCTTCCTTCCTTCCTTCCTTCCTTCCTTCCTTTCTTTCTCCCTTACCTTATCTTAGAATCAATACTGTATTGTTCTAGGGCAGAAGCATGGTAAGGGCTAGGCAATGGGTATTAAATGACTTGCCCAGGGTGCCTCAGATAAGAAGCATCTGAGGTCATATTTGAACCCAGGACTGCCTGGCATTCAATCAACTGAGTCACCTAACTGCTCCCTTGGCCCAGGACTTTCTGCACCTCACTTGAGCACTGAGTAATTCCCAACAAGTCTTCCAAGGTACCCTGAGTCAGATTGAAGGCAGAGTTAGTCCCTGAAATCCAAGGGACATTCACAGTATTCACTGATTTCCTAGGTAGGAGAAGAAAATGGTAGCCCAGACAGGTTAAATCATTCCTCTCCAATTAACAAAAACTGTGTGGTTTATACATGGCCCAGGTTAGGGGTTTCCCCACATCAGCTTTGGCTCTGTCCTGACCTGCCCAGGAGCTGAAGGAGGGAGATGAGAGACCAAGACAGGGTGTAGTTACCCCAAGGGGAAGAATTGTACACTTTTTACCTAGACGTCATAGAATCATGGACTCATGGAAAGAGGTAGGGACTTTTTGAGGGAAAGGAAAGAGGAGGAGGAGGAATGAACAGGAGGAGACACCAGAGAAGCCCAGTCAGGGCCCCCGGGAGGAAGGACCTGTAGTCCTTCCTGTAGAAGATGTAGATCATCTTCTGGGCCCTGGGAAGGCCTCTCCCAAATATCAGAGATGCTGCTTGAAACCCCATCACTGGCACTTTGGGTCTCAGCTTGGACCTTTCCCTCTCCAGCTGGACTGCCTTGAAATTCATCATAATATCTCCCCCATATATACCTCTTCGAAGTCTTAAAATACTTTTTCAGACAACAATCCTATAATGTAACTCAAGTCCTTTTAATTCTATTTTACAGATGAGGAAACAGACTCTGAAGGCTTAAGAGATTTGCCTAGAGGCAAACTGTTCCTGATCTTTGGAGGCCTCCCTCTTAATTCGAGCCTTTTGATAGCAGGAGTTTTCACACTGTACCAGAGTGTCTGTTAACTCTCTGGGAAGGGTAACACATTAAGGCTTTAACATCCTAACAGGATTAATCATTCCAGAGTCTGAGAGCACTCTCTTCCCAAGAGCCAGCAAATTCTGGCTGTCTTTGACAGGGTCCTGTGTCCAGGCCGAGGGCCCCAAGAGGCCTGAGAGGGAAAGGCCACCCAGCTGCCCCTCTTGTCAGAGGAGCCAGAGGGAACTGATGCACTGTGGTACAATGAAGAGAGGGCTGACTGTGGAGTTAGAAGATCCAACTTCTGGAACTTATTTCCTATCTGATGGTGAAGGGCAAGACTCTTCCTTCTCCTCACTGAGCCTCAGTTTCCTCATCTGGAAAATGAGAGGGTTGAATTGGATGGCCTCAGAGGCCCCTTCCAGCATTTTATCTATGAACCCAAAAGATTTAGGAGACCCATTTTTTCTTATCTTGAGTCTTGAAGAGTGATACTGAGTGGCAGAAATGGGTGGCAGAACTAATGAGTCAGTAAATATTTACCAGGGCATCTGGGATAGATAGAGTGCTGGCCCTGAAGTCAGGAAGACTCTTCCTAATTCAAATTGGACTTCAGATACTTACTAGTTAGATAACTCTGGACAAGTCGCTAAACCCTGTTTGTCTCAGTTTCCTCATCTGTAAAATGAGCTGGACAAGGAAATGGCAAGCCACTCTAGTACCTTTGCCAAGAATCCAACAAAACTGGGGGCATCTGGGTGGCTCAGTGGATTGAGAGCCAGGCCTAGAGACAGGAGGTCCTGGGTTCAAATATGACCTCAGATGGCAAGTCACTTGACAGCCATTGCCTTGTACTTACTACTCTTCTACCTTGGAAGTAATGCACAGTATTGATTCTAAGACAGAAGGTGAGGATTTTAAAAAATCAGACACAACTGAAAAACAACAAAAAACATTTAACAAAAATAATTTCTATTTCTATAGCACTTTAAGGCTAATAAAGAACTTTCCTCATTAAAATTCTGGAGGAAAGCAGGCAGTGCAGTTTAATCATTCCCATTTTACAGATGAGGAGTCAGACCTCCTGACTCCAAGTCTACTACACTTGATAGTGGACCACATTTAGACACATACTGTGTGCCCTGGCTAATGGGCTAAGGGCTGGAAGGGAGCACAATATTTGGGGAGTCTGGTCCTTTTCCCCAAAGGGCTTGGTCACAACCTAATTAGAGCCAGGAAAAGAAAACCAAGAATATGAAGTATATACTAAATACCTCCACTGAGTGATGTGAGATATTTCATGCTCTCCTGTTGAAAAAAGGGGAGAAATCACTATGGGCTGGGAAAGGTTTCTGATCCCACCTGAAGCTCTAGCCCATCGGTTTGGGGAAAGTCACCAGGCCTTTGAAGTGGGGGACCAAAATGAATGGGGAGAGGCATGAGCCGCCTCCCCTCCCTATCTCCCACCCTGGCCAGAACGCTGAGCTGGGCATGCCTGGATTTGGATGAGGAGCCTAAAACAGCTGGGTGGCCTTCTTGGCAAGGGCCAGCGTCTCTGAGGAGGCCTCTGCCAGGCTCCCTCCCTCCTCTCCACCCATCCGCACTACCGCAAGGCTAATCTCCAGCTCCTCTTTCACACCCTGGTCCTCCCTTGTCTCTCTCTCCCTCTCCTTCTCCCAAGCCCCACCTTTCTTGCCTCCCTTCCATCCCATGTTCCCCTCAAGTCTGCCCTGCCTTCTCTTCAACCCACACCCTGCCCCCAGCCTCTTCCCTCTCTTCCCATCAGCCAGGCAGGGTGAAAGTCCTGGGGGTGACATCCTCTCGATTTTCCTCCCACCCAAACAGGGTGGGTCTGACTGCTAAGCAGCTACTGTAGGGCCCTGTCTTGCCTCTCCTCCCCCGGGAAGGGATCTGATTGGTAGGTCCGAGAATCTGCCCATGTATCTCCTGTGGGCGCTTGCCCTGAATACCAGAGTTGTCTCTAATTGCAGTAACCCTAATTCATTCCTTTTTCATTGTATTCCACATATGATGAGTGACGGCCTGCTGAACAGAATCCTGGGCTCCGTATGGAAGGGCAGGAAGGGTGGACGGTAGATCCTGGGAAGAGAGTCCAGGCTGCCACGGACCTGAGATCGAGGGAGAGATAACCTCACAGGGTTTCAGAGTTATTTTATTTTATTTTTTAAACCCTTGCCAGCTGTCTTAGGAACAACTCTAACACAGAAGGACAAAGCTCCTGCAAAAAGAGTTAGTGACTTGCCCAGGGTCACACAGCTAGGAAATGTCCAAGGCTAGATTGAACCCAGGTCCTCCTCTTATCTACTGCCCCTATGGAGTTCTTTTTTTTAATCCTTACCTTCTGTCTTAGAATAGATACTAAATATTGGTTCGTTTTGTTTTTTTTTAACCCTTACCTTCTGTCTTGGAATCAATACTATGTATTGGTTCTAAGGCAGAAGAGTGGTAAGGACTAGGCAATGGGGGTTAAGTGACTTACCCAGGGTCACTCAGCTAGGAAGTGTCTGAGGTCATATTTGAACCCAGGACCTCCCATCTCTGAGCATTGCACTCAATCCACTGAGCCACCTAGCTGCCCCCTAAGTATTGATTCTAAGGCAGAAGAGCAGGCAATGGGGGTTAAGTGACTTGCTCAGAGTCATACAGCTAAGAAGTGTCTGAGGCCACATTTGAACCCAGGACCTCCCATCTCTGAGCATTGCACTCAATCCACTGAGCCACCTAGCTGCCCCCTAAGTATTGATTCTAAGGCAGAAGAGCAGGCAATTGAGGTTAAGTGACTTGCTCAGAGTCATACAGCTAGGAAGTATGTGAGGTCGCATTTGAACCTAGAACCACCTGGCTATAGAGTTATTTTAAAAAAGGAGAGTTCTGAGGTTTAGGGACAATTGTAATGAATCAGAAAGAACACTGATCTTGGAGTCAGGAGACCTAAGTTCAAGGGACACTGCCACTTATTAGTCTGATTATTGGCAAGTCACTCCACTTCTGAGCCTCAGTTTCCTTCTCTGTGAAATAAGGACATCCGCCTTCTCCATCTTACAAGATTTTTTAGATAAACAAATGAAACTAGAGCTGTAAAGTCTTCCACCAAAGCCCAGAGCTTTGTGTAAATGTGAGCAATGCTATTATTATTGCTGAGCAGCTAACCAAGTTCCCAGGAGACTCAATTGTGACCTCGTTTCTGTCCATAAGGACGTGGAATGGAAAAGAAAGGAATTGAAATGATGGACTCTCAAACACTGGAAAATCCATGATTTCCAGCCTCATGATCATGATCTCACCCCCTTTCACCTGTTCTCCCTGTCCCATAGGAGATCCTTCCTTCTCCACAATGCCTCCCCAGACAACTCCAGAACTCATTGATTAGACATTTTAGTATTTGCTTATATGGTACTTAATTTAGTGCTTTAGTATTTCTTGTTCTTTTATTCTTCTCTTTGAGTATATCTAGGTAGTATAGTGGATAAAATGCCAGGCCTGGAGTCATGAAAACCTGAGTTCCAATATGAATCCAGAAAATCCCTAGCTGTGTGACCCTGGGCAAGTCACTTAACCCTCTTTGCCTCAGTTTCCTCATCTGTAAAGTGATGTGGAAAAGAAAATGGCAAACTACTCTTGTATCTTCTCTATGAAAACCCCAAATGGGGACATGGAGAGCCAGACACAACTGAACAAAAGTCTCCCCAAAGACTGTGAGCTAATTCCTTAGAGATCTGTCTTTGCATCTTTTCATGGAGATTTCATCCCTTCTTCTATGTGCACCTGTTTTTACACCTGCTAGAATGTATGTTCCTTGAGGACAGGGTGTGTTTCGTTTTTGTCTTTGTATCTTTTAACCTGTAGCACAGTAGCTGGCTTGTGACAGGTGCTTAATAATCCGCCATGCTTCTGACTTTCCAAACTTTCCCCTGTGACTCAGTGGCCTTCTCTCCCCGGTACTTTTCTCTACCTTGGGGCCCCTTTCTCTTATCGGCGAGTCCCTACTAGTCAGGCCTCTATTTTGGGAATGGGTCCAGGTTGGACATGAGTCATTTCCTTGCTGGCTGTGCTGCTGACTCTCTGGACTTCTGTACCATGCCCCTAGGGGCTATGCCCTCTCTCTCTCCTCCCATGTGCGTATTGTCTTCCCTCCCCCTTAGAATGTGATCATAAAAAAGAGGAAGGACCTCCTTGTACAAAAATATTTATGGCATCTCTTTTTGTGATGACAAAGAATAGGAAATTAAGGGGATGTCCCTCAATGGGGGAGTGAGGAACAAACTGTGGTTTATGATGGGGACGGAATACTAGTGTCCTGTAAGGAATGATGAGCAGGATGATTTCAGAAAGAGCCGGAAAGACTTCCAGGAACGGATGCAGAGAGAAATAAGCAGAACCAGGAGAACATTGTACACAGAAACAGCAAATTGTGGGATGATCAACTGTGAAAGACTCTCAGCAATACAAGCATCTGGGACAATTCTGAAGGATTTAGGACAAAGAATGCTGTCCACCTCCAGAGAAGGAACTGTTGGAATAGGAATGCACATCAAAGAATATGGTTTTTCATTTTAGTTAATTTGTGTTTTTATTTTGAGGTTTTGGTTTTACATGAGAATTCTCTTACAACCATAAACAACATAGAAATGAACAGCAACAACAAAAAAGAATGTAAGCTCCAGGAGGGCAGGGATTACTTACTTGTATTTCTATACCAGCCTGCCATCTAGTTGGTTGGTTGTCCTTCATACAAGGAAGACCTGACTCCTTCATGAATTGGATTTATTTATTTGTTTGTTTCTTTTTTACTTTTTTTTAAACCCTTACCTTCCATCTTAGAATCAATGCTGTATATTGGTTGTAAGGCAGAAGAGTGACAATGGGGGTTAAGTGACTTGCCCAGGGTCACACAGCTAGGAAGTGTCTGAGGTCAGATTTGAACCTCTCATCTCTGGGTCTGGTTCTCAATCCACGGAGTCACCCTGCTGCCCCCCATGAATTGGATTTAAATGAGGCAGAGTTACAAGACTTTGGTCTTGGTCTCAGTATCCCTTTCAGAGTCATTGATATCTAGTGACAGGACAAAAGTCAGGATGATTGGTAATGAAGCAGCTAAATGATTCCAGGGATAGAGGGCCAGGCCTGAATTTGGAAGGACCTGGGTTCGAATGTGACCTCAGATACTTCCTATCTGTTTAACCATGGGCAAGTTGCTTAATCCCAATTGCCCTAAACCCATCTGCCTTAGACTAGGATGGGATGGAGAGCACAAAACAGAAGATGAGGATTAAAAAAAAAAAGATGACTGGTGATGGCTCAGGACACAGTGGATGACCAGGACATCTTCCATGTCTGACCAAGCTCTAAGCACTCCACAGCACCTACAGCCGCCTCCATGGCTGTTGGAACAAACTGTACTCCTCAGCCTCTTCCATCAGGAGAAATCTTCATATGTAGACACCCCCCTAACTCACCGATGGGTTTGAGGATCTGTGGGTGACTCTTACCCTGGTTTAACCCATCTGGCAAGACAATTTTGCCATGATGTGGCTGCTACAGCTTCTTGGACCCCCAGATGAGAGTTAGGAGACAGGTGGACACCAGAGGTAGATGTTGTTGTCTAGTCATTTCCAATTCTTCATGACCTTTTGGGGGGTTTTCTGAGCAAGAATACTAGATAGTGGTTAACCATTTCCTTCTCTCGATCACTTTACAGATGAGGAAACTGAGGCAAACAGGGTGAATGACTTGCCCTGGGTATTTGAGGTCTCAATTCCAGGCCTGGCCTTCTAGCCACTGTGCTAACCTAGCTGCCCCCTCAATCCATTTCATGATTGCAGTTGAATTGAAGCCTGGCTTTGACCCTGTACCACTCCATGACTTTGGAGAGGCCAGTGAAAGGGAGGAGGGAGGGAGGAGGGTCCTTCCAGCTCAGAGGCAGGGAAAAGAGCAAAGGCAGAGATGGAAGAAGCCAGCATCAGGGCCCCCTCCTCTCTGCTAGCTTAAGCCCATAATCCCCAATTGTCTGGTGTGCAGATGGTTTAGAACCTGCGGGATGAGACTGGAGCTCAAAGAAGAAGGAGGGAAGGAGGAGTTGTTCAAGCAGATGCTGCAGGACTGCTTGTCAATCAAAGGGTTTCTAGATCAAGGAGAGGCTGAATTTCATGGCCTCTGAGGCCCCTCGGCCCCAAAGCGAGGAGAGGCTGGGGCTGGGCTTCCGCACAAACAGCTGCCTCAGAAACAGGGGAAGGAGAGAAGCCCTGGAAGCAGACTTGTAGGAGTTGCTGCCTGTTGGGCTGGCCCCCGAGGTTCACTCTAGGGCATTGGGCCGGGCCTAGCCAGCTGTTCCACTTGGAGGACTGGTGGGAGAATCTGGGAGTCACAAGCTGTGCCTCCAGGAGGGGCGAAAGCCAAGGGTGCGCGCAGTTCAGTTCACATCAACAAACATTTATTAATTCCCTACTGTATTCAAAACACCCTACCAGGTCTGGGAGCTGATAAAAAAGTTTAAATAAATCAAGGTTCCTCCCTTCCTGGAGTTGAGGGGGTGGGGGAGGTAGAATAAACAATATTCCATTATAAGAGAATTACAGAAGGACAAAGCAAAATGCTGAGAGAAGCATAGGGGATGTGAGCCAGAGATTGTTACTAATAACAGGGATCAGGGAAGGCTTCATGGAGATGGTGGCACTTGAGTTGAATTTTAATATACAAAGATGGGCAGTTAGGTGGCTCAGTGGATAGAGAACCAGACCTAAAGATGGAAGGTCCTGGGTTCAAATCTGATCTTAGACACTTCCTGTCTGTGTGACCCTGGGCAAGTCACTTAACCTCCAGTGCCAAGCCCTTACCACTCTTCTGTCTTAGAACCAATACACAGTATTGTTTCGAAGGTAGAAGGTAAGGGTTTAAAAAAGTATATGACTTGAGACACTTCCTAGCTGTGTGACCCTGGGCAGGTCACTTAACCCCTATTACCTAGTCTTTACTGCTCTTTTGCTTTGGACCTGAGACTTAGTATTGATTCTAAAACAGAAGATAAGCATTTAAAAAAGAAAAAAGAAACATGCAAAGAAGGGGAAGGAAAGCATCTCAGGAAGAGGGAGGTCAGAAAGCACAGGGCATTTTTTAGAGACACAGAGTAATTCCCCTAATAAAACATACACACACACAGAGCCATTTTAAGATCCTTAGCAACAGTATAGAAATCAGAGGAAGTAATGGGTTAATAATAACAGCTAACATTTATATAGCACTTAGTCTTAAATCATTAAAATTATTATCTCATTTGAGCCTCACAACAATTCTGGGAGGTAGCTGTTATTTTCCCCAGTTTACATATGAGGAAACTGAGGCAAACAGAAGTTAAGAGACTTACCCAGGGACACACAGGGAGTAGGTGTTTGTATTTGAACTCAGGTCTTCCTGACTCCAGATCTAGAGGTCGATCCACTGTACTACCTAGATGCCTAGTTACCTAGATTAGGCAGATAGATAGGAAGTAGGGATGGAGAGGAAAAGGGCATGAATTGTTTCATTAATTAATAAGTCGAGCATTGTGCTAAACTCTGGGGATGCACATACAAACCAGAAAGCAGTCCCTGCCCTTAGGGAGTTTACATTCTACAAGGTGAAAACAACATCTAAAAAGGCAGAGAGAAAGGTGGAGTTGGGGGTGGGAATGGAAAAGTGCCCCCTAAGGGCATGATTCTGATTTTCATCCATGCCTGATAAATAATAGGCACCTGGAAAATGCTTACTTCCTTGCTTGATTAATTAATTAGCAGCGAGGCAACAAGAAGACAGCAGGCAAACTGAGGGTTGGTTTTCAGTTGTGTTTGAATCTTCATGACCCCATTTTGGAATTTCCTTGGCAAAGATACTGGAATAGCTTGCCATTTCCTTCTCCAGCTCATTTTACAGATGAGGAAACTGAGGGCAACAGAATCAAGTGACTTGCTCAGAGTCACACAGCCAGGAAGTGTCGGAGGCTAGATTTGAACTCAGGAAGATGAATGTTTCGGACTTTGGGTGTAGTGCTCTATCCACTGCACCCACTTAGCTGACCAGATTGAAGATATCTGGCTAAAATTAAGAATGCTTTCCAGAGAATGAGTGGAAATTATAACAAAGGAAGCCAGGAAAATCCTCTTATCAGTGAAATCAGAAAAGATATTGTAAGTGTGACTGGATAAGTGGATTAGCAAATAAGTACCCACGAGTTTGGTTCCTACCTACCTTTCCAGATTAATCTCACAGGAATAAATTCCCATTTCTGTAGTATTATGTGGTTTATAATACTATATAGTCACAAAATCCCTCTCTCTGTGAAGGGAATAATGCAAATGATAGTCTCCCTACTTTATAGACTTGGGGTAGCTAGGTAATAAAGAGCACCAGGCCTAAAGTCAGAAAGACCTGAGTTCAAATTTGAACTCAGATACTTCCTAGCTGTGTGTCTCTGGGCAAGTCACTGGCCCCCTTCCTACTTCTCCAGTCTCCTCAACTCTCCCTTCTTCCAAGTCTTCTACAATCCAGTGACACTGACCTTCTAACTCTTCCTCCAATAAGACACTCCCATCTCTTGAGTGCCTTTTCTTGGCTTGTCTGCCCCCCATGGCTCTCCTCATCTCCACCTGCTGGCGTCTCTGGCTTCCTTCAAGACTCAGTGCAAGTCATTTTGCCTAGCCTTTATTGCTTTTCTGCCTTGGAGTCATTTTTTGGTATTGATTCTAAAATGGAAGGCTAAGGGTTAAAAAAAAAAAGATAGTCCCTGATCTCAGAGATCTCCCAATCCAGTGGGGAAACAGCATGCAAAGAACCATGTACAAGCAAGATAAATAGGGAATAATCAACAGAAAGATGGCTCAAGGAAGGCTTCCTGTAGATGAGATTTTAGCTTCAGCAACCACAATGACCAACCATCCGCCAGCCACCACATTGACCAAATGATCAAAGCAAGTCATCTCATAGGTTTTATCAAATGAAGAAATGAAAATATTCACTGTGAGGAGGAGGAGAGGAGAAGGAGAAGGAAGAAGAAGAAGAAGAAGAAGAAGAAGAAGAAGAAGAAGAAGAAGAAGAAGAAGAAGAAGAAGAAGAAGAAGAAGAAGAAGAAGAAGAAGAAGGAGGAGGAGGAGGAGGAGGAGGAGGAGGAGGAGGAGGAGGAGGAGGAGAAGGAGAAGAAGAAGAAGGAGAAGAAGAAGAAGAAGAAGAAGAAGAAGGAAAGAAAGAATGGAAAGAAGGAAGGAAGAAGATAGGAGAAAGAAGAGAGAAAAGGGGGAAGAGGAGGAGCATTTGCATAGGCTTTAAGGATTGTAAATTGCTCTCCTACCTTATCTCTTTTGAATGTATTTTCAAGCCTGCCTGGCTAGCTAATTTGGAAATGAGTATGCCAGATTGGCACTGAAAGGGTTTTCATGGTGAGTTAAAAAGAACTCGTCCAGTTCTGAATCACTTGACTGCCACCAGCTCCCACCCCCAGGGGAAGCTAAGCTATTAAGTCCAGAGGAAAGAATACAGGAGCAGGGAGCTAAGATCAAGTGTGTATGGAGGAAGAAAGGAACAATTGGGAGCTGTGTGGAGCAGCTGGGGTGGAGGGCCGAGGTCACAGGGTCAGTACAGAGGGAAGGAGGAGGGAGGGAGGGAGGCTGAGCACCAGGCCAGGGCCACACTCTTGAGCAGTGGAAGCCACTTGCTGATGCCTTGGCATCAGTCCCCCTCACTCTTCAGGGAGGTAAAAGCTGGAAAGCTCAGATGACCACAATCCACTAACAAGTTCCTACCTAGTACTAGACACTGAAGGTACAAAGACAAAGATGAAATAGGTTCTGCCCTCAAAAAGCTTACGTTCTTCTATAGGGGAGACAACATGGGCCTATAGACTCCCCAGAATGTTTTAAAATGAAACAAATTCCATTAAAATACAGTTATCAAAATATTTCTTTAAAAAAAACAACCAGTTTCTAGACCCCTGCTCTGTAGAGAGGCCCCGTGATGCGGTGGAGAGCGTATTAGACTTGAAGTCAGATGCTGCTGGTCCTTTGTTTTGAAGAGGACCAATGATATCCCAGGGTGATGTCTTGCCTTGCACAGGAACCGAATTGCAGTGAGGCAGAGCAGCACCAAGTCATCAGCCTCACTCTGTGGTCCAGAGTCTTCCAAGTTCATCGGTGGGCGGGGCAAAAATCAAGATGAATGATAATGACCCGGGATGCAACGGCTCTAACTTGGCCTCTTCAATGTCTGCCCGAGCTCTAAGTGCCCCTCGGCACCTGCTCCAGCTGCCTTCATGGCCTTTGGAACAAATTGTTCTCATTTGTCGGTTCTGCCAGGGGACATCAGTGCATGCTTGGGTAGCCTTCGTCCTAGCTCACTGACAGGTGTGAGCCTTGTGGATCATCTCTGCCAAGATGGCTTAACTGAAGATGCGGCCTCAGTGCATGCTACAACTTCTCGGAGTCAGAGGTGAGAGTTGGGTGAAAGGTGGACACCAAATGTGGATGAGCAGCACCAGAAAAGGGTTTGGCAAGCCCTCACACCAGAGGGGCTAGATTGTAAGCTCCTTGAGGGTAGGTCTGTATACCCAGCACTTAGTGAAATCCCTGGCACCTAGTAGGCTCTTTTTTTGTAATTTAGAATTTTTAATATTTATTTTAAACCCTTACCTTCCATCTTAGAATCAATACTGTGTATTGGTTCTGAGGCAGAAGATCAGTAAGGGCCAGTGATGGGTTAAGTGACTTGCCCAGGGTCACACAGTTAAGAAGTGTCTGAGGCCAGATTTGAACCCAGATTCTCTCAACTCCAGGCCTGATGCTCTATCCATTGTACCACCTACATACCCTGTAGTAGGCCCTTAATAAATGTTTATTGATTGATGTATTGATTGATTCTGCCTCAGATACAAACCAGCTGTGTGTCTGAGTCTGCTTCCTCTTCTATTAAAGGAGGAGGATAGACTTGATGACCTCTAAGGTCCCTTCTATCCCTAAAGTATATTATATAGGTGTGTGTATACATATATATGTATGTGTGTATAATACATGCACACATATATAATTACTAGACTTATGATTTTATCATAATAGGAAGCTCCCAGTGAGGAAATTCCCTCTACCAACGTTGATCAGCATCTCCTCGACAATTTATAATCTTAAGAGAGTTAGGGCATTGAGAGTTTAAGCTATTTGTCCAGTGTCACAGAAGTTGAACCCAGCTCTTCCTGACCCAGTCTCTGACCACTAAGCCATGCTGTCCCAAATACATAACATGCGGAAAATGCAATATACAAAAATTAATAAAATGTTATTTGAAGGATAAGCATGAAGGGAACAAACAAGGGCAAACTGCTTATAGTCTAGTTTGGGGAGATGATACATGTGTCCCCTCTGAACCCTATCATCTTTTTATTTTATTTTATTTTTTTTACTTTATTCATTATTTTATTTTCATAACAAATTTCTACATAATGAACCCTATCATCTTTGAGAGATACAGAGGGAGGGCCAGTTAGGTGACTCAGTGAATAGAGCACTGGACCTGGAGTCAGGAAGACCTAGATTCAAATCTACCCTCAGATACTTTGTAGCTGTGTGATCCTGGACAAGTCACTTTACTCTGTGTGCCTCAGTTTCCCCATCTGTAAAAGGAGCTGGAGAAGGAAATGGTAATTCATTCCAGTATTTCTACCAAGAAAATCCCAAATGAAGTCACAAAGAATCTGATGCAACTAACTGACTAAAGGACAACTCAAGGAGTTTACATTCTATTGCAGGAAATACTGCATAATATAGATGAGTGCCAGGGTATGCTGGAACCAGAGCCTATTGTTAAATTTTCATTGGGAGCACATACACCTCAGAAATCAGCTCTTGCTTTGTTGATTGTCTAGACATAAGAAAATGGTGAAGAGAATGTTAATAATGCAGATTAAACTAAATAGTCTGTCTTCTTGTACTCTTTTTTTTTCCTGTTAAATTTTTGCCAGCATGCTCCTGGATAGGTATATACAAAATTGATACAAGATTAGGACAGCCATAGCTGGGCAGATAGATGGAAGGTATCCCGTAGAAAATGACTTGAGTCTTGCAGAAGGCTTGGAATTCTTTTATTTTGTTTTATATTTTTTATTATCATGCAAAACGCATGTCCATATTGGGCTCTATTGTAAGAGCACACTTATACAAAACGAAACCCCCAAATAAAACCGTAAATACCAAATGTGAAAGGCAGTATGCTTTGATCTATATCCATCTGTCTCCACCACTTCTTTCTCCGGTGGTGGATAATATTCTTTGTCATAAAAGATCCAGGATTCTAAGCAGGGAAGGTGAAGAGGGAATGCATTTTGGACAGCAGGGAGAAATTTGAGGTAGACAGACCAATCAATCAATAAATGTTTATCAAATGCCTACTATGTGCCAGACACTGTGCTAGGTGCTGGATCAATTAGGGTCTATTTCAGAATTAGGGTAGTGCCTGTGCAAGTGTGAACAGAGGCAGCAGATTTTTAAAAATGTAATTTTAATTTATTTTTCTCAATTGTATATAAAACTTAAATTTATTTTTTTCTGATGGTCTAATTTTATTTATTCAAATTACATGTAAAAGCAATTTATAGCTTTTGTTTTTTAAAAATTTGAATTCCAAATTGTCTACCTCTCTCCCTTTCCCCATCCTTGAAAAGGCAAACAATTAGATATCCATTGTATGTGCACAGTCATATAAAACATATTTTCATATTAAACATGTTGCAAAAGAGAATACAGATTTTTTAAAAAACCTAAGAAAAATAAAATTTTAAGTTCCAATCTATATTTAGACTCCATGAGTAGTTTTTCTGGAGATGGATAGCATTTTTCTTCATGAGTCCTTCAGAACTATCTTAGATTGTTGAATTGATCAGAGTAGCTAAGACATTCCTGGTACACAATTACAGTTACTGT
Organism: Monodelphis domestica; assembly: GCF_027887165.1. Taxonomy (NCBI): domain Eukaryota; kingdom Metazoa; phylum Chordata; class Mammalia; order Didelphimorphia; family Didelphidae; genus Monodelphis; species Monodelphis domestica. Next base: position 269,972,143 of record NC_077228.1, on the reverse strand, counting down.
GTACAATGTTTTCCTGGTTATGTTCACTTCTCTTTGCATCCGTTTATGCAAGTCTTCTCAGGTTTTATGAAATCCATTCTGCTAGTCAATTATTAGCACAATTGTATTCCATTACAATTATATACCACAACTTTTCGGCCATTCCTCAATTGATGGACACTTACTCAATTTCCAATTCTTTGCCACCACAAAAATAGATGCTATAGGGCAGCTAGGTGCATCAGTGGATAGAGAGTTGTGGGGATCTGGGTTCAAGTCGAGCCTCAGATTCCAACTGGGGGACCCTGAGAAAGTCACATGACTCAAATTACCTAGTTTTTACCATTTTTCTGCTTTGGAACTATACTTAACAATTCTAAAACATTAAGTGAGGGTTTTTTAAAAAGGGCTACTATAAATATTTTGTACCAAAAGGTCCTTTTCCTTTGATCTCTTTAAGATACAAACCTAGTAGTGGTATTGATGGGGCAAAGGATATGTATAGTTATATAGCACTTTGGCAGTAGTTCCAAATTGCTCCCAGAATGGCTAGAAGGGGGCAGATTTGAAGGCTGTTGTAGAGGTAAGATATACCATTATTCCTCCATAAGTTCTGGGGGTTTTATTCACGGAGATTTCCCTCCTCTGTCTTCCTATAGACCCAGCCCTGAGATTAATAAAAATGTCAATCTTAGCTTGAAATCTACACCTGGAAAAGTGGTTCTTGATACTTTTAACCCTCCCAAACTCATGTTTTCTGATGATTTCATGGTTTTATAAATAGATGGTTGGGCTTAGAATTGGAAGAAGCCTTACCAAAGTGATGTCAAACTCAAATAGAAATGGGTCTGGGTGCATAAGGATTCCTGTAAGTCACATGCTTACTTAGAAAACCATGTTAACATTATATTCAATGGAATTTTTATTGATTTCATTTAATATGTCCCTGTGATATGTTCGTCTGATTCCAGCCTCATTCAGGAGTGTTAGTTGTTTGACACCTCTCCTTTAGAGGATATCTAGTTCAGCCCTCCCTATTGACAGAGAAAGAAACAGCATCAGAGAAGGGAAGCAATTTAAAGCCGCACAGCTAGCAGGTGTCAGGATCCTTCTGCCCCTAGACTCAGAGATCTTTTTAATATATTCATACGCCAAGGTGTCCTTGGGAGATACAGGAGGAAATGGGAAGAGCCAGAAAGAGCTTAGAAGACTTGGCAGCCCAAAATAGCAGCTACCACATAGAGAAAAAAGGCAGGTCCCCTAGTGGGGAGACTCAGAGACTAGCCTGCTCAATAGCTCAGTGTACCTCTAGCATTAGGAGAGATGAGGATACATAGTGTCCCAAAGGTCTTAGGTTAGTTTTAAGCTGCCCTAAAACCTTTGGGACACTATATATGTATGCATGAATATGCATTTACATATTTATTTTTATGGATATTTTCTTTTTCTTATACATTTATAGTCACCCCAAATATCCTTCTCCTTCCTCTCTCAGAATTTGTTGTTATTCAGTTGTTTTCAATCATGTCTGAATCATTATGACCTTATTTGGGGGTTTTGTTAGCAAAGATACTGGAGTGGTTGGCTATTTCCTTCTTTAGTTCATTTTACAGATGAGGAAATTGAGGCAAACAGCATTTAAATGATTTGCCCAGAGTAACACAGAGTAGGAAGTGTTTATGGTCACACTCTCTGTGTGACCCTGGGAAAGTCACTTAACCCTATTTGCCTCCGTTTCCTCATTTGTTAAATGAACTAGAGAAGGAAATAGCAAACCATTCTAATCTCTTTGCCAAGAAAATCTCATGGGATCATGAAGTTTTATTTAGCTGTGGGGTGCAGCTAGGTAGTACAGTGATGAGTCATTCACAAGATGAGTCTTCCTAACTTGAGGTCCAGAGGCCCTCCACTGGCCCTCCTGTGCCCTCCCAGAAAGCCATACCATATAACAAATAGTATTTTTAAGAGAGGAAAGAAAATCAGCATAACTGATTGATACATTGAAAAAGTCCAAAAACTTGGGCCTTATAGAACACCTATGGACGTCCATATTCTTGAAGGGTGGGCTGGGAGGACATTATATATGTTGGGGGGCAGTTGCGGGCAAGGGTTGGAGCTAGTCTCTGCTTCTTCTTTCTCAAGTCTCAGGTCCTACTTTCTACTAGGTTGTTGCCAAAAAGATGAATGCCCCTACCCTCTGCCTGTTTTGTAGTGCCCTGTCCAGTGCTAGTGAGGGTTTCTAAGCGACTAGACACATCGTGCTCCATGTGCCTGTAAGAGGAGGCAGCAGGCATTTTATCAGAGGAAATCGACAGGGTGTAAGCTGGGCATGCTGCCTGTGCTTGGCAAGCAGGAGGTCCTAGGGCATTCGGCATCATCATCTTGACCTTGGGCAAGTGGGGATGAGGGGCAGATAGAAGGAGAGCCATCCAGGTCCTTGTATTTTTATGTAGACTCTAGAAAGATGGCTCGGGTCTGGGTAAAGCATTGGCTGACCGGCATATTCCCATCCTAGGATACCTGGTCCTCCCAGCCCCAAGACCTCATGCCTTTCCAAGCTACACGATGTTCTGTTTGTCTTGGGAGTAGCATGGAGCTCCTCTAATGTCCCCAAGAGAAAGCAGGAAGAATCTAGGTCATGAGGAACTGCCTTATAAGAGATAATGCAATGAAGGGAGACTGAAGAAGTTGGAGGGCAGCCTAGCACTAGGTAAAACTGTGGCACCAAATAGCCTTCATCTCCATCTGCATGTTACAGGCAGCCCAGTCCTACATGGTACCGACTATTTCTCTTAGTCCAAGGCCTTTACGTTGATACTCTTTCCTTTAACCCCAGAACCGGACACTGCAGTAATTGACTTCTCCCTCTAAAGTATTTGTGTTTTGTATTTCAGCCCATCAGGGTCAGGTTCTCTTCACCTTTCAAGATCATCCTCATTTGGCCAAGGGCTAAAGGGAGAGCCCACTGCACTAGGTGGCACAGTGGATAGAGTGTTGGGTCTGGAATCAGGAAGATCAGTGTTCAAATCCAGCCTCAGACACCTCCTTGCTGTGTGACCCCAGGCAAGTCACTTCACCCTATTTGCCTTAGTTTCCTCATCTGTAAAATGAACTGGAGAAGAAAATGGCAAACCACTTGATTATCTTTGGCAATTTGGCCTCATGAAGATTTATTTAGTGGAAGAAGTCAGCTAGGTGGTACAGTAGATAGAGTGCCAGACCTGGAGTTGGGAAGACTCATCTTCCTGAGTTCTAATCTGGCCTCAGATATTTATTAGTTATTTTATCATGGGCAAGTCATTACTAGCCTTAATTTACTCATCTAAAAAATAAGTTAAAGATGGAAATGGCAAACCACTCCACTATCTTTGCCAAGAAAACCCCAGAATGGAGTCACAAAGTGTCAGAAGGAACTGAAAAGACTGAACAACATTAGCAGAACCATAATTAAAAGAACAACTGCTCTGTAGCCTTAAGACCTGGGTATAAGTGTTTATTAGCTGCATGACTACAGGGCAGATTTCAAAACCTGTAGGAAGCGAGGAAGAAAGGAATCAAATCTTTCATTTGTGCCTCAGATTTCTGGTTGACACTCTTCTTTTCACCCAGTTCCTTTAAGATCAGTGCCTGGTTTCTTTTTAGCCCTTGAAAAGACTGCCTTTCAATTTGGAATTATGCCCAACAGGCTATAAAAGAATGCATACCTTTCCACCCAGCAATGCCACTAGTAGGTCTGTAGACCAAAGAGAAAAAATTGGGGATGGATCTGTTTGTACAAAAATATTTATAGCTTCACTTTCTGTGGTGGCAAAGAATTGGAAATTAAAGGGCTGTCCCTCAATTGGGGAATGGCTGAACAAACTGTGGTATATGATGGGGATGGAATATTATTGTGCTCTAAAGAATGAACAGGATGAATTCAGAAAGAGCCAGAAAGACCTACATGAACAGATGCAGAGTGAAATAAGCAGAACCAGGAGAACATTACACACAGTAACTGAAATATTATGGATTGGTCAAATGTGATAGGCTTTGCTACTAACAGCAATGCAATGATCCAGGACAATTTTGAGGGATGCATGAAAAAGAATGCTATCCACATCCAGAGGAAGAACTGTGGGAGCAGAAATGAGGATGAAAATATATGATTATTTAGGTATATGTTCTGCGGTTTTTATTCTCTAAGATTATTCTCTTACAAAAGTGAATAATATGGAAATTTGTTTTGTGTGATAATACATGAATAACCCAGTGGAATTGCTTGTCAACTCCAGGAAGGAGAAGGGAAGAGGGAGAAAGACAATATGGATCATGTAACCTTGGAAAACTTATGTGTAAACCCGTTAGTGGAATAAAATAAAGATAAAATGTAAATAAAACAAAAGAAAAGACTGCCTTTTACAGGAAGCTTCATCCAGGGGTTATAGAATTATGGAACCGCAGAAATGGCAGAGATCTCAGAAGTCAACTAATCCAACTGGTACCTAAACAGGAAACACCCCATCCAGAACAAATAGTTGTCCAAGACTCTCATGAAAGTCAAAGACATTTTCCACCCCCACCCCCAGCCCAAACTCAGTGACAAAGAATTCTTTGCCCTGTTGAAGCACTTTGGGACAGATCTGACTAAGGGATGTCCCTGGGCTTTTCCATAATCAGAAAGAAGAGGGCTCTTGGAAATCAAAACCCTCCTGTGGTCTCTTATTAGGGCAGTTTGTCACCTACATGGTCTCTACCCTTTCCCACTCCCTAAGATCTGCTACTGTGGTCTTACATAGTCTGCCCCAAGAGCATTATATACTCTTGCTCTCTCACCAATTTGATCCCCAACAACACTTCCCTGATCTGGGTCCCCCTTTCCCTCAAGGCTCTCTCTGGTTCTTGGCTCTAAAAGATTACAGCCAGCAGCTAATCTGATAGACTAATCCTTGTTCATGGTTTACTGGTTTACCTCTCCCAAGTAATATCTGGATAGATATAGGTGATAAATGTCTATTTTTACTTGGGAGCGGGTTGGTTGGTGGTAGCTTTCAATGTCTACTCCATCTTTCTGTAAAAGTGGCCCTGCTAGATGTCAAAGGCTCATGGGTATGGAGCATTAGATATGTTAGAGGTGTATTCAAGGTGGCTAGATGGCTCAGTGCTGGGCCTGGAGTCTGGAAGATCTGAATTCAAATTGACCTCAGATACTTTATTAACTGTATGACCCTGGAAAAGTCACAACCTAGGTTTGCCTAATACACTGGAGAAGGCTAACCATTGCAGGATCTTTGCCAAGAAAACCCATAGACAGCATGGTCCATGGGGGTCATAAAGCTGGGGCGCAATTGAACAATAACTATGTATAGAGGGTTTTTCCTCTTCTTTGACTTTTTTCTCTTTTTCCTTAAAAAACATTCTTAATTCTATGGGATGACTTTCTGGAAAAAGGAAAAAGAAGGAGATAGAAGGCAAGAAGGCCAAAACTAGGCAAAGTAAACAAATCACTAAAAATTAATTAAAAAAAAAAAGGATGGGGAACTAGATGTCTCAGTGTTTAGAGAACCAGATATTCTTGGTTCAAATCTGTCCTCAGACACTTCCTAGCTGTATGACCCTGGGTAAGTCATTTAACCCAATTGCCTAGCCCTTACCACCCTTCTGTCTTGGAACCCATACTTGGTATTAATTCTAAGACAGAAGGTAAGAGTTTTAAAAATTAAAATTAACATTTTTAAAGGGACTAAAAAGAAAACAGGTCTTGCTAGAGTTATATGAGCCTAGGCTCTGCAATCCCAAAGAGGGACCCCATAGCTGCCCCTACAAACTAGGGCTATTCTGTTGGATAATCTCTCCATTTGTAAAGCATTTCCAGTTTTCCAGAATACTTTCAAACATTACCTCAGCTTGATCTTATCAGGTATTAATAACATTATCATTTGATTAGAAAATAAACCCCGAGAGGGAAAGGTTTTCCCAAAGTCTAGCCACAGCTAGCCACTAGTAGGACCAGGACAAGATCTTAATTTGATTTCCAGGCAGGTATAGGTCCTACAGCCCCACATGGAGGGTCCTACAGTCCTACCTGGGAAGTCCCTGAAATCTTCTTTTTGGCTCCTTCATTATGGGTGAGGGAAATCCAAACCCCCTCAAAAAAGAATTGGTTCCAGTAATAATAGCCAATATTTATATATTACTTACTCAGAGCCAGGCATTGTGATATGCACTTTACAATTATTGTGTTCAATCATTTCATCCTCACAACAATCCTGGAAAGTGAGTACTATTATTTTTTCCATTTGACAGATAAGGAAACTGAGGCAAGTGGGTTAAGTGACTTGCCCAGAGTCACACAGCTGCTGTCTAAGGATGGATTTGAAGTCAAGGTTTTTTGACTCCAGTCCTAGGGCTCTATCCACTATACCACTGGCACTCCAGGACTCTCCGTTCTCAGCCCAGGGCCCAGCCCTTCCTTAATAGCACTGCCATGAGCCAGTTTTGTGCCAAAGGCAGACCCAGGAGCCCGAGCGATAGCAGCAGAATTGGCCTTACCCCAATTCCACACATCTTCCAGCTATTCTTAACAGGGGTTCACCTAATCCCTTCACCAGCCTGAGCATAAGGATCCTGGAGCCAGGACTGAGCTGAGATAATGGGAAAATTCCTCTTCTCTGGGGGACATCAGTAGAAAATAAGGCAGAGTGGGCAAGGGGAGGAGGGAGAAAAGAACTGGAAAGTCTAATCTTAACCGTCCTTCTATCCCCCTCTGCAAAGCCCTTCTCTCACTACCCCCGCCACCTGCTTTCTCTTTCCAACAAGGGAAGACAGAATAATAATAATTAGCCAGTCAAGTAATTAGGGTGCAGCTCTGAGTCATCTGGTCACGGGGCTGGGAGATCCCAGGCCTGGGAGGATATGGCAGGGTGGGGAGCGGCCCCATTGACTAATAGAGATCCATCCCAATGTGATCATAGAGTCCCATACAGTTGGCAGGTATGAGCATCTGGGAACCATTACAGACAGAAGTTGTTGGCATAGCTTATTGAGTCTCTTCCCTTCTTATCCAATGGAAAAAAAATAACAACTATCCAGGCTCTTAAAAGTGGGATTGGTAGAGGATGAGGAGAGGAGTGTGACTCCTCAACTCTCCCAGGGGGAATCCCTCTCTCCAAGCCCTAATCAATCCACTTGTCCCATCTCCACTGGCTCAATAGACAGTCTCTCTCTGAAGCAGGGGACTGCTGAATCCTCAGTGACCTTAGGAAATGGTGATGTTCAGAAGGTGGTCCAGAGAGGAGTGAACCAGCCTCATAGCATCTGTGGCACCAACACAACAGACCACAGCACCTCCTGGTGTCCAGAGTAGGAAGGCTGCAGAGAAAATGGGACTGTCCCATCCTGGGATCCCTAGCAGAAAGAAGCTGGATGTAATTTCCCTGAATAAGGAGCTGGACTTAAAATTAGAAAGACCTGGGTTCAAATCCTCATCAAAGGAGAAATTTGCATAAAACAGATGCTAAAAATTAGTATTACATGTAATTGGGGACAAATAAAAAATTTTAAATACAATTTTTAATGAGATTTTTTTGCAAATGCATAGTGCTGATTTTTTTTTTCTAAACCCTTACCTTCTGTCTTGGAATCAATATCGTGTATTGGTTCCAACACAGAAGAGCAGTAACAGCTAGGTAATGGGAGTTAAGTGAATTGTCAAGGGACACACAGCCAGGAAGAGTCAGAGGCCAGATTTGATGTATAGTACTTATTAGCAAACAAACAAACAACTTCTTCTTTTCCATCTTAGAATAAATATTATGTATCAGTTCCAATGAAGAAGAACAGTAAGGGCTAGGCATTGGGGGTCAAGTGACTTGTCCAGGCTCACACAGCTAGTAACTGTTTGGGGCCACATTTGAAACCAGGACCTCCTGTCTCTAGGCCTGCTTCTCACTAGCTGCCTTCAAAGGTCCTTTTTTTTTTTAAACCCTTATCTTTTATCTTGTATCAATTTTAAGACAGAAGAGTGGTAAAGGCTAGGCAATCAGAGTTAAATGACTTGCCCAGGGTCACATAGCTAGGAAGTGTCTAAGCCCAGATTTGAACCTCCTGACTTCAGGGCTAGTCCTCTATCCACTGTGCTATCTAGCTGCAAAAGTTTCTTAATACTCATTCCCTTGCCTGCCCTTCCCTATCTCTGTCACATAGTATGGTCCTGGTTAAATCACTTAATTCCTCTGTGTTTTCATTTGCTGATCCATACATACACTGAAGGGCTTATGATTGATGTCCATGATTTTGCTGGTCCATGGAGTTTGGGTTAGGGTGAATATCCTTCTCTTTTGGAGAAACTGAGGCTCTAAGAAATCACAGAGCTCTCAATCAGCTTCCTTATTATAAAGATTCCAGGAGAGGCCAAAGAGTCCCTTTGGTCCACCTCCAAGACTCCTCACCACTGGTTTTGATGTTCCATTCACATTTTGAGTCTGCAGGTCTGAGAGAGAACATTGATCTTGAAATAGCCAGAACCCTCAGGAGCCTGGCACCATGTTACCAATACTATAGCAGGCAGACATCCTCCATTTCCACCCTGCAAGGGATATCCTCCCCCTTTACCCCAATAATCTAAGAGCCCCTCAAGTCTTCCCACTTGGAACCCCTCACAGTGGGCAGGGGTCTTGGAAAAAAAAAACCCAGCCTAGTCTCTTGGGGCCTGGGGCGGCTTTCCTGGCTTTGTCTCAGTTCTGCCTGGGCAGGAACTTCCTGCTGGAGAATTCCCGGATCCTCCTGGCCCCACCTGTCTACTGTGACCAGAAGAAACTAGACTGTAAGGCAGGGTCCCCTGTGGAAGGTCTGGGACACAACACCTTAGGGACAAGCTTCCCAAGGGGCAGTCCTTGATGGGTGGGTGGGGACAACCTGATTGCCATTGTTTATTCTGGAGTGGGAAGGAACTTAGAGGTCATCTGCTGCAACCATCTCACTTTTCAGATGAGGAGACTGAGGCTGAGAGTGAGTAAATTGCAGAGCTTGGACACAACATAAATGCAGATCTTCTATCCAACAAGCCTAGATCTCTTTCCAATAGACCCAGCCTCCTTCCCCCTCCTCCCCACATCCCATCACCAAATCTGCCTGAGTTCTTACACTCCCAACCTGGTCTCTGCAGGTATCGGAAAGACAGAACTACTCCCTTGTGGACTAGAGCAGGAGTGAGACTGAAAAACCCAAGCAAGAATTTCCCCATAGATCCGGCCTGTCTTGGGAGCCAAGAATAAGAGAAAGAGCTCAGAAATCAAAAAGGAAGTGATATGCAAAGCCAAACTATTTTTAATAGTAGTGACTTGAGTCTGCTCAGTGAGGGGCACCTTCTGGGTATGAATACCAGCAATGGCAGTCATATGCCCCAAATGGGAGAACAAACAGACTGTGCCACCCAAGCCCATCACATAGACATGAGGTAATAACCCAACCCAGGACACCATCTTCATGAAAGTGCCAGATGGAGAGAGGGACATCCTGTCCACCTCAATTCCTCCCCCATCTGAGGTGTCTGTAGAGGGAGAGAGCAGACTCAGTAGAACCACCATCAGGTCTCAGCCTGGGGGCCAATTTCCCATTTCATCCATCTCTTCCAGGAGCAGGTGCTGGTGAGGCAGAGAAGAAGAGGGAGGATGATTCAGTATTCACCCACTTTTTCCAAATCCATCCAACCCCTACTACCAATTCCCCACTTCCCCTTATGTGCCTCTTCCAACCTGGTCCCACCCCAAGCTATATCTCCCCCATTTTGTTCCTTCTCAACCCTAACCGCCAGCCCATACCTCAATCTCCCTATTTCTTTGCTGCCCTCTTAACACTAACCCACCCATTTATGGGGGAAATGACTTCTTTCCCAGTCACATAACAACAATAAAAACTGGTATTTATAGAGAGATTTAAGGTTGGCAAAATACTTTACACATGCTCTCATTTGTGTTAACATCCACCCTATGAATTTGGATTAGGGTTAGAAATAGAATTAGGTTTAGAAACAGAATTAACAAATACTTTAGTTATTATTGTCCCATTTACAAATGTTAAGTGAGGGAGCAGCTGGGTAGCTCAGTGGATTGAGAGCCAGCCCTAGAGACGGGAGGTCCTGGGTTCAAATGTGGCCTCAGACACGTCTCAGCTGTGTGACCCTGGGCAAGTCACTTGACCCCCATTGCCTAGCCCTTACCACTCTTCTGCCTTGGAGCCAATATACAGTATTGACTCCAGGACGGAAGGTAAGGGTTTAAAAAACAAACAAACAAATGTTAAGTGACTTGTCCAAGGTCCCATAACTAATAAGTAGCAAAGATGGGAGTCAAACCCTGGACTGGATTCCTAATTCCAAGCCCAGAATTCTATAGCACATAGCAGATAAACAGGGAAGGCTTGAGCTTTCCTGCCCCATGTCTCACATCTCCACCTTAATTACCTTGACTCTCATCCTTACCTCATTACAAGGGGTGGAGAGTCAAAGTAGGCACAAGGAGGGCAGGTTTATCCTGCCCTTGATACCCAATATGCCTCTTCTGTCTTTAAATGGGAAGCAAAGGGAGGCCATTTCCCTTCCAAGGTCCCCAGAATGCCCCTGAAGCTGAGTATCATCCTACCCACTCCTAGTTCCTTTAAGGGTAGAAGGAGATGAGGACAGCATACTTTCTTTTAACCCTTACTTTCTGTCTTAGAAACAACTCTAAGACAGAAGGGCACATTGTAGGCAACTGAGGTTAAGTGACTTGCCCATGGTCACGAAAGGAGTATCTGAGGTCATATTTGAACCCAGGTCCTCCCAACTCCAGGCCTGGTACTCTATCCACTGAGCCACTTAGCTACTCCAGAACACACTTTTTAAAGCTTCCCAAAGTCATGATGAAAAGACTCTCCACAGCCAAAGAAGGAAGTGATGGAGTCTGAGTGCAGATCAAAGCACCCATCTTCCACTCCATTTCCTTCATGAGAGTTCTAGGGCATGTGTGAAATATGGCTTCTATGAACAATATGAAAATATTATTGCATGAAAGTTCAGGTATAACCTATATCAGACCACCTGGAAGGGAGTGGGATAGGGAAGGAGAAAATCTGAATTCTAAAAAAGTCAAAACAATTGTCAACAACTGTTTATGTAACTGAAAAAAACATTTTTTAAACCCTTACCTTCTATCTTAGAATCAGTACTGATTCTGAGGCAGAAGAGTGGTAAGGGCTAGGTAAAGTGACTCGTCACACAGCCAGGAAGTGTCGGAGACCAGATTTGAAGCTGGAACTTCCTGTCTCCAGGCCTGGTTTTCAATCCAGCTGTCCCTAATTGGACTCTTCTTTAGAGGATTAAGAGTGAGAATGGTTTTGAAGGCCTAGTGGCCAAAGTTGAGGAGAGGATTGGCATTAGGAGGAGGGGTCTCCACAGAGCCATAACTACAAATTTTAGGTCCTGGGTAAACATATTGATCAACTTTGAAAGTCATATAATTAAGACAGATTCAATAGAGGGTAACAACATTATAATCATCACACTTTTGCATCCTTTGGGCTTGGTGTCTAGAGACAAAGCCTCTGTCACCTACCCTTAGTTTCCATTCTGGATCACAGTCCAACTCCCTGAATGACAAAGGCATTTGAACATAGAGGGATTTATGCTTTGTGAGTAAACATGGCAATGTGTGTCTTTGTGTCTGTGTGATTGTGAAACTTTTTGGGCAAGAGTTGTATGAAAGTGAGTCATATTGCTAAGTATCATAAGTTGTTATTAGAAAACAATAGATTCATAAAATGTTAGCAATGGATGAGACCTTAAAGATCATCTAATCCAAACCACACATTTTACAAAAGAATAAACTGATGCTCTTGGGGGGAAGGAGAGACACCAATATCATACAACTAATAAAAGCATGATGAAAACCCTGGTCTCTCGTCTCTCCGTTCAGGGCTCCTTCCATTAGGAGGGAGCTGCCTTCCGTAGAGAGTGTGATCGAAATCAAAAAAGATGAACAGGGTCTTGATCTCCAAAACTGGAATGGGGGGCCCTTCTGACACTTTGGAAGGGAACTTTAAGACAAGCAAGAGTCTTCTTCACTTCACATAGCAGTATGAAGCTCCCCATTATGAAAAGGGGTCATCCAGACAGAAATAGATATTTGTTGAATAATTGAATGGATGTAGGCTGGAGTCAAGTTAATGAGCTTGAAAAAGGTTTGAGCAGCACAGTAGGGCAGATTGGGCACTGTCAGGAAGATGAGTTAAAATCCTACTTCATAGCTAACTAACTGGGTGTATAACTGTGCTTCAGCTTTTTCCTCTGTAAAATGGGGTTGGACACCATGGAATTTAAAGTATCTTTCATTTCTAAAATTTCAGATACTTTGATCTTGTATGATTTACCTACTTACCTACCTACATACCTATTTATCTATCTACTCTCCACCTCTCTATCTCTCCATTTCACTCTGTCTATCTCTATCCATCTATCCATTTATCTGTCTCTATCTCTCCCTATATCTCTGTCTCTCTCTGCCTATCAATCTCTCTCTGTCTATTTCTATATTTGTCTGTCTATATCTATCCACCTATCTGTCTTTCTCTTTCTCTCTATCCATCTCTTTCTCTATCTCTCTATCCTCTATCTATACATCCATCCATCCATTTATCTGTCTCTCTCCATCCATCCATCCATCTATTCATCTATCTATCCATTTATCTATCTCAATATCTATATCTACCTATCTCTCTATATCTATATCTCTGTCTATTTAACTCCATCTGTCTGTCTGTCTGTCTCTATCTATCTATCTACCTCTATGAGTTTAAACTTTAAATAATCTTTTAAGAGAAAATGAACTATAAACTAATCTTTTTTTTTTCCTTTCAAAAAACGTTTACCTTTTATCTTGGAACTGATACTAAGTATTGGCTCCAAGGCAGAAGAGCAGTAAAGGGCTAGGCACTGGAGGTTAAGTGACTTGCTCAGGCAGGGTCACACAGCAAGGATGTGTGAAGCCACATTTGAACCCAGAACCCCCAATTTCCAGGCCTGCATCTCTATCAACTGAGCCATGTAGCTACCTCCATACCTAATTCTAAAATACCTAATTCTAACAATCAGGGGGAACAACCAAGCTTTCCTACAGCAACTTCCTTGGGACCTCTTTTGGCACTGGAACCATGGGCCAAATGGATCACGAGTCTGACTCATGGCAATTTCTATTATTTCTTATGTGAGAATCTGTGAAGGTGTGGACTATATACCAAGGCACATGACTTAGCACAGTGTTAAGGCATATAGTAGGCATTTAATGTGTATTGACTTACTAACTTCAACCATAACAAGATGAGAGACAGCTAGGTTGTTCAGTGGATAGCAAGCCAGCCTTAGAGACAGGAGGTCCTGGGTTCAAATTTGACTTCAGATACTTCTTATCTATGTGATCCTGGACAAGTCACTTAACCCCAATTGCCTAGCCCTCACTGCTCTTCTGCCTTGAGATAGTATAGATTCTAAGACAGAAGGTATGTGTTAAAAGTATTTTTTTAATGGTAATGGGATTGCTAAATATTTCAGTGGATTGAGGGCCAGGCCTAGAGATGGGGAGGTCTTAGGTTCAAATTTGACCTCAGATATTTCCTAGCTGTCACTTAACCCCTATTGCCTAGCTCTTAACTGTTTTGCTTGGAACCAATACTTATTACTGATTCTAAAATCAAAGGCAAGAGTTTTAAATTAATACAACAACAACAATAATAACATTAACAAGGTGAAATTAATTTGGTAACAGAGCCAGAACTCTATCCCTCTACAGATCTTTGGCCACCTACAACTTAGTCTATACAAACTCTGGTGGGAGGAAAGGGCCATCAGGTTATGTGTAAAAGTGTTTATATGTTGGCAAGGATATCAGAGGGAGGATACAAGGCCATGCAAGAGCAGGGCTGTTTGAAGATACAATAACCATTCAAAAAATTAGAATTCTCCTCCTACAATAACCGAGTAGCCAAACCAGAAAAAAAGTGGGGGGCCCTCAGGAAGGAAAGGCTAGGCTGGAGGAGAGCTGGGATGGGCTCTTGGTAAAGGGATCTTCCCAGTCTTGGTTAGAGTATTTTCAGATTGGACAGGAGGATCACAAAGGTTCCTTTCAGTTCTAACATTCTAGGATTCTGGGATTCCTGACACCCTAGTTTTCTTGATGCCCAGAAGGGAACTGGGTCACTGGACAGAACTATACCTGGCCATCCACAATGCCTGCTTCTTCCAGAGTGACTTCAGGCTGGATTAAAAGTTCTCTACCTTCCTGGCCACCTGTTTTCCAGAGTCGGGACTCTCTCTGAACTGACAGCAGTTTCTTTAGCTCAGTTTCCACAAAGCCTGGAGAAAAATAGTAACCGTCATTATCATCACGATCAGTATCACTATCTTCCTCATTATCGTCGACATCATCTTTGACATCAAGCCAATATGACTACATCATAACCCATTCGCGCTCCAGCAAAACCCTAAAGTTCACATCAGCTTGAATAATGATCAAGAAACTAATGGAGAAACTACAATGAAGGGTAGTTAGGTAGCACAGTTAGGAGCACCAGGCCCAGAATCGGGAGGACCTGGGTTCCAGTTTGGCCCCAGTTACTTCCTAGCTGTGTGACCCTGAGCAAGTTCCTTAACCCCCATTGCCTAGCCCTTGCCACTCTTCTGTCTTAGAATTGCCATAAGAAATGACAAACAAGATAATCAGAAAAAATAAACTTGTAAAGACTTATATGATTCAATGCGAAGTACAGTGAGCAGAACCAGAACATTAGATGTGGTAACAGCAATAATGTCTGATGATCAGCTATGAATGACTCAACTATTAGCAAAAAGACAAGGATCCCAGACAACTTCAAGGGACTCATGATGGAAAAGGATATCCACCTCCACCGAGGGAACAGAAGGAGCCTGAATGTAGTTTGATACATACCATTCTTCGTGATCTATTTCCTCTATTGATTTTTCTCTATTGTAAGCAATATTTATGTGTCTTGTTTCACAACACGAAGAATATGGAAATATGTACTTTATGACAATGTATGTACAATCTATATCATATTACCTGCCTTCTTGGGCAGGGGAGAAGAGTGAGAGGAAAGGAGAGAACATGGATTGCAAAATATCAGAAAAGAAATGTTAAAAATTTTATCAACATAATCTAGAAAAAAAATTTTTTAAAGAATTGGTTCTAAGACAGAAGATAAGGTTTAAAAGAGAGAGAAAGAAATTATAAGTGTCTTCTACCTTAGAAGAATCCAAAAAATCAGCTCCCCATCTTAACACACACAGAGAGCTAACCCTATTAGGAGAGAGCTTCCTAGAGACATGTAACTTGCAGTGGTTAAGCCTCAGAGAGAATAGGTGGAATAAACATTTGATATTATGTGCTAAATATCTCATTCTCTCTTCATAACAACCCTGGAAGGTAGATGTTATTATTATCCCCATTTTACAATTGAAGAAATTGAGGCAGGTGGAGAGTAAGTGACTTATCCAGGGTCCCAAATCTAGTAAATTCTGAGATCTTTTTTTTTTCTGGTTTGGCTACTCGGTTATTGTAGGAGGAGAATTCTAATTTTTTGAATGGTTATTGTATCTTCAAACAGCCCTGCTCTTGCATGGCCTTGTATCTCTTGCAGTTTTCTTGGCAAAGGCACTGGGATTGTTTGCCATTTTTCTTTAGCTCATTTTAACAGATGAGGAAATGGAGGCAAACAGAGTTAAGTGACTTTCTCACTGTCACACAGCTAGTAAGTGTCTGAGGTCAGATTTGAACTCAAGAAAGAAGAATCTTCCCGACTCCAGGCCCAGCCTTCTATCCACTGTACCACCTAACTGCCCTGAATATAATCCTCTAGAGGACACAAAAATGTATCTTTAATGGAATAAAGAACTTTCAAGCATTTCTGATGAAAAGATCAGACTAGCCCAGGGTCATACAGCTAAGAAGAATCTGAGACCAGATCTGAACCCCAGACCTCCTGTCTCTGGGTCTGACACTCAATCCACTGAGTCACCTGGCTGCTCCTAGAATTTATTCTAAGACAGAAAGTAAGGGTTTAAAAATAGATAGTGAGTGAGATAAATAAGAAAAACAAAAATCTGGGGGAGGGGCATAGATTAATTCTGTTCTGAGGGTTTAAGAAGGGAAAGAGAAGGTAGGGTGAAAACTATGGTACTCTGAGTCATCGGTATATGTGAGAAGAGTGTAGAATCATGGAAGAAAGAGTAAGGGAATTAGGGATCAGATGAACCTCACCCTTCTCTGTAACAAAGAACATATCTGGTGTAGAAATGGAAAAATCCATACAACTCAATGGAGAAACAAGTGGTAGTAGAAGAAAGATTAAGAGGGAGGATGATAAAAAGGAGGGAATAGCTGCAAAGCAAAGCAAATTTTCTAATTCTGAAAGAGAATTAAAAGGGAAGGGAAAAAAAGGAAAAGAACTTGGGGCTAAACAAGTAGTTCCAATCACCAATTAGACAATTAGGGAGTGGCTGAACAAACTGCATATGAATGCAATTGAACATTATTGCACTGTAAGAAATAATGACAAAGATAATTTCTGAGAGTTCTGGGTAATATGAATTGATCCAGAGCAAAGTGAGCTGAATTAGGAGAAGAATTTTTACCAGGTCAACATTGTGAAGAAAAACAACTACTTTAGACTTAAGAATGTATGTCTCCAAAGAACCTAGGTAGCAGCAGCAAGATGCCTCCTAACATGAAAGGTGACAGGCACAATGGACACAGACAAGCATATTTAGGTATGGCCACTCTAAGACTTGTTTTGCCTTATTATGCTTATCTATTGCAAGCTGCCTCTCTTCTTACCCTTAGTTAATTGCAAGTGGAGGATCGGGGGAGAAGGGAGATTAGCATTTGTTATGGGGAGAAAAGCCACTGTAACATTGTTTTATTCACTCAAAGAAAAACATAGGAGGAAGATCAGAAAGAAGTACAGGGTTCAAAAAGTAATATGTAGCCATAAGAAATGATGAACAAGATGAGTTCAGAAATACCTGGAAAGACTTATATGAACTGATACAAAGTGAAGAGAACAGAACCAGGAGAACAAAGTATATAATAATAGAAACCTTATATGATCAACTGTGAAGGACTAAACCTTTATCAGCAAAGCAAGTTTCCAAGATAACCACAAGGGACCACTTTCTACTTCATTTCTTTCATGAGTGTTTTTATTTATGTGTGATATCTCTTCGATCATGACATGAGCAATATGGAAATATGTATTATATGAAAGCACTGGGATAACCTATTATCATACAATTTACCATCTGGATAAGGGAGGGAAAGGAGGGAGGAAAGGATAAAATCTGAATCCTAAAATGTCAGACAATTGTCAATTTTTTCTACATATAACTGAAAACAAATTTTACATAATATGTGCAATTCCTTAACATATATATTTAAAATGCAAGCAATGTGAAATAGATTTTCATGTTTTTACACAGAATCTTATGTGTTCTCCCTCTTTTTGATTTAGTGTTTAAATTCAGAATTTAAAAACATTTAATTAAAAAATCCTAACAAAAAAGCTATAGAATATTGATGAAACATTGGCACCATCACCCTCAGACAGCTTATTGGGGGTGGTGGTGGGGGTGGTGGAACACTTTCACTCCAAAAAAGAAGATAGACAAAGATTCTTTGTACACAGTCAATAGTTCAAAAACCTACAAAAATACATATGGAATAAACAGACAGCACTTTATCACATAATAGTAAAGGCTAATAATATAAATATGCCATTAGATTCATCAAATGGAGTCTATGAAATAGCTAAGATCCAGAGTGGAATCAAAAGGCCCTCCATGGGTGACATACACATCAACTCAGCCAACAATATGTCAACAAAGAAATATCAAGGAGATGACTGAATGGTTTGTGGCAATCAAGGGGTTCAAGAGGGCAATTCAGGACCAGGTCATTGCCATCTGAACCTACAAAAAAGACCATTGTTAAGAAGCCTAGAAGAAGCCTAGACTTGGTAATCAATGTAAACTATTCAAAGGAATGGTGGGGGCTAGGAAACATGTCACTGTGGACTATAAGCATCTACTATTTCCCAAATATCTAGCAAACCATGATTTGGCAGCTAGGATTTCACATCAGAAAGTATTAAAAAATTCTCAAGATATCTTGATAACTCAACCAAGGTATTATACTTAAACTAGAATATTAATTCTGACCTGCCCACAGTTACCAGGAGCCAATATGGATTCATAAAACATTTTTAATGAGTATCATCATCCTCATATTCAGAAATTCTAAGCTGCATGGACCAGTTAGCTCTTACCATATACAGACCTGGCCAAGGAGATCAAAATCATGTGGGAACAGGATGGGATTACATCTTGCTCCTGTTATCCTATCTGCTGGTGGAGCTAAATCAAGGATTTTTGCAGTGAGCCTGCAGAGGATGAGCTTATAGTTTAGTATTTGGACACAACTACCAAAAGTAGCTATTTTACACACCTGCACAAAATAGTTGTTGATTTTTTTTGAAACTCAAATTTTCTTTATTATTCACCATTTGTCTCTTTGAAGTCTTAGGTCCCCTCACCCTTCATCCTACAGAATGGCATATTGGGTAAAGAGATGGACAACCTTTTTTTCCCAGTGGAAGGGACAATAGATTGTTCTTTCATTAGGACAAAGAATTTAGAAGAATAATAAGCAGAATAGTTGCTCATATCAGAACTGTATCAATCAGAACCCCAATGAGGAAGATGAGAAAAAGGAGATAATTTTTTAAAGGAGGAAGAGGATTGGTGGACTTTCTTTAAGCACTGAATGTAATCAGAAGTGATTTACCTTTGAAGTGATAAAGCCAACAAAAATGGCAAAGATCTAAGAGTGGAATTCAAGGGTCCCTCACCTTGGGTGACATTAGTTCAAATTCAGCCAACATTATTTTGACAAAGGAGCACTGAAGAAATGGCTGAGTCATTTTGGCAAATTGGATCATGGAAATGGAGGGTTTATAACAGCAACTCAGGACTAGGTCACTGCCACCAGAAACTACAAAGGGGTTATTTTAAGGAGCTCCGACTTTAGAGCCAATGCAGATAATACAGGAAGGAAACAGTGGGGGTTGCATAACATATCACTGCAGGCTATAAAAGGTTAACACCTACCAAATACCTAGCAAGAAATGACCTGGTGGCTAGAGTTATACATCAGAAGCTCACTGTATTTCATGGAATGACAAATTCTCATATTAAAAATACATATCTCAAAATAACCCAGAGTTCTCAGCCAATAAACCAGATCAGAACTTGACCATTATCACAGACCGAATTTCTGTCTTTAATCACATGGACCTAGCCTTGCTCCATAAAGATTTAAGAAGGTTTTAAATAGATGTTACCATCCCTAAGTCAGCACATTTCCAAGCTATGTGGGTTGAAAACTTTTCAAAATGTAGAAACAATAGAAGAAATGCAGATCATGTGTGAATAGGATGAGGTGTATATCATCCCAGGCTGTCCTGTCTGCTGGTAGAATTGTACAAAGGATACTTTCAGTGAGACCCTGACAGTCAATTTACATCCTAATACTTTCATGCAACTATAAAGGGCAATTAATTTATCCACCTAACACATAGTCCATAGAATGTTATATAACCATACATATATATATATATATATATATATGTATACATACATATATGTATACATATATATATATTTAAAAACCCTCACCTTCCACCTTAGAATCAATATGTGTGTACTGGTTTCAAGGCAGAAGAGTGATAAAGGCTAGGCAATGGGGGTTAAGTGACTTGCCCAGGGTCACACAGATAGGAAGTGTCTGATGCCAGTTTTGAACCCAGGACCTCCTGCCTCTCAGTCTGGCTCTTTATCTACTTAGCCACCTAGCTACATCTCAACATTGTATTTTCTTAAATCATGGGAGAATAACACAGTGACTAATACTATTTCTATCTGAATCCCATGAAGAAAAATGAGAGGGACCATCTAAGTAGCTCAGTGAATAAAACGTTACACCTAGAATCTGAGATTCTTCCTCTAAGTGACTTGCCCTCCTCAATAATGGTGCTTGAACTGGAATTCAAACCCAGATTTTTATACTCTAGATTGGGTCCTTCTTCCATTATAGCATGCTGGTAGGGGTGAGATGGGGAGTACTCAACAGAGACCAGACAGAAACACCCCATCCTCTCCTAAGTCTCTCCCCTCAATGTTCAGGGATCTTTTCCTCTATGGATCCTTCATTAGGCTCAATAACTTATCCAACAAGATTCCTTTATCCTCTACCTCGAGAAGCATAGAGCTAAAGGGAAATAATATAGCTGGAGAGTTGGTGAGGATCCTGAGATTGAGTCATTCACCCCTTTCTTTGAGCTGGCCCTAAAATTGTCACTCTTGAATTTGTTCAGTTTCTGTTGTTTCTGACTTTGTGACTCCATGTGGGTTTTCTTGGTGAATGAAGATTACTAGAGTGATTTGCTATTTCCTTCTCCAGCTCATTTTACAGATGAGGAAACTGAGGCCAACAGAGTGAAGTGACTTGCCCAGAGTTGTGACTTGTCACACAGCTAGTAAGTTTAGATTTGAGCTCAGGTCTTCCTGACTCCAAGCCCAATATTGCCCCAACCTGGATGTTGCATCATTCTTAAACACCCTACCACAAATCTCTGTTCTCCCACAGTTATTCCACTCTCCATTCAAACCCTCCTGGGGAACTTTCTCTAGCCACAAAAGACTTGCATGGAGAAGGAGTAGGATAAAGGTGCCCTACAATTCCTTCACCAGAGGTTTGGACCATTTATTTTCTGTGCCATTGACAGCTACTTCCTCCTTTCCTGCCTAGCCCTTGTATGGAGCCATGGTTCTTGCCCATAACCTTTGACTTCTAGAACAAGCCACCAACTATGTAAGCTTGTTCAAGTCTCTAATGATCCCTTCTTACAAATCTCTTTGCTGCCTACCCCTACTTAGAACAATCCCCAAGTATTTATGGGCAGATTGTGTGCTCACTCATCAGAGAAATAGAACTAGCCATGGACTGAGGTCAGAGGCCCTGGGTTTGAAGGTTAGCTCTGCCCTATGACTCATTTTGGGAACTCAGGAACATCACTTCCCCTCTCTGAGGCTGTCTCTCCAACTATAAAGTGAATGATCTGAGAGGTCTAACTAAGGTGCTTTGTCTTCTTTTGGCCAAACCCACTGAGGAAGCTTCAGAGGCTGTACAAGTGTGGAGACAGCAGTTATCCTCCCTCTCTGGGTAAGTCAGTGTGCATGGGACTAAGCCCTCAGCCCCTCCCCCCCCAACACACACTTATACATACTCTATTCCTAGGTTCTATCCTGCTCCACTATATCAGTATAAAACAAGCGGTTATTCTCAGTGTCTCCAGGCAAACACTGTCATTCTAGGATCTTGGTCCAGAGATTTGGGTCCTTCTTGTCTGTGCCCTCCAAGTCTGGCTTATGACAGCATTCTCTTGTCATGAACACATAGCCACTGTTTTTGCCTGACCACTAACCTGTGACCCTTCTAAGGATAAGCTACCAAACCATGCCAGCTAACTCTTTCATTCCCAAGCTGGGGGAGGCCCCCAGAAGCCAACGAAGCAAGTGAAATAACCATGGGATAGGCCCAATGTACGGTGAATGAGACAGACCTGTGTTTTATCCCTGTCCTGGAAGATAAAGTATCAGGCAAGGGAATGGAATGTTGTTCTAGAATAAGGAAAACGGAACTTTTTTTTTTTTAAATCTAAGACTCTTACATCTTAGAATCAATACTGTATACTGTGGTGCTAAGGCAGAAGAGTAGTAAGGGCTAGGCAATGGAGATTAAGTGATTTGCCCAGGGACACACAACTAGGAAGTATCTGAGGTCAAATTTGAACCCAGGACCTCCCATCTCTGGGCCGGACTCTCAATCCACTGAGCCACCTAACTGCCCTGCCAAAAATGAACCTTTTTATCTCAATAGTTTATACCTCTCTCACCTCCTCCTGTCCCCTCAGCTGAAGAGGACTAGATTACAGTTAAAAAAGGTATAGCCTCAAATCATATTTCTAACCTAATCGGGGCCAATGCAGCTACTTATTAAAGATACCCCACCACATTGTGCTCCCAATGTCCACATTATCTGTACGTCCTAACGTCACACCTCATCTTGTCATCTGGTGACCCCTTGTGGTAATGATGTGTTTCGCCTGCCTCTAGTCAGCTCAACCAGTCAAAGACCAGAAATGGATGAATAGGGAGAAAGCTTCTTAGCTAAATTGGTTCTGGGTAACCTCCTTACCCTCAAAGGAGAAGTGGTATTTCCCAAAGAAAGACATACCAGAAGATCTGGGAAGCATAGTTTCTTCAAAGTGAAGTGAGATTTTACAATAATAAAATTGTAAAAACAATTTGGAGAAGATTTAGGAATTCTGACCAATGTAATGACCAATGAGGAAACAGGCTACTTTCCTCCTGATAGAGAAAGGAAGGACTCAAGAGCACAGATTGCTGTTTTTTTCCCTTTTGAGATGATCAAATAGTGATAATACATGTATAACCCATGGAATTGTCTGTCAGCTCTGGGAGGGGGGAGGGAAGAGGAGAGGGAGAAAACATGAATCATGGAACCATTGAAAATATTTTAAAATAAATTAATAAGAATTCATTTTTCCTTGACTATACATGTTCATAAGGGGGTGTTTTTCTTGCTTTCTCAATATTGGGGGGGAGGTGAAGATGGAAGAAAATACAGATATGAAAATAAAACTAGATTTTTAAAAGTATAGTTCCTGTGTACCTTCCACTTTTGTAAAACCCTTAAGTGGTTTGAATAATCCTTACCAGGTGCTTAGGAAAGATAGGGTAAAGGCAGCTAGGTAGCACAGTGGATAGAGTGAGAAGCCTGGAGTCAGAAGGACTTGGGTTCAAATGTGACCTCAGACACTTCCTAGCTGTGTGACCCTGGGCACTTACCACCACTTACTGCCAATCATTTGCCAATCTTTTGTCATGGGATTGATGGTAAGAGAAGGAAAAAAAATAATCACCAGATATCTCCTGGTGACACCATGGAACTTCAGGAAACAAAAAGAGAAAGGGAAAAAAAGGAAGGAGGGAGGAAAGAGAGAAGGAAGGAGGGAGGGAGGGAAAGAGGGAAGGAGGTAAAGGAAGAGAAGAGAAGGGAAGGGAAGGAAAAGAAGGAGGAAGAGGAAAGAAAGAGAAACAAAGAAATAAAAGAAGAACAGTAAAAATTGGAGGGATCTTTTTTAGGTCTCTAATATGTTCCTTTAAAAGTCAACATGCAAATGGGAATGGAAATGAGAAAAAAAATTGAAGGTACTATATCTGTGTCTGTGTTGAGGTCTCCTAGGAGTTGGAGATTAACAGCTTTTTCTATTCCTTGGAAAAAATTCTGTACTACCCATGAGCTAGAAGTCCTGATGAGAATAGGGAGAATGTGTCTCCCTAAACAAGGAAATCTTTGGGAGTTTTTACCCCTCTGCATCCAAAGGCTGAGAAATCTTTACCTCTTGCTTTGCAAGTCTTGTCTTAATCTGACCAAGAAACGGATAAAGAAGGTTACTGGAAACTGCAGGAAGACCACTGGCACAAGAGAAAATGCAAGCAAATACCTCTGCTGGTGGAAAAGAGGAGCTACATCAGAATAAGCCTTGACATGTTTTGGTAGACACTGGCTAGGAACACAGTAACTGTCGGAGCATAATCCTTCCTTTCCTCTCCCCACCCCTTTTCCTTTTTCTTTTCTTTTTTTTTCAGATATCTCCTGGTGACACGAAGGAACTTCAGGAAAACATTCTTCGATTCCTTAGAGGAGTAAGGTAACCCAGAAAAGAGCTTCCTGTGATCGATGATCACTTGTAAATTGCCCAGGAATTACTTTAGATCTTGGAAAGAGAATGTTTCCTCCTTAGTTCTCAAAAGTTATGTATTATTTCCTTTTATTATGAACTATGAACTCAAAAAGGGGAAGTGAGGTTCAGAATATGGTGGGGAGGAGGGAGGATCGTGCATGTATCTTTCCAGGTTTTTCTTATCAATAGCTTATCATCTTATCTTATCAAATCTTTTAAGAAATATCTCAAAACATAATCTGAACTAGCACTATTATGCATTGTAGTATAAAGCTTAGCTATAGAAATGGCTTCATGCTTGTTAGAGGATTGGATGGCAGATGTACACAAAATACTACTCGTTTAAAGGATGGCTACACTGAGCTGAAAACATTCCAATTCTAAAAGAGTCCTCAGGCCATCAAGGCCTCTCATTTTACAGATGAGGAAACTGAGGCCAAGGCATGTGAAGTGATTTTCCCAGAGACATATAGTGAGCCTCAGAAAACAGATTTGATCCTGGGTCCGTTGGACTTCAGAACTAATATTTTTTCCACTGTACTTCTGGGTAGATGAATATACTCTGAGCTGCTTAGGAGGGTTGTTATTGTTTGGTCATTTCAGTCCTGTCTGACTCTTTGGAACCTCATTTGAGATTTTCATGGCAGAGATACTGGAGTGGTTGGCCATTTCCCTCTCCAGTTCATTTTGCTGCTGAGGATACTGAAGCAAACAGGGTGAAGTGACTTACCAGGGTCACACAGCTAGGAAATATCTGGGGTTAGATTTGAATTCAGAAAGATGAGTCTTCCTGATTCTAAACCCAGTGTTTGATCCACTGTGCCACTTAACAGTCAGCTCAGGAGGAATGCAAATTCGAATGTGCTCCTTTTGAGAGTCTTCTGATACTAGAATAAAGGTTCTTAGCCTGGAGGGGTCTGTAACATATATATGTATGTATGTGTATATGTGTGTGTATATATATAAAGAGATGTATATGGGAATGCATATGTACATATAAGGATATGTATGTTATGTGTGTGTGTGTATATTCCCTTACCTTCTGTCTTAGAATACTTAAATACTAAATATTGGTTCCTTAAGAAGAGTGATAAAGGGGGCAGCTAGGTGGCTCAGTGAATTGAGAGCCAGATACTTACTAGCTGTGTGACCCTGGGCAAGTCACTTAACACCCATTGCCTATCCCTTACCATGCTTCTGTCTTGGAATCAGTACAATCAGTATTGATTCCAAGATGGAAGGTAAGGATTTTTTAAAAAGAAGAGTGATAAAGACTAGGAAATTAGTGTTAAGTGACTTGCCTAGGGTCACACAGCTAGGAAATATCTGAGAATAGATTTGAACCCAGGACCTCCTGTCTTGTATTTCTCTAGTTTGTCTTTTTTAAAATATGAGCTCCAGGGGGCAGCTGGGTAGCTCAGTGGATTGAGAGCTAGCCTTAGAGATGGGAGGTCCTAGGTTCAAATCTGACCTCAGACACTTCCCAGTTGTGTGACCCTGGGCAAGTCACTTGACCCCCATTGCCTAGCCCTTACCACTCTTCTGCCTTGGAGCCAGTACACAGTATTGACTCCAAGACGGAAGGTAAGGGTTTTTAAATATATATATATATATATGAACTCCAGAGGGCAAGGACCATTTTTTGCCTTTTCTTTGTATTACCATAACACAGCCTGGTTACTTGTAACCCTGGTAAGCACTTAACAAGCCCTTGTTGACTGGTTGGTGGGTTAATTGCAGAGACCCACTTCCTCAAGGACAGACATGCTGCATCAAATATGGCATCGCCATTAGAGTGAGAGGGTGACCTCCCAGCCCTTTAGGGGATATGTTCTCCGAAATGCCCTGAATGTAGCCAGCAAAATTGCCACTTGAATCTCTGGGAGGAAGTTGCCATTTAACTGATGCCCCAGAGAAATCTAAATCCTGCTTGGCATTTTTAGAGACACACAGAGGGCCTGTAAGCCATGGTCTGCCTAGGTTAGAAATGGAAACACCAGCATTCCACTTTGCCCTCATAGCCCAGGAATGTTGGAGGGCATGGCTAAGCACTTTAGGGAGAGTGCTGAGGACCTTCATGTCATGTTCCTACCTACTTCACCCAAGGTGAAGGGAAGTGGGGTGGAAGAAAACCATATGTTCTCTCAGTCCTTAAGCATGCATTTGCTTAAACACCATTCGTCCAAAGAGAGGGCAAATTCTCACTATAATAGGTCTAGAGCTAGACAAGAGCATACATTGTTGTTCATTTTCTTAGGTCATGTCTGATTCTTCCTTACTCTATTGGGAGCTTTCTTGGCAAAGATACTGAAATGGCTTACCATTTCCTTCTCCAGTTCATTTTACAGATGAGGAAACTATGGCAAACAGAATAAAGTGATTTGCCCACAATCACACAGCTAGTAAGTATCTAAGACTGGATTTGAACTCAGAAAGATGAGTCTTGCTAACTGTAGACCTGACACTCTATACACTGTATCACCTCACTGCCCAGAGAGCACATTGAGTCTCCGAGTTTTCCTTATCTGTAGAACCTCTGTGCCTAAGATAGGGAAGGCATAGCCAACTAGAAGAAACCAATGAAAGAAACCGATAAGTATCCTCCTGGTAGTGGAGAGAGACAGACAGGGATAGGGCTCAATGGAGGAAATGGGGAAAGAAGTAGATTGTTCTTTCTAGGAATTAGCAAACCTGAAGAAATAAATAAGGCAGGCAAAGCAGCAAAGAACAATGGAAAGAGTGTTTGATTTAGAATCAGAGGACCTGAGTTCTAATCCCAGCTCTGCCACCTACTCCATGGACCTCAGTTTCTTTATCTGTAAAGTGAGGGAATTGCCATTGTAGCTCTGATAGTGTATGATCCAGTCCAGTCTCAAAGTTTAATGTAAAGAAAAACTGAGACTCAGAAATGGAAAATGACTTAATCAAAGATAGCATTTGTATATTGTTTTAAGGTTTGCAATACACTGTATATGCTATTGACAGAGGTCACACAGATACTCATTTCTCCAAGAAGCTGTACCATGCTAGTAGCCACCCTCAAATAAACCATTTTGGTAGATGGGATAACCAAGTTGAGGGTAATCAATGGGCCTCAAACCCATCAGTGAGTTAATGGGGTATCTATACCAACCATGTGAAGATGAAGGGGCTGAATAAAAAACAATTTGTTCTAATGGCCTTGAAAGCAACAAAAGCAGGCATGACAGAGTGCTTAGAGCTAGGTCAGACATCCAAGGATATTCATGGCATCCCAGGCCATTGCCAGTCATACTGACTTTTGTCTTGCCACTGGACTTCAATGACTTTGGAAGAGAGAGTGAAGCTGATGACTTTGTGCAATTCTATCTCATTTAAATCCAATTTATGCATGAGTCTAAAGACATCACCCAGTGATGCCATTTTGATCCACTTCCAGTAGTATGAAGGACAACAAACCATAACCAAAGCCAGGATTTGACCCAAGTCTCCCAATTTGACTCCCAATTCTGTCACCACAAGCTGAAAGGAGGGAAGGAAGGAAGGAAGGAAGGAAGGAAGGAAGGAAGGAAGGAAGGAAGGAAGGAAGGAAGGAAGGAAGGAAGGAAGGAAGGAAGGAAGGAAGGAAGGAAGGAAGGAAGGAAGGAAGGAAGGAAAGAAAGAAGGAAGGAAGGAAGGAAGGAAGGAAGGAAGGAAGGAAGGAAGGAAGGAAGGAAGGAAGGAAGGAAGGAAAGAAGGAAGGAAGGAAGGAAGGAAGGAAGGAAGGAAGGAAGGAAGGAAGGAAGGAAGGAAGGAAAGAAGGAAGGAAGGAAGGAAGGAAGGAAGGAAGGAAGGAAGGAAGGAAGGAAGGAAGGAAGGAAGGAAGGAAGGAAGGAAGGAAGGAAGGAAGGAAGGAAGGAAGGAAGGAAGGAAGGAAGGAAGGAAGGAAGGAAGGAAGGAAGGAAGGAAGGGAAAGAGGGAGGAAGGGGAAGAAGGAGGGAGGGAGGAAGGAAATGGAGAGGAGGGAGGAAAGAAATGGAGAGGAGGGAAGGAAAGAAGGAAATGGAAAGGAAGGACAGAGTCTTCAAGGGCCATGGCTGAAGGGACATGTGTGAGGATGCCTTCTGTGTCTCTACCAGTAGGATGAGGGAATCTAAGAGGAAAGGAAAGGAGGAGGCTACTTACCCACTGTGTCTGTAGATTTGAAAGTCTTGTGTAATGGTGACTGGAGAGTGGCAAAACCATGGACACTAAGACTGAAAGAATTGCCCTCTTCTTCCTCTACTTCCTCTTCCTCTTCTACTGCTCCATCCTCCTCATTCTTCTGATGGGTCAGGGTTTCCTGTTAGAGGGAACTGAGGGGTATAGGATTCCAGGGGCCCTAAGCCAGAGGTGTGAGAAGTCAGGTACTAGGATAGTAAGTCATCAAGTATGGCAGCTCATGGAACTGGTCCCCATACATGTAGGAAGGAATGCAAGTGCCAAGTGTGTAGAAGTTGCTTAATAAATGACTTAATTATCAAACTCCAAGGCATCAGAGACCTATGACTCAAAACAAGTATTCCAGCGGGGGTCAAGAAAGTTGTATGAGTGAGCAGAGGGGAGGAGATGCTTTAAAGGGGGGCCAAGGGCCAGTCATCATCATCATTTCCCATTTAGGCCCGTTCATGGTACCTCAGACAGACCTTAGTTGCTGCTGGCTTCCGAAGCTGCTTGTACATGTTGAGGAGTCGATTCCATGGGGTTCCCTCAGCTTTTGCTGAGCCCAATCTAAGGTCTTCTGCAGAGAGAAGTGCCCATCACAGCTGGACAGCCCTGAGCCAGGGCCTGAAGGAGGGGACAGGGACATGGGATATAGAAGGATATGGACCATAAGTCCTATACTAAGTCCTACTTGGGAAAGAAAGAGGTCCTTTTAACTGAGTATCATAGTGTCTATCTGTCTTTTAAGTTATTCAGGGCAGCTAGGTGACTCAGTGGATAGAGAGCTACTCCTGGGGATGAGAGGTCCTGGGTTCAACTCTGACCTCAGACATTTTCTAGCTATATGACCTTGGGCAAGTCATAAATACTAATTGCCTATCCCTTACTGCTCTTCTGCTCTGGAACCAGTATTGATCTTAAGATGGAAGGTAAGGGTTTCAAAATAAGTTATAATAATAATTAAGTTCCCCCTCATTTTTCTACAAAAGCCATGCCACTCTCCCAATCCCAAGAGCATAGGACTCCTGTAACTTGCCATCTTAGGAAATGGGAAGATATTTATTTCTGTAGTTTGTCAACGGTTGCATTTTTTCCCCTGCATTTCTTTTTCCCTTTGGCATCAAATCTTATCCCTTCCTTAGGACCAGAGAGACAGCCATTTCCCCCATCCCAGCCCCAAAGCAAAAAATGCAAAGCAGGCAGCTTGAACCTCTTATCTCTTTTCCCTCCCATCATCAGTCAACCCTACTCACTCTGGAGTAGACACTCCTTCTCTTCTTCTGCTTTGAAGGCCTCTGGGCTGATCTCCAGGGACCCCATGGCCATCGGGAGGTTTTCATCTTCCCCATACATGGCCTGGCCAAAAGGCCCTCTGATCACAAAGCACAGTTAGCAAGTTGGGGTTGAAGTGGGGACAGAGATAATAATAAAAAGACAGAGGGAAGGGAACAAAGAAGGTAGATATCTTATTCCCTGAAACTCCTGAAAAGCATTCCCTTCTCTCATAGTTCTCTCCCTATCTCTGGACCCTTTGGGTTCAGGGATCAGAAGAAACCTAAATTCCCCTCCTGAAGGCCATAAGCCCACAGTCCAGACACATTCAGATTCCCACATTGTCCACATCTGCTATAAGGATTTCTTTGGTCTTTGGGGAGGTGGATAGAGCTAAAAAGGTACTACTACCAGAAAAAGGTCAAGAAAATTAGTGATGGTGATTAAAATCAAGCCAGACTCAAGATTTCACTTCTCAGGAACTGTTAGTGATAAGACAGGAATACTAGACTCCTAGGGAAAGATTTAGATAAACTTCAGCAGACTTGGGGAAACAAAGAGAGCCTGGTGGAAAGGATGGAGAGATTTAAGCTATCAGAGACTGGGATCCCATTGATAACCAATTGCCCAAGACCCCCTGGTCTCCAAATCTTTCTTGCTCTTCCCAGGCCACTCTGATTCTCTTAGACCTTTCCCTACCTGCCCATAGTCCCCATATCGCCTGAGGCTTCTCCAGCTTCTTCCTCTTTCTCTTTCTCCAAAAGGTCAATGGGTAGGTCCTGTCCTACAACCACCAGTGCCTGCTTCTCCTCAGGGCCCTGAATTCCATCCTCTTGGAGCTCTGATGGAGAATGGGTGCCAGAGTCCCCCATTCCCAGTCCTGCAACATCCATCTGAGATGGGTGATGAGAACCCTTGGGTCTTGACAGGTGGAGGGTATGGGGCATCTTGGCCTCCAGAACCAGTTCCTCCTGACTAGGCCCTGGGGTATTTTGCTTCCCCATCAGTGGGATGACATCCTGTTCCCGGAGGCTATGGCTTCTGCCCAAGACCAGGGTCTGGTCAGGGTCTTGATGACTGCTTTTGCCCCCTACTAGGCTCCTGAAGAAACGGAGCACTGAGGAACGACTGGAGCTGGGAGTCACTGGTGCTGGGAGCTCCATCCGTAGGGGGAAGATGAGACAGTGGTTGTGTCAAAGAGAAGGAGCTGAGAGAAGGCTGACTGCTGCCACACAGATCCAACTGCTTAAGAACAGGAGAGAGAGTTTTCAAATTTAAACCTCCAACTGGAACCTTCCAGAGATTCTAGATCCAGGGCATGAGGTGATCAGGGATTCAGAAGTTCAGTATAGACACAAGAGAAGTATCTGAAAATTTAGGAAAGTATTTGAGGTATTAACAAATAGACAGATAGATGGATAAATAGATAAATGGATAGAAGAGAGGGATGAAGGGATAGATAGAAAAATGATCAATAGAGAAATGAAAGGATGGATAATGGTTAGATAATAGATAGATTGATAGCTAGATAGATAGATCCATATATCATTAAAAGATAGACAGAGTCATGTAGTAGAAAGAATACTGGGTCTGGAATGTGGAAACTTGTCCCCGAACCCTAGTGACCTTAGATAAAATCACTTCATTTGGTGTCAGTTAAGTGGCTCAATGAATTAAGAATCAGCCTAAGAGAAAGGAGGTCCTAGATTCAAATCTGGTCTCAGATACTTCCTAGCTAGGTGACCCTGGGCAAGTCATTTAACTCCCATTGCCTAGTCCTTACCACTCTTCTGCCTTGGAGCCAATACACAGTATTGACTCTAAAACAGAAGGTAAGGTTTTTTTTAAAATCACTTCATTTCTTTGCACCTTAATTTTCTCATCTGTTAAATGGGAGGTATGACCCTAACATTAGTACCAACTGCCTTGCAAAGGAGTTAAGAGAACAGAGTTTTCACAGGGACATAGATTTAAATATAGAAAGGACTCCAGTCTCCTTATTTTACAGATGAGAAAACCAAAGTCTGGAGGAATATAACTTTTCCAAGGTCATATAGATACTAAGTAACAGCTAGAATTTGAATTGGGATTCCATTTTCCTTTTACTATATCACTCTACCTCTAGCCAAAGGATCTTTTAAAAAAATTAAACCTTTGCCTTCTTAGAATCAATACCGGGTATCTGTTACAAAGCAGAAGAACAATAAGGCCAAGGCAATTGAGGTTAAGTGACTTGCCCAGGGTCACACAACTAGGAAGTATCTGAAGTCAGTTTTGAACTCAGGACCTCCCATATCCAGGCTTGGGTCTCTATCCACTGAGGCACCTAGCTGCCCCTAGGTATACAATTTTATTATGTTACAGATGCCCTCAGAACTTTTCCCCCATCTATAAAATGAAGAGAAAAATATTTGCAATATGAAGGGCAACAAATCAACTACCAAGGAAGAAATGCTAGATTCAAATTTGGAAGACTTGAAGCTGAATCCATCCTACTTCCTAGACAATCAACAAACATTTATAAATTTCTTTCTATGTGCTGGCACTGTGCTAAGTGATATAGATACAAAGAAGGAAAAATATAGTCCCTGCCTTCAAGGAGCTCACACTCAAATGAAGGAGATACATGTAAAAAAAAATTGTACAGACAAGAAATAGAGTGGAAAAGAAAGGAATTTTTAAGTGCTTAGGCCAGGCACTTTGCTAAGAGCTTTCATATATATATATGTTATCTCATTTGATCATTATAACAACCTCAGGAGATGGTCCTATTATTATCCCCATTTTACAGTTGAGGAAACTGAGGCAGGCAGAGGTTAAGCAGCTTATCCAGAATCACATAGCTAATAAGTCTCTGAGGTCAGAGTTGAATTCAGGTCTTCTAACTCAGTGACCACTGTGCCACCTGTTGTTGTTCAAGTCATGTCCAACTTTTCTTGACTTCATTTGAGGTTTTCTTGGCAGAGATACTGGAGTGGTTAGCCATTTCCTTCTCCAGCTCTTTTTTAAATGAGGAAAATATGGCAAACAGGGTGAAGTGACTTGCCCAGGGTCACATAGCTATTAAGTGTCTTGGGCCAGATTTGAACTCAGGAAGATGGGTCTTCCTGATTCCTGGCCCTAGCATTCTATGCAACCTAGCTACCTAGGGAAGCTATTAGCATAACCAAGTCTCCAACCAAAGCCAGTTGCATATGAATGAATGTACAGCTGGTACTGGAAAGAGTAACCAGGGATGCCCTGTAATGGAGAGAAAGTGTGTAAGAGTGCCGAGAGAGCTGGGCTCCAATTGAAAAAAATACGGATTCAAATTCAGCCTCTGACAGCTGCTGGTCCTGTGACTCTGGCTGACTCATTAACCTCTCAAGGCCCCGAGGCAGCTCTCAAAGAATATAAGTCACAGAATAGGTGTTAGCATAAAATGATTTGTTGTTTAGTCTTTTTCAGTGGTGTCTGGTGACCTCATTTGGGGTTTTCTTGGAAAGGATTACTGGAATGGTTTGCTCTTTCCTTCTCCAGCTCATCCTTACAGATGAGAGAACTGAGGCAAACAGGATAAAGTGACTTGCCCAGGGTCACACAGTTAGTAACATACAGGGGTAGAAAATGTTTATTCTAGCAGTTAAATCATAGGTCCAGACTCTCTTCTGCTTCATGAATGGAACCTCTTTCCCGAAGCCCATTGGTATGGAACTCTCTCTTTATTGGTGGAGATGCTTGCATTCAGG
The DNA here is from genome assembly GCF_027887165.1 of Monodelphis domestica. Classification (NCBI taxonomy): domain Eukaryota; kingdom Metazoa; phylum Chordata; class Mammalia; order Didelphimorphia; family Didelphidae; genus Monodelphis; species Monodelphis domestica. The sequence continues at coordinate 269,939,096 of NC_077228.1, read as the reverse complement.
GCGAGAACTCAAGCATTTACCAGTCTCCTTGGGGACTTCTCAACCTTGAAGTCTTTGGGTGCTGAGGTGCTTCCTACTTCTGGTTTCTAGCTTTGAGAGAGATGATAGAAGGGGTCAACTCCACTTCAAGGTGCTGAAGGAAACAACTCTGGGAAGACATAAGAGGAGCAGGCAGTCTCCATCATGTTCCTATTCCCAGCTTGCTACTCTAGAGGCTTCCAGGAGCTTCCCCTTGGGTTAGATCTAGGATCCTTTCTCTTTGTTGAGCTGAGCTATCTCACTCCTAAAGGGAGAACTCCTTCACTTTGTATTTTCTGGGATAACTTCACCTATTTATGCCTTCTCTGATTTTTGACTTGGTATAATTTGAATAAATAGGTTTCTTGGGACTCCCCTTCCCCCCAAAATATATAAAGTGATCAAAAATTAGATCAAACCCAAATGTATCTCCTAAATGAACCCTAATTAAGGAATTCCCTTTTTCTCACAAGAAAGCAGAGAGGTGGTCTCTGACACTAACTTCTTGCTGCCCTCCTGACAGAAATGAAAGTCTTCCTTGGAGGAAGGTAAAAGAGAAGAGTTTGGAGATGTCTTTTCTTTGAGTCACACAAGGCCATCTGACACCTCATTTGAACTCAGGAAGATGGGTCTTCCCAACTCCAAGCCCAGGGTTTGGTCCATTATGCCATTATTATTCTTGTTGCCCTTCCAGTTAGACAATAAACTGGGAGGCAAAGACTTAGATTCATGTCCTCAAACAACTCAGGCACAGACCTTGCTCACAGAAGTTCACCAAATGCTTGATCTGTTGGCTGCCTAAAGGGAGAAGAGGTCTGAGATAGCAGAGAGCGTGGGAGAAGCTGGGGCTAGGACAAGAAGGGCTAAGTTAGGAAGACAAAGTCAAGGAGAATCATGTATTCCCACGGACTGTTTCTCTGACCAGCCCTGAAATTCGTGGTAGGAGCCAGGGGGAAGTGAGATGTTCCTGAAGGGCCGCTACATGAGCCTGAAGGCTCTCCAGGCCCCCAGGACACTCTTACAAGGGGGTGGGGAGTCAGACCATCAGTTGCTCCCTGAAAAGGAGCCTCTAGAGGGAGTCCACCATCCTCTCTGCTCTCGGGGCTCCTTGACACTCCTACAAGGAGAGAGCTAGCCAATAGCCATCAAAGTGCAACTTCTCCCTGAAAAGAGGAGGGACCTCCCCAGCCCCTGCACTCTGTGATTGGACCTGAGCTAAGCAGGAAAGAGAAGCGTCTGGGAGCAGGGGGATGGACTGACCCATTGCTCCTGCTGCTCCTGCTACTACCACCGCCCGCAGCTGCCGGTTCCGTAAGCCGGGGCCTTAGGGTTTCTGTTCCTGGGGACACCAGGGCAGCGGTCCCAGGGTGAGTCCCGCCCCATCACCCCTAATCCTTTGGGACCCGGGACATTAGGCACAGAGCCTCGTCCCATCCCCACCCTGTCTAGGATCTCTGCCTGGTTATGAGAGCTGGGGTGGAAAGACCTGACCCCCCCTCCCCAGGATATAGAGATCACCCCTCGCTGGCCCAAGGAGAAGCTCTCCGGAGTGGACCAGTGCCACTGACCCCATGGTTGTACCTGTAGGGCCCTGCCAAGCCAGCCTCTGCCTGGGCTGTGAGTTGAGTCGGGGCTCCCACTCCTTGGGTAGTTTGCCTGACTTTCATGCCCTCGGGCTCCAAACTTGTAGTGCTCCCTGAGTAAGGCCTCCTGGGTCTCTTAGAGGGGGGAGCCAAGGCAAAGCAGGGGAGAAGCTTAGTAGGGGCTGTATACCCCTAGCTGGACACCCCTCCCCAGATGTCTCCTCCTAAACTGCTCTGAACCCAAGGGGAAGAGAAGTGTTGGCATTAAATGGGGACAATCTGAGGCTCTGAAACCAAGACCTCTCCTGGCTCCCCTGCCCCCCAAAACACACTCTTCAGAGCTAGGTCACTGGCAGGGCAAAGGGGGTATTTCTGGACCTGGAATCCTCCTTTGGAATCAGCCCCGTTGTTGGGGTCCTGAAAGTACACCACAGTCTTGGGGAGGCTCTCTGCTCCTCATGGGGTGTCATAGTTAGAGACCAGTAGAGTGGGGAGGATGGAAGAAAAGAAAGCTTTATCAGAAGGTGTTACAAACTTCTCTGGAACCGAATGGGAGTGGGGGTGGCAGGCAAAGGTCTGTTTTAATGAGGCCTGACTCTGGTGTAAATCCCTTGATCTCAATATACTTGACAGCTTGGTTTGGGGAGTTGGGGAAGATGGTCATTGAAAGAGGAGAAAACTTGAGACTCTCAGGCTTCCTGGTCCCTTAAATTAGGGTACCTTGGGGGTGAAACCAGAGGGAACTTCTTCCAAAATGGCTCTTGTCCTGAAGGAGGGGAGCATAAACAGTGGGTGCAGTACTGTAGTAAGAGGATCAGGATTCAGATCCCAAGCTGCCTGTATGACCATGGACAAATCCCTTGGACTCTATGGACCTCGGTTTCCTCATCTATAAAATGGAGTTAAATTAGATGATTTCTAATTTCCCTGCCATCTCTGAATCTAAAATTCTATGAAATAAGGGCCATCAGGAATTAGAGCTTTGTTGGGATAGGGGCCTGGGGTTCCCTGAGAATGGGGTGGGGAATTGCAGCCTTGGTGTGATGGAATGGATGGAAGATATGGTGGCAGCTGCTGAGGCAAAGAGCAAGGTTCGATGATAAGCCCCTAAACTGAAAGTGAAATATCTCAAGTTCAGGAAATTTGGTCCCTTCCCCCTTTGGGGTCCAAAGAATAGGGGTAGGGGGAAGAAGAAACACGGAATGAGTAGGGAAGTGGTAAGCAGGAAATAGACGGACAAGGTGGTGGCACAGGTGCATGATGGGTGACATCACATGCCAGGCAGGGTGGGGCACTATGGTGAGAGGCCAGAGAAGCATTTTGGAGGGGTTCTTCCCCTTGGTCCCATCTAAGGCTTCCAGAATCTAGAAAAAAGTTCTCCAAGTGGTTCCATGGGCTGCTCTGTAGACACTTTCAACCTCTCATTAGCAGGCTGGCAAAGTGGCCCAGGATGGTGGGGTAATGTTTAGGCCTGGCAGAGGTGCCCCAAGGATTTTCTGAGGCTTTGGGGAAGAGACATACAAGCCCTAAGGATCTCCTATCTCAATTGCTTTTTCTTGTGTCCTTTAGCCTGAAAGAAATTACACTGGACTTGGAAACAGAGGGCCCAGGTTCTAGCTTAGTATCCATGTGATACAGGGTATCTTTGAGACTCAGTTTCCTCATCCAAAAAAATGGATGATTATAATACTTGCCTTGCTTATTGCATGGGGTGATTATGGAACAGGAACTAGTAAACCAATAAATCCAATAGGGTCTTCCCAATCCTTCAGACAGGAGGATAGCTTGGGAAGACCCTTTAAAGTGGGGGATGGATTGGGAAGACTATTGGATTTGGAGTAAAAAAAACTAGTTCCAAATCCTGCCCCTGCTTTTTTACTATAGGTGTCTTTGGACAAGTCTCTTCCCCTATGTGGGCCTCGGTTTCCTCATATATAAAATGAGAAGGGTAGCCACTAACATTCCTTTCAGATCCTATAATCCAAATATGTCATTATTGTTTTGTTTTAGTTGTGTCCTATGTTTTGTGACCCCATTTGGGGTTTTCTTGGCAGACCTACTAGAGTGGTTTACCATTTTATTTTCCAGATCATTTTACAGTTGAGGAAACTGAGGCAAACAAGGTTAAGTGATGTGCTCATGGTCATATTGTCTGAGGCTGAATTTGAACTCAGGAAAGATGAGTCTTCCTGATTCAAAGTCCAGTGCTCTATCTACTATGCCACCCAGCTGCCCACTATGAACTATTATTTATTATTTGTAATTAACCTTCTTGATTACAAAATTGAGACATAAGCGTGAATCTGAGTAGGCCTGCTGACCTCAAGCATACAGAGAAAGGTTTTAGGGTGCATTTTGCCCTGGATGCTCCTCTGTCTTCTCATCTTTATCCCAGGATCCTCTACCAGGGCAGCACTTCAAAGACATTTATGGGTGATTTTTATAGAAAGGAAGGTTCTAGTTTATTAATTGACTGCATGATCTTAGATAAGCTACTTGGGCTTCTCACCCTTAATTAAAGCAGAAATGACTGGATTGGCCCTGTCAACTCTCCTGACTTGTGCTGGGGAATCAGGGAGATGGAACATGCTTCCTTAATGATATTGGAGAGACTGGGCCATGAAGAGAATGGGACTCCCTGACCCCTTTCAATAAGACCTCAGGTGTTAGAATTAATCAGGATTTAGCCAAAGGAAGTGATTAAGCTGGGATAATGATTGATTAGTGATTAATAGAATTATAGTAAATATAATCTATAAGATTATTAAGCAAAAAAAATACAATAGATTTAGCTATTTTTCTTTCTTTAGCCAGCATTTTGCAACAGGATGTGATTCATTCTTAGGACAGGTTGTGCCCTCTAAGCAGAAGGTCTGCCATCTTAGACTACCATACAGAGTATATCTGAATGACTGGTGGGGGCTTTGGACCTTTCCTGACCATAGGGCATATCTAGGGGAGCAGCAATGGTCTTGGACCTTTCATGACTGAGGTTGTGACCTATGGTATCATCTTAAGGGACATCCTAATGAATCAGGACACAATAAGAAACTGAGGCACCCCTTCAAGGAAGTAGAACACCACCCCAAGTGCAGGAGGTGTGAACTGTCCCAGAATTGCTGGCCAGAATGGATAACCAAAAGGGTTGACTTATTTGTGCAGCCTCTTGAGATGGTGTACAATGTAATGTTAGGGTATATAAAGGATGGGAAACTCTCATTCAAGGGTCTTAGGTGCGAGACACTGATCTCTCTCAATATTCCTGTGATTGGCTTGGAGTTTTCCTTTTTGTTTGCTTCCAGACTGACTGAAAATTTTTCATCATGCCCATAAACATGTTAGTAATGAGATCTCCAAACCTGAGGGTGCCAGTTTCTACAGGGTCTCCTAGAAAAAAAAATAGATGGTTTACTGAGTCATCCTTGGCAAGACCCAACCATGACCCATAAGTATAGGTCTCTTTGTATCAATGGAGCAACATTCACTCAGAAATCTGAAAAACATTAAGAGCGACTGTTACTGTATATTTGATGGTAACAAAGATGGGACATGGGCCCTACTCTCAAGAAACCTGTAAGCAGCTCAATCTAAGTAGAGAAAAGATTTCTACACTAATCAAGACAGCTAGGTAGTGCAAAGCTGAATTCAAATCTTGTCTCAGAAACTTGAATAGTCACTTGACCTCTGCCTGCCTCAGTTCTCTCATCTGCAAAATAATAATAATATTACTAATAATAGTAGTGGGAATAGTAATAATAATAGGACAACCCCTCTGAGTTTATGTGAGACAAAATGAGATGTTCAAGATGACCTTTTGCAAACCTTCAAGCTGCTAGCTGTCATTATTAACAATAAAAAGGAAAGAATTAGTGGAGTTCTAGGTGAGAGAGATCAGAGTATTACTGAGGTCCCTGACTGGGGGGAGGAGGTCCAAGAGAGGGGTGGAACTTCTCTGTGGCCCAAAGCAGGATGTGGAGAAGGCCATAGCAATGCAATTCAAGACAATAGTAAATGCTTGGTTGATAGCATTATTTACCTCCACCCTCACCCAAAAATCCTCACAACAGCCTCTTGCCCCTTCCTTCTGTACCTCCCCTTGTCCCCCACTACCTGGGATGTTTACCAGATTTCACCTAGGCTGGAGTATGATGGAAGTCATGTAAAGAGAGCTGGAATTAGGAGCAGAGGAACTGAATTCAAATCCTAGTTTTGCCACTCAGTATCTACATGACCTTGGACAAGTCCCAAGCAGTTAACTCTTCATTTTCCATATCCAAGAGGAGGGATTTGGATTAGATGACGCCTTAAGTGTATCCCTCTCAGTCCCAGGTGCTTTGATCCTATGGCCTCCCCACTCCTCTCCATCATCTCTCCCTTTCTTCTCTTCCCTCCTCTGCCCTGCCTCATTACTGGGAGGTCCAGATTGGGAGGTTCAAACAAAGGAATCCTGCCCTGCTAGGTTATTGTGGTGCAGGGGTGATGGAGGGGCCTGGGCTAGGTTATGGACCAGGAATTCCTCACATACTACATTATCCAGGATGTTACTGTGCATGCGGGCAGTTAGGGTACCCAGCTCATTTCCTACTGAAAAGTTAGAAACCAATTTTTTTCTCTCCCAACATCACTCTTCCTGTGTCCCAGGCTGGCACCATCCCTTACAGCATGGCTTCTAGGCAGGTGAACCGGGTTCGAGCCCCATCATCTACTGCAGGTAAGAGTATTCACCTCCTACCTTCTAACTCTTGGGAATACCTCTAGGAGGGAGAAGAGATGAGGCAGGAATTGGGGTTAAGAGTAGGAACTGCGTAGGACCAACTTGACTTTTTTGAGTTTGCTTCTTTTTTTAACTCTTCTGTCTTATTATCAGTTCTAAGACAGAAGAGCAGCAAGGGCTAGGAAGTGTCTGAGGTCAAATTTGAACCCAAGACCTTCCATCTCTAGACCTGACTCTATCTACTGAGTCACCTAGCTTCCCCCTTAGTATCAATTCTAAGACAAAAGAGTGGAGAGGGCTAGACAATGAGGGGTGGGGTAAATGACTTGACCAAGGCCCTACAGTTAGGAAGTGTCTGAAGTCCTATTTGAACCCAGGTCTTCCTGACATCAAGCCTGTGCTTGACTATGCTATCTAGCTGCCCCTTGAACCTGCTTTTAATGCTAATTCCTTAGTGTTAATGACCCCTCCTAAGATGGGAAAAACTAAATGTTTTGTGGGTTTGTGAAAGTGGAACTACACGTAGGGTTTATCTTTTTGCCTCTTCTGGGTGGGGAAGCACCAGGCTGCTGTGATTTGACTTATCTCATGTACTTCTGTGGTCTCTGGGAAGAAAGAAAAATCAGTGGAGTTGGTTATGGGCCAGAGTTCTAGGGGTAAGGGAGGTACCTTGCTTCTCTAGCATGCTTCCCTAGACACAAAATGATTAGCTAAAGACAAAGAGAATAAAGAAACACAGAACTGAGAAGCAGCAAAGTGCAGGGGGAAATCACATTTAGATTTCAAGGCAGAGATCTGAGTTCAAAGCCTAGACCACTTACTGCCAATATAAGCTTGGATAAATCCCTCCCTTTCCCCCCTCTCTGAGCCTGAGTTTCCTTGTCTGCATACTCAGAAGGTTGGGCTAAGTTCTCCCTTCCAGCTTAGATATTTTGTAGTCTGTATTTTCAGATCTGTTCCCTAAAAGAAAAAGAGATAGCATTAGACCCTTGTGGAAAAAAGGTAGGATGGGGAAGCAGAATGAAATGCCTCACCCTCCACTTCTTACCTGGCCCTAACACGAGGGTTTGGTTCACAGAGGAACAGGTGGCCCGAGAGACTGAAGAGGTTTTCCGAAGCTATGTCTACTACCGCCACCAACAAGAGCAGGAAACTGAGGGAGAAGCTGTCCCTGCAGACCCAGAGATGGATACCCTACCCCAAGAGCTCAGCAGGTTAGGGGGGGAAGCAGGTGTCCCAAGAGGCACAGGCAAGCACTTCCCCATGTGTGCAAACACACACACATATACATGCATGTATGCACAAAACCATTCAGTGATAAAATGGCCCTTCCCTCCATCTATCCATTCCTCTCTATATCTATCTTTCTATCTAACCCAATCTATCTTTCTACCTATCTGTCTATCTAGCTATCTCTATCTATTTATCCACCTACCCATCTACCCTGTCTATTTATCAATCTGTCTATCTATCTATCCATCTATCTACCTATTTATCTATCTAACTAATCTGTCTATCTGTCTATCCATCATCTATCTATCTATCTATCTATCTATCTATCTATCTATCTATCTATCTATCTATCTATCATCTGTCTATCTATCCATCTATCTACCTATTTATCTATCTAACTAATCTGTCTATCTGTCTATCCATCTATCTAGCTATCCATCTATCTATCTATCTATCTATCTATCTATCTATCTATCTATCTATCTCCATCTATCTATCTATCTATCTATCTATCTATCTATCTATCTATCTATCATCTGTCTATCTATCCATCTATCTACCTATTTATCTATCTAACTAATCTGTCTATCTGTCTATCCATCTATCTAGCTATCCATCTATCTATCTATCTATCTATCTATCTATCTATCTATCTAGTATAGGGCACCAATCCTGGAGTCAGGAAGACCTGACTTCAAATCCAGCCTCACTTACTAGATGTGTAACCCTGGGCAAGTCATTCAATCCCGTTTGTCTCAGTTTCCTTCTCTGTAAAATGAAATGGAGAAGGGTTTAAAAAAGCAAACAAACAGCAAACCACTCCAGTCTTTGCCAAGAAAACCTAAAATGGAGTCACAAAGAGTCAGGTACAATGGAAAAAACTAAATAACAACATTATTAAATTGTAAGGAAGATTGTGGGGTAACCACTAAAAGGGAACCAAGTCAGGAAGAAGGGCAGGGTTGGGAGGAAAGTATCAAAAAAACTAGATGGGTAAACAGAAATGGTTTAACACAGGAAAGGTATCAATGCTGCTTGGTCCCTGCCAGTGAGTCAAGCTTCAGAATCACCAAGAAGGTACAGAGTGGAAGATGAACTTTGAAATATAGAAGATGAACTTTGAAGCTGGTTTGGAGTATTGGCAGATAAGTTGTTATAGGTATAGCCATCTCCAGGGATCATGGCAACTGGTCCCAGGCTATCCCTAAGATCCCTTCCTTTGAAGGCTCCAAATACTCTGATTTTAAGAACTGGAAGGCATAAGAAGGAGGGGAGACATCAAGAACCTGCCCTAGGGCAGCTGCGTGGCTCAGTGGACTGAGAGTCAGGCTTGGAGCTGGGAGGTCCTGGGTTCTAATTTGTCCTCAGACATTTTCTAGCTGTATGACCCTGGGCAAATCACTCAACCCCAACTTCCTAGCCCTTACTCTTTTATCTTGGAACCAGTACTTACTATCAATTCTAAGACAGAAGGTAAGGGTTAAAAAAAAAAAGAAGAGCTTATATAATCAGGAGCCTGACTTGATGGCATCCATAGGGAAGGATGGGGGATGTTAGCTTAGATAGACTACAAGTAAGATGAATAGAGATGAACTCTGAAGCCAGAAAAAGGAAGAACTTAGAAAGAGAGGAGAGCCTCAGCCCTGGCAACCAGGGTTCAACTGGAAAGGCTTCCTGTCTAGCATATTTCCTTTGCACACATTCGGGCACACACACATACACTCCTTCTTCAAGTTCTTCTCCTTCTCTTGTCCCTTTTCTATACTTGCTCATGCATGCAAAACTGCTTGACAACTCCTCTGCCCTCAACCATCTCCCCCCCCCCAACTTCTAGAATCTTTAGGCTTCCACAGCACTTGTTTGCAGATCAGAGTCCTCCACTTTGGGGTGTGGAATTATCTTCCAAAGATTAGGGTGCAAATTAAGAGCTCTTCTTGTGGCAGTCCTGACCTCCTCTCTTTATCTGTCATTGCCCCAGCACCACCGAGCAGGTGGGCCGACAGCTTGCCGTCATCGGGGATGACATCAGTCGTAGGTATGACTCAGAATTCAAGGCCATGCTGCAGCATTTGCAGCCCACCCCCGACACTGCCTATGAGTACTTCACCAAGATCGCCTCCAGGTATTCACTTCCCCCAAATCCTCCAAGGTTGCTTTGTAGTAACTCCTTTTCCTTCCTTCCCCTTCTATGCCCTGTCCAAGTCTCAGTGGCAATTTCTCTCCCTGTGTGGCTTCTGTGCTGTCCTATTGCTATATGGCGTACCCCTTTCTATAGCCCCAGCTCCCCACCTCTCCCCCATGGCTAGGATTTGAGTACAAATGTACGCCTTGCCCCTGGGAGCATGAGGGGCTGTGTTCCTGAGAATCTGTGAAAACTGGGTATCTGTCCCTCATAAGCTGTGGTGAGGAAAGCCCTTTGTGAACCTTAAAAGCCCTACCGGAACAGAAGTAGGAGGGTTAGGAGGGCAAGAGTAGGCAGTCACTCCCTGTGGTTGGCTCCCTCTTTTGTTTGTTTCCCCTGAGAAGCAAGATAATAAAAAGGAAAGTACAGTGTGTTTGCTATTTGGAAACCACAGTTTTCATTCTGATTTTGTTGCTAATTGTGTGACTTTGGGGAAGTCATTTCTTCTTCATCTGTAGGATTAGAGGTTGGATTGAATAGTTCCAGATGGATTATTGGATTTGTTCAGCTCTAAATCCCATGGTCTTCCAAACAACAGACTTCCTTCATGAATTTGTGGGATAGGGATGGAGTAGGAGGGATTGCTTTTAGCCCAGTCTCCATTGAACAAGCAGCAAAAGAGTTTGAGCCCTAAAGACAGCTGACCCTAAAAACCCCCTCCATCCCCTGAAAATAGGAATGAGGAATGAGAGCTGTTGTAACACTGGACACTTAGATCAGGGTTATCATTACAGTTAGAGTCAGGACTAGGCTTATCTTCCTGAGTTCAAATCTGACCTCAGACATTTACGAATGTGTGACCCTGGGCAAGTCATTCTACCCTGTTTGCCTCAGTTTCTTTATCTGTAAAAAGAACTGGAAAAAGAAACTGAAAGCCACTCCAGTATCTTTGCCAAGAAAATCCCAAATGTGGTCGAGAAGAGTTAGACATGACTGAAATAGCTGAACAACAACAACAAAAAGCTACCTTATCCTTCATTAGGGTTAAGTTTACTGTTGACATTAGGAATAGATGTTTGTTGGCTCAGATTCCAGGGGTGGGCAGGGAATGTGATACTCAGGGGAGTGAGTGGGGGCCATTCCCCATTCCCTGAGGTGTTCCCCTCATTCCCACTTGAGCTTCCCAGGACCTAACCTCCTCTTCTATCCTCTTTCTTCCTGCTGTCCCTGTGGGATGTCAGGCTAGCAGTGGTTCCTCGGCTTGCAGGTAACTCCCCTTCCTCCTTCTCCCTCCCCCCATGATGCCTCAGACTCTCCTTCCCTCCCTTGTTGCTCTCTCTTTTGGCTACTCTGTACTGGGAGCAATGGTGGGAGTCATCACTGTACTGGAAATGACCTGCAAGTTGAATGCTGGTGGGTGGGTAGGTGGCAGGGAGAGACTGTCTCTAACCACCAACCTGGGAGGGGATCTAGCTGTGCCCAGCTTTTGGCCTCTTTGGGGCTCAGGCCCAGATGCTGTCCCTTCAGGAGAGCCAGACTCAGAGTTTTGCTCCATTAGGATGTAAATTCCTGGAGAGGAAGCATTGCTGTTTTCCTTGCATTTGAATCCAGGGTGCCTGGGCACTAACCAGCAATTCATAAATGCTTGCTTGAACTGAGGCTCAGTGGGTTTGAATAAATGGGGATCTGGACTACACTCCCAAATGGTCAAGAGCTGCTTCACTAAGATGATGGCATCCTTTGGAGGGGACCTCTCAGCAGGCATTGCTGTCCCACATTATGGGTGGCCCTCCGTTTCTCCAGGAACTGACAGACACAGTCTCTCCCCAACCCCAGGGAGAAGCCTGGGTGGTGAGAGAGATGCTCCCTACCTCCTTCCTTCAGGCTGCTGTGGCATACACCTGAGCATCCTTCTCTAGTCTCCAGTCAGGGGGTAGGACTAAGGGGAAGGGATAAGAAGAGAAAAGACTGACTCAAGAATTTCTGCCCCCCACAGCCTGTTTGAGAGCGGCATCAACTGGGGCCGAGTGGTGGCCCTGCTGGGCTTTGGCTACCGGTTGGCACTACATGTTTATCAGCGGGGCCTGACCGGCTTCCTGGGCCGAGTGGCTCACTTTGTGGCTGATTTCATGCTCCATCACTGCATTGCCCGCTGGATTGCCCAGAATGGGGGCTGGGTGAGCATGGGGCCCTGGGGGGAGGGAGGCATAGGGAGAGAGAACAGTGATGAGGAAAAGAAGGAAAGGGTTGTGGGGAGCAGCTGAGTGACTCAGTGGATTGAGAGAGGGAGATCCTGAGTACAAATCTGGCCTTAAACACAACTAGCCATGTAACCCTGGGCAAGTCATTTAAACTCCATTGCCTAATCTCTTCTGCCTTGGAACTAATACAAAATATTGATTCTAAGATGGGAGGCAAGGGTTTAAAAAAAGAAGAAAAGAAAAAAATGAAAAGAAAGGAAAGAGGAAACATAAAAAGGGGGAAATAAAAAAGAAGAAAAGAAAAGAGAGAAAGGCGAAATGTTTCAGAAATCAAAGTAGAGTCCAGGAAATGGGCTGGGGGACTGGTGGTGATGATGGTGGGGTAGTTGACTGTGGATTTCTCCTTCTATCCTCCCATGTTGCCCCTCACCTCATGGTGTTGCCCATCTCATCCCTAGGTGGCAGCCCTGAACCTCACCAACAACTCTATCTTGTACGTGGTGACAGTCTTGGGTGTGGTCCTCTTTGTTCGCTTCTTGATCCGAAGATTCTTCCAACCTTGACTCCAGGAGGGGGAGGCATTTGTGAAGACACAAGGCCTGAGCCTCCCCCATCAATCCTCTTTTGGGCCTATCCAATTCCTCCTCCAGGATGAAAAGGGTCAGGCCCTCTGCTAGCCTCTATGACAAACAAATGGGATGGTGGTTACTTCAAGTCCCCTGACATCTTCATAGGAGCCAGGGGTAGCTCTTATTGGTGCTAACAGGTCCTTCTCTTTTCGATCCATCATCATGTCAGAGAAGAGGCCACAGCTGTGTGAGTGTAGCTTCTACCCCCTCCTCAAAACATACATGCACACACAACTTCTTGATTCATCTGGAGGCAGGTGGGTTAAAACCACTAATCCCTGAGAAGAGGGTTTTTTTTTTTGTATTTTAGTTTAGTTTAGGTTTTTTTATATTTGCTTAGATTGCTTATTTGCTTACCTTTCCCCTCTCTGTTTGGGGGGTAGGGTGGGGCAGAGGCATTATGTCAGCCAATAGTCAATAGTTATCAAGAACAGATGCTAATTGGAAACTCCCCACCAAGAACATGAAAATCAGGGTTAGAATGTGGAATATTAGAGCTGGAATCTTTTGTGACCATCTAGTCCCAATTCCCTCATTTTCCAAAGTGAAAAATAGAGGCTTAGAGAAGAAAATGAATTGATTTAATCATGTGAATTAGTGGCAGAACTTAGATATATTTTATAGGTTGGTTAAAATTGGAAGATACCTTGGAATTGATTTAATCTAACCTCATTTTATTGAGGAGGAAACTGAGGCATAAAAGATGGGAAGTCACTTATTCCCGTAATAAGTTTAATGTCAGTGCCAGGGCTAGATTCAAAGACTCAAAGGGGCAGAGCTGAAATACCATAGAGACTATCCAATCCATTCTCTTCATTTTACAGAGAGTAAAACTGAGGCTCAGAATGGCAACCTGAAGCTACTGCTTCCCTTCCCAACTCTGATGAGGCTGCCTTTGTAGCCCTTATCTCAGGTTTCTTTGGCCTGTGGGGACTCTACCTCTCCTTACTTCCCCAAAAGGAGACCCCAGGGTCTAGCTTGCTTACTTGGCAACCCTTCACCTAGCTTGTTCCAACCCTCACTTCTCATAGTTCCGTTAACTAGCCTATTCCCCCATTCTGACCTTGACCCAAGTCCTGCTTCAGTCCCTGAATTGCCTTATATTTTCCCTTCTACCCCACACCTCTATATTTGCTTAAAATAGAGGATGTCATGTAGGCTGCCTGGGCCAAAGAATGGGGAGGGAGTTCAGCCTTGACCCTGTTTCTATACATCTATGGAAGGTGGGCCTGTACACTAATATGCAATTTGTGGGGTACTCTTTCAACCCCCAAACAAGAGCCAGATGGGCAGTGTAATTATCTGGGGTAGGGATAAAAGACACCGAAAACTCAACCCTGCTCCCCAATGATTCTGAACTGCCTGCCATTTCGGTGGCCTTGAGGAGCACCTTAAGGTGATTTCATAATAAATGTGCAATCCCACAACTCCTGCCTTACAATTTTTACATGTAGATCTCCAGAAACCTCACCCCCCCCAGAGGTCCTGTGTCATCCTTCTCTTCACCTACCTCTCATCTAGTTCATGAAGACAGCCTAGCAAAGATCCCAGGGGAGCTGTCCATCAGCACTGGGAGGTCCCCAGGTTGATGAGGCTAGAGCTCTTCTGATCCTAAATACATAAGTATTTGAGCTCAAGAGGGCATTAGAGATCTCTTAGAACAGTCCCATTATATGACCAAGAGAGAAATGAGGACCAAAGAAGTTAGAAAGACTTGCCTGAGTGTACAGAGACCATAAGGAGTAGAGGTGAAATTCAACGGGAAGTCTGGTGTGGAGTCACTGCAATAGCACAAGATTTATGGTCAGAAGAAAGTCTTACACCACTTATTCAGCCTACCACCTTGTATCTGAAAGAAGAGGGAGAAAGACCCTACTGTAAACAAAAATCGAGAAGAGTCTCTCATATTGCATAGGAAATTCATCTAGGAATGGGCCTTAGAGCTCATCCAGTCTACGCCATTCATTTTACTCAAGAGAAAACCAAAACCCAAGGCAGATTAAGGGCCAAGACTAGATCCAGACTCCCAGTCCAAGTTATTTCTCCTACATCTCTAATTATTCAGGTGGCACAATAGTTAGAGTGCCAAGCCTGGAGCCAGAATGAGTTCAAATCTGGCCTCAGACACTTACTAGCTGTGTGATCTTGAAAGTATTGGTTCTGCCTTGGAACCAATACTTAGTATCTGTTCTAAGACAGAAGGTATGGGTTAAAAAAAAGGCTAATGTGAAAGAGTTCAGCCACTCGAAACTCCCCAAAAGAGACTTAAATGGGTGACAATCCAATAAACATTTATTATGTGCCAGGTATGGTGCTAAATACTGAGGATACGATGAATAAAATGGCACTCTGGCATGCAGGGAACTAAAATGGCAGAGTAAACGACTCTTCAGTTCTCCATACACACATACACTCAATCCCCGACCTTGGGGAATTTATAATCTAAAGGGGAGGCAATACACAAAAGGAGGCAGAAAATTGTGGGGACAGGAGACCCTGGGACATTCAGCACAGGGGCATCTTCTATGGAACTAAAACCAGGCAGGGTAGCAGATATGTGTGAGCTGAGTCTATTTTCTGCCCTTGATGAAGGAAGACACTAGGAGGAGTTTGGTACTCTGCTCTCTGATCCTCTAATCAGAGGGGAGAAGATGTTGTCATTCAAGGTTTAAATTATTGTGGTAGTGAGTTTAGATGTGATGGGGACAGCTAGGTGGCTCAGTGCATTGAGGGCCAGGCCTGGAGACAGGATGTCCTGGGTTCAAATCTAGCCTCAGACATTTCTTAGCAGTTTTGACCCTGGACAAGGCATTTAACCCCCATTGCCTATCCTTTACTGCTCTTCTGTCTTGGAACCAATACATAGTATTGATTCTAAGACAGAAAGTAATGGTTTAAGAAAAAATAAAAGTGATGAGCTTATTCTGAGAGGGGCATCTTGCTCCCTGGAGTTGAAAGCAGGCAAGGCAGCAGATGTGAAGTGGAAATGAAGCAGCAGATGAAGCAGTGATCACTACCACCAAATTAATTATTAGTAAGCCCTTCAGTTCAGTCAAGGACCACACGAGAAGACAGCCAAGAAAGTGCTTTGAATGGGATGCCCAGGTGGAACTGATCTTTGGTAAATAAGCTGAAGCTAGCAGGCTCTAGGCCCCGACCACTGCTGGAGCCTTACTTAACCCTATTAAGTCACTATGCAAGTAGACTTTCATGCAAGATAACTTGCATAATGTTTATGCTCACCTTGGAGCCCTGGAAGACAAGAGCCAGCCCTTCAGTTGGGAACTGCCCAGGAGAAATGGAGAAGCTCCTGGGCAACTGGGGCTGGGGGGGCCTCACCTGGGGATCCAGGAGACAAGGCAGTGGCACCCTGGGACCCTTCTTTTTTCAGTTACATGTAGAAAAACTTTTTGACAATTGTTTTATTGGCATTTTAAAATTCAGATTTTTCTCCCTACCTTCTCTCCCTTCCCAGAGATGGTGAATAGTCTGATATGTTATGCCCACACTTTCATGTAATACTTATTTCCACATTCCTCATGTCCTGATAGAAGATATATGACACATATGATAAAAGTCTCATGAAGGAATAGAGTGGAAGATGGCACGCTTTGATGTGCACTCAAGACTCAACAGTTACCCTCCTTCAGCTATAGAGAGCATTTTCATCCGTGGCCCCTTATGGTTATCTTGGGGACTTGCTTTGCTGATAATGGTTTGGTTCTTCACAGTAGATCATGGCCTTCGAAGCAGACCTAAAATCTGTGCTTGAGGGAACCTCAGCAGAAGACAAAGCCAAGTCTTGGTGGGTAAGATTGATTGCACAAGGAAAAGGAGACAGAGACAGGATGCAACGGTCAAAAGGGGATGGAGGCAAAAAGCAGAAACTGCTAGAGGCTATGTAGGCCAGCCAGAAAGAGAACTGTAGCAGAGCAACAGCACAGTATGGAGAGTGCAGAGGAGACAAGAGCAGCCCAGGCCCCCTTCCGGAAGTGTGGTGGGGGCACCTCTTTCGCTGGTGGTGAGAGGAGCGCTGTATGTGGCAGCGCCACAAAGCGCAGCGTCACCCAGGTACAGTACTACTTCAGGTGACATAATCCTTTGCACAGCACCTTGTTCTGAGAGTCACTGAATGAGAACGAGGCGCAGTGCAAAGGATTATGGGGCTGCACAATGGAAGACGTCAGCATGGTGAGCAGCGATCTGGGGGAGGGGATTCCTCACTGTGTATACTGCTGCCTGTTCCAGCACTGCAGCCTCCGCTATCCCAGACAGTGGTATACAGATTTGTTCAATTTTCTCATAGTCTGGCCCTCCAACGGTCTGAGGGACAGTGAACTGGCCCCTGTGTAAAAAGTTTGGGGAACTCTGACCTAGATGCAGAAAGTCACTCTTTGCTCCTCTGAGCATCAGTGCTGAGCTGCCTGTAACACTCCACCTAGAACACCAGGCACTAGAATATTGAGACCCTGGAGGTCTCTCATGACCTTTCAAATGTACTGGTTTGTGAAGCTCTAGGTATTGCAGTGCATAGAGGACCAGGCCTGGAGCCAGAAAGACTCAGCTTTCTAAGTTCAAATCTGGCCTCAGATACTTCCTAGCTGTGTTAGCTTGGGCAAGTCACTTTACCCAGTTTGTCTCAGTTTCCTGTATAATGAATGAGCTGGAGAAGAAATGGCAAACCACTCCAGTATCTTTGCAAAGAAAACACCAAATAGGGTCATGAAGAATCTGAAAAAGCTAAACAACACTTTCTTCACCACTTGCCTTCTCTTTTTTTAATCTTTACCTTCTGTTTTAGAATCAATACTGTGTATTGCTTTCAAGAGAGAAGAGCAGTAATGGCTAGGCAATGGGGGCTAAGTGACTTGCCCAGGGTCCCACAGCTAGGAAGTATCTGAAGCCAGATTTGAACCCAGGTTCTCCTAACTCCAGGCATGGCTCTCTATGCACTGAGCCATCTAGCTACCCCCAACCCTTAGATCATACAAGTGAATTATAGAATAGTAATCTGATAGCTAATGAAAGAAAATTCCAGATGTTTTTGATTTTGTTATTCTTTGCACCCTCTAGTCCACTGAGCAATTAATAAATATTTATTAAATGTCTTCTATGTGCCAGGCACTGAACTGAGTTCTGAGTATAGAAAGAAAAGCAAATGACAGTCCCTGTTCTCTAGGAGCTCATAGTATAATGAAAGAGACATGAAAATAATGATGTACAAACAAGATATATAGATAGAGATATGATAAATTGGAGGTAATCAAGAGAGACAAAGAACTAGCTTTAACAGGGATCAGGAAAGGCTTCATACAAGAGATGAGATTTTAGCTAGGACTTGAAGGAAGCCAGAGGTCCTTCTGTAGTGCCTAGAGACAAAGAGAGGAAGGGGCAGAGAAAGAGACAGAGAGAGAAGGAAAGAGGAGGGAGGGAGACAAAGATAGAGAAGGAAAGAAAGAGGGAGAAAGAGGGGTAAGATTAAGGGGAAGGGGAGAAGGAAGGAAAGAGAGAGAGACTCTCAATAGGCAAGAAGAGGGGAATTCCACAATAATATAAATAAAGCTTGAAAAAAAAGAATAGCTTGACTAAAAAGACTCAGAATAGATGAGAAAGAAGGAAGATATTTACTAAAAATGAAATTAGAGTCTTTTGGGGGGGATGATAGATTAGCTTAGAGTATGGTGAAAAAAATAGCCTAAAGGGGAAGCTAGGTGGCTCAGTGGATAGGGAGCCAGGGCTGGAATCAGTCAGTCTTTGGTTCAAATGTGACTTCAGATACTTCTTAGATGTGTGACCCCTGGCAAGTCACTTAACCCCAATTGCCTCTCCCTTACCACTCTTCTGCCTTAGAATGGATGTTTAGTATCAATTCTAAGACAGGAGGTATGGGTTAAAAAAAAACCCAACAACATAGCTCAAGTAGTAGACTGAGCAGTAGAATATAGTATAACAATCCCTAGAAAACCCCTCTGAGACTTCAGAGTTTGGGAAGAGAAAAAACTAAATGGAGGTCAAACTTCAGACAAGAGGAGACAGAAGGTGAAGGTTGTTTTTCAGGTGTGAGCCCTGTGGTAGTCAGCCAGCCTTTTGCCAGGAGTTGTTGCATTCACAATAAAATGCAATGATTCAATAAAAAAAAGTTTTAGAACAAAATCAAAAGGCTGAAAAATTAGAACACGTGAGACATCTATCACCAAAACCAATTGACCTAGAAAATAGGCTATTACATTGGGCTCTATGAAAACCTTGACCAAATCAGAACCTTGTATACTACATTTCTTTTCTTCTATTTTTTTAAACCCTTACTTATCTTAAAATCAATGCTGTATATTGGTTCTAAGGCAGAAGAGCGGTAAGAGCTAGGCAATGGGGTTTAAGTGATACCTGAGGTCACACAGCTAGGAAGTATCTGGGGCCACATTTGAACTTGGGACCTCTCCATCTCTAGGCTTGGCTCTCTATCCACTGAGCCACCTTGCTGCCCTGTTGGATATTCTATTTCAAAAACTCATAAAATGTTCAGAACTATTAGAACTATAGGGCAAAGTGAAAATAGATTCTACCATTCACCTCCTTAAGGAAACTTCAAATTGAAAACAGGTAGAAATGTTATAGTCTAACCCTAGAACTTCCAGACCAATGTTGGGGGTGGCAGGGAAGTATGGCAAGATGCCAGAAGGCACATCGGCATATATGTTGAAGTCCTCTAATATATGAAAAGCAGAACTGGAAGCATCAGAGAAAAGAACCTGCTTGAAAACAGGACTCCTGGACCAAGATGAATGTTAGATAGGTGGAGTAAGGGCAATATTTACTAGAGCTTCTGTCATGTACACTGGCCTGGCTTTTCCTAGGGTGTACCCCAGATAGACTAGGGATAGTTTTTCCTGAAAAGATATTAAAACTGACCTTGAGATTTAATTGGCCCAGAGAACTAAAGGTCACTGAAGTAATTTTCTGGTGGCCTAAATATTAAAGCCAACACAGGAGAATCCAGGAATTCCTCCCAATTCTTTTGACAAGTTCAACAATATCATGAATGCAGATGCAGAAAATCTGAGACTACCCGATTCAGTTCTATATCCCTGCTCAATAGCTCTCCCATACTATTGTTGTTGTTTAGTCATGTCTGATTCTTCATGAGCCCTTTTGGGGTTTTCTTGGCAAAGATACTAGAGTGGTTTGTCCTTTTCTTCTCCAGGACATTTTACATTTTACAGATGAGGAAACTGAGGTAAAGAGAATGACGAGGTTTGCCTGAGGTCATACAGCTAGTAAGTATCTGAAGTTAGATTTGAACTCAGGAAGATGAGTCTTCCTGATTCCAGGTCCTGCATACTACCCACTGTGCCACGTAGGTGCCTCTTTTCTTTCTCCAGTGAGTTCAATTCAGCAAGTATTCATTAAGCATCTACTATATACAGAGAATGGTACCGGGTACTGAGGAGATGCAAAGAGAAGCAAGACAATCCTTTTTGGTGCATACAATATCAATGGGAGAATACCCTGTGTGCCTCCTAGTTATAAAATTAATTATTTGAGCAAGAACCTCTCATAAGGGGTTAGCTGGTCAAGAAGCCGCACTGAAATGTGCAATTCTTCTCAGTTTTAAAAACAGGAAATGAATGTGAGATCAGCCCTCTTCTAGGAGGATAGTGGTTATTCACAGGAGGGCTACAGTAGCAGTTTTTGTTTGGAACTCTTTAGGAGAGGCAAAGGGGAAGGTGAAGTCAAACCATGGCAACAGCCACTATTTGTTTCATCTGCAGTTCCCTTCTCCAAGACTGTGAGAGGTAACTTCTAGACAGACAAGCTTTAAGGCATGTGACTGTGGTTTCAATGGTAGGCACTCACTGTGGTCAAAGGAAAGGAGCAAGTGTTGTGGCACAACAGGAAAATGGCAGCCACACCAGAGAGACAGATCTTTCTTAGCCCTTAACTGTTAAGAGAATTTTGATTTCTAAAGGGAGACAAAGTAGGGACCATTTCATAAGTATATTTCCAAGTGCAGAATTACTATGAACAAGGACCATAAAAAAAAACTGCTTTCTCTCTATATATAAGACTGAGAGTAACAGGATATTCCATTTGCCACTCCACAGAGAGGAGCAGAGGAAGAAAATGACTCATTTATGTCTAGAAGTTGTAGTGATCATGTGATGCCTCCATCTGATGGGGAGCAGAGTTGTCCTTCCTTTTCACTGAACCCCACCACTTGTGTAGGGCAACCTACTCTTTCTCCATTACTCCCTCAACACCTCCCATTGATTGTAACTGTTTTTTTTTTCTAGTTACTCCCTCAGCTTCCCAACTTCAGAAAGATAGAGAAAGTGACCAAGGCCATACCATACCAGTCCCAGCTCATCGGAGCTTTACTCAACCAAAGTTGCTGACTTATTAACTAGAAAGATATTGAACTACGTTTTTCTCTTTATTCTGAAGAACTAGAAAATTGAGCCACCAATTCTTTTCACAGCTCTGAGTCTCTCAGTCAGGGACCTGCCATTGTGAATCTTTATTACAAATGTTAAATCTCTCTCTCTCTCTCTCTCTCTCTCTCTCTCTCTCTCTCTCTCTCTCTCTCTCTCTCTCTCTCTCTCTCTCTCTCTCTCTCTCTCTCTCTCTCTCTCTCTCTCTCTCTCTCTCTCTCTCTCTCTCTCTCTCTCTCCTTTTCTCTTTTCCTCTCCCTCCCCCCCTCTCTCTTTATCTCTCTCTCTCCTTTTCTCTTTTCCTCTCCCTCTCCCCCCTCTCTCTCCCTCTCTCACTTTCTTTTTCTCTTTTCCTCTCCCTCTCCCCATCTCTTTCTCTCTCTCCCCTCTCTCTCTTTCCCTCTCTCTCTCTCCTTTGCCCTCTCTGTCTCTCTCCCTCTCCTTTTCTCTTTTCCTCTCCCTCTCCCCCCATCTCTCCCTCCCTCTCTCCCTCCCTCTGTCTCTCTCTCCCCCTCTCTCCCTTTCCTTTTCTCTTTTCTTCTCCCTCTCCCCTTCTCTTTCTCTCCCTCCCCCTCTTTCCCTCTCTCTCTCTCTCCTTTACCTCTTCCTTTCCCTTTCTATTTCTCTCTCCCTCTCCTTTTCTCTTTTCCTCTCCCTCTCCCTCTCCCTCTTCCTCTCTCTCCCCTTCTCTCCTCTCTCCCTCCCTCCCTGGCTCCATTACTTTTTCTCTGCCACATTTGGGTAACAAAAAGAAAATCAGGAAAGCAAACATTAACCACATTTGTCTTATCCCATTTAAAGACAAGGTGAGCAGGAAGATAAACATTAAGGAAATGGCACTAATTTTGGGAACAGACCTATGTTCTGAAAAGGGGGAGGCAGAGGAAGATAGGGAATGAGAAATCAACAATGTTAAATCTGGCCCTCTGGCTGAAGTCATCAAAAAGAAAGACACTCCTAGCTGCCTCTGGAGCATTGGGCTGATGACCTCAAGGTTGCAACTGCCCTCCCACTTTCACAGTTTCTGCTTTCTCATTCCTTTCTGGTCCAGTGCTTATTGGGGCTACTTCCTGGGGTACCACCTGTTCTGGTGTTTCAGTTGTGCTCTGATTATTTATTGTTCCTGCTTTGTGCTATCTTCTCCTTGACTTCTGTCTTTCCTTTTCTTTAAGAAAGAAAAAAAGTCTGCCTCTGACCAGTCACCAGGTCAGGACAGCTTCCCTGGGGATGGAGGAGCATTTCCCTGGTCTCTCATCTCTGGTATCCTCTTACACATTCAGTAAATATCTGTGTATGGCCCTTTGCTAACTAGGTCTGTGCCAGGATTCAAAGTAGTACCCTCAAGGATTGAATTGGGCTCAGGCAGTATTTCTTCATTGCATTTGATGTGCAAAGAAAGTACTTTGCTAGATGCTCCAGGGATACAAAGATGAGGAAGACAAAATTGGATGTGATCTCAGCCTCCCCAGAAGCCCATAGCACTTTGACTCAAGCCCTCCTTATCATGCTCTACCTTATACTATAGTTATGTATTTGCCTCATTCCCACTGCCAGATCCTAGACTCACAGTCACTGTAAACAAGCCCACAGAGGATTGGGGAGAAAGGAGGAGCAGACCTCTTGGATGTGAAAATTTGTAAATCGTCCTCTTCTGCTCCAAAGCCTTCAGTGGCTCCCCTTTTTCTACTAAATAAAGTCCAACTTTTCAATATGCCCTGTAAAGCTCTGTTATCTGGATCTCAAGACTCAGATTAAATCTTACTTTAAAAAAAATCCGTTTCCTTCTGTCTTCAAATCAATAATGTGTATTGATTTTGAGGCAGAAGAGTGGTAAGGGATAGGCAATGGGGGTTAAGTAACTTGTCCAAAGTCACACAGCTAGGAAGTATCTGAGGCTAGATTGGAACCTGGGACCTCCTGTTTCAGGCCTAGTGCTCTATCCACTGAGCTACTTAGCTGCCCCCTAAACCTTACTTTTTTGCATAAATCTTTTCCTAATTCTCTCTAGTTTAAAGTCTTTCTCCTTTGTCCTTCCCCTCATCTCCATCACCTAAAATTTATTTTGTATACACCTCTCCATGTACATGTTGTTTCCCAGTAGGCTATAAGGTTTTTGACACAGGGATAATTTTTGTTTTTATGTCTCTAGACCTAGGCCCTGACACATGATGCTATAGTTGTTGTTCAGTCATATCTGACTCTATGTGACTCCAAAAGTCCAAAGGTTTCCTTAGCAAAGATACTAGAGTGGGTTGTCATTTTATTCTCCAATGTGTCCCCATTTTACAGATGGGGAATTGAAGCAAATAAGGATTAAGTGACTTACCCAGAGTCACAGAGCTAGTAAATGGCAGGCTAGATTTGAACTTAATAAATGCTTGTGAGCTGATATCTGCCCAACTTTATCTTTTATCGTTTCCTTTCCATTTCAGCTAGATTGGTTTAGACTGAGTACTCTTCTAGGATCTCCCAAAATCAAAGCACCCCACACAGGTAGCCAATCTCCTGGTTAGATATATAGGATGGAATTGGAGGAAATGAGGAAGGAAGAAGAGCTGTGGTCCAGTGATTGCCCCTGTGCTGGGGCTGGGGTTCCTGGCTCCCTCTCCAGTTAAAGGGACAAAGGGAGTGGGGGTTGGGAAGAGGGGAAGGCACTTCTCTACTTAGTGAATGGTGCCAAGTCCTCCTGGCATCCTAGAAAGGACGAGAAAGATTTGAGGTTTTCAGAAGTA
The DNA here is from genome assembly GCF_027887165.1 of Monodelphis domestica. Classification (NCBI taxonomy): domain Eukaryota; kingdom Metazoa; phylum Chordata; class Mammalia; order Didelphimorphia; family Didelphidae; genus Monodelphis; species Monodelphis domestica. The sequence goes on along the minus strand of NC_077228.1, from coordinate 269,915,435 downwards.
TCAAAAGAGACAAATTTCAGGCAAGGGACTTTGGGAGGTGAGTTATTGACACACTCCTGAAGTCCCAGAGAGGACCTGAAAGTAGTACCACCCAACCACAAAACCCTGGTCTTGAGTAAAAAAGTGGTGCGGCATTTGGAAACCAGCCGATGACTTCCTCTGTGCTGCAGTGGCTAGTCCCTTTTCTGGGCTTCAGTTTTCAACTCTGTAAAATGGGCCACCCGATGATCCTTTACATCTCTGCTATTATACGTTCTGTTCTTGGTTCTTATATCTTGTGTCTTTTTAATTACAAGTCTCTGGCTCTTTTCATGAAAGTGAAACTAAGTGCGACTAAGTAACATATAACGACCTTAAGCAGCTGCCTTTCAGTTAAATACCCCATTTTATTAAACCTCACACTTTCCTCTGCCATCTGGAAATAGAAGGAAAATGCAGAGAAGGGAAAAATGATGCAAAAGGAAGTAATTTTATACATATGTGTGTGTGTGTAGTCAATGTAAAGATACACACAAAGCACATTCTAGGGCTGGTGTTGAGGAAAGGCTTAGTGTAAAGAGAACTTTTGATTGCTTTGTCATTTTAGTGGGGGAGGAGGACCCCAACCTCTATATCCAAGGCTTGACCCCTTTCCCACCTAATACTAGTTCCACCATGGCTAGACAGAGTGAATATAGCAAAGCCTATTTATCCAAATGGTAGCAAAAGAGAAATCAGAGAAGGTATATGTAGGAGATTCTATACCAAGTCATACAGAGTAAAGAAGCTGTTCCCTTGGAAGTGAGATAACTCAGTCAAGAAAGAGTGTCATTGATCCCACCCAGCAAAAACTCCCCAAAGCCTCTAGAATTGCAAGATGGGAATAGGGACATGATGGGGCTTGGTCTCCTCCATCTTGCTGAAAGTTGACTTGATTCTATATTGAAAGAATCCCAAAAGAGTACTCCTGCTTGCTTGAAGGATTCCAAAGCTGAGATCAGCTGAGAACTGAAGTTCTGGCCTCTAGTCAGCTCCATCTACCCCTCACACAAAGGGCAGGACCTTCTTCACCAGTAAGGTGAGAGTCCTATATCAATGGGCTTTGAGACATGTGTTACATCTAGAAGCCAGAATTTGTCTTGAGCTTTGAAGAGAGGTAGGTGATGCAATGGATAGAGCACTGGACCTGAAGTCAGGAAGATCTGAGTTCAAATGTGACGTCTGACTAGCTGGGTGACTTTGGGCAAGTCACTTAATTATTTGCCTAAGTTTTCTCAGCTGTAAAATGCACTGAAGATGAAAACAGCAAACCATTCTAATATCTTTGCAGAGAAAATCCTAAAAGGGTTCACCAAAGAGTCAGGCAAGACCAAACATCATAATATATATATATATATATAAAGACTGAATAACATCAACAAAGGGATTCTAAAATAGGTAGTTAGGAAGGAGAGTGTTCCAGGGATGGAGGACAGTGTATGAAAAAGAAGTGTTGTGGACAATGACCAGTAAGTAGATGGTTGGACTGGGAAAAAAAAACTAATGGGAAATCAACCTAGATTAGGAGTTCTTAATCTTTTATGTGGCACAAACCCTTTTGGAAGCCTATAGACCCATTTTCAGAATGATGTTTTAAATACGTAAAAGAAAACAAACAAAATTGTAAAGGAAACCAATTATATTTCATATGTTTAGTTGTGTTCAACTCTTAATGTACCTATGGACCAACCTTGTCAGTGGGATTTTCTTGGCAAAGATATGAGAGTGACTTGCAATTTTCTTTTCCAATAGATTAAGGCAAACAGAAATTAAGTTATTTACCCAGGGTCACAGCTCATAAGTGTCTAAGACCAGATTTCAACTCAGATTGTCCTGATTCCAGGCTCACTGCTCTAACCACTGAACCACCAACCTGCCCTAAAAACATTGGAACAGCTTCCCATTTCTTTCTATATTGAAATATGGTTACCCATAATTTTTTAAATGCCAGGCCTAGAACCCCTGGTGTAGAAAAATGTGTTGGAGTCAGATAATGAAAGACATTAGAAGTGAGAGGAGTTTATATTTTATCCCAGATACAAGAATACCACTGGAAACTTTCAGACCAGGGGAGTAACTTGGTCAAACCTGTATTTGGCCTGCATAATAAAAGCCTAAATAAATGCCAGCTGTATTCCACTAAAGGCTTAATTCCTCCCAAACTTCTGGCCACAGGACATGCATGGCTTTGGGGTTGGGGTTCATCTGGGTTTATGAAAGTGCATGAGACCACTGAAGTTGTGGCTGAAAGCCACCATCTGTAATATCATCCCAGTATCAGAACTGAGATGAGGCTTTGCTGAACATTTCCCAGCAGGTCTCCAAAATCATTTGGTTTGTTAAAAGTCAGCATTGTCTTATCTTGTCTTATTTTGATCAAAACTGATAAATAACTAGAATGACTCATAATTATACTTTTGTGAGAATTAAGTTGATTACAATGATTTCTGGGCTATTATTCTATTATCGTATTAAGGGTGGCTAGGTTGCACAGTGATAGGAGTGACTGTGCTGGAGGTGAGAAAATCTAAGTTCCAATGCAGCCTTAGACACTCAGACTTTGGACAAGTCACTTAACCTCTATTTACTTCAGTTTCTCATCTGTAAAATAGGGACACTCTAGAGAAGGAAATGGCAAACCACTTCAGAATCTCTGCCAAGAAAACTCCATGGGGCTCATGAGGTCACATAGAGTCAGATATGACTAAACAAAAGTTGTATTAGGTTGTCCATCAGATGGGAAATGACTAAACAAGTTGTGGTATATGATAATGATGGAATGCTATTGGGCTATAAGAAATGACAAGCAGGATGATTTCAGAAAAATCTGAAAAGACACATGAATGGATGCAAAATGAAGTGAGCAGAACCATAAGAACACTACACAGTGACAGCAATATTTCTTAATGAATAACTGTGAATGACCTAGTTGTTCTCAGCAATGCAGTGATCTAAGATAATCCCAGAGACCTATGATGAAAAATGCCATCTGCCCCTTAAGAAAGAACTGATGGAGTCTGAATACAGACTGAAATGTACTTTATTTCATTTTATTTCTTCTCCTTTTAAAATTTGAGATCTCTTCTACAACATGACTGATAGGGAAAAACATTTTGTATAATTGCACCTGTAAAATCTACATGGCAGGGAGAGAGGGTCAGAGAAGAAAGAAGAGAATTTGAATTCAAAAAAAATTTTAAGTGAATGTTAAAAAATTGTAATGGGAGAAAAATAAAATACTATTTTTAAAAACTGTATTAGTATACATATACTAATATACATACATACATATGTATACATATATATATGCAGCTGGAGCATGTAAGCCCATGAATGAAAAAAAGAATTTAGATGCCCATATTCTAATGGGTCTTGTCATGTGGAAATTTTGATCAAGGTAATGGGATTCTGTTCAACTCAGCAAGTATTTCTTATTGATATCTTTTGTTTTTACATCCCCTTCATTTATTTCCAAATCAACTCTTTCTCTTCCCTCCTCCCAAAGAGCCATTCCTTATTATAAAGAATAAAAAAAGAGGTAAAAGTAGTTCAGTAAAACTAACCAACATATAAACCAAATATGGCACCAAAGACAATGTCCCACACCTGTGCATTTTTGTTGCTGCTGTTGTTGTTATCAAGTTGTTTTTCAGTCATGTTCAATTCCTCATGCCCCCATTTGGAATTTTCTTGAAAAAGATCCTGGAGTAGTTTGCCATTCTCTTTTCCAGCTCTTTTTACAGATGAGCAAACTAAGGCAAACAGGGTGAAATGACTTGCCCAGGACCATACAGTTAGGAAGTGACTGAGGTCAGATTTGAATGCCAAGACCTCCCATCTCTGGGCCTGGCTCTAAGTCCACTGAGCCACCTAGCTGTCTCTGTCTACTTTCTCCTGATCTTTTCTATCTTTGTGGAGTGCCACTTCAAATCCCAACCTTGGAGTCATTCTTCACTCTCCCTCACACCACATAGCCAACCAGTTGTCACATCTTAACTATTCATCCTCCACAACATCTCTTGCATCTCTCTCCTTCTCTCTAGGCTCTTGGCCATCACCCTATTCCAAGCCAGCACCACATCCTGCCTGACGATTACAATAGACTCCTAATTGCTATCTCTGCTTCATGTCTCTTCCCTCTCCAATCCATCATTCATACAGCTGTTGGAAGTGATTTTCCTAAAGCACAGGGCTAATCTTGCTACTCCCTCCTAGTGGGTCCCTATTTCCTCTAGAATCAAACATAAACTCCGTTGTCATTTAAAGATTTTTACCATCTGGCACCAACCTACATCTCCAGGCTTATTATATATAACCTCCTTTTAAAAAACAAAACCTTTTTTCCCCAATTACATATAAAAACAACTTTAACATCATTCTGGTTTTTTTTTTAATTCCGATTTCCAAATTCTCTCCTCCTTCCCTCTCCTGAGGTAGCAAGCAATTTGATAGAGGTTTACATATATGTGATCTCCTTCATACATTCTTCAAAACTGCCAAGCCAAATCTCATTCATGACACTCCATCCCTTGCCTTGACACCTTCACCTTCTGTCTGGGCTGCACTTCCTCCTCACCCCTGATTCTTAGGATCCCAAGTCTCAAAGCTCAGTTCATGGATATTCCCTTTTTCCCCATGATTCACACACCCCCCCCCCGTTGGTAGTGCCTTCTCTTTCTTTCTTTCTTTCTTTCTTTCTTTCTTTCTTTCTTTCTTTCTTTCTTTCTTTCTTTCTTTCTTTCTTTCTTTCTTTCTTTCTTTCTTCCTTTCTTCCTTTCTTCCTTCCTTTCTTTCTTTTTTTTCTTCCTTCCTTCCTTCCTTTCTTTCTTTTCTTTCTTTTCTTTCTTTCTTTCTTTCTTTCTTTCTTTCTTTCTTTCTTTCTTTCTTTCTTTCTTTCTTTCTTTCTTTCTTTCTTTCTTTCTTTCTTTCTTTCTTTCCTTCCTCCATCTCTCCCTCCCTCCCTTCTTTCTTTTCTTTCTTCCTTCTTTCCTCTCTTGTTTCTTCCTTTCCTCTCACCCTCCCTCCCTTCCTTCCTTTCCATCTTCTTTCATTCCTTCCTTCCTTCCTTCCTTCCTTCCTTCCTTCCTTCCTTCCTTCCTTCTTTCCTTCCTTTCTTTCTTCCTTCCTTCCTTCCTTCCTTCTTCCCCTTTTTTCGGTCCTTACTACCTTACAGTCCCACACAGAGAAAATTCCTCCTCCAAAGTGTTTAGTTCTGGCCTAAGCATAACTGGATCTGGACAGCTTTCTTGTCTATTCTTGGATCCTACAAAATCATGTTGCATGTGACTTAGACAGATCTACCTAATCTGCCAATAAACACTTAAATGCCTGCCAATGCTAAGCACTGGATGCATGAACATACAATACAATACAATACAATAGAGATAATGTTGATTTGTGGTTTTTGAAGTCAATATGTGGCCCACAGGAATCTATTTCTAGTTGAATTTGATCTAACTGAATTTATCATCACATAGTTAATTTATTCAAAGTAGACTCTATATATGTCTTTAATGAGTTTTCTCTACCTTTCAAAAGATCAGACTATTCTCTAGGGTTTTTTTTTGTCTCAATACATTCATACTTTTTAAAATATATATTTAATTTTTTTGTTACATTTTGAGTTCCAAATTGCTTCCTTCTCTTCCTTCCAACCTCCACATTAGAGAAGGCCAATATTTGATATAGATATATATGTGAAAACATACATAGGAGGCAGCTAGTTGGCACAGTGGACAGAGTGCTAGGCTTGGGGTCAGGAAAACCCCAAGTTTAAATCTAGACTCAAACACTTCCCAGCTGTGTGACCCTGGGCAAGTCACTTAACCTCTATTTGCCACTGCTCATTTCACTCTGCATTATTTCATACAAGTCTTTCTAGGTTTTTCTAAAATCAACCTGCTCCTCGTTTCTTACAGCATAGTAGTATTCCATCACGTACTCTCAACAAATTATTGAGGAACCAGACTTTGTTTATGGGGGTTGCTGATATTTATAGTATTAGAAAGTAAAATATCTTGGCATAATTATGAAAATAGTTTTGATTTCTTTGACCTCTTGAAAGGATCTTGGCAACCTCACTCCCCATTTCCCCCCCAGGATTCCTAGACCATATTTTGAGAACTTCTTATACATTACCCCCATTTCCTCAGGCTCTCCAAAGCTGGAAGCATGAAAGGGGTGGCCTGAAATCAGTCCTTCTCTGACACCCAGACAGAGATCTCTCTCAGTGTGGCACTTTTGGAGTCCTCCCTCATCCCTCAAGAGAATCCCTCAAAGTCAACTTCATCTGATTTTTGACCTGAATCCTTACCAGGAGGGCCATCTTCTGGCACCATTGGCCAACTGTATCCAGTCAACAGACTGTTCTTGACTCCCTGACTCACCTGCTCACCAAGGATGCTAACGTTGTTTGTTTGTTTGTTTTAAACCCTTACCTTCCATCTTGGAATCAATACTGTGTATTGGTTCTAAGGCAGAAAAGTGGTCAAGTGACCAGGGTCACACAGCTAGAAAGTGTCTAAGACCAGATTTGAACCCAGGACCTCTCATCTCTGGCCTGGCCCTCAAGCCACCAAACCACTTAGCTGTCCTCATTTCTAGCCTCCTGGATTCCTGATAGGTTTGCCTTCTTCTTGAGTAGCTCACCCTCAAAATTTTGACCCCAATCATAATAAATCTTGGTAAGGAAGCCAAATGAATAGGAATGTTTTCCCCCAGAATGGCTTGGAATGGCCCCCGGAGCCCCTTGATTCCAAGTTGAGTAGGCTTGGGTGAAGTGGTCCATCGCCAGCAGGATGCTTCCAGAGACAAGAAATCTTAAGCCCAAGAGCTCCAAAAGTTTGTTGTTGCTTATGCCCTCTAGGCAAGCAGCTACTTTCTTTCTTTTTACTTACATGTTTTATTGATGCTTTCTTCTCCTTTTTGTATTATAAATAAACTTCTCAATGATTCTCTGGATGATGATCACCCCACTCCATCAAAAGAAACGTCACATAAAACAAGTAAATACCAACAGAGCCAACCATTCTTGAAAATATTTTTAAATAATGCTTTTTTTAAGTGACTAAAATGTCCATATCCTTTGGCCCAGATGTCCCATTAGGCTAGGTATATGCCTCAAAGAGAACAGAGAGAGACCGGTAGTCACAGAGACAGAGACAAAGACACAGAGACAGAGAGACAGATCCCGAAATATTCATAGCAGCATGTTTTGTGTTAACAAAGAATTGGAAACCAAGTAGTAAATGTTTATAAATTAATAAATTGTGATACATTAAATTTGATGGAATATTACTGAGTTGATGAATATAGGTATACCCTCTTTTATTGTCCTTAGTAGATATTGTGGTTTTTTGTTTTTGTTTATACAAATTGAAGGTTGGAAGTAACCCTGAGCCTGACACATCTCTACGTGCCATTTTTCCACCAGTCTGTGCCTCACATCGCATCTCTGTGCTACATTTTGGTAATCTTCCCAACATTTCAAACTTTTTGTTACAATTGTATTTGTTATGACAATCTGTGGTCACCTGTCGTTGATATTACTATTATAATTGTTTGGGAGCACCACTAACTGTATCCATATAAGACGGTGAACTCAATTGATTAATGCTTTGTGGGTTCTGATTGCTCCACCAACTGACTGGCTGTTCCTTTGCCTCTTTCCTTCTCCTCGAGCCTCCCTATTCCCTGAGACACAACAATATTCAAGGATACAACATAAACTTAGTTGATAAAGCAGTGGCAGGGTTTGAGAGGATTGACTCCAATTTTGAAAGCTCTACTGTGGACAAAATGAAACCAAACAGAATTTTAAGCTACAGAAAATTCTTTTGTGAATGAAAGAGTCAATCAATGTGTCCAACTTCACTTTTGTTGTATTTTAAGAAATTGCCACAGCCACCCAACTATCAGCAACTACCACCCTCAGCAGTCAGCAACCATCAACAAACATCAAGGCAAGATGAAAAGCTCGATGAAAGCTCAGGGTATGGTTAGCAGTTTGGGCAATATTGGGCAATAAAGTATTTTTAAATTAAGGAATGTAGGTTGATGGGGCTATGACTGGGAAAGTAGACTCTAAACGATCACCCTGGTGCAAATATTAATAATATGGAAATAGGTTTTGATCAATGACACATGTAAAACCCAGTGGAATTGCACATCAGCTACGGGAGAGGATTAGAGGGAGGGGAGGGAAAGAACATGGGTCTTGTAACCATGGAAAAATATTCTAAATCATCTAATTAAATAAAATTTAAATAGACCATTGTTTAGTATAAACACAACTTTTATATACACTGGGAAACAAGAAAAAATCCGTATGATTATAAAAAAATTTTATTATGATATTTGCTTTATTACAGTGGTCTGGAACAAGACCATAATATCTCCAGGGTATGCCTGTATGAAGAATTCAGAGAAGCCTTGTATGAATTCATGCAGACTGAAGAAGCGGAACCAAGGAAACAATGTACCAAATGACTGTACCATCGTACACACAGTTCCAGCTTTATGAAATTTGCATTATTCAAATTCAGTTTTTGCTTTTTCCATATTATCTCTAGAGTTTTCTCTCAGTTCAGGTACAAATTCATCAAGATGGGTTTTTATAATCATTGACTAATAGGCTTTGGCCAACACTAATCCCTTCCTTATACCTCATGGTGATCCAACACAGAACTCCACAGTAGAAACCTGCCACTCTCTGAACAGGTAGTGAGAGCTAAGTTTACTCCTAGAGTGTCAATCCTTTCTCTTGGCCAGTCTTACTTTAGCCATGTATTCGGCCTGCTGCCAGTATCTACAAACAAATTCAAGCAGGGGACATTGGCCCGGCTTCCCACCCCAGATGGCCCGATCTCCCAAGGAAGCCCCAGACTCTTGGCTGTGCTTATATTCGTTATTCTGTGCTTTTTTTAATATTCGTAACCCTGTCCCTTTTGTGTCACAGATTGCCTTCATCACCTCAGTGGGAATCACCCTGACTTCTGATGACTGAGACCTAAGGAACAAAGTATCCACATTGACGTTGGCTCTCCACGATCAATAATGCCTGGTGAATTCATGATGGGACACAACAGCTCTCCATTTTTGGTTGTTAGCATACCACTTGGGGCTTGTCACCGTGTGTGTATATGTATGTGTGTGTGTGTCTTTGTGCTTGTTGTCCATCAATACTTGAAATTAAACTCCATACCTATAATTTTGAAATTTAGTGACAATCTACTTCAAGAACAAGAATCCTAATTTGTGGATGAGAGACCATGTCTCACTGTTATTTGTATTATATTTGCTAGTATCCTCCTAGGGCAGCGAGGTAGCTCAGATGGAGCACCAGACTGGGAATCAGAAATATTCATCTTCATGAGTTCAAATCCAATCTCATACATTTATTAGTTGTATGACCCTGGGCAAGTCACTTTACCCTGTTTGCCATTGTTTCTTCATCTATAAAATAAGCTGGAGAAGGAAATGGCCACACATTCCATTATCTTTGCCAAGAAAACTCCAAATGGGGCAACAGAAAGTTGGACACAACCAAATAACAGTCGTCTATTTCCTGGCCAAAAACAAAGTAAAACAACTACAAAAATTCTGATCCTAAACTTTCCAGGATGTTGCTGGTCTGTGATTAAAAAAAAAAAGCGTACATCTGCAAAAGCCAGTCCTAGAGAGCATATGTACACAACCCTTTTTAGGGATCTAGTCACATTTCTTGTTCCAGAGATCTCCAAAAAGTTCACACCAGCGCGTCTTAGCCAGGTTTCCTTCTTCTGCACTACTGCCTATGGCTCTTGCTAGTCATATGCTCAAAAATTAGATCACTGTGAGGTTCTGCCACACCAAAAGACTTTAGATTCTGATGGCAAAGTCATTCACAAATCTCCAATGGGGGTTAGAGAAGGGACGGGACAAATGGTGGAGAGATAGGAAGGAGTATAATGAGCTCCTTTTCACAAACTCTTCCAAATACATCTAGGAAATATATCAGATTGATTCCTGACTAGGAAAATCCCCCCCAAATCAGAATCATTTATTTCTAGCCCAGGTCAGCATAAGGAGACAGACAAAGAAGTCTGTAGACACTGAGGATTGGGTTGGGGCAGGAACATGCCAAGATGAAGACTCCAGGGCCCCAAGAATGTCTGTGTACCTGTGCAAGAGAAGGTCTCAGACCCCTATTGGCCACCTTTAGGCTCATACCAGGGCATTGCAATGGGGTTAGGGACTGATTGTCAGCTTTGTGCCCACTACTAAGTTTAGGGTCACAGAACCAGAGTGGACTGAGAAGGGGCCCTGGGCAGGGGAGTGACATTTCTGGGCAGTAAGGCCTAAGCAGTATAAAGAGAAAGGAGGAAGTTCACAAGCCAGTAGCAATAATAAAAGCACCAATGTGGCTCAATTCTCAACCACAGAGCAGGGCCTCATTTCCACCACCTAACCTAGCCTACAGAGGAATAACAAGGGCAAGAATCTCACCAAAGGGAAGGCTATAGTTCTGCCACTCTGAACCAAAGGAGCTCTCCAGTTGGCTGATGGGGGCTGAGTCCAGCACCAACCTACTCTTTTATTTTTTTTAATTCTTAGAATCAATACTGTGTTTTGGTTCCAAGACAGAAGAATGTCAAGGGTTAAGCAATAGGGGCAAAGTGATTTGTCACACAGCTAGGAAGTGTCTGCGGTCAGATTTGAACCCAGGACCTCCCAACTCTAGACTTAGCTTTCTGTCCACTGAGCCACCTAATGGCACTCAGCAGTCTACTCTTAGATTAAAATCAAACCCAGGACAGGAATTTGCAGAGCTCAAATTGCAGAGCAGGAATTAAACTTTTCCCTAGATCAGTCCACTTTGAGAGCCCTAAAAGTTTACCTACTTTAGCACTCTTGGAATAACAATACTCAATACCCCAAGAAAGCAGCAACAAGACCAACTCAGACCGTTCCTCCATAAGTGTGACAGAAGCCAGCCTGAACATCAAGTCCACAGTTAGGAAGTAGGCTGGAAGAAAGAGCAAACCAAAAAAGAACCACATCATAATGAGCTATTATGGTGGTAAATATACTTAAATCTTAAACACAGAAGAGAATGACTCCAAAATATCTATAAGCAAAGGCTCAGAGAAAAACACAGCTTGAAATCAAATTCAACTAGAATTCCTAGAAGGAAGCAAGAATTGTTTTAAAAGAGTTATAACTGTTCTTATTAATAAGATAAGAGCACTTGAGGAAAAAATTGGAAAAGAAATGAGAGTTATAAAATAAGAACTTAAAGGGAATTAACAGCTTAGCACAAGCAATAAACTCCACAAAAAATTAGAATGGACCAAATAGATGCCAGTGACTCTTTGAGGCAATAAGAAATATTAAAACAAAGTAAAAAAAATGAAGAAAATATAAGATATCTCATAGCAGAAACAACTGACTTAGAAAACAGATCAAGGGGGAGTGGAATTTAAGGATCATCAGACTATATCTAAATGCCATGACCAAAAAAGGAGCTTAGACATCATATTTCAAGAAATCTTAAGGGAAAACTGGCCAAATCTCTTAGAACTAAAGAGCAAAGTAGAAACTGAAAGAATCTACCAGTAACCTTCTGAAAGAAACTAAAATAAAAACTCACAAAACTCACAGTTTCTAGGTCAAAGAAAAAATACTACAGGCAGCCAGAAGGAAAGAATTCAAGTATCAAGGAGCCATCATTAGGAACAACATGATTTAGTAGCCACCACTATGAAGGAATGGAGAACTTGGAATATGATATTCCAGAAGGCAAAGTGATAAGAGACAGGCAGTGGGCAGTTATAAGAACAAGACCCTCACACTCTGAAATCTTGCCTTTCTCACCAGTTAGCACTAGTTAAACATGCAGTTTCAGCATTAATCAAGCATGAATTGTAGTTATCTATTCTGTACTGGATTGGTAATATTCTATACTGGGCATGAGCTTTGTGCCTAATCTGTTTTATTAATTACTCGTATTATATTTACTTTAGTTCAAGAATTGTAAGATATAATTAATTTCCTATAGTGGTCCTCCAATGTACTACCTTCCCCATATTCTCATTCCAGAAGGGCAGTAAAACCTCTCTCACATGGACAAATGATGATAAGGTGGACAAAGGGGGAACATGGAACCTGAGCACTGGGAACTCTGGCATTCCAGAAGAATTTCTCAAACTAGCCCTTGCTCTTTATCCCCCATGGCATACATGTCAAACCCCAAACCACACCTCCACCCGAATTTGGCCAGGTCCCTTTTCCAGGGTTTTCAGGAAAGGTGAAGACTTCTCTGGGATGGGAGATGACTAGCCCCCAGACCCTAATAAATATGCCAACCCTGATCCACAGACAGCACAAGCTCCACATATGGAACTGTTACTCCACACCTGGGAGCTGCTATTCCATCAGCTCCAGAGAGGCTACTTGATTAGCCCCCAGACTATCCCACCAGCTATTATACCACCATAGACCTCTTCTTCTTTAAATAATTTTTTTTTCTTACTTCTGAATTGAACAGAATTTGAGTCTCCCTTTCTTGGGAGGAGACCCTGCTACAAACTGGGGTGTGTTTCTCCCACAACAAAAGGATATAGGCTTACAACCAAGAATAATCAACCCAGCAAAATTAAGTATAATGCTTCAGGGGAAAAGATGAATCTTTAATGAAATAAAGGACTTTCAATCAATTAATAAATATTTATTAAGTGACTATTATGTGCCAGAAACTGTGAAAAGCATTGAGGATGCAAAAAAAGAGGTTTAAAAGATAGTTCCTGTCCTCAAGGAATTTATAATCTAATGGGGGAGACAACATGCAAATGCATATATACAAGGCAAGCTATATACAGGGGGGAAAAGAAATAATAGAGGAAAGGCATCAGAATGAAGAAAAGGGGTTGGGAAAGGCTTCCTGTAGAAGGTGGGATTTTAGTTGAGATTTAAAGAAAGCCAGGTCAGTAGTCAAAATAGAAGAGAGAGAACTGGGGTGGGGGGAAAGGACTTTCAAACATACCTGACAAAAAGATAGAGCTGTATAGAAAATTTGAAACACAAACATAAGAATAAAGAAAAACATAAACAGGTATGCATGAAAGCAACTAGGTGGTTCAGTGGACAGAAAGCCAATTCCAGACATGGGAGGTCCTGGGTTCAAATATAACCTCAGACACTTTCTAGCTGTGTGACCCTGGGGAAGTCATTTAATCCCAATTACCTAATCCTTACCTCTCTTCTGCCTTGGAAGTGACACAGTATTGATTCTAAGACAGATGGTTTAAAATTTAAAAAAATGAGTGAACAAAGATAAACTATATTCCAATACGGGGAGATGGTACCTATGTCCCCTCAGAACCCTATCATCAGAATTCATGAGAGGAGTGCAATTAGGCAAGGGAATAGTTCTGCCATATTTTGGTGCTCTTAAGAAAAGAATAGAAAGAAAAGAGAAGAATACACTGAGTGATGGGGATGGAAGGTGAGTGGGAAAGGGAGGTTAAGGAAAATTGTTTCATATAATCAAAGGGCCCAAGTGGATATCTATAGAGACAAAAAGGTGGGAGAGAGAGGGAATAACTGATTCTTGAAGGTCACTAGTCAAAAGAAGGAAAACTATACACATGCACACATACCCACACATACTCAGTTGGGTATAGCATTTCACTGGCAAGGAAAAGGGGGGGGGGAAGGGAAAAGATAGAAGGAGAAATTAGAGGGAAGGTCTCTTAAGGGAGGGATTAGTCCTAAGTAAAACAAACCATAAGGATGTTCAAAAATACTTATTCTTTTTAAGGTGGCAAAAAATGGGATTCTGAGAGGGTGCCTCTACATTGGAGAATGAATTAACAAGTTATGACATACATTTTTCACTTCATTTCTTTCATGAGTTTTTTTTATTGTATATGTGATATGTGTCTTCCTTTGAGAGGTGAGGAATATGGAAATATATGCTACAAGACAATACTGGTATCAGATTTATTTCCCACCCTGGTGGGGGTGGGGGAAGAAATTTTGAATTGCAAAATGTCAGGTAACAATTGTCAAAAATGGTTTCTACATATAATTGAAAAAAATTTTAAGTTAAAAAAACACGTTATGCCATAGTGGTGGAATACTTATGACTGTACTAAACTCTTATCAGAGGACTGATGATGAAACTTGCTACCCACATCCTCAGACAGAGGTGAAAGGTGAAAGACTCAGAATGCAGAACAAGACAAACATTTTTTTAACACAATCGATATGGAAATGTTTTAATGGGTTTTATGTGTTCTCAATTGGGGGTAGAGTAGGATGGAAGGGTGAAAAGGCAAATCTTGGTTGATAAAAACAAAAATATTTTTAATAGAAAAAATCTTCAGACATCATCAAAACCCTAAAACATCTCAAATTCCTGTTAATTCTGCAAATGAGGTCAGGGGAAGAACACTTCTATTTCCTCAGGCTCAGTACTCTCTTCCTGCTAAGAAACCATGGGAATTGTGTGTAAGAGGGAGAGGGGTATTCCAATTAATGTAAACAGACAAAGCCCAGAGGACTTCATTCAGTTAATCAATTAAATGTATAAACTAGATGTGAATAAGTCTGGACACTTCTATTGAATCAATCAATCAAAAGTGAAAACTAGTGGGACAGCTGGATAGCTCAATGAATCTAGAGCCAGGCCTGAAGATGAGAGGTCCTGGGTTCAAATTTGATCTCAGACACTTCTGAACTGTGTAACCCTGAGCAAGTCACTTAATCCCCACTGCCTAGCCCTTACTGCTCTTCTGCCTTGGAACCAATACACAGTACTGATTCTAAGATGGAAGGTAAGTGTTTAAAAAGAAAAAAGCAGAAACTAAGTGTGAACAATTCTTTGTCAATTTGGAATATACAGTTATCTCTCATATTTGCTGGGCTTCACAGTTGTTTTGGTACTCATGGTTGACCAGAGAAAATTAAATGCTGTGGAAAATCTCAGATAACACATATATGTAAAGAAAACTTAAAATAAAATTTCATTATTCATTAATGCATAAATACTGTATATGACTCATTTATTTTTCTCTTATAACCATAAGTATACATTCACAAATTTATTATAAACTTATATTTTGTTAAAAGTTTCAGTGCACTCAAGAACGGTGGGCTATTGTGCTCTCTTTGTCTCTCTATTATCCAGACTCAGGCATATGATCTTCTCCTGCAGTGATCGAGATTGTCGAGAGAAGACTGGACTTTGATCACTGGATGATAATACAGGAAATATACTGGAAACTGGTAGAAGAAACAGGACTTACCACTGGGTTTATTTATATTACACTAGACTGGTTCAGATTAGGATTATCTAGCAAGAATTTTCTAGCAGAAGATCCCAGCATCAAATGAGTCAAGTTCTAATATAAGGAATTGCCCTGGGGAGGAAGAGGAAAAAGATTGAATTTTCTCACTTTCTTTCTCTTCATCATTGCCCAGGTGACAGCCTTGTGAACTTTGAAAGATTTGAAGATTTGGACTTTCTTTCATTGCCAGGAGCAAGGTCTCAAAACACCAGGTCTGATGGCAATATCTGTATCCTTAACAGAGACATGCCAAGGACCATCTAGGAACCCTGAGGCAATGAAGCTCTTGGACTCCTCAAGAACACCGACCCTCAGAAGCCAAGAGAGGACTACACCCAAGGAGAACGTCATGAGGACTCCTCAAGGGTGGAATGGGCTTCCCGTAACTAGGAGCCATGATTTCCCCTTTAGTTACATGCGCTCTCTAAATTTGAGTCTAGTCTGCAGGGATCTTGGGGATGTGAGAATGTGCCCCTGATCTGGAGGAGTTTGGTACTGTTCTTATAATCTGGTTTAGCCCATCTGCTGAGATGGTTTTACCAAGATGTGGCTGCTTTGCATGCTCAGCTTCTTGGAGCCACAGGGGAGAAATAAATTGGATGAAAGGAAGCCAACAAAGGTGAATGAGCAGCTCTGAAAAGGCTGTTCTTATTATATTAATTAACTCTGGCTGGCTAACTGATAATCAATGGGGAATGCAGTGGATTAGGGTCATCCCTAAAACCTTGAGGGGAGAAATAGTGAACAAACTGCCCTCTGAGGACCTGGCCTGCCCAGTATAAAAATTTGGGAGACTTCGGTGAGGGAGAGCCATTACATATCCATTTGACAGTGTTTGGAAGGATCAGTTCTTGTCAACTGACAGTTCTAGACCAGCAGCTTCTAGCTAATGACGCCTCCTTCTATTGACATTTTGCTAAATATAATGAAAGCATCTGTATAAACCAGCACTCTAAGGAACTTAATGTCATCAACCACCTTTTCTAAGAGTCACTAAAAAGTGGCTGGGTCTCCAGAAATCCCTCCTGTCAGGAGTGCACTTAAATTAATAGAATCTTATTGGACACATGGAGGCTCTTTTCTCCTTTTCTTTCTTTATCTTGTGGGGAACTTAATTCCCCAATACACAAGGAACCTCCAGGGACGGTTACATGTTATTGCCAGATCAAGCCTTCATACTTAAAGAAATCCCAAGTATGAGAAGTGTGGAAAAGCCTTAAGTTAGAACTCAATTTTTAACTTTCCATCAGAGTCGACCCAAGAGGGAAATCCTATGAATGTCAACAGTGGCAAAGCCTTTCCTAGAAATACAGCTCCTATTAGTCATTTCAGAATCCACCTGGGGGAAGCCTTAAGAGTGGAAGGAGTGTGGGAAAGCCTTCACTAGAGGAACTGAGTTCTTCAGAGATCATCAGAGAATCAATAGAGGGAGAAAACTTTATGAATGACATATGGGAAAGCCTCCAACAACAGCAGAGCCCTTAATCAAGTATTATGATTGCAACAAAACATTCAGACATATTGCAGGTAATCTGCATAGGAGAATTCACTGAGAGAAAAAAGCCTGGTAAAAATGCAAAGTGCCAACCTCTTGAATTCACAATTTAAAATAACCCTATTTTAAGGAGGAGGAGCAGCTAGGGAGGTCCTGGGATGAAATCTGGTCTTAGATACTGCCTAGCTGTGTGCCCTTGGACAAGTCACTTAACCCCCATTGCCAAGCCCTTAATATTCTTCTGTCTTAGAATCAAATTCTAAAATAGAAGCAAATGTTTTAATAATAATCATCATCCTAGCCATATGATGAAGAAAGCTTTCAAATGTAATTAAAACTATCAAAATAATCTTGTCATTGCCTTGCTCAAAAGCTGCATTGGTTCACAGAAGCAAGCCTTTATACAGCTCTTTAAGGCTCTCTAGGACTTTCCAGACATCTCACTTTATGTTCACAATATCCCTGGGAAATAGCTGCTATTCTTATCCCCACTTTACACATGAGGAAACTGAGGCAAATAAGAACTTAAGCAACTTGTGCAGGGTCACATAGCTGGAACTGCCTCAATCTAGATTTGAACTCGCATCTTTTTTATTTCTGGGTTCAGTGCTCTACCTGCTGTGCCACTGATATTCCCTGACCTGCCATTTAAGGCAAAGTTTGGCTCCAGACTGTCTTTCCAGGATTATTTTACATTCTTCCTCTTCACACATACTGTGTTCCTTCCAAACTGGGTTCACCAAACTTAACCATTCCATTACCCTCCATGTCTTCCCATAGCCCTAGAATGCACGTCCTCCTCCTCCTCTTATGTTAAAGCACAGGAAAATTCATATCATTTTGGATTTAAGACCATAGAAAATTTCTAAAAATATAATATCTGTAGTGGAAGAGGCAGCATGGTACTGGATAAAGAATTGACCTCAGAGTTGGAAAGACTTAGGTTCAAATCCTGCCTCTATACATACTGATTCCAAGAAAATTATTTAATGTTTTAGTGCCTCCAGAAAGCTCTCAAAAACTATATAAACTGCAGAATAGATGTTGTTGTTCAGTTGTGTCTGGATCTTTGGAGTTTTCTTCTCCAGCTCATTTTTCAGATAAGGAAACTGAGGCAAACCGAGTAAAGTGACTCGCCCAGGATTATGCATTTAATAGGTGTTTGAGGCTAGATTTGAACTCAGGAAGATGAGTCTTCCTGACTTCGTGCCTGGCACTCTATCCACACTGTACCATCTAGTTGCTCTGTCTCAAGTCTGACTCCAAAGTAAATATAACAGAATCCCCAGGGATAGGTGAAAAATGGTGGCACTGTAGCTTAAGAAGACAATGATAGAGTCTGAATACATGAGTTCTATTGTCAGCTAAGTCACTAAATTTTTCAATGACCTAAAAGCAAGTTACTTCCATGACTCAGTTTCTCCTTATGTTGGGGCTACTAATTATTCTTGAAATTCTTACCTTCTGTCCCAGTATCAATTTTAAGTCAAAAGAGTCGCAAGAACTAGACAATGGGGGTTAAGTGACTTGCCCAGGGTCATATAGCTAGGAAGTGTCTGAGACCAGATTTGAACCCAGGTTCTCCCAACTCCAGGATTGATGTTCTATTCCACTGTGCTACCTAGCTGCTCCTTGGAATTAACTTTGAACTATTAACTAACCTCACCCCTGTCACAGGGCTGCTGGGCAGATGAAAAGAGAAAACATTTTGAAAATGAATTGAAAAGATAAAAGCATTTTATAAGTATAAGGGGTTTGTATTATTATGTGGTAAAATATGAAAGTATGAGTTTCTTTTTACAGGTATGACTCATGAGGGCTTATCTGGTATCATTGGCTTTTATTTCCTCAACCTTAGTACCTTGTTAGATGTCTCAAGTCTCTGTATAGCAATCAATCAATCAATCAGTATTTACTAAGCACCTACTATGTGCCAGTGTCATGAAGGAGATGAAGGGAGGGAGAACGGGGAGAGAAGTTGGAAGGAGAGTTTCCTCTCCTCCCTTACAGAGAGGGGAGAAGTAAGCCAGGTGCTGTCTTCACAACAGAGGGGATGTAAGCAGTGGAGGGCAGGAGACAGGAGAGGGGTTTTTAATGTTATTTGTGTGCCTCCCTCAGAGGAGTTAAGGTCCTCCAGGTCAGAATTGTCCTGGTGGGACAAAGCAACCCTTCTGTGATCTCCACTTCCCAAGGGGCATCAGCAGTCATCCCCCAGGGGTTTAGATATGACTAGCTGCCAAGGAAAGAGTGGTGGTTTCCTTGGGCAGGAAGGCTGAGGCTCAGAGGTTGGACTCAACCTCCCTCTCTGTGAGAGCCTAGTCTCCCTGCTTGATTCCGAAGATAAACCTAAGCCTAAAGTCTAACTATCTTCAAATGATTTACTGAGGTTTTGGGGGGCAAGCTATGGTAAAGGCATGAGGAGAAAGGATAATGAGTGAAAGGGGAGCCCTAAAGGCTTCCCCCCTTGCAGATTGGTTTTTCTTCACCAACTGCTTCTTTTCCTATACTTATGTTTAGCTAAATCCTAATCTAGTACATAATAGAAATTTAATAAATACTTGTTCCTTACCCTGCCTCCATTTGTGTAAAGGGCTAGTTGAGTTGTCTGAGTTACCTTCCCTTTTATAATAATGATGGAAGCAACTGGGTGGATCAGTAGATTGAGAGCCAGGTCCAGAAAGGGGAGGTTCTGAGTTCAAATGTGGCCTCAGACACTTCCTAGCTGTGTGACCCTGGGCAAGTCACTTAGCCCGCATTGCCTAGCCCTTACCATTCTTCTGCCTTGGGACCAATGTACAGTTATTAATTCTAAGACAGAAGGTAAGAGTTTTAAAAAAAACAATGATAATGATGATAATTCCTTCCTCCATCTTGGTCCTATACTATCTGGAATACAGTACAAATGCGAGGTCATCTTGAAGGCAATGAAAAGCTCTAGTTAGGGAAAAGGACCAAGAAAGGCTTCGTGTTTAGTGTTTCTTTTTTTTAAAATTGTATTTAATTGATTAATTTAGAGTATTTTTAGTGTTTGGTGTCTCTTGAAAGAAACCAGGGATTCCCAGAGATTGAGCTGAGAAGAAAATGTATTTTAGGCATGATGGACAGCCAGGGCAAAGGCTTAGAGATGGGAGTTGGGGAGTCCTGACCTAGAGTGGAATATCTGAAAAGAACATCATGCAGCCCCAGAGTATGGAAGGTGAAGAGGGAAAGTGACCTGGGACTTTTGACAGATAGACAGTTGCCCATGTCATCAGTTTGCCACAGTCAATAGATCCATGACTTGGGTGCCTGGTTCTACCTATCCCTCCAGGGCTCACTGTTCAGGGGACTCTAGTTTGGGCTTTCCCATTAGGTTCCTATTTTTCCTATCCCAGTTTTTCCCTACCTACTGTGTTGGATAAGCCAAGACAGAGAGAGGAGTCAGTTTAGCCCACATTTACTGCAGACTCCAGTCCACTACCTGAACTGAAGGAAATCATGAGATGGGAATAGTGATATACTGGTAAATATTTAACAACCAGCTTTACAGGGGGAGGGGAAATGTGCATATGACATACATTTAAGTTTTATTTGTATACATGCCTAATATAGAAATAGGTTTTTCATGACTTCATATGTCTAATGGATATCATATTACTTACTTCTCAGAGAGGAGAAAAAGATAAAAGAAGAGCAAGAACTTGGAAAAGAAATTATTTTCTTCTTTTTTTGTTTTTACCAATGACTTGTAATAAACTTTCACATAAGTTTTCTGAAGTTATATGATCTAAATTGTCTCCTTCCCTCCCCCTTCCTGGAGCTAGTAAGCATTTGATCAGGGTTATACATATATCATGATACAAAACATACATCTATGTTGTTTATGTTTGTAAGAAAATACTCTTATAAAACCAAAACCCCCAAACAAAAACCCAAATAAACTAAAGTGAAAAATAGTAAGCTGTGATTTGCATCTGACTCCAGCAGTTCTTTATTTGGAGGGGGATAGCTTTTTTTGTTATAAGTCCTTCAGAATTGTCCCAGATCCTTGAATTGATGAGTAGCTAAATAAATCACAATTTATTATTCCATTGTGTACAATGCTCTCCTGGTTCTGCTTATTTCACTCTGCATCAGTTCACATAGGTCTTTCCAGCTCTTTCCAAAATCATCCTTTTCATCATTCCTTACAACACAATAGTATTCCTTCATCATCATATACCACAATTTGTTCAGCCATTCCCCAGTTGATGGCCATCCCCTCAATTTCCAATTCTTTGCCACCACAAAAAGAGTAGCTATAAATATTTTTGTACAAGTAGGTCATTTCTCCCTTTTCTGGATCTCTTTGGGATACAGACCTAATAGTGGCATAACTAAATCAAATGGTATGCCTATAGAACTCAAATTTTTAAAAAGTGAATGTTAGAAAATCTTTACATGGAATTGGGAAATATTTAAGGAAATAAAGAATACTTTTAAAAACAATTTAATCTGCATTATTAACATTTTCTCCATCATTTTCTTAAGTCTAGACAACCAATAAAATAATAAATCAAGCTTGATTTGTAGCTTTCGTTGATTTCTGAGGCATAAATGTTCAAAATGAAAATTTAACAATCATCTCCAAATGAGCTGGTTGGTGCTTACTCCAACCCACTCTTAGAAGGAAAGATGAAGACTCATCTCTTGCCATTCCCAGTCAGGTATCCCCCAGTGAGGAATGAGAGCAAATCCTCATGAGACCCTCTATCCCACTGAACCCCATCCTTAGGGATATTCCCATCCCACAACTGACACCAGGAAACATCTTCCCCTGCCCCGCCTCCCACCACCCCCATCCTCCTGACAGAAAGTGGAGGCTTATTCCAAATCCATATTTCAAGGTAGAAACCCCACCCTGATCTTGGAAGAGGTATGGAGACTGGAGCAAAGTAAGTCCAACCCTCCCCTCCCACACACACTTCCTTCCTGCATGCCCCATCACTTCAGGTAGCCCCTGGTTTGGTGGTGCCCTGGCCTTTGCTGCCCTCTAGTGTTGGCATAGACACATGCAGAAATACAGGTGAAAAAACTGAAGCCTCAGTTGCTTGCTCAAAGGCATCAGCCAAGCAAGTGGAAGAGCTAGAGCTAGCACCCAAGATGCCTCACTCCAATTCCTTGTTCTTTCTGTTCTACCTTGTTTTAACTCTCTTTCTCCAAAGTAGCCACCTCCATTGGACTCTTTCCCACTCTCCTAACCACTCTGTCTTTCATAACCATCACCATAATGTATCTTTTTTAAAAAATATTTTAAACCCTTACCTTCTGTCTTAGAATCAATATTGGTTCCAAGGCAGAAGAGTGGTAAGGGCTAGGCAATGAGGGTTAATGCCCAGAATCATATAGATAGAAAGTGTTTGAGGTCAAATTTGAACCCAGAGCTTCTCATCTCTGAGCCTGACTCTCAATCCACGAAGCCACCCAGCTGCCTCCCATTATATATCTCTAAAATGTCATTTACACTCCTCACCATTTTTTCCCTGATGCCTGTCCTTGGCCCCATTTGGAGGCTTTGTGGATAAGAGAAAGTGACTTTTGGGAGTTAACCCCTCCCCAATCTTGGTTCCCTTCACCAATATTGAGTATAAGTTATTCAGCTAACATCTCCCAAATCTCCCCACTATGAGTCCATTTCATTCTATCCCTTCCCATCATATTCCATAACCATTCCATTCCTGGAATTTCAGGTTAGAAAGTTGAAGATGATCTAATCCAACCCCTCGTGTTAGAAACTCAGGACCAGAGGAAGGAGAGTGACTTTCCCAAAGTTAGAGCCAGTCCAGGCCATTCTACATTCCACCACCATCCCATTCCTTTCCTCTCATGATTTAGAAGGAACTTATGTCCTATCTGTGAACTCATGGGTGTGAAATCTCCCTACAACATTGCAAATTGCAATATATCCGTATCTGCCCATTCTGTCTGACTTTTATGTCTTCTTTATTGAAATAAGTGATCCACCCAACATGCTAGAACCCCTTCTCTTGTTTTTTTGTTACTTGCATGCATTATGGCAGGGGCATCAGACTTTCTAAACTCCTCTTCTCCCTTATCTCTAGATGATGTAATCACTGACAGTGAAGGAAGAAGGAAGAGAAGAAAGAAAGAAAGAAAGAAAGAAAGAAAGAAAGAAAGAAAGAAAGAAAGAGAGAGAGAGAGAGAGAGAAGAGAAGAGAAGAGAAGAGAAGAGAAGAGAAGAGAAGAGAAGAGAAGAGAAGAGAAGAGAAGAGAAGAGAAGAGAAGAGAAGAGAAGAGAAGAGAAGAGAAGAGAAGAGAAGAGAAGAGAAGAGAAGAGAAGAGAAGAGAAGAGAAGAGAAGAGAAGAGAAGAGAAAAGAAGAGAAAAGAAAAGAAAAGAAAAGAAAAGAAAAGAAAAGAAAAGAAAAGAAAAGAAAAGAAAAGAAAAGAAAAGAAAAGAAAAGAAAAGAATGAAGAAATCTGATTGAATTGGAAAGGTAAATGGGCATTGGCCAGGAAAGGTTTTTACACCCCTTGAAGATAGACTATGTATCTTTAGTCTGGGGCAGTCTACCATGAGTAGAAAGACAGGGTCGTGGCAGGGTACAGAAATTTGTAGTCACACAAAGGGAGGGTTTTGATCTGTGGGTCACAGAATCTGGAGAATCACAGAATATCAGAGTTAGAAAAGATCTCAGGAGTCATCTGTGCCACCCATACTCAAAGAAGGACCCCTTCAAGAATATATTCTAAGGGGGTAGCTGGGTATCTCAGTGGATTGAGAACCAAGCTTAGAGGTCCTAGGTTCAAATGTGACCTCAGACATTTCTTAGCTGTGTGACCGTGGGCAAGTCACTTAACCCCCATTGCCTGCCCTTTACCACTCTGCCTTGGAACTAATACATAGTATTGATTCTAAGATGGATAGTAAGGGTTTAAAAGAAGAAAAGAATATATCCCAGAATTAGTCATCCATTTTCTTCTTGAAGCATAGATTCAGATCAGATCTAACCCCATCATTTTACAGAGGAGGAAACCAAGGTTCAGAGGAGGGACTTGCCTATGGTCACATGGGTACTAAGAGCAGGAAGGTAGGATTTAAGGCCTGAGTTCAACTCCCTGGTCTACATCATGTTGCCTCTCTGACTTCTGGTTAGGGGAACCACCCTCCCTCCCAGATAGCCCATTTCATTTTTTGATGCCTCTTATGGTCAGGACTGTTTTCAAACCAAAACCTTCCTCTGCATCTTCTATCCATTATTTCTCATTCAGCTTTCTGGGGCCAAGTAGTACAATCTAGTCTGTTTTCCCTCTAAAGCTTCTCTTCAGGTTAAATAACTTCCATTCCTTCAAATGATCCTGATATAGCTCCATCTAAGCCCTTCCCCATCCTGGTTGTACCTTTGTCTTAGATGCTTTCCGATGTGTCCTTTCTAAAATGTAGTGCCCAAAACAATCCTGCAGATGGGGTAAAAAATGTAACTGACCTCCTTAGTCCTCAGTACTGTGTAGCTCTTAATTCAATCTAATTTGGCTTCTATGGGCTAATTTTGATTTCTACTTTTTTTTTTCAGTATTACTGCTGAGTAATATTTCACCTCTCTTTTCATGCTTGTGAAATTGATTTTTTAATAAATTAGTATAAGGATTTATCTTTATCCCTATTAATCTTATTAGAGGTGGCACAGTGGGTAGAATTCCAGGCCTGGAGGCAATAAGACTCATCTCTCTGAATTAAAATCTGGCCTCAGATACATACCAGCTGTGTGACCCTGGGCAAGTCATTTAGCCCTTGTTGCCTCAGTTTCCTTACCCATAAAATGGGCTGGAGAAGGAAATAGCAAACTAAATCTGGCCTCATATGCATACTAGCTGTGTGACCCTGGGCAAGTCACTTAACCGTTGTTGCTTCAGTTTCCTCACCCATAAAATGAGCTGGAGAAGGAAATAGCAAACTGCTCCAATATCTCTGCCAAGAAAATTCCAAATGGGGGTCACAAAGAGTCAGATAAGACTGAAAATGACTGAACAATAACAACATTTGGTCTTTTATTTTAGCCTAAGATATTTTTGTGTTGATTCTTCCATTCAAAGTGCTAGCTACCCTTTCTAGTTCTGTGTTATCTCCAGACTTAATAAGCATGTTATCTGTGCTTTTATCCAAGTCATCAATAAAAATATTCAATAACCCTCATTCCATTTTAACATCAGTCCTTACTGCCTGCTCTTCATTCAGGTCCAGTCATTCACTTTATTTTTTCTTATCATTCATATCTTCCCATCTAACCCACAAGGATTTCCCAAGAGGATGTCATGATGAAATATAGGTCAATTATATCTATAAAAGTCCTCTAACCCACCAATATAGTTTGTTTTGTCTGGGATTTCATCCCAGTGTGATGAAATCAGTAGGTTCTAAGTTCTTTGGAGACAGGAACTGTCTTTTGCCCCTTTTTATATCTTTGGCCTTGGCACAATGCCTGGCACATAGTAGGTGCTCAATAAATGTTTATTGGATGACTAATTGATTGGAAACTCCCTCCCAAAATGTAGATCAGCTATACCTCTGTAATGTATAGTCCTAGAGAGCTGTGTAGGGCACTCACCTAGTTAAATGACTTGCCCATAATCACTAGTTGTGTATCAGAGGCAACCTTGAATCCAGACCTCCTTGACTCCATGGTTGATCCTTTCTCCACTGCCATGCTACTTCTTACTGGTCTAGTAACTTTGACTACACTAAGGAACTGAGGCTAGTATGACACAATCAGTTCTTTTATTTATTCCTTTCTTCAAATGCTTATCTTCTTCTTCTAATGGATATTGAATATTGCTTCCAAGGCAGAAAAGCAATAAGGGTTAAGCGATTGGAGTTAAGTGACTGTCTGAGATCAGATTTGAACCCAGGACCTCCCATCTCCAGGCCTGGTGCTCTATCCACTGAGCCACCTGCCTGCCCCTTGACAAAAATCAGTTCTTGATTAAGCCATCATGCTGGGTCACTGCTTCTTTCTCTAGATAGGTGTTCATTAAGCATTCATTCAAGAATATGTTTTAAAATTTTGCCAGAAATCAAAACCAAGCTCGCTGACCCAGAGTTGGAGTACTCTTTTATCCTTTCTTTAGCAAATCGGGATAACGTTCGCCCTTTTTTGGTACCAGGACACCTCTCCAGCTGGTGGCGCAGTTGCAGTGCTAAGCCCGGAGGTAAGAAGACCTGAGTTCAGTTCTAGCATCAGATACCTACTAGCTGTGTGAGTCTCTATTAGGGTTTTTTAAAACAGAGTTTATGTTGGTTTCTGAAAGCTACACAATGCTTCAGTAACTGGATATCCACATCCATGAAAAGGTCCTCAATTCATCGTGTAAGTATAGCGTTGTCTTTCTGATCCGAAACAGTGCTATCTCCTGGCTCCTGGTCACCTTCTCCATGGAAGCTGATCTTCCCACTGACTGTCTTTCATGCCCTTGTCCATGTGAACCTCCGGAATTCTTTTCTCCTTTATAATTTTCCTCCTCTTGCAACTTTTACA
The DNA here is from genome assembly GCF_027887165.1 of Monodelphis domestica. NCBI lineage: Eukaryota > Metazoa > Chordata > Mammalia > Didelphimorphia > Didelphidae > Monodelphis > Monodelphis domestica. The sequence continues at coordinate 269,889,083 of NC_077228.1, read as the reverse complement.
TCATGTTTTAGGGCTGATTCATTCCTCAAGCCCTTGGCACTCCATGCAAACTGATTGAATTTGCTGAACCATTCCAGGTCTTTTTTGATGAATTTTTATTTGCCTTCCAGTCCCTCTGCAACTGGGACAGCATTCTATACCTCCTTTCTCACCAATTATCCTTCACATTTATCACAAATGATATTCTTTTGCAAAGCCAATTTTCTTGGTGCACCATTATATAAATCATCTAAGGTCACCAACAAACGAAGAACATTTTTTATTTCTCCATTTCCTCTGCATTCTTTTGCCTCTTCCAAAAAAACATTTCACAGATTTCTGTTGGAGAACCAAAGCAACCACTCGAATTACCCTCTTTGATGGCTTGTTTTCCATATTTATCATATTAGTCCCTTTTCTTTGCATCAGAAAGCACTTCATAAGCATGAGAAATCTATTTGAAATTTTCTTCTTCATTTGGATGTTGATATGGGTGGTATTTCAGGCTAGATTCCTATAATGCCTTTTTTAGTTCTCCCTGGGAGAGATTTTGGGTTTTACCCCAAAATATCATAATAAGTTGTTTCCTTCACCATTTTCTATAGCCAGGGAACAAGATGGTTGTTAAAATGCCCACTTCTAGGGGTGTGAAAGGGAACTACCTAGGGGCCCTTTGGGGATGTTGGAGAGGGAGGAGAAGAAGGAAAAAGGAATACAATCGTCTTAATACATGTACTACTTGCTATGGGGGTTTTTGTTGTAATATTCAACTCTAGCTGTATTTTTAAAAGGAAGAAAGAGAAAGTGGGGGTGGAATGGAGCAAATTCATGTGCAGGAAGCCTGGGCAAGCAGCTGCTGTCTCTGCTTCTCAATGAGTATTCTGGAAAGTTCCCTACCATTTCTTTTAGTATCCTAGGATTGTCTCTCTGGGCCTGGTTTCTTGAGTTCCTCCAGGGTAGCCGTTACTGTCCAGTCATGTCTGATTGATTCTTGGGGACTCTGCAGACCCAAGCACATCAGTGCTGTCCATAGGGTTTTCTTGGCAAAGGTAGTGATTGGAGTGGTTTGCCATTTCCTTCGCCAGCTCATTTTATAGATGAGGAACGAGGTGAACAGGATTACAAGGCTTGCCCAGGTTCACCTAGCCAGTAAGTGTCTGAAGCCAAATTTGAACTCAGGTTTTCCTGACTCCAGGCCTTGCACATTATCCATTTTACCACCTAGCTGCCTCCAGAATGGAGCTACATATTCTCTTTCTATTTCCTTCCTCATTGAGGGTTTTCCATTTCTTTTGTCTTTTTTTTTTAACTCTTACTTTCTGTGTTAGAATTAATACTAAGTATCAGTTCCAAGGCAAAAGAGTAGAAAGGGTTAGGCATTAGGGTTAAGTGACTTGCCCAGGGTCACACAACTAAGAAATGTCTGAGGTCACATTTGAACCCAGGATTCCTTGTCTCTAGGTCTGGCTCTCTATCTACTCATCTACTTGGCTGCCCCCTCTATTAGTCATTTTTGTTCTTTTCTTTTCTGAACAAACATTATCCACCTTAGAATAGAAAATAGAGGTCAAATTGGAGTTGGGTAGTTCTGTCTTCTCTTCATTAGCAGTTTTTATCATTCCATCCAGCCTGAGCAGCAGTCTTGTCCCCTTTTCTCATCTTCCTGTTTCCCTAATATAGCTTTAAAAAGCCTATAGTTCTTAGCTTTTATCATCAAACTTAGTTCATTCTGAGCTTTAGCACTCCTGTCACTATCTTCACAAACCATGCCATGCTTTTTTCTTTTTTTGCTATCATTTATTTTTATTTATATATATATATTTGTTATAAATTTGGAAAAATTATAATAAATATGCTTATCCAAGAGAAACAAATTCTCACATTAGATGTGTCTAAAAATCTATGTCTCATTTTTCCCTCCCTCCTACCCCTCCCCACTCACCAAGAAGGCAGCTAATACAACATAAATGGTGCATAATTATCACATAACACATATTTCCATGTTCATCATATTGTGAAACAAGACACATATTGCTTACACTAGAGAAAAATTCATGGAGGAAATAAAATGAAGAATGGTATGTTTCCATCTGCATTTGGGACTCTTGCCTGTTCCTTTTATGGTGTTAGATTGCATTTTCCATCACAAGTCCCTGGGAGTTGTCCCAGATCCTTGCTTTGTTGATAGTAGTTGTCATTCACGGTTGATCATCATACTTTATTGCTGTTTCTGTGTACAACATTCTCCTGGTTCTGCTCACTTCACTTTGCATCACTTTGTAGAAGTCTTTCCAGGGTTTTTTGTGATCATCTTGTTTGTCATTTCTTATGGCACAAGAGTGTTCCATTGTAATTATATACCACAGTTTGTCCAGCAATGTTTTTATATTTGTCTGCCATTATGTTCCCTTGTTTCTATCTTCTGTACATACTCTTTAGAACTCTAAATTTGTTCTTACTTTGATCTCCTTAATTTCACATGAAGGTCTTCCTTTTGATATTTCATATATATTTATATTTCAGTCTCTTTTACTACCACCAGACCTAAAGCTGCTGCTGAAGCCTCATGGGGTACTCCTTCCTTCATACAGAAGGGCTTGGGCTTGGACTTGGAGGACTGAGTGATAACAACCACCCATATCTAGAATACATCACAGTAAGCTTGACGTTTCCTAAGGAGTTGTTGGAGGCAGCTGGAAGGGAGACACAGCAACTCTGGTGTGTTCAGACCCACCAACTCTCCCTAGCATGTCAGCACCATTGGCATCAATTTTAGTCTATATGGCACTGTAAGTCACAAGCTGGGACTCATAACATGTACACTTTACCCTATGCAGAGACTTATGGGAAAATAGAAGCATATGTTGCTAGTGGATATCATGAGACAGCTACCTCCTCAAACTCAGAAGTGGATCCCAAGAAATTCTCCCAGTTGTGGAAGAATAGAAGGATTGATTAAGGCACAAGCTCAGCCAGAGAACAGATATGTTCTTACTCTATGGGGTGGGATGGGGTGGAGGAGTACGAGGACGTGCCAAGCCACACAATCCAATTCACCTACTCCTGGCTCTTCTGAGAATAAACTAGAAAGACTCCTTTAACTGAGATGGAAGATTTCAGAAACCACCTAAAATTGTTGGCCAATGACATCACAGAGTTTGACCATCCATACACATTACCTAGAGTGCTAGAATAGAAAAATGTGTTGTTATTCAATTGTTTGGCTCTTTGTCACCCCCATTTGGGGTTTTCTTGGAGAAGATACTGTACTGGCTTGCCATTTCCTTCTCCATTTCATTTTACAGATGAGGAAACTGAGACAGACAGGGTGAAGTGACTTACCCAGGGTCAAATATCTAGCAAGCATCTGAGGCCAGGTTTGAACTCAGGAAGATGAAACTTCCTGACTCCAGGTCCAGCACTCTATCCATTGGGTCACCTAGCTGCCTTAGAATAGAAGAATTGAAATATACAAAAATGTGTAGTGGGGGCAGCTGGGTAGCTCAGTGGATTGAGAGCCAGGCATAGAGATGGGGGGTCCTGGGTTCAAATCTGATCTCAGACACTTCCTAGCTGTGTGACCCTGGGCAAGTCACTTGACCCCCATTGCCTAGCCCTTACCACTCTTCTGCCTTGGAGCCAATACACAGTATTGACTCCAAGACGGAAGGTAAGGGTTTAAAAAAAAGTGTAGCATACTAGGCACCAAACAGCAGAACCAAGTGGTTATCCATTTGCCATGAGTGCGGGATGCCCTGAGCTGGCTGTTAGACCATTGGCTCTCAGTCTTATATTTAAGCAGAAGGTACCATCACATTATAGGGCTGAGGAAGAAGAAAAGAAGACCGCTTTCATCTTCCTAGCTAGATTTTTATCAGTTGGAACATATGTCCCCACACATCTTGGGGACACGTGCCAGGTTCCAAAGGCAGCTAGGGAGAGTAGTCAGAGAAATTAATGATCTGGAAGTGTTGGGGTGCCTAGATGATCCTGTCTTTGAAAAGACATTGGAAGAACATGAGAAGAGGGACTAAAGCTAATATCTTATTTCCAGATTGCTCTTCATTCAGTTACCTACACACTATGGGGAAGAACCACAAAGCTGAAGAGGTATCCAAACCCTTGAGATCCAGTCTTGCGTTCTTCTAAACTAGCACCTGTGCTCTCTGCCATATACAATCTCTAGTTCTATGGGGCAGCAGAGGGGAGCAAGATTGCACCTTCCCTCTCTGACTCCCATTGGAAATCTAAGGGGAAGTTCTAAAAAATCTCCCTGCTTTTAAGGGAAGAGAAAGCAATAGAATAAAGTATCTTTTCTTTTAAAATCTACTAAGATAGAAGCTTTCTGCTCACTGGCCATTTGTCTTGGGCATGGTCCCATCCCCACCCTCCATCATGGGGACCAAGGGACCAGCCAAAACCATCTGGTTTTGCTTGCCCTTCAGCAAGAAACTCATTCACTGGAAGTGGTCTGATCATGGAGACACTGGAAGAAACCAAGGTACAATGACTAACTTCATTGGTAAATGCCCCAAAGTAGACTGATGAGGGGGAGAGAGTGAGTTTCCCTGATTTTCTTCATTATTGTATTTCCTTATCTGTATGCAGATATATTCCCACAGTAGTATATAAATTTCTTTGGGAAGAGGGCAGCTAGGTGGCTCCATGGATAGAGAACCAGACCTGGAGATGTGAGGTCCTGGGTTCAAATCTGGCCTCATATACTTCCTAGCTGTGTGACTCAGGGCAAGTCGCTTAACCTCTATTGTCTAGCCCTTACCTCTCTTCTGCCTTAAACCAATACATAGTAGTGATTCTAAGATAGAAAGTAAGGGTTTTTTTCTTTATTCTTGAGGGTAGGACCAATTGGTTTTTGTCTTTGTATCCCCAGTACCTTGAATATAATAGAAACCTAATAAATATTTCTTTTTTTAAAATATATTTTATTTGATCATTTCCAAGCATTATTCGTTAAAGACATAGATCATTTTCTTTTCCTCCCCCCCGCCCCCCATAGCCGACGTGTAAGTCCACTGGGCATTACATGTTTTCTTGATTTGAACCCATTGCTTTGTTGATAGTATTTGCATTAGAGTGTTCATTTAGAGTCTCTCCTCTGTCATGTCCCCTCAACCTCTGTATTCAGGCAGTTGCTTTTTCTCGGTGTTTCCACTCCCATAGTTTATCCTTTGCTTATGAATGGTGTTTTTTTCTCCTGGATCCCTGCAAGTTGTTCAGGGACATTACACCGCCACTAATGGAGAAGTCCATTACGTTCGATTATACCACAGTGTATTAGTCTCTGTGTACAATGTTCTCCTGGTTCTGCTCCTCTCGCTCTGCATCACTTCCTGGAGGTTGTTCCAGTCTCCATGGAACTCCTCCACTTTATTATTCCTTTTAGCACAATAGTATTCCATCACCAACATATACCACAATTTGTTCAGCCATTCCCCAATTGATGGGCATCCCCTCGTTTTCCAGTTTTTGGCCACCACAAAGAGCGCAGCTATGAATATTTTTGTACAAGTCTTTGTGTCCATTATCTCTTTGGGGTACAGACCCAGCAGTGCTATGGCTGGGTCAAAGGGTAGATATTCTTTTATCGCCCTTTGGGCATAGTTCCAAATTGCCCTCCAGAATGGCTGGATCAGTTCACAACTCCACCAGCAATGAATTAATGTCCCCACTTTGCCACATCCCCTCCAGCATTCATTACTTTCCTTTGCTGTTATGTTAGCCAATCTGCTAGGTGTGAGGTGATACCTCAGAGTTGTTTTTATTTGCATCTCTCTGATTATAAGAGATTTAGAACACTTTAAATATTTCTTTAATTTGGATTTTGTATTTAAAATTAGATATATTAATTATTGAATGAGTAGAAGCTAAAAAAAGAAAATTAAAGAAAATACAACCAAGAAATCAGACACTGGAGATAGTCATGAACACCATTTGGGTATAATCAGGACCAGAGATTGGGTAGCCCATTCCTTAGACAATGCATTCTGCACTCCTGTGGCACGGCCAACAACCTCTAATTCTTGACTTTCTAACCACTAGGAGGAGGAAGTCGGAGTTGGGGAATATTGTGTGCAGAGGACACAGAAGGCAGGTCCTAGGAGAGGAGCAAGCAATTATGACAGGACACTAGAGGCAATGGAGCTGGGCTAGGTAGAAGAATAGGATGGCCATGCAATCATGCTATGCCACAGAGGCAGCAGACCAAGGGAATCATCATTGCAAGAAGAAACTATGTCAATTGACCTGCCTTAGTAATAGTTCTGCATTGTATTCCTTTTTTTTTTTTTTTGGTGGTTGTTCTTAAACATAAAACATTTGTTTAAGGTGGGCAAAAACAATAAAAAATAATAACATCAGTTATCAATACAATCAATCAATATAAAACAAATACAGAAATAATATATTGCAGTAAAACAAAAACTAGGTGATGCTCTGCCATCTACACATACAGTCTCTATGTAGAAGAATAAGCACCTACTAACAGAAATATAACATGGAAGGATTGATGTTGTTGGTCCCTTAATGAACAGTCTACAGTCACCACATGAAGTTTCTTCTCTGCTAACTGCTTCCCTTTGGGTCCTCAGTACTCTACTCCTGGCCAAAGCTGCTCCTCTTTAGGACTTTTAACTTACAAGCACCCTTAAAAGGGCACTAATAAGCTACAAGAGTGACAAGCAGTTTCCTACTGTCCTTGAGCTTAATACTCACCACAAGTTGACTTTCTGGGCAATGCAAACCAGCCTAGCCAGCTTCTCACTCAGCAGGAGGCTCTGTCATCCAGTCATCTTCATGCTATACTTGTCTGCATTTTCTTCTTGACTCATTCAATAAATATATACTAAGGGGGCAGCTGGGTAGCTCAGTGAATTGAGAGCCAGGCCTAGAGAGGGGAGGTCCTGGGTTCAAATCTGGCCTCAGTCACTTCCCAGCTGTGTGACCTTGGGCAAGTCACTTGACCCCCATTGCCTAGCCCTTATCACTCTTCTGCCTTGGAGTCAATGCACAGGATTAATTCCAAGATGGAAGGTAAGGATTTAAAAAAATAAAATTAAATAAATGTGTGTATATATATTGTCTGATATGCTTAGGGCTCACAGCTAGGTGGCACAGTGGATAGAGTGCAGGGTCTGGAGTCAGGAAGACTCCTCTTTGGGAGTTCAAATCCAGCTTCAGACACACACTAGCTGGGTGACCTCGGGCAAGTCCACTTAAGTCCACAGTCATCTGTCAAATGAACCACTCAAGTATCTTTGCTAAGAAAACCTGGAAAGGGATCACAAAGAGTCAGACATGACTGCACAACAATAACAACTTGACCTTCTCAATCAGCCAACCAATAAGTATTTAATGTACTTCATCTCCCGGGAACTATGCAAGGAATGGGGAAAAAAAGATAAAAATGAAACAATACCTACCTTTGAGGAACCTACGTAAGATCAGTGGATATAACACACACAAATATAAATTGAATGCAAAGCAATTGGTCTAGCATTAATAGCTGGTGGAGGGTGAGTCATGGGAGGGGAGATTCAAAAGCCTTATTTTAGAGGTAGCCTGTGAAAGGAGCTTTTATTCAGAGGCAGAGATGCACTCTAGCCTTGGGGAACAGCTTGTTCAAAAACCGAGATTAGTCGTGGAATGTCCTGCAGGAGGGAAAAGAAGTTAAGTCGCTTTGACTGGAATGTAGAGTCCATGAAGGGAAATAATATACATTAAATCTAAAACTTGATTGTGAAAGACTTTAAGTTCCAAGCAAAGGAACTTGTATTTTATCCTAGAGACATAGGAAGTCACCAAAGCTTACTGAGCAGGGAAGCAGCACGGCCAAATCTTCACTTTAAGAAATATCACTTTGTTAAAGCGAGCAGAACCAGGAGAACACTGTCCACAGTAACAGCAATATTGTAATGATGATCAACTGTGAAAGACTTAGCTTTTCTCAGCAATATAACGAGCCAAGACAATTCCAAAGAACCCGTGATGGCCATACCATGACTGGGTCTCTATTGCAAAGAGATCCATCAGAGGAAAAGGACCTACTTGTACAAAAATATTTTTAGCAGCTCTTTTTGTAGTGGCAAAGAATTGTAAAAAGTAAATAAGCTCTCTATAGTTACACAAAAAATGCCCAAAAGCACTACTGTTAGAGAAATGTAAATTAAAACAACTCAGGTATCCCTCCCCACCTATCAAGCTGGATATTATAACAGAAAAGGTGCAACCTCCCGTCCAGCGGGGGCTACAAAAAGAAATTTTTCCTTTGGGTTGGGGCTCGAGAAGGAGCAAGAAGTCTGAGAATATGGGTGAAGAATGAGAGACACAGACAAGTCAGTATTACTGAATAGGGAAGATCCCCTATGATATTCTCCTTGGTAGGAAAATGTGAGAACTAATGGAACACGTGGAAATGAAAGAAAATAGGGTAAGCATATCAAGAGTGAGGATGCAAAGCCCAAGAGAGGAAAGAGGAGGAATCACGGGCTGCCTTCCCAATTTATTTCAGTGTGGCTTGGGAGGCGCTCAAGGAAAGCATAGATAATTCAGATTGGACGCGATGGTAATGGTGACACCTTTTGGGTGTGTTGACTTCAACCCTCACTTTTACAAAGGAATTTGACTCCTCACAAAATGTTAACGAGTTTGCCTTGAGCAAAGGCAGCATGGCTAGGTCAAGAGTCCATCCACAAATATCAGAGTTCAAACCTTGTGTCTGAAGACACAATAACCATACATCATTTATATTTCTTAAATGTGAATATGCTTGGGATACTACAAAAGGAAAATTACAAAACTTGGAGAGGATGTAGGAAAATTGAGACACTACTGCACTGTTGGGGGAGCTGTGAATTGATTCAGCCATTCTGGAGAGCCATTTGGGCATATGCCCAAAAGGCTATAAAATATTACATACCATTTGATCCAGTAATAGTATAAGTAGGTTTGATAATTTTTTTTAAAGGAGGGGGTGCTAGATGTACAAAAATACTTAAGCAGATCTTTCTGTGAGGGCAAAGAATTGGAAAGTGAGGGGACTCCCATCAATTGGGGAATGGCTGAGTAAGTTGTAGTATATGAATATAATAGAATACTATTGTGCCATAAAAAAAACAGTGGATGGATGGATGGATGGATGATAGATGGATGGAGGACAGATGGACAGATAGATAGAAGAGCTCAGAAAAACCTGAAAAGACTTAAACTGAAGCAGAATGAAGTAAGCAGAACCAGGAGAACATTATACACAGTGACAGGCGTCCTGTATGATGAACAACTGTGACCATGAACCAATAATCCCAACAGACTCATGATTTTAAAAAAATGCTATCCACAGTCAAAAAAGGAACTGTTAGAACTTGATTGCAGCTCAGAGCACATCATCCTTCATTTTATTTCCTTCATGAATAGTAATAGGTAATATGGAAATATGTATTGCATGAAAGCAATATTATATATCAGACTATTTACTACTTTGGGGAGGGGAGGGAAGAAGAGAATCAGAATTGCAAAATGCAGAAAACAATTGTCAAAAATTGTTTCTATATGTAATTGAAAAAAAATTTAATTTAAAAAAAGAATCCTTGAAAAATGCTATCTACCTCCAGAGAGAGAACCAATGAACTCTGAGTGTAGATTGAAGCATACTTTCTTTTTATTGTTTTGTTTTATTTTACAACAAGGCTAATATGGAAATATGTTTTACATGATTTCACTTGTATAATTGATATCATATTGCTTATCTTAATGAGTGGGGGAGGGAAAGGATAGAGAGAGAGAGAAGGAGAGAGATGGATGAATGGATGGATGGATGGATGGATGGATGGATGATAGATGGATGGAGGACAGATGGACAGATAGATAAAGAGAGAGATGGATGGATGGATGGATGGAGGACAGATGGACAGATAGATAAAGAGAGAGATGGATGGATGGATGGATGGATGGATGGAGGTTGGATAGATAGATAGATAGATAGATAGATAGATAGATAGATAGATAGATAGATAGATAGATAGATGGATAGATAGATAGGTTTTGTATCTCTGTGGAAGATAAGTTGGAGAGAGAAGAAATTTGGGGGAATGAGATCTGTTAAAAGGTCATTGAAATAGTCCAGGTGAGAGATGACAAAGGCCTGCACTAAGGTGGTGGAGTGGAGAGAAGGAAGAAAGCTGTGGAGGTAGAGCTAACAGGTCTAAACACTGATTAGAAGTATGGTGTAAATGAGGAATTGAGATGGGGAACCTGGGTGGCTGAAGGGATACTGATGCTATTGATTGGATTAGATAATACATACCAACAAACTAAGGAGAGAGGAGAGAAAAATTATGGCGCCCAGAAAGGGTTAGTGCCAAAGTGGATGGTGGCCAACTTTCTGAAAGCTGGTGTTGAGTGATGTGCACCACACATGCGCTGGTCCTAGCTGCTAATTAAAAGCAAATAGTGTTCACAATGCCCTATAATGCCATCCTGTCAGTCTGAAGATGGGTAATGGTATTCTGGAAGTAGCCTGTAATCCATTTGGCCTTCTGTTCTCTGTGCATAAGTGGGCGGGCGCTTTGTGGGAGTGAGTGTTTCTCACTGACATCAGTCTTAGCCATCTCAGGATTCCTTCAAGCTGTGCCAATAATAATGCACATTTCTCTAGCATTTTATTGTCACAAGTCACCCTTGCACACGTTATCTCATCTGATCTTCACAACAACCCCGTGAGCCCCACAGAGTCTGCATTATTATCTACATTTTACAGATGAGGGAACTGGGGCTTAGGAAAGTTAAATGACTCGTCAAGGTTACCTAGAACTTGACACAAGCTGGATTTAAATCCCAAGGTTTCAGCCACAAGTCCAGCACCCTTTCCGCTAGGAAGGGTCGTCCTACACACATCCTCAACCCTATTGTCTTCCTTCTAAACAAGATGTTTCTATATTTAGTTCACATTTGGCATTAATGGCCTCATCTCCAGCACTCCACCCCCAAGTTCAGCATTTGCAGCTGGCCTAGCAGCTCATAGGCAGAGATTCCCTGGGCCCTTAACTCATTTTTCTCACAGTTTTGACATGGGCAGAGCTCATGAGGGAAAGCTCCAGGATATGGGATGGAAGGCTTACGATGAGAAGATAGAAGCCAGGTAGAGAGACAGCAGAAAGAACCATGGCTGAGCCACTTGGGAGCTATAAGCAATTGCAGAGGGGAGAAGCAGAGGAAAAACCAACTCAAGAGAGAGAGAGAACAATGTACCCTAAGCTTGAATTATCCATGCCATGGATTTGAACTATCTGATTTTTTCCTGCTACTTTAAAGGAAGCAACAAAGTGAAAGGGGAATTTGAGTTCACACCCCTATAAGCATAGGAGTTCCAACAAGGTGGTGCAGTGGACAGCCCAGTAAACCTAGACTGAGGAAGACTCAGTTCAAATCCACTCTCAGGTACTTACTGTGTCACCCTGGGCAAGTCATTTCACCTCTATCTGCCTCAGTTTCTTCAACTATAAAATGGGGATAATAAAAGTACCTGCCTCCCAGTCATTGTGAGAATCAAATGAAATAATAGTTGTAGTGTTTAGCACAGTGTCTGGTACATACTAATGAATATTTGTTCCCTCCTCTCTAATCTTTTCTTCTTGCATTTGGGCTGAAAAATAATTAATTACCTGATAAAATGCCTTGTTACTATCTTATTCTGATATGATTTTACTTTTGCTTTTTATAATCTGGCATACAAGTATTGTGTTGTTTTGAAACCCTTCTGTCTTTAAATTGATGCTAAGTATTGGTTTCAAGGCAGAAGAGTGGTAAAGGTTAGACACCTGGGGCTAAATGATTTGCCCAGGATCACACAACCAGAAAGCATCTGAGGCTAAATTGGAACCCAGGTCCTCCTGACACCAGGCCTGGCACTCTATCCACTGTGCTTCCTCCCTGCCCCAACTCACTTGATTCTTATGTGTTTTCTTTGGCAGGGCTCCCCATTAAGATGGGTTTGGAGTTGCAAGATGTCCTTAAAGAATTAAAGTAGCACTTCCAAAGATCTTCTAACCCTATGTCAGAGAGAGGCTTGGAACAAATATCTTACCCCTACTGAGCAGGAAAAGATTTAAAGACACATCAAAGACTTGCTGACACTATTTAGACACCTGACTATTCTGTGTTCCAAAATAGCCTGGCCCGTGGAGTCATGGATTCTGTGTAGGAAAGAATTCAGCCATAATTAGGTCTTCAGTAGAAACTTTTTTTTTTTGAGAGAATAACACCCGTGCATTTTTCCCTAGTGTCAGAATATTGGGTGCGTGAAGAGCGTGACTCACTAAAAGAGATGATGTTTGAACCTTGGCTCCTCGATAAACAAGAGGTGGAAGTCCCACTACTTCTTGTAGGGAAAGGAAGTAGCATCTCACCTGAGGCCACTCATCCCATGATGCCAAAGGGAAACAGGACCAGCGGGGAGTAGCCCTATGACATCACCAGAAAACATGGGTGTCATGATTGTCTCTCTGTGGGGATGCCCCTCTAAATGTTTACCCTACTTGTGTATGGACACAAGTGTTCCATACGATATACACCCCCCCATTTTTAAACCCTTACCTTCTCTCTTGGAATCAATATTGAATCTTCCAAGGCAGAAGAGTAAGGGCTAGGCAATGGGGGTTAAATGACTTGCCCAGGGTCACACAGGTAGAAAGTGTCTGAGGTCCAATCTGAACCCAGGACCGCCTGTTTTTAGGTCTGGCTTTCTATCCACTGAGTCACCTGGTTGTCCCCCATTATATCTTTCCAATGTGTTCCTTGGCCCCTCTCTGTTCCCTAGGCATAATATTCTTGTCACTGATTTGTGCTTGTATTTGCATGAGGGTATTCATGATAGAAATATTTTATTATTACTTTCCTTTCTCTTCTGTTTTGTTGCCTTAATCTAATTGGTTCCTCTAGTTAACTAGTCCTAGTAAATATATTGATAACGCCTTGTGAGCTATGGGTAAATCCACAGAGTACCTTGAACTTGGGGTAATTTCAAATAAGAAGATAAAAATAAATTTACTTGGGAATAGACTTAATAGTACTCATGCATAATTAAAAATGATCAATAAGGGCATCAGGGTTGCTCAGTGGATAGAGAGCCAGGCTAGAGACAGAAGGTCTTAGGTTCAAATATAGCCTCCAGATACTTCCTAGCTGTGTGACCCTGGGCAAGTCACTTAACCCCCATTGCCTAGTTGTTACCTTTCTGTCTTAAAGCTGTTATTAAGACAGAAAGTAAGGATTTAACATAAAAATTAAGGGGGCAGCTAGATGGATTAGTGGATTGAGAGCCAAGCCAAAACCTAGGTTCAAATATTACCTCAGACACTTCCTACCTATGTGACCCTGGGCAAGTCACCTAACCCCCATTGCCTTGCCCTTACCACTCTTCTGCCTTAGAATCAATACACAGTGCTGATTCCAAGATGGAAGGTAAGGGTTTAAAAAAATAAATTTTTAATTTTAAAAATGATCAATAAACCTTTGGAATGGTAAATGGCATATTTTTTTCTGAATCCTATCTTGAATCAATAGCTAATTACTCTGACATTCCCAACATATATCTATATTCTATTCTGCAATTAGCTCATATAGACCATTGTATCTGTAATGCAGGTCTTCTGCCAAGTTTAGGACATTTTGCAGAAGACTATCCAAATTGGCAGAGAGAGAATGCTGGTGGGACACTGAGTGCCTGCATTAGGGACAGATTTGATGTAAAAGATTTGGAAAGGAGAAATATTCTTCATTCTTTCTTTAAAAAAAAAAAAAAACCTTACCTTGCATCTTGGATTTAATGCTGTGTATTAGTTCCAAGGCAGAAGAGTGGTAAAGGCTAGGCAATGGGGGTAAGTGACTTGCCCAGGGTCACCCAGTTAGGAAGTATCTCAGGCCAGATTTGAACCCAGGAGCTTCCGTCTCCAGGACTGGCTCTCTATCCACTGAACCAACCAGCTGCCTCTCATTATTCACTATTCATGATAGTCTTTTGTATAACCATTTTTTTGGTAAAAAGAGCCCAAGCCAGTAGTTGTAAGATTGGAGTAATCTTCCCTCTGTAAGGAACAGTGGCCAGGAAAGCAGATTTTTTTTTTGTTTTAAACAAGAGAGAACTAAGAGCCTCTAAATTCAATTTATGAAGACATAGATAAATATTTCTGGAATTTTGCCTATTCTTCTCTAAGGAATATGATTCTTGCCTTGAAGAGAGTAGAAAGGGGGCTATGAGGCTGTCATCTCTCTTTTCCTCTAAGAAAAGGGTATCAGACTAAACTTAAATCCATTTTCCCACATAAATATTGTTGATCCAGGGATATAATTTTGGTTTACACAAAAAACTACCATGCCCAAAAAAATGGCAAGAAAAATAAAATGAAAAAGTGCACTTTAATTCGAACTCAGAGTTTATCAGTTTTCTCTCCTGATCTAGACAGCATTTTTTCATCATGAGTCCTTTGGAATTGTCTTAGATCACTGTATTAATTAGAATGTCTTTCCCAATTGATTCTCTTTACAATATTGTTGTTTCTGTGTACAGTGTTCTCTTGGATCTGCTCGCTTCATTTCGCATCAATTCATATCAATCTTCCCAGGTTTTTCTGCCTTTTCTGCCTTGCCGTTTCTTATAAGACACTTTTTCAGAGACTACACCAGGCTCTCATATTCATCCATCTTTATTTGCATTTGCACCCATATTCTGTATACAGCTCTTAAAAATCTTCATCCACTGGGGTGTTGCATATCCACATTGGATAACTCCTATTTACCCAATTCATGTTGGCTGAGACAACTGTGAAAGACTATTTTTCTTGGGATTTTTTCCCTTTGCAGCATGACTAAGATGGAAATCTTTTGCATGTGTAACTTATATCATATTGCTTGCCTTCCAAATGGGAGAGGGGAAAGAATTTTGAACTTAAATTTTTTTAAATAAGTATTAAAATAAATAAAGTATAATTTGAAAAAAGAAAAAGAAAAATTGTGTCTGGAGCAGTAAAGTGAAGAATGAGCTGAGGCTGGTGAAGGGAGTTAAGGACAACAAAAAGGGTAGTTGTTTTGTTATTGGTTGTTTTTTTTTTAAGCTATTGCAGGAGAAAATAAGGTGATCCAAAAAATGACAGCATTAGTGCTTGAGGTAAACAAGACAATGAATGACATCAAAGAGCAGGAAGAGCCGCTTAATTCTTATGTTGCTTATGTAATCTGGAGCTCCTCACAAGATGGAGGTGTGCATATGTAGTACCAGTAATTTTCTTTAAACCCTTACTTTCTGTCCTAGTATCAGTTCTATAACCAAAGAGAGGCAAGAGGCTAGACAATTGGGGTTAAGTGACTTGCTCAAGGTCCCACAGCTAGGAAGTATCTGAGGCCTGATTTGAACCCAGGTTCTTCCAACTCTAGGCCTGGTCCTCTATCCATTGTGCTGCCCACTCAGGAAATTTTTAACACCAGACAAGGGAAGGTGTTGGCCATGCACACACACAGGCCAAACTGCTTTGCTACTCGGTTTACTGGCTCATTGTCTTGCTAAGCCTCTTTCAGAGTTCAAAAAGGCAGACAAGGATATGATCTGAATGTCAATAAAATTTCAGAAATTTTCTCTGTCTCTGCCTGTATCTCTATCTTTGTCTGTATCTTTCTGTGTGTCTCTCTGTCTCTGTCTGTCTCTTTTGTGGCTTAAGAACTCACCCTAGTCCTCCTGGAAAAGTACATTTTCCTTCTGGGTTATCTTCTTCACTCTTAATTTCAAACTGTGCAAACAAAAGCAAGTGAAGGTCATAGCAAATGTCTCTACTTTTAATAGTGGCTCCAAGGAATGCAGAAATCCAAATAGATATTAAAAGGAATATGGCTGGGGGCAGCTGAGTGGCTCAGTGGATTGAGAGTCAGACCTCGAGATGGGAGGTCCTAGGTTCAAATGTGGCCTCAGACACTTCCCAGCTGTGTGACCCTGGGCAAGTCACTTAGCCCCCATTGCCTAGCCCTTACCACTCTTCTGCCTTGGAACCAATACTTAGTATCCATTCTAAGACAGAAGGTAAAGGTTGAGAGAGAGAGAGAGAGAGAGAGAGAGAGAACATTATAGCCAGCTACAGATTTAATACTTGAAGAGTAACTTGTGAATGTTACCTCCAGAGAATTAATTGAAAAATGGAAACATGAAAGCCAGAGTTTCTATATTAATATCTATCTCCCAGATGATGCCTTCTATGATGCCTGGAGGGGAGAGAGGGTCTAAGACAATTGTAACTAAAGTCTATTCATATAAATTAGAAAGGAATGTGGCTTTGAAATTTAGGATACAATGGCTACTGCCCATAAGGGACAAATTATGTATGCATGTATATATGCCCACATATACATATATGCTATATGCAAACACACATGCATACCTCCTCCGCTAGGTCAGAAGGGAAAGGGAAAGCGAGGCTATCTTACAGGCAGATAAAAGCAAGAGAACTGGTTCCCCCAGGCTGTAGCCTGGATTCTGGGCATCTCACCAACCACACATGCAATATTTCTACCTGCCCCATTTTCCATTTCTCTAATTAATCCCAGTCAATCTGCATCTCACTTGCATCTGGATCCACTCCCAATCTTCTCATTGTAGTCATCTCCTTGTGGCTGGCAAGTGAACAATGGCTGAGGCTGTCTCTGCTCCTTGCTCTGTCTGTGCATGGCGTCCCAGAGCAGTACTCTGTCCGCCTCCTCCTCCCACTGTCCACATGGCCAAGTGGTTTTTCTGTGGAAGTCTCTTTCAAGACCCCAGGAATCCAGAAGGACACGAAGCTTTCTGCTGCAGCTCCCTGTGCCTTTGATGCTTTGCCAGCTACCTTGCCAGCTCTCCTGACTTTTGTCCTGTCACTGGACTTTGATGACTCTGGAAGAGGAAGCCAGGCTGATGAATTTCTGCAACTTTGTCTCACTTCAATCCAATTCACTTGCTAGTCAAAATGTCATCTTGTGGTGTCATGAGTCCTCTGCAAAAATGAAGGACAAACAAACATTTCGGTGACCCCATCTCTGAAGTAAGGATTATATCTACGTTTTTGTTTTTTTTCTGCCAAGGGCAGGACAAAGATGTCTAATGGGAATATGAATCAAGATAAGCAAGAAGGTAAGAGTGCATCTACTTGCTTTTGATGACCCAGATGAATGAGAAGAATTAGCTGATGTGATTGCTGAGCCACTACCTACTACTACTCATTATTAGGTGAGCTACTGAAAGATAATGGAAAACGGAAGAGGTGGAGGCGGCTGGATTGCTCAGAGGATGAGTAGCCAGGCCTGAAAACAAGAGGTCTTGGTTTCAAATATGACCTCAGACACTTCATAGATGTGTGACCTTGGGCAAGTCACTTAACCTCCATTACCTAACCCTCTCTGCTCTTCTGCCTTGGAATCAATATGTGATATTTATCTTAAAACAGAAGTTAAGGGCTTACAGTGTTGTTGTTGTTTTTTAATTAAAATGCCAGAAGGACTACAAGACTGGAGAAGGACAATTTTGTCACCCAAAAGAGAAGGGAACAGAATCTATAAACTATAATCAATTAAATTTTGATATTGTATCATTAATGTGTCATTAAAATAATAGGAAACACTGAAAAGGAAACAATGATTACAAAGATTTGTACAAAGCAGGCCTTTATGGAAGATGGTTTATGCCCAACTAACTTTATTTCCTTTCTTGACAGGGAAACAGCAGATTAAAGTAATGCTATAGACATAGTTTGTCTAGATTTTATCAACATGTTTGACAAATTATCCCAGACTTGATTTGTAGAGAAAAAAAGATGAAGAGATGACTCTAGGCACTCTCTAAGCCTCAGTTTCCTCTCTTGTAAGATGAGGCAGGGCTATTTGGCTTCTAAAGTCCCTTCTAGCTCTCAATTAAGATGGGTTTAAATGATAATACAGTGTGATGGATTTGGAACATATTGGATGGTCAGATTAAAAGAATGGCTGTCGTGTTCAGCATCATGTAGGCAAGGATTTCTGCTGTTTCACATTTATCAGTGATTTGGATAAAGGCATTGAGGGAGGGCTGGCCCATTAAATTTGCTGATGACACAAAGCTGAGAGGGATACAAGTTCAGGATAGGGGAGTCATTGTTAATTGCAAGTTGTGTAGGGGGGTTTCCTGAAAAGGATATAGAAGTATTAATGAACTGCAAGCACAAAATGAACCAATAGTATCATAGAGCAATCAAAAACACTAATTCAATTTGACCTGTTTCAATCTTGGACTGCATCAGGTGGGGCATAGCTGCCATGAAAGGATGATCTCCTTTGTCTTCAGAACTAGTCAGACAAAATCTAGGGTATTGTATTCAATTCTGGGAGTCATTTTTTTATAGTCTTAACAAATTTTATTTAAATAGTTAATTAAGAATATTTTTCCATGGTTACATGAATCATGTTCTTTCTCTCCACTCCTCCCACCCCCTCCAGTAGCCAATGCGCAATTCCACTGGGTTTTGCATGTGTCATTGATCAAGACCTATTTCCATATTATTGATGTTTGTATTAGGGTGATTATTTAGAATGTATTCCCCAATCATGTCCCCATCGTTGAACCATGTGATCAATCATCTGTTTTTCTTCTGGGTTTCTGCTACCACAATTCTTCCTCTGGGTGTGGATAGCGTTCTTTCTCATAAGTCCCTCCGAATTGTCCTGGATCTTTGCATTGCTGCTAGTAGAGAAGTTCATTACGTTCAATTGTACCACAGTGTGTCGGTCTCTGTGTACAATGTTCTCCTGGTTCTGCTCCTCTCACTCTGCATCAATTCCTGGAGGTTGTTCCAGTTCCCATGGAATTCCTCCACTTTATTATTCTTTTGAGCACAATAGTATTCCATCATTCATCCAATATAGACCACATTTTGTTCAGCCATTCCCCAATTGAAGGGCATCCCCTCACTTCCTGGTAGTCATTTTTGAAAAGGAAACTGATAGGGGCCAGTTGGGTAGCTCAGTGGACTGAGAGCCAGCTCTAGAGATGGGAGGTCCTGGGTTCAAAACTGGCCTCAGACACTTCCTAGCTGTGTGACCCTGGGCAAGTCACTTAACCCCCATTGCCTAGCCCTTACCACTCTTCTACCTTGGAACAAATAATCAATATTGATTGAAAGAAAGAAAGAAAGAAAGAAAGAAAGAAAGAAAGAAAGAAAGAAAGAAAGAAAGGGAAACTGATCAAATGTAGCTAGGTGTCATAGTAGACAGATACAAGGCTTGGAGTAAGGAAATGTTGAGTTCTGATTCTACTTTGACCCTTGCTAGCTATATGACCTTGGGCAAGTCACTTAATATCACAAAGCATTCCATGCCTCATTTATAAAATGGGTATGCCAAAAAGACCTTTATCATAGCATTGTTATGAAAGTCAAATAAGTTAACATGTAAAGCATTTTTTGTCACATTGAGAGATCTATTTCAGCAGATTTGGACCCTTGATCTACCTGCCAGTCCCTACTGCCCCACAGTAGAGCTCCACCACTAGACTCTGAATGTCCTAGGGCTCCAATCTCTGATGGTGGCCCCCTCCCTAGATCACCTTGAATTCTGGAGAGCTAGGTACCCTCAGGGCCCTGCTGCCGCAATGAATAAACTGGAGCAGCTGAGATAGCTGGCAGAACAGCTCCAGAATCAGATTCTAGAAAGCTTGGGAAGATTCATCCCTTACAGAGATGACAACTGACTTGGATCTTGTAGGAAGAAGCCAGATGAGAACACAAGGGATCTATCTTTGTGGTCACCTGGCAAAAATCTATGACTTCCAATGGGGGACAGACTCAAGGCTAATGGGCCATGCTTCACAGGATGGAAAATTCACCACCTGGGATACCAATAAAAGTTCAGGCTATGCCTCTCCTATCTTCTTGGTTCATGACCTGTAAGCCCTCTCAGAATTTTGTGGCATGAGGGGAGGGCAGAAAAGGATAGTAGACAGCATTTGCTCTGTCTACAGTCTCATAATCCAAGAGGCCAAGGGGCAAAGTCAGGATCAACAGAGAGCTGCCAGGCCACACTGGGTATCTGTCTTGCTGTAGATTTTTAGATGACAACTAGATCATCATTAGCTATAGTGACACAGCCTGTGCCTTATATGATATAGAAATAGGACAGCAAACATTGAGCTTTTTGGGGCACAGTGGGGAGTTAATGTTCCTGTTCCTGGCTGCAGATGGCCAGAGCATATAAATTCATCTCTGGTGCCTGGAATGCTTCTATCAAAATTGTGATACGTTTGGGACGCTCTATGCCAAACAAACTTTTCCAGGCCATGAGTCTTATATCAGTGCTGTGGACTTCTTTCCAAGTGATATGCCTTCACCAGGATCTCAGCTGATACTACATGCCACTTCTTTGACCTTTGGGATGACCAGGAGTGATATATGTACTCTCCTGACAATTTAATCTGTGGTTTCATCTCTTCTTTCTCTGAAGGTGGACAGTTACTACTGAATGATTGTGATGACTTCAACTATAATATTTGGATGCCATGAAAGGAAGCTGGGCAGGTGTCCTTGATGGCCATGACAATTTTTGCTGTCTTGTGATGACCATTGATGGGGTGGCTATGACCACAGTTCTGTGGGACTTCTTTAAGATCTAGAACTACCTGCCATATTTCTAATGTATTGGGCCAGAAAGGGGAAGGGGTCCAAATCAGACCAGAAACTGGCCAAGAAGAGATTGGTTATACACATCTGGGCCTGGGACAGGTCTTCTCTTCCCTAGGATTCAGTTCTTCCCCTAGAGATGAAGATGGGATAAATGGGAACCTCCCTATCTTTTTCCCTGGTCAGGAGTTTCTCTCTGCTGGAGGGCCAGGGTCAGGAATGAGAGTAAGAAGCTCTATAAAATGACTTTTTAAAGTCAGTTTATTGAGAAGGGAAAGACTTTAAAACCAAGCAAGACTTAGAAAGAGTTACAAAATGTAAAATAAATAATTTTGACTACATCAAATTAAAAAGCTTTTGTACAAACAAAACCAATGTAACTAAAATCAGAAGGGAAGCAATAAATTGGGAAACAATCTTCATAAAAACCAAAGGTTTAATTACTCAAATTTACAAAGAGCCAAATCAATTGTACAAAAAATCAAGCCATGGGCAAGGGACATGAATAGGCAGTTTTCAGATAAAGAAATCAAAACTATTAATAAGCACATGAAAAAGTGTTCTAAATCTCTTATAATCAGAGAGATGCAAATCAAAACAACTCTGAGGTATCACCTCACACCTAGCAGATTGGCTAACATGACAGCAAAGGAAAGTAGTGAATGCTGGAGGGGATGTGGCAAAGTAGGGACATTAATGCATTGCTGGTGGAGTTGTGAATTGATCCAGCCATTCTAGAGGGCAATTTGGAACTATGCCCAAAGGGCGATAAAAGACTGTCTGCCCCTTGATCCAACCATAGCACTGCTGGGTTTGCACCCCAAAGAGATAATAAGGAAAAAGACTTGTACAAGAATATTCATAGCTGCACTCTTTGTGGTGGTCAAAAATTGGAAAATGAGGGGATGCCCTTCAATTGGAGAATGGCTGAACAAATTGTGGTATATGTTGGTGATGGATCCTATTGTGCTAAAAGGAATAATAAAGTGGAGGAATTCCATGGAGACTGGAACAACCTCCAGGAAGTGATGCAGAGCAAAAGGAGCAGAACCAGGAAAACACTGTACACAGAAACTGATACACTGTGGTACAATCGTACATAATGGAATTCTCCATTAGTGTCAATGCAATGTCCCTGAATAATCTGCAGGGATCTAAGAGAAAAAACACTATCCACAAGCAGAGGACAAACTGTGGGAGTAAAAACACTGAGGAAAAGCAACTGCTTGACTACAGGGGTTAAGGGGACATGACTGAGGAGAGACTCTAAATGAGCGCTCTAATGCAAATACCAACAACATGGAAATGGGTTCGAATCAAGAACACATGTGAAACCCAGTGGAATTGTGCGTC
The DNA here is from genome assembly GCF_027887165.1 of Monodelphis domestica. Taxonomy (NCBI): domain Eukaryota; kingdom Metazoa; phylum Chordata; class Mammalia; order Didelphimorphia; family Didelphidae; genus Monodelphis; species Monodelphis domestica. Next base: position 269,867,082 of record NC_077228.1, on the reverse strand, counting down.
AGCTGGGGGGGGGGGAGGAAAAGAAAATGATCTTTGTCTCCAATGAATAATGTTTTGAAATGACCAAATAAAATATTGTTTTTAAATTTTAAAAAAAGTCAGTTTATTTTTAATTTTTATTATTTTTCCATAAAGGAACCAATTCCAACTCTGTTTTTTAAAAAAATCCTTTGCAAAACTTTAAGTTATATAAATGCTATCTATAGAATGTGCAGACATGAGAAACCTTGAGTCCAGATCATATTAGGATTAGTTGAAGGAATTGGGAATGTTCATCTTTGAAGGAAGACTCAGAGACAGCATATTAGTTCTCTAATAATATGGAAGGAAGGAAGGAAGGAAGGAAGGAAGGAAGGAAGGAAGGAAGGAAGGAAGGAAGGAAGGAAGGAAGGAAGGAAGGAAGGAAGGAAGGAAGGAAGGAAGGAAGGAAGGAAGGAAGGAAGGAAGGAAGGAAGGAAGGAAGGAAGGAAGGAAGGAAGGAAGAAAGAAAGAAAGGAAGAAAGGAAGAAAGAAAGAAAGAAGAAAGAAAGAAAGAAAGAAAGAAAGAAAGAAAGAAAGAAAGAAAGAAAGAAAGAAAGAAAGAAAGAAAGAAAGAAAGAAAGAAAGAAAGAAAGAAAGAAAGAAAGAAAGAAAGAAAGAAAGAAAGAAAGAAAGAAAGAAAGAAAGAAAGAAAGAAAGAAAGGAAGGAAGAAAGGAAGAAAGGAAGAAAGGAAGAAGGGAAGGAAGGAAGAAGGGAAGGAAGGAAGGAAGAAAGAAGGGAAGGAGGGAGGGAGGGAAGGAGGGAAGGAGGGAGGGAGGGAAGGAGGAATGAAGGAACAAAGAAAAAAACATTGGAATAAAAAGGAGTTTTCCTTAAAATGATAAGTGGTATCTATTTATAACCATCAGCAAGTATATAGAAGCCTTCCCAGAAAGATGAAGGATGAAGCAAGGATGCCCATTATCACAACTAGTATTTAAGTTTTGTACTAGAAATATACAAAATGTACTATAGAAATGAGCAGGAAAAGAAATTGAAGCAATTTGTACAGGCAATGAAGAAACAAATTTATCATTCTTTGCAAGATGAGAAGAGGGCATATGTAGGGAAACCCAAAAATCAACCAAAAAACTATCAGAAGCAATCAACAACTTTAGCAAAGTTATAGGATAGAAAATAACCCACATAAATCATTAACATTTCAATTTACCACTAACAAAGTTCAACAGCAAAAGAAAGAAAAAGAAATTCCATTTAAAATAATTATAGATAATATCAAATGCTATCAAAACAAATCTAACAACTACATGTACCCAATTACAAGACACTTCTCACACAAATAAATTGAATTGTCATCTAACTTGAATTCAGCTCTTACTAGCAGTAGGTTTTTTTTTTTCAACTTTAGATTTTTCTTGATACCTTTTGTTTTTATATCACCTTTATTTCAGAACATAACTGAGAAATGCAAATTAAAACAACTCTGAGGTACCACCTTACACCTAACAGATTGGCCAATATGGCAGCAAAGGAAAGTGATAAATGTTGGAGGGGATGTGGCACAACTGGTACACTAATACATGGCTGGTGAAGTTGTGAATTGGTCCAACCATTCTGGAGAGCAATTTGGAACTATGCGCAAAGGGCTTTAAAAGAATGCTATCCTTTGACCCAGTCATACCACAGCTGGGTTTGTACTCCAAAGAGATAATAAGTAAAAAGACTTGTGGAGGCAAAGTCAAGATGACTGCGTAGAGGCAGTGAAAGTTCAGACCTCTGAAAACCCTTCTCTACCAATTAAAAACCAAATGCTCCTAGGGGACTGAAAATCAAACCTAACAACAGGACTGAGCCAAGGATCCCTCCTGCTGGACTCATCTTAAAAGGTACGCCCCCAAAAAGCCTGAATTTAAGAACACTCGGGTTTAAGAGGAAGAAAGAAGGAAGATCCCAGGACCCTCCCCCACCTACAGTACTGAGCCTCCATCAGTGGCTGGAATCTCTCCATGGGCAAGGGCGCTAGTCTGGAGGAAGTACCTTGTGAGCAAAGCTGTGCCAGGCTCAGGGTTCTGAACACAGGCAGTGGGGAAGCAGTTGGAAAAGAATCACAGAGCAGGCAGCCTAGTCACAGCCTAGACACTCCATATTGCCCCCCCCCCCCACTTCCCAAGGTTTTGGCCTCAGGGCACATCCAGCTCTGCAAGTTCAACTCCACTGGGCTTAATCTTATCAAGAATTCAGAGGGCAGGGAAACTCAAGCTCCAACACCCCTCCCCCACAGACTTAGCCTTGCTAAGCTCCAAGGGTGAAGGTTGACAGAAAAGCCCAAACCCACAGATCCAACACATAATGAGAGGAGCAAGAGTGTAGGCAACTACGGGGGGGAGGTGGGGGGAGAAGAAGGGGCAAATATGAGCAAACAACAGAAAAATAAAAAAGAAATTACAATCAACATCTTCTATACAGGCAATGAACAAAGAGCAAATGCAGAGGAGAATCAAGGAATACCAAGCAAAAACACAGAAACTCCAGCGAATTGGACACAATTTTTGTGTCCAAGCTTTGGAAGAACTGAAAATACAATTCAAAACACAATTAAGAGAAGCTGAAGACAACTGGAAAAAGAACTTAAAAAGCAAGATAAGTCATATGGAAACAGAAAATAGTGTCTTGAAAGCCAAAATTAATCAGCTTGAAAATGAGACAAAGGTGATGAAAGATCAGAAGGAAAAGGATGACCAAAAATCCAGAAATGAAATTCAGTCTTTAAAAACAAGAATACAACAATTAGAAGCAAATGACTTCACAAGGAAGCAGGAAACTATAAAACAAAATCAAAAGAATGAAAAAATTGAGGAAAATATGAAACATCTCATTCACAAAACAGAAGACTTAGAAAATCGTTCCAGGAGAGACAACTTAAGAATCATTGGTCTAACAGAAGACCATGACAAAAGAAAAAGCCTGGACATCATACTACAGGAAATTATCCAAGAAAACTGCCCCCACATTCTAGAACAAGAGGGAAAAGTGAAGATTGAAAAAATCCACAGATCACCTCCTGTACTTAATCCCAAACTGACAACACCCAGGAATGTTATAGCCAAATTCAAGAACTATCAGACCAAGAAAAAAATATTACAAGCTGCTAAGAAGAAGTCATTCAGATACCATGGAACTACAGTGAGGATAACACAGGATCTGGATGCATCTACACTGAAGGACCGAAAGGCAAGGAATATGACATTCTGGAAATCAAGAATCAACTACCCAGCAAAACTGACTATATTCATACATCCTTATAGGGGAAAGTATGATCATTTAATAAAATAGAAGAATTCCAAGCATTTGTAAAGAAAAGACCAGACCTGAACAGAAAATTTGATGCCCAAACACAGAACCCAAGAGAATCATCAAAAGGTAAAGAAAGTGGGTGAAAAGAAAAACGAAACAAAAAATCTTTTTTAAGGGACCCAATAAGTTAAAATTATATGTATCCCTATAAGAAAAGAGGATATTGGTAACTCTTAAAAATTGTTATTACCATCTGGGTAGAAGAATTATACTTAGAGGGACAGTGACAAACTGTATAGGATGAAATGCCAAGACATAAATATGTATATAGATATATGTATGCATACATATTGTGAGATTTAAAATGGTTGAGGTCGTAAACTGTAGTGATTAAAATAGTGGAAGATATAAATTGTGATAGATATAAGAGAGGGTGAGTAAATTTGACCACAGAAATATGTTTCACTACAGTGTCTTGGTTTTTAAAATCAAATATAAGGTGGTCGCCAGGGAAATATTCCCAATTATTCAAATACCCAAGTCAATTGGGTTTTATAGAGATTTTTAATTAACAATACAATGAGTAATCAAAGAAAGAGAGAGAGAGAGTAAGAAAGGAATAAGTATGAAGGGCCTCAAGCCAATATGGCCTAGACTTGAGTCTTAAAAGAGAAATCAGTCAGTTTTTTAACACTCACCACAAGGTCTGACTAAACAAGGATTTTAGTGACACCAGGCCAGCTCCATCTCAGCTGACTTCACCAGAGAGCCTTCCAGCCAGAGACTGTTCCAAAAGGCCTCTCTCAAGAGATTCTTCCCAAGCGGTCCTCATCAGAGTCCAAAAGGCTTTCTCCAAAAGGCTATATCCTCTCAAGAGATTCTGCTTTTTCTTATATAGGGGTTTTTCTCCCATGTCACCTCCCCTAAGTCCCTACATCTACCAATCACTGTGATGTTTTCCAAAAGACAGCCCATTTTGAATTCACAGCTGAGTAGATTAATCTCTTTAGTAAGAGAGAAAAAAAATGCTGCTATGTTGACTAATTTCATTAAGAGAAAACCTCTGAGTAAGTTATCACCTTTTAGGTCTAAGTAGTTTACAAGTTGCCCACCTTTATAGGTACTTAGTATCCCACTGTATCAATTCTAAAACAGTCATGACTCAAAGAACTTCCTGTCCCTTCCATAAGCATGGATGAAAGTACTTTTCATTGTTCTCAAGGAGCTCTCTGTCCTAAAGCAGTCCTAAATAGGGTGGAGCAGGGATATTTCCAAGGCAAGGAGCCCCCACACTCAAGGAGAGTTCTCACCATCTGCTAGGGAATTTTTTTTAAGTAGAAGATTCCCCAATGGAGGAAACCCCTAACATTCATAAGTCTGAGAAATTTTAAGGTTTACAATACATACATACATACATATATATATATATATATATATATATATATATATATATATATATATATATATATATACACACACACACACACAACTAGAGTTTTTTTTTAAAGGAGGTTAATACTAAGAGAAATGGGAAAAGAAACAAAATGGGGTAAATTTATATGTCACAAAGAAGCGCATGGCAGGAGGAGGGGGAGAACATCAATACATTGGAAGGGCAAAGAGGTTGGAGATAGGATATACTCAATTCTTACATGCATTGAAATTGACTCAAAGAGGGAAGAACAATCAAATGCATTGGGGCAGAGAAGTGATTTGTGCCCTATAGGGAAGCAGAAGCGTAATAAATGGACTGGTGGAGAGAGAAGCAATACAAGGGAGGGAGAGGGTAGGGAGCTAGTTTAAAAAGATTGTAAAGTAAATAAGAGGGGAATAAGAAGGGAGGGGGAGTAGAAAGGGAAGTAAAATAAGGGTGGGAATTAGTGGAACCGATTTAAAACAAAACACCGATGTAGAAGGAAATAGTGAAAGGGTAGGACTAGGAGTGAAAATCAAAATGCTGGGAAATTGTAAAATGGAGATTTGAACCCTAGACTTCAATCTGCAGAAGTCCTTTGTATTTCCCAGAATTCCCTATAATCTCACCTGAGCCTCCACCTGGGCGAGATCACAATTAGTATTTAAACTGGCAGTAACTCCTACCTCCCCCTCTTCTATACTCATGCTCTCTCTGCTTGGCCATTTTGCAAGATGTAGTAAGGAAACTTTCAATGGACTAATCAGCCCTAGGCATGTGATTTTCTTATTTTGTATTTTCTTATTCCTTGATTTCTAATAATCCTTAATAAATTTCTTAAAATATAATACTTTTATTACTAGAGACTAATTTAATTGACACAAAATACACAGCTGGTAATCATAACTCTGAATATTAATGGAATGAACTCACCCATAAAATGCAAGCATATAGCAGAGTGGATTAGAAACCAAAACCCTATCATATGCTGTCTAAAAGAAACACAAGAGGAAGGTAGACACATCTAGGGTAAAAGTGAGAGGATAGAGGCAAATCTATTGGGCATCAACTGATAAAAAGAAGGCAGGAGTCACAATCATATCTGACAAAGCCAAAGTAAAAATAGATCTAGTCAAAAGAGATAGGGAAGGTAATAACATCCTGATAAAAGGCAGTATAGACAATGAGGAAATATCAGTACTCAACATGTATGCACCAAATGGCATAGCATCCAGATTTCTAAAGGAGAAACTAGTGGAGTTCAAGGATGAAATAGATAGAAAAACTATACTAGTGGGAGACCTGAACCTTCCTCTATCAGAACTAGATAAATCAAACCAAAAAATAAATAAGAAAGAGGTAAGAGAAGTGAATGAAATCTTAGAAAAGTTAGAGTTAGTAGATATGTGGAGAAAAATAAATAGGGACAAAAAGGAATACATCTTCTTTTCAGCAGCACATGGCACATTCACAAAGATTGACCATGTACTAAGGCATAAAATCATTGCAAACAGTGCAAAAGAGCAGAAATAATAAATGCAACCTTCTCAGATTACAATGCAATGAAAATAATAATTAGTAAGGGTACATGGAGAGGCAAATCAAAAATTAATTGGAGACTTCCAAGATGGCAGCTTAAAGAAAGCTAAAGTTCAGATCTCCTGAAACCCTTCCTTACCGATCTCAAACCGAATGCTCCTAGGGCGCCGAAATTCAAAACGATCAACAGCATAGACCTGGGAGTCCTCCTCCTGGACCTGGACCTGGATCAAAAGGTACGGCCCCCCCCAAAAGCCAGAACCCGAGATCACTCGGACCTAAGGGGTAGGCAGAAGGAAGGTCCTAGGACCCATCCCCCCCAACCCAGAGAGCTGAGTCCTAGTCCGAGGCAGCAGAGGCAACCTCAGAGCCCCACGGCCTTCAGGCCACTTCCTGAAAACAACCTAACCCAGTGGAGGGGGCACCCAAACAGCAGGGAAACAGAGAGGGACAGGGCAGCTCGTAACTCCCTGGGAGGAGCCCTCGGAGCTCCAGGAAGCCGTGGCCCCTCCCCCTCAGAGAGCAGGGTCTTCTGAAACAAAAGCAACCCTCAGGACTGGCAAAAGGACCCAGGGCCGGCTATTCTGAAGGCTGCTTCCTGAAAACAACCTGACCCAGTCGAGGGGGCACCCAGACAGCAGGGAAACAGAGAGACAGGGGGAGCTTGTAACCCCCTGGCTGGATCCCTCCATCCAAGTCTCAAGTCCCTGCCTCAGGGCACACTCAATTGAACCCAGGGAAAGCTAATCTTCTTATCAGGAGCCCTCCCCCAGAGCTCCAGGAAGCCGCGGCCCCTCCCCCTCAGAGAGCAGGGTCTTCGGAAACAACTGTAACCCACAGGGCTGACAAAAGGAGCCCAGGGCCGCTATTCTGAAGGCCCCACCCTGAAAACAACCTGACCCAGTCTCGGGGGCACCCAAACAGCAGGGAAACAGAGAGACGGGGGAGCTCATGACCCCCTGGCAGGAACCTTCCATCCAAATCTCAGTTCAACCCAGGGAAAGCTAATCTTCTTATCAGGAGCCCTTGCCCTGAGCCCAGGGAAGCCGAGGTCCCTCCCCCTCAGAGAGTAGAGTCTTCTGAAACAGGAGTTTCGTGAAACTCCTTCCATTGGAGTCTCACAAAAAAAGTCCCTGCTTTAAGGCATACTAAATTCAACCCAGGGAAAGCTAATCTCATTAGGAGCCTTTGGAGCTCCAGGAAGCCACGGCGCCTCCCCCCACAGAGTGCAGGCACTGGCCGGCTAAGGCACAGGAACAAGGGCCAAGCTAGGCTTAGAGCGTGGAAGTAAGGCAACGGAGAAGCATCAGGAGGATGCCGAGGAGAGGAGGGCAGTAACAGGGACACACCAGCAACTCCTGGCTTCCTGGGAAGACAGAACAACAACTGCATAGAACGGACAATCTGCCTAGGGCTAAAACCTCTGAACACCAGTCAGAGATAAGAAAAGGTAACCCCCCCCCTACTCCGATAGAGATGGCAAACTCCACAGAAGCACAAAAGTCCCAAAATTAAAAAAAAAAAAACAACAAGAAGGGGGCGACTTTGGACACATTTTATGGAGCAAAAATACAAAACACAGAGGAGATAGAAGAGGAAACACAAGCAAATGCTCCAGAATCTTCCAAAGGAAATGGAAACTCTCCACAAACCCATGAAGAATTTGAATCTGAAATGATCAAAAAGATGGAAGCCTTCTGGGAGGAAAAGTGGGAAATAATGCAAAAGAAATTCACGCATCTACAAAACCAGTTTGACCAAACTATAAAAGAAAACCAGGCTTTAAAGCAAGAACTAATAAAGCAAAGCCAAAAGACCAAGAAATTACAAGAGAACATAAAATATCTCACTGACAAAGTGACAGATTTGGAAAATAGAGGGAGAAGAGATAATTTAAGAATAATTGGACTTCCAGAAAAGCCAGAAATAAACAGCAAACTCGACATCGTAATACCAGAGATAATCAAAGAAAATTGCCCAGAGATTCTAGAACAAGGGGGCAATACAGCCACTGACAGAGCTCACAGAACACCTTCTACACTAAACCCCCAAAAGACAATTCCCAGGAATGTAATTGCCAAATTCCAAAACTCTCAAACAAAAGAAAAAATCCTGCAAGAAGCCAGAAAAAGACAATTTAGATATAAAGGAATGCCAATCAGGGTCACACAAGACCTTGCAAGTTCCACTCTGAATGATCGTAAGGCATGGAACATGATCTTCAGAAAGGAAAGAGAGCTGGGTCTTCAACCAAGAATCAGCTATGCAGCAAAACTGACTATATACTTCCAAGGAAAAGTATGGGCATTCAACAAAATAGAAGATTTCCAACGTTTTGCAATGAAAAGACCAGAGCTCTGTGGAAAGTTCAATATCGAAAATCAAAGAGCATGGAATACCTGAAAAGGTAAATATGAAGGAAAGGGAAAAGGAGAAAAATGTTATCTTCTTCTTTTACTCAAACTCTCTTCTATAAGGACTACATTTATATAAATCTATGCATACTAACAGGTGGGGGAAATGTAATGTGTAAATAGGGGGAAAAGAAAGACCAAATAGAACAATCATTCTCACACAAAGATTCACATGGGAAGGGGAGGGGAAGAAAACTCCTATAAGTTTTCTTAGGAGAGGAAGAGAGATTTTACTTAAACCGTACTCTCAGGGAAATCTGAGAGGGAAAAACATCCAGATCCATTGAGATCTTGAATTCTATCTTACCCAACAAGGGTAGGGAGAAGGGAAAACCAAGGGGGGAGGGGGAGAGGGAAAACAAAAGGGGAGGGAAAGAGAGGGGGGAAGGGGAGGGAACAAAAAGGGAGGGACTAAAAAGGGAAACATATCAAGGGAGGGGACAAGGGGGACCAATTTAAAGTAAATCACTGGACTAAAAGGTAGAGACGAAGAAGAAAAGGTCAGAACCAGGGAAGGATATCAAAATGCCAGGGAGTCCACAAAGGACAGTCACAACTTTGAACGTGAATGGGATGAACTCACCCATAAAATGTAGACGAATAGCAGAATGGATTAGAATCCAAAACCCTACCATATGTTGTCTTCAAGAAACACACATGAGATGGGTTGACACCCACAAGGTCAGAATTAAAGGATGGAGTAAGACCTTCTGGGCTTCAACTGACAGAAGTGGTAATCATGATATCTGATAAAGCCAAAGCAAAAATAGACCTGATCAAAAGGGATAGGGAAGGTAATTATATTTTGTTAAAAGGGACTTTAGATAATGAGGAAATATCACTAATCAACATGTATGCACCAAATAATATAGCACCCAAATTTCTAATGGGGAAACTAGGAGAATTGAAGGAAGAAATAGACAGTAAAACCATATTAGTGGGAGACTTAAACCAACCATTATCAAATTTAGATAAATCAAACCAAAAAATAAATAAGAAAGAGGTGAAAGAAGTGAATGAAATCTTAGAAAAATTAGAATTAATAGACATATGGAGAAAAATAAATAGGGATAAAAAGGAATACACCTTCTTCTCAGCAACACATGGAACATTCACAAAAACTGACCATACATTAGGTCACAGAAACATAGCACACAAATGCAGAAAAGCAGAAATAATAAATGCAGCCTTCTCAGATCACAAGGCAATAAAAATAATGATCAGTAAAGGTACATGGAAAACCAAATCAAAAATTAATTGGAAATTAAACAATATGATACTCCAAAATCATTTAGTTAGAGAAGAAATCATAGAAACAATTAATAATTTTATCGAGGAAAATGACAATGGCGAGACATCCTTTCAAACCTTTTGGGATGCAGCCAAAGCGGTAATCAGAGGTAAATTCATATCCCTGAGTGCATATATCAACAAACTAGGGAGAGCAGAGATCAATCAATTGGAAATGCAAATAAAAAAACTCGAAAGCGACCAAATTAAAAACCCCTAGCAGAAAACCAAACTAGAAATCCTAAAAATTAAGGGAGAAATTAATAAAATCGAAAGTGATAGAACTATTGATTTAATAAATAAGACAAGAAGCTGGTACTTTGAAAAAACAAACAAAATAGACAAAGTACTGGTCTATCTAATTAAAAAAAGGAAGGAAGAAAAGCAAATTAACAGCATCAAAGATGAAAAGGGGGACAGCACCTCCAATGAAGAGGAAATTAAGGCAATCATTAGAAATTACTTTGCCCAATTATATGGCAATAAATACACCAATTTAGGTGATATGGATGAATATATACAAAAATACAAACTGCCTAGACTAACAGAAGAAGAAATAGAATTCTTAAATAATCCCATATCAGAAAATGAAATCCAACAAGCCATCAAAGAACTTCCTAAGAAAAAATCCCCAGGGCCTGATGGATTCACCAGTGAATTCTATCAAACATTCAGAGAACAGTTAATCCCAATACTATACAAACTATTTGACATAATAGGCAAAGAGGGAGTTCTACCAAACTCCTTTTATGACACAAAAATGGTACTGATTCCAAAACCAGGCAGGTCAAAAAACAGAGAAAGAAAACTATAGACCAATCTCCCTAATGAATATAGATGCAAAAATCTTAAATAGGATACTAGCAAAAAGACTCCAGCAAGTGATCAGAAGGGTCATCCACCATGATCAAGTAGGATTTATACCATGGATGCAGGGCTGGTTCAATATTAGGAAAACCATCCACATAATTGACCACATCAACAAACAAACCAACAAGAATCACATGATTATCTCAATAGACGCAGAAAAAGCCTTTGATAAAATACAACACCCATTCCGATTAAAAACACTAGAAAGAATAGGAATAGAAGGGTCGTTCCTAAAAATAATAAACAGTATATATCTAAAACCATCAGCTAATATCATCTGCAATGGGGATAAACTAGATGCATTCCCAATAAGATTGACATTGTACTAGAAACACTAGCAGTAGCAATTAGAGAAGAAAAAGAAATTGAAGGCATCAAAATAGGCAAGGAGGAGACCAAGTTATCACTCTTTGCAGATGACATGATGGTCTACTTAAAGAATCCTAGAGATTCAACCAAAAAGCTAATTGAAATAATCAACAACTTTAACAAAGTTGCAGGATACAAAATAAACCCACATAAATCATCAGCTTTTCTATATATCTCCAACACAGCTCAGCAGCAAAAACTAGAAAGAGAAATCCCATTCAAAATCACCTAGACAAAATAAAATACCTAGGAATCTACCTCCCGAGACAAACACAGGAACTATATGAACACAACTACAAAACACTCTCCAACAACTAAAACTAGACTTGAACAATTGGAAAAACATTAACTGCTCATGGATAGGATGAGCCAATATAATAAAAATGACCATCCTACCCAAACTTATTTATCTATTTAGTGCCATACCCATTGAACTCCCAAAATATTTCTTTACTGATTTAGAAAAAACCATAACAAAATTCATTTGGAATAACAAAAGATCAAGGATATCCAGGGAAATAATGAAAAAAAAAACACATATGATGGGGGCCTTGCAATCCCAGACCTCAAACTATATTACAAAGCAGCAGTCATCACAACAATTTGGTACTGGCTAAGAAACAGAAAGGAAGATCAGTGGAATAGACTGGGGGAAAGTGACCTCAGCAAGACAGTATACGATAAACCCAAAGATCCCAGCTTTTGGGACAAAAATCCACTATTCGATAAAAACTGCTGGGAAAATTGGAAGACAGTATGGGAGAGATTAGGAATAGATCAACACTTCACACCCTACACCAAGATAAATTCAAAATGGGTGAATGACTTAAACATAAAGAAGGAAACCATAAGTAAATTGGGTAAACACATAATAGTATACATGTCAGACCTTTGGGAGGGGAAAGGCTTTAAAACCAAGCAAGACATAGAAAAAATCACAAAATGTAAAATAAATAATTTCGACTACATCAAATTAAAAAGCTTTTGTACAAACAAAATCAATGTAACTAAAATCAGAAGGGAAACAACAAATTGGGAAAAAAATCTTCATAAAACCTCTGACAAAGGTTTAATTACTCAAATTTATAAAGAGCTAAATCAATTGTACAAAAAATCAAGCCATTCTCCAATTGATAAATGGGCAAGGGACATGGATAGGCAGTTTTCAGATAAAGAAATCAAAACTATTAATAAGCACATGAAGAAGTGTTCTAAATCTCTTATAATCAGAGAGATGCAAATCAAAACAACTCTGAGGTATCACCTCACACCAAGCAGACTGGCTAGCATGATAGCAAAGGAAAGTAATGAATGCTGGAGGGGATGTGGCAAAGTTGGGACATTAATGCATTGCTGGTGGAGTTGTGAATTGATCCAACCATTCTGGAGGGCAATTTGGAACTATGCCCAAAGGGCGACAAAAGAATGTCTACCCTTTGATCCAGCCATAGCACTGCTGGGTCTCTACCCCAAAGAGACAATGGACAAAAAGACTTGTACAAAAATATTCATAGCTGCGCTCTTTGCGGTGGCCAAAAACTGGAAAACGAGGGGATGCCCATCAATTGGGGAATGGCTGAACAAATTGTGGTATATGTTGGTGATGGAATACTATTGTGCTAAAAGGAATAATAAAGTGGATGAGTTCCATGGAGAATGGAACAACCTCCAGGAAGTGATGCAGAGCGAGAGGAGCAGAACCAGGAGAACATTGTACACAGAGACTAATACACTGTGGTATAATCGAATGTAATGGACTTCTCCATTGGTGATGGTGTAATGGCCAGGAACAATATGCAGGGATCTAGGAGAAAAAACACTATGCATAAGCAAAGGATAAACTATGGGAGTGGAAACACCGAGGAAAAGCAACTGCCTGACTACAGCGGTTGAGGGGACATGACAGAGGAGAGACTCTAAATGAAACTCTAATGCAAATATTGACAACATGGCAATGGGTTCGAATCAAGAACACATGTGACACCCAGTGGAATCACGTGTCGGCTATGGGGGGTGGGGGGGAAGGAAAAGAAAATGATCTTTGTCTTTAATGAATAATGCTTGGAAATGATCAAATAAAATATTATTTAAAAAAATTAATTGGAAACTAAACAATATGATTCTCCAAAATCAGTTAGTTAAAGAACAAATCACAGAAACAATTAATAATTTCATTGAAGAAAATGACAATGACATCCTTTCAAAATGTATGGGACACGGCCAAATCAGTACTCAGGGAAATTTATATCCTTGAGTTCATATATTAACAAATTAGGAAGGGCACAGGTCAAGGAATTGAGCATACAAATTAAAAAACTAGAAAGTGAACAAATTAAAAATCCTAGGATGAAGACTAAATTAGAGATCCTAAAAATCAAAGTACAAATTAAATAAAATTGAAAGTCAAAGAACTATAGGTTTAATAAATAAGACTAGAAGCTGGTACTTTGAAAAAACAAATAAAATAGACAAAGTACTAGTCAACCTAATTTAAAAAAAGGAAAGAAGAAAACCAAATTGACAGTATCCACAATGAAAAGGGAGACCTCACCTCTAATGAAGAGAAAATTAAGGCGATCATTAAAAATAATTATGCCCAATTATATGACAATAAATATGGCAATCTAGGTGATATGGATTAATATTTACAAAAACATAAATTGCCTAGACTGACAAAGGAAGAAATAGAATACCTAAACAACCCCATATGAGAAAAAGAAATTGAACAAGTCCTTAAAGAACTCCCTAAGAAAAAATCCCTAGGACCAGATGGATTCACAAATGAATTCTATCAAACATTCAAAGAACAACTAATCCCAATATTATACAAACTATTTGACAGAATAAGCAAAGAAGGAATTCTACCAAATTCCTTCTTTGACATAAATATGGTACTGATTCCAAAGTCAGATAGGTCAAAAACAGAGAAAGAAAACTACAGACCAATCTCCTTAATGAACATAGATGCAAAAATCTTAAATAGGATACTAGCAAAAAGACTCCAGCAAGTGATCAGAAGGGTTATTCATTATGACCAGGTAGGATTTATACCAGGAATGCAAGGATAGTTCAATATTAGGAAAATCATTCACATAATTGACCATATTAACAAGCAAACCGACAAAGATCACATGATTATCTCAATAGATGCAGAAAAAGTTTTTGTCAAAATACAAAACTCATTCCTATTGAAAACACTAGAAAGCATAGAAACAGAAGGGCCTTTCCTAAAAATGATAAACAGTATATATCTAAAACCATCAGCTAACATCATTTACAATGGGGATAAACTAGAAGCCTTCCCAATAAGATCAGGAGTGAAACAAAGATGTCCATTATCACCTCTATTATTTAACATGGTACTAGAAACACTAGCAGTAGCAATTAGAGAAGAAAAAGAAATTGAAGGTATTAAAATAAGCAATGAGGAGACCAAGCTATCACTCGTTGTGGATGACACAATGGTTTACTTAAAGAATCCTAGAGAATCAACCAAAAAGCTAGTCAAAACAATCAACAATGTTAGCAAAGTTGCAGGATACAAAATAAACCCACATAAGTCATCAGCATTTCTCCATATCTCCAACCCATTTCAGCAGCAAGAATTAGAAAGAGAAATTCCATTTAAAATCACCCTAGACAATATAAAATACTTGGGAATCTATCTGCTGAGACAAACACAGGAACTATATGAACACAACTACAAAACACTCTCCACACAATTAAAACTAGATCTAAACAATTGTAAAAACATTGATTGCTCATGGGTGGGATGAGCTAACATAATAAAAATGACAATCCTACCCAAATTAATTTACTTATTTAGTGCCATACCCATTGAACTACCAAAAAATTTTTTTACTGAATTAGAAGAAAACATAACAAAGTTCATTTGGAAGAACAAAACATCAAGGATATCCAGGGAAATCATGGGGAAAAAATGCGAAGGAAAGTGGCCTTGTAGTCCCAGATCTCAAATTATACTATAAAGCAGTCATCAAAACAATATGGTACTGGCTAAGAGACAGAAAGGAGGATCAATGGAATAGACTTGGGGTAAGTGACCACAACAAGACAGTCTATGATAAGCCCAAAGATCCCAGATTTTGGGACCAAAATCCACTATCTGATAAAAACTGCTGGGAAAATTGGAAGACAGTATGGGAGAGATTAGGTTTGGATCAACATCTCAGACCCTACACCAAGATAAACTCAGAATGGGTGAATGACTTGAACATAAAGAAGGAAACTATAAATAAATTGGGTGAACACAGAATAGTATATATGTCAGATCTTTGGGAAAGGAAAAATTTTAAAACCAAGCAAGAGAAAAAAATCACAAAATGCAAAATAAATAATTTTGATCACATCAAATTAAAAAGTTTTTGTACAAACAAAACCAATGCAACCAAAATTAGAAGGGAAGCAACAAATTGGGAAATAATCTTCATTAAAAAACCTCTGACAAAGGTTTAATTACTCAAATTTATAAAGAGCTAAATCAATTGTACAAAAAAATCAAGCCATTCTCCAACTGATAAATGGGCAAGGGACATGAATAGGCAATTTTCAGTTAAAGAAATCAAAACTATTAATAAGCACATGAAAAGGTGTTCTAAATCTCTTATAATCAGAGAAATGCAAATCAAAATAACTCTGAGGTTTCACCTCACACCTAGCAGATTGGCTAACATGACAGCAAAGGAAAGTAATGAATGTTGGAGAGGATGTGGCAAAGTTGGGACATTAATGCATTGCTGGTGGAGTTGTGAATTGATACAACCATTCTGGAGGACAATTTGAAACTATGCCCAAAGGGCGCTAAAAGACTGCCCCTTGATCCAGCCATAGCACTGCTGGGTCTCTACCCCAAAGAGACAATGGACAAAAAGACTTTTACAAAAATATTCATAGCTGTGCTCTTTGTGGTGGCAAAAAATTGGAAAATGAGGGGATGCCCTTCAATTGAGGAGTGGCTGAACAAATTGTAGTATATGTCGGTGATGGAATATTATTGTGCTAAAAGGAATAATAAACTGGAGGAATTCCATGTGAACTGGAATGACCTCCAGGGATTGATGCAGAGTGAAAGGAGCAGAACCAGGAGAACATTGTACACAGAGACTGATACACTGCGGTACAGCTGAATGTAATGAACTTCTCCATTAGAGGCAATGATCCTGAACAACCTAGAGGGATCTATGAGAAAGACCACTATCCACATTCAGAGGAAAAACTGTGGGAGTAAAAACACAGAAGAAAAACAACTGCTTGATTACATGGGTTGAGGGGGTATGATTGGGGATATAGACTCTAAATGAACATCCTAATGCAAACATCAACAACATGGAAATAGGTTCTGATCAAGGACACATGTAATACCCAGTGTAATTGCAAGACAGCTACAGGAAGGGTGGGGGGAGGGGAGGGGGGAAAGAATATGATTCTTGTAACCAAGGAATAATGTTCTAAATTGACTAAATAAAATAAAAAAAATTTTTTTAAGACTTGTACAAAAATATTTATAGTTGTGCTCTTTATGGTGACAAAAGATTGGAAAATGGGTAACAACTCCCATTGATTGGAGAATGGCTGAATAAAGTGTGGTATCTGTTGGTGATGGAATACTATTGTGCTCAAAGGAATGATGAACTGGAGGAATTCCATATGAACTGGAACAACCTCCAGGAACTGATGCAGAGTGAAAGGAGCAGAATTGGGAGAACATTGTACACAGAGACTAATACACTGTGGTACAACTGAATGCAATGGTCTTCTCTACTAGCAGCAATGCAATGACCCAGAACAATTCAGAAGGACTTAGGAGAAAGAATGCTATCCACATCTAGAGAAAGAACTGTGGAAGCAGAAAAGCAGAAGAAAAACATTGGTTCAATCACATAGTTCAATATGGATATGATTGGGGTTTTGATGTTAAAAGATCACTCTACTGCAAATATGAACAATATGGAAAGAGATTTTGAACAATGATACATATATAACCCAGTGGAACTGCTTGCCAGCTCCAGGAGGAGGGAGGGAAGGGGAGGAATCATGAATCATGCAACCATGGAAAAATATTCTAAATAAAAAAGGGGAAAAGAAACATAACCCAACCTCCTGTCCTACCTACGAACTCATCCCTTATAATAAAGAAAAGCAGTTCAGCAGAGCTAACACATCATCCAAGTTTAACAGTACTGTTTTATACATATAGTCTCCTACCTCTCAAAGAAAGGAAGAAAATAGATAGCATTGGTTAATTTGATTTAAAAAATAAAAGAAGAAAATCAAATAATCAGTATCAAACATGAAAAGTGTGAACTCACCATCAATGAAGAGGAAATTAAAGCAATCACTAGGAGTTATTTTGTCCAATTATATGACAATAAATCTAACAATCTAAGTGAAATGGATGAATATTTACAAAATTTGCATTGCCCAGTCTACCAAAAGAGAAAATAGAATACTTAATTAGCCCCATCGAAAAAAAAATTGAACAAGTAATCAATGAACTCCCTAAGAAAAATTCCTTAAGGCTGGATAGATTCATAAGTGAATTCTATCAAACATTTAAAGAACAATTAATCCCAACACAATATAAACTATTTGGGAAAATAGGCAAAGAAGGGGTCTTATCAAATTATTTTATGACACAAATATGATACCTAAGCCAATAAGGGCAAAAACAAAAAGGAAATTATAGGACAATTCATTAATAAATAAAGAAGCAAAAATTTTAAGTAAAATACTAGCAAGGAGACCACAGTAATATATCTCAAGGATCATTCACCATGGCCAAGTGGGATTTATACCAGAAATACAGAACTGGTTTAATATTAGGAAAACTATCAGTGTAATTGATTATTTCAATAACCAAACTAACAGAAATCACAATTATCTTAGTAGATGCAGAAAATACAATACTCATTCCTATTAAAAAAAAAATCAGAAAGCACAGGAATAAATGGGCCATTCCTTAAAATGATACATAGTATCTATCTAAAATCATCAGCAAATATCTTCTGGGATGGGGATAAATTAAAAGCCTTCCCAATAAGACTAGGGGTGAAGCAAGGATGCCCATTATTACCACTATTATTTAATATTGTACTAGAAATGCTAGTTTTAACAATAAGAGAAAAAAAAAGAAATTGAAGGAATTAAAGCTGACAATGAGGAAACTAAACAATTACTCTTTGCAGATGATATGATGGTATGCTTGGAGATTCCTAGGGAATCAACTAAAAACTTAGTTGGAATAATAACTTTAGCAAAATTGCAGAATATAAGATAAACCCACATAAATCATTAGCAGTTCTACATACTACCAACAAAGTTCAGTAGCAAGAAATAGAAAGAGAAATTCATAACACTGGACAATATAAAGTACCTAGGAATATACTTGCCCAGACAAACACAGGAATTATATGAACACAATTCAAAATGCTTTTCACACAAATAAAGTCAGATCTACACAATTGGAAAAATATTTATTGCTCATGGGTAGGCCAAGCTAATATAATAAAAATGACACCTAAATTAATTTACTTATTCAGTGCCACACCAAAAATCTATTTTATAGAACTAGAAAAATAACAAAATTCATCTGGAAGAATAAAAAGTCAAGAATATCAAAGGAATTAATGAAAAATAAATTTTCAAGGAAGGTGGCCTAGTAGTATCAAATATCAAACAACTATAAAACAGTAATTATTAAAACAGTCTGGTGCTGGCTAGGAAATACAATGGTGCATCAATGGAATAGATTAGATACACAATATACCAGGGGTAAATGACCTTATCAACCTAGTGTTTGATAAACCAAAAGACCCCAGCTTTTAGAATAAGAACTCATTATTTAACAAAAACTTCTAGGAAAATTGGGAGACAGTATGGCAGAAACCAGATGTCGACTAATATCTCACACCCAAGATAAGGTCAAAATGAGTATATGATATAAAGAGTGATACCATAAGTAAATTATGGGAATATAGAACCTGACAGATCTATGGAGAAGGGAAGAATTTTTGACCAAACAAGAAATAGAGAACATTATAAGATATAAAACAAATCATTCTGATTATATAAAATGAAAAGGCTTTTGTACAAACAAAATAACCAGGATGAATTATAACCAAGATTGGAAAGGAAATAATAAACTGGGGGGAGGGGTAATAACAAATTTCTCAGATAAAGGTCTAATTTCTCAAATCTATAGAGAACTAAGTCAGAATACAAGCCATTCCCCAAATGACAAATTATCAAAGGATATGAACAAGCAATTTTCTGAAGAAGAAATCAAAGTTATCAATGATAATATGAAAAAATGTTCTGAAACATTCCTGAGTAATGTAAATTAAAACAATTCTGAGGTACCACCTCAGATTTATCAGATTGGCCAATATGGCAGTAAAAGAAACTGATAAATGTGGGAGAAGATGTGGCAAAACTGGGACACTAATGCATTGTTGATGGAATTGTGAACTGATGCAACCATTCTGTAGGGCAATTTGAAACTTTGGGCATAGAGTTTTATAAAGTTTTATAAAACTATGCCTACCCTTTGATCCTATAATACCACTAACTGGATCTGTATACCAAAGAAGGGAAGAAAGTACATTTTCTCATCTTTTTTCAGTATCAAACTTGGTCATTATAATTACAAAGGGGCAATACAATTTATATAATTGCCTTAAGTTTTTTTGTTCTTTCCACTTATATTGCTTCAGTCATTTTATATGCATTTTGGTGGTTCTACTTACTTCATTCTGCAGCAGATCATTTAAATCTTCCCATACTTCTCAGAATTCTACAAACAATTCTGTTTAAGATACAGTAATACCTTGTTACTTCTATCCCCTGTCTGTGTCCTCGTCAGATGCTGTGACATTAGATCCAGAAGCCAATTCCTAGAGGAACTTACCCTTTTATGCCAGAATCATTGTGGTCAATCAATATATATCATACATATGTCAATATATGTAATGATTGATGTTGTCTTAGTTAACCACTACATCTCCAGACACACTTCATTTCACCCTCAAGCCATTTCTTCTCCATCTAGCATGCTATTGATGCTATTGCTCCTTCAACTGAATGGTTTCCACTACATCAGGAGCTGTTCTGAGATACAAGCTTGATTGGAGTGCCCTAAACTCAGAGCATCTAGTTATCTCAATGCTCTGTGATAAGAGAACCTTGGCTTGGAAAGTAACCTTGAGTAATGGTCTAAAACTTCTTGATATTGATATTCTTTCTCTATAAACTTTTTATTACAACACGAAATCAAAGTGATTTTAATGACTAATTTCCAATTGGTGGAGTATGAGCCAAAGTAGTGTTTAATGAACCTTCTGCAACCTGTTAGGCTCTCAAAGTAATAAGAAAGTGAATAGGAGAAAGAGTGGCACATCTCCATTAAATCTGGTAGATAGAAAGAGGATCATAGGATCAGACTTAGAAGTTGAAAGGCCCTTAGAGATAAAGTGAGGTGGCACAGTAGCTAGAGTGCTGAATCTGGAGTAAGGCAGACCCAAGTTAAAATCCAGTCTCAGACACTAATTGTGTGACCCAAGCAAGTTATTTCACTTTTACTTGTTTCCTCATATGTAAAACAAAAATAATAACAGTACCTACCTCCCAGGGCTGTAGTGAAGATCAACAATATTTGTAAAGTGCTTTGCAAACCTTAAAGTGCTACATAAATTTTATTATTATAAGCCATTTCAACTGCCTCATTTTACAGATGAGAAAACTGAGGCCCAAAAAATAGTTTACCCAAGATTACATTGGTAGTAAATAGCAAAACCAACCATTTAATCCAGGCCAACTGACTTCAAATCCAGTGTGCTTCCTGCTACAACACATTGCCTTTAAATACTTTTAACCTTCAGGACAGAGAGTTCCAAAATTCAGTGAATTCCAAGATTCAGTGGAGGACTGGAGCTTGCTTGGAGATGGTCTTGTGGTGAGTTATAAGACTGACTCCTCTTTCCTTTAGGCTCAGCCAAGACCTTTAAATACTTGGCTCAGCCTGAGCCAGACCAGTTTAAATTAATCCTTTCTCTCTCTCTCCTTCCCTTAATTCCTTCTCTCTTTATTAAAATCTCCATAAAACCTCAGCTTACTTGTGTATTTTCATATTTGGGAATTTCCCATGGTGACCACTTTAGATTTTAAGTCAAAACACTAAAATTATCCTTACAGTTTGGGCATTTACACAATTTGAGGGCAGAAGGTAGCAAGGATAAGGTTCATTAATGCCTGGGGAGGAAGCACTCTTTCTTACCTTGCATAATGGTCATTCAGATTGTAACTTGAATCAGGACATAAATGTACTGAGGTAAATTGGAATAAAGGTCTCCAATTTAAAAACTCCCACAAGTCCTTTTGTATACTGAATACATATTATTTAATATTTTGTAAACTTCAATTTTTTTTTTCTAGGAGTCCTATAGATCCTCTGTGGGCCATTGTGGATAAGACTAACTCTGAACAGGTTAAGCAATCTGAATCAGTGGAGTACCCAACATTGAGGAAAGTACAGATCTTTACAAATTCCTAAAATATCTTTTATCAAGGCATATCCATACAAACAGATCTAAGAGCAAAGATGAACAAAATTTGTTAATTATGATCCAGAATATTTTATTGTTTCATTCAAACAGACAGCACAATAACAAAATTGACTACAGCCTGTCTGCTCTTCTGGCCTTTGCTCACTCTCTGGTGAAGATGCTACTATATTCGATGTTTTTACTTTTTGAACTTGAGTCAGCTGAAGTGAGTGGTAGAAAGACTAGATGGACCTCTCATCTTTATTCTCCATACTCCTTCAGGCAGGGTTTCTAGGATTCAATGTTAGACTAAGGGATGTTAGAATTCAAGTCCAGAGTGCTTCAACCCAACCTGCTGTAGATTGACAGAATTTTCTAAAACAGCTTCACTGTAATGGTTCTCCAGAACTTAAAGTCAGGGGACTTGAAGAAATGAATATGAGCAGGATGAAGGGAAAACTCAAGTTTTTTAACCTTAGAAATTTTAAGAACCTTTCTTAGCAAAAATTTATAAACTGTTAAAAAAAATTTAACACCGACCTGTATTGGGAAATCAATCCAGTCCAATCCCTTCATTTTACAGAGAAACAAATAGGTCCAGAGGTGCTAGGTGAACAATACCTGGTTTATAAAAAGGGAGACCTTTTCTAAGCATTTAGACAATACAATTGCAATTGAAGCACAGTGTTGGTTCACACCTTCCCTACATAAGGGATGGAAAATAACTAGACACATTCATATACTATCCCCATGTCTAAGCTATTTAATATTTAACTCCTTAATCTTTCACCCATTAGCTAGTCACTCCAAGTCTGGTGTCATATGTAGCCATATGATCATGTCCACTAGTCCTTGGATGTATTTATTTGAAGTAATAAAGTACCCTGATGTTTCAGTTGTGTGTAGTTGGTGTGTGGGGTAATGCCACATGCCATTGACCCCAATGCCATATGACCCCAACCCTTGGGTCCTTCTAAATAAACATAGTCATCTCTACATGTTCTGTATGTAGTGGTTCAGATTACTAAAAAAAAAATGAGGTAAGCATTCATGTCCTAGATCAATGGTTGTCACATTCCAGTCAGTATGATCACTTGTCATTATAACTACATTCTCCAGGACTGTACACATCAGTGTTACAGAAAGTAAGCCCTGGGTAAATGGGTTATCAAGGAGATATCCTTAGACTAAGAATAATGGTATCATGAGTGAAATGAGTGGGAACCAGTCCGTCTCAAATATAAAGTCTAATTCCAAAAGTGGGTCATGGTGACAAAAGATCATGTAAACTGAACAGTGGAGAATCTGCTACAAAACAAAGCATAGGTTGGAGGGAAAGGCCTTGCTTATTCTATCCAACGGTGGGTCAAACTAGTGGGTAACAGATCAATTCCTGAATGCCGGAATTTAGTTCCTCAGATACATTTATCTGTAGAATAAGAATCATTTAAGTTCCAATACAAACCAAGTTAAACATTTCCTTAAGACCACTCCTTTGTATGGATCTTTTCCAAACTGAAATTGAGTTTCCAGCATCCTCATAAGGAAGAAGGTGCCCAAATTGTGTCAGTTCTCAAGTGAGGGAAATTTTCCAGGAAAATATAATAGGCATTCTGATATGCAAGAATCAATTTCCCTGTAGCCTGACTTAGATCATCTTCCCGGTGACTTAAGAAAAGTGGATTTCCAGACTCGACAGGATGAGGGCTACATCCTGGAATAAAAATATAGAAGTAACCAACCGTTAAGGCAATCCACCCTAACACTTGCACCTAGGATCAATGGTCACTGAGCCTCCCATAAGGAAGTTCATCATTAAGTTGTCTGATTATTTTAAGAGTCTGTGTCTGACTTTAGTCATCACTTGTATGTCCAATGAGCAGTGGCCCAGCCTTGGCCCTTACAGAGCTCTCGGTGCCGAAGGAAACAGGCATGGACACGGAACCGCCGACTACAGTGGGGACAGGCATGCAGGGCTCCAGCATGTGTCTTCATGTGCTCAGTCAGATGATGTTTGAGTTTGAAGCGTTTGTTGCAGACACCACAGCCAAAAGGCCTAAGACTGAAGGTCAGCATGATGTGGCGGTCACGTTTTGGCTTCACTGCAAACCTCTTTCCACACAAGCAGCCAAAGCGTTTGCCATCAGGGGGTGGTGCTCCCCCTAGCTTTACTGGCCCGTGCACAGCTTGTCCTGTCCCTCCTGGTCCAGCACCCCCAGACAAAATTTCATTCCCGTGGAGATCTACTGGTTTCCAGGATGGGCCACCTCCATTGGAAGTTCCCCCTGCACTGGGGGGCAGCAGGAATACAAGATCCCCTCCTCCTGTTCCAGTGCCCCCACCAGAAAATCCTCCTCTGGACTCTTCCATTCCTCCCCCAGGCTGGGCCCCACCCACAACCACTTCTTCCTCAGTCTCAACTTTCTCTTGCTTAATGTAGATGATTTTTGGGGGCAATGGGGCGGGAGGGGTGAGAGCTTCAACTGGTGCTCCTTCACCATCTGGTAACCTTCGAGTGGTGGTAGAAACAAGCAGTGTAGTGGGGGCACAAAGAAGAGGGGCTACTCCTGCCACTCTTTGGGTTTGTGTCTGAGGAACTACTGGTAAGGTTCTTTGTTCTTCTTCCTCTTCTTCCTCCTCCTCTTCTTCCTCTTCTTCTTCCACCTGAATCTGCAGCACCTCTCCCAGCTCACCACCCATTCCTACCACAGGGCTCTCCGAGGGAGTAAGGGGCTGTACAGGGGGCTGTACGAGGGGTTGTACAGGGGGCTGTACAGAGGGCTGTACAAGGGGCTGTATGGGAGGCTGGGATGGAGCTGGGCGGGAGCACCAGATCCCAGGGGAGGATGAGGAAGACAGGAGGAGGGTGTGGTTTGAGGTTCCCCCACCGAGCTTCCTCAGGATCTCAGAGCACTGATCCACAACCTGCCACATCTGAAGGCCGCTGGCAACAAGGAGGTGAGCAGGGAGAGCGTCCAGTGGCAGGCGCAAGCGCCCTGAGTAGATAAGCTGGAGCAGCCCCTCAAAGGCATCTGCTTCGATGACATTAGGCAGAATGAGCCTTGGTGCATCCCCCAGAAGTAGTTTGTCATGAAAATAAGGAGAGGCGGCAGCCAGCACGGCCTTGTGGGCCCGGAGCTCCCGGCCCTGCACCTGGAGGGACACATCACAAAACTTCCCTTCCAAACGGTGGCGGTTTAGGGCCTCCAGAAGAGAGGAGCTATGCTGGGGAAACTCAATTTGGATGGTCCTGGGAGCTGAGCCTGGGCATGAGGCAGCTGGGGCGCAACCTGGGGAAGGGGGCACGGGGGCCAAAGGGGAAGGGGTCTCCATGGCCACCAGAGGAGGAGGACGGGCCGTTCGAGGGGATGTGGCGCTCCCGGAGACGATCGAGGAAGAGCTCCTCCCGCCTAGGCAGAGGCTGTGGAGGAAAGACACGAAGTCAGAGAAGCCCCCAGACCGAGGAGGCTCTGGGTCCCACTAGTGGTCCAACTCTCAGTCCCCGACCCCCTTCCTCCTCCTCCTCCTCCTCCTCCTCCTCCTCCGGCCAGCCGGCTTCCTGGGCGTGGCCCGCGGTCCCGGGGTGGGCGGCTGCCTCCGGCCCCACACACCCCGCCGCGCCCCCTCGCCACAGTCCACGACCTCAGCCGCTAACACCTCGGCTGTCCCCGGGTCGCTGCCCTCCGACTCCGGAAGCGAGAGACCCGGCAATGCCCGTGCCATCCCGCGCTCGCTCCTGGGCTGCCGCGAGGATCTCCGCCCGCCCCTTCCCCAGCCTCCCGTTACCCGGAGCCGAGGAGCCCCTCCTCCCGCCTCGCTGTACCTCCAAGAGAACTCTCCGCAAGCAGGAAACGCACCGCCTCCTCCACGCCTGAACACCAGCCTCAACACGATTGGGCGGAGCCTAGAGCAGCGGCCAATCAGAAATCAGCTTTTGCAATGCGTATACAAGCTTCGCTAAGATTGGCCGCCTTCGCCAGGACTCGCAGAGCGTCAAGGGGAGAGAATCTAGGCTTTTAGCAACGGTTTAAGGGAAGGGGCAGAGGGACTGAACCGCTCTGCGGGGACGGGTGAAGATGTCCCAAAGGAAAAGCGACTGGAAAGCCAGAAGCAGCAGCAGCAGCAACAAACGACGGTCAGTACCAAAGATGGCCAAACCCCGGCCCTAAAGTCACAAATTTCATGTGTCACCCTTGAAATCACCGTAATAAGTACTATTATGGATTGCATTTATTCTGTCATTAAAGGTGTAGGGACCCTGTCTTTGGGAATCTCAAGGATTGTCTTCTCAACAGGGAACTTCAAACAGCAAGACACAAATGCTAGAGATATCACAACCTGAGACACACAAAGCTGCTTTAACCAACCAACAATAGAGAAAAAACGTGGGGGTAATAAGTTTTTGAAAAAAAAATTTATTGCAGCCCTTTATCCAAGTATCAGTCAATCCTAGCTCCTTACCTCTTGGTCTGGCCACCCTTGGCACGTGCCCTGGTGTATAAAGGGCAAAGACAACAAGGAGCTCCAGGAGAGGTAAGGCAAATTCCAAATTTGGGGCAGGGAGATAGCCTAAAAAGAGGCCCTTCTGGTTGAAAAGGGAGGGCCCTTCCCCCAGAGTGACAGCCCTTAATAACTTTAAAATAAATCTGAGTAGTAAAGTCAGAGCAGATATCATAGGGGAATAATGTAATCAATGGCTCCCGGTCCTGCCTCCACTGAAGAGATCCCTCTACTACTATGGGGGGGGTGGGGGGTCCTGCATGGGTTGGGCAGGGAGAAAGTCAGGAGCACAGCAATAAAAGAACAATCTCCTTTTTATTAAACATGATTTTCTGTTTCACCACACACTCCAGAAAAAAAGGAAATGGGGCTGGGAGTGGAGAAAAACAGGATGGGGGGGAGAGGGTCAGAGAAGGCTGTGGATGGATGGGGGGGGGGGGAGGGAAGAACCAGAAAAAAAAATAACCAGAGGTAGGGCAAGTCTCCCACCCTTAGAAGGGAGGACAGGGAGCACAGAAGAGGAGAGGGCCAGGAAACTTTGTACAGAGGAATCACCCCCCAGCCCACACACACACACACACACACACACACACACACACCCTGGATATGTACAGTACAAACCCCAGATAATTACAACAGCCAAAGAAGGGAAAGGAAAGGGGGGGGAGTAATTTAAGTGGGGCCTAAAGTAGGGGGGAGGCAAAGGAGGAAAGGGCACAGGGGATAAAATTTCACATATTTACAACTTCTATATACTATAAATTCGGCCCCGGCTGGGTATGTGAGGAGAGTGGAATTGTGGGAGAACTGTCCATACAAAAGAATAATATGGGTAGATGGGGCAGGGCAGTAGGGCAAGGGCCCCAATACCAAACAAAATAAAAGAGCAAGGCAAGGAAGGGGGATGGCAGTCAGGAGGAAGGGGATGCCAAGGAGGGGGGTTCCCTCCTCCCCCATGGCCACCATCCCCCAAATCTCATCCATCGTACCTTTCCCATCCCACCAAAGAGCTATGTACAGAGAGAAACACCAAAAAATTGTGGAGCTGGCGGTAAGAGAATGGGGGGAGGAAGGAGGGGAAGAGGGAAGCCCAGCCCTGTCCCACCTCCCAAGGGGACAGAGACACAGAAGGGGGCCCCCTACGCCACCCCACCCTCGGGGGAGAGAGACATGGCTTTTCCTAGAGTAAGTTCCCCCCTCCCCCTGGGAGTAGAGACCAAGAGGAAGGAGAGAAAGACAGAAGAGAGAGAGAGAGAGAGAGAGAGAGAGAGAGAGAGAGAGAGAGAGAGAGAGAGAGAGAGAGAGAGAGAGAGAGAGAGAGAGAGAGAGAGAGAGAGAGAGAGAGAGAAAGACAGAAAGAGAGAGAGAGAGAGAGAGAGAGAGAGAGAGAGAGAGAGAGAGAGAGAGAGAGAGAGAGAGAGAGAGAGAGAGAGAGAGAGAGAGCGCAGGAGGAAGGAAGGGAGCAGGAGAGAATTAGGGGAGGCAGATAAATTGGTGTCCCCATAAACATATACCACCCTCATAAACCCCAACCTCTCCCTGTTGCCTCAGTTCTCCCACCCACCCACCCAACACACCAGGGGAGGCTGGGGCATAAGACCCCTCACCCCGCTCTGGGACCAGCCAAGAGCAGATCAGGTGTGGGAGGAAGGGGAGAAGACTCCCATCCCCCCTGCCCAACCCCTCCTTCCCTGCCCCTAGTGGCCCCCTCCTCCCCATCTAGGGTCAAGGTGGGAGGGAGTGAGTTTAAGAAGAGTGGTGGAAGGAGAGGGAGTTTGTGCGTGCTGAGCCCCCCCAGGCGCTCCTGAGAAATCAAAGGGGACTGGGACCCCCATCTGGGGACCCCTCCCCATAACAAGGGGGGCAGGGGAGGCCAAAATGGGGGGACAGGAGGAAGTTAGATTGTCGGCTCTGGTTACAGCTAAAAAATCACCCTGAAGTTGAGAGTTTGGAGGTGTCACACCCCCAAGATGGGAGTGGGAACTGTCCCCCGGTTCTCAGGGGAGTGGGAATGAGGCAGAAGATGGGGATAGCACCCCAGAGTGGAAGGGAGATGTATGAGAGGCAAAGGCCCTCAAAGGAGGGCCCTGGGGAGACATACAGGAGGCATTGCCCCAGCAGAAAGGGAAGGAGTGTTTTGAGGGTCCCCAGCCCCCTCCCAGAAGAATGGTGGGTAGGGGTGGGAATCATTCCCACAGAGAAGTCAGTCCCTTGGTCCCTCGGCGACATCTGGTCTCTGCGGCAGTCGATGGTCCAGAGTTGGGGATGGTAGTGGTAGGATTGAGAGATGTCAATGAGGCTGGGTGGACTAGTGGTCCGTGGTGTTTCGGAACTCGCCGTTCTCTGTGATCTGTAGCCGGGGTGGGGGTGGCGGGGGTGGGGGAGCCAGGCCATTCCAGGGGGGGGCCAGCGTCACACGCGGGTTTGCTGGACCCAGGGTGGGAAGCTGCCTCTCCTGCAAGACACCAAAGAGGGAGAGCGCGAACTTATTGAGACGCTTCAAGGGGTAGTCATTTCTGTCCCCACCAACCAACAGTCCCCAACAACCATGGCTTCCACCCCAAACCCAGGACTCAACCTCCCCCCCCAACCCTCCCCATAAATCTCATTTCTCACCTTCATCAAAGAAGTTGCATCCTCTGGGGGAGGGGGAGAGGTAGAAAGGGGAGAGGAAAATATTATCCTTTCCTCCAGACCCACATTCCCCTGCACAAGTTGAGGGTATTTTAACCAGGGAGTCAAGCCAAGAAACTAGCTCTGAGGAATAAAGCACCCTAGTCTAATCTAGGCAGCTAGATGGTACACAGTATCATGTACAATACTAAGTCTTAAAGAGTTCAAACAAAGCTGAATTCAAATCCCACCTCAGATATCTTGTATAATCCTGGGCAAGTTACTTAATCTCTGCCTACCTCAGTTTCCTTATTTGTAAAATAGAAATAATAAAAGCACCTACCTCCCAAAGTGGTTGTGAGGCTTAAATGAGATATTTGTAAAAAGCTTTGAAAGCCTTAAAGTACTATATAAATGCTACCTATTATTCTAATCTTGCCTCCTCCACAACTAACCTAACCTCCTCTATACTCACCTGAATACTCATATCTTTGCCTGAATATACTCTGAACTAGGCTAGCAAGTTGGGGGAGGGGAGAGCTCCATACCCCCCCCCCCAATCTCATTAATCTGGATCCCCACTGACTTAGAATTTGTGATAATATGAACAAGACTGAACCAAAGTTTACTTATAAACATGAAAAGCTGAGCAAATTAATGGTAAAAATGTGACTGCATGGGGAGATATTTAACCTGTACAAAAGAACAAACTTTTCTCTCCTGTGTATTCATTAAATCAGGTTTCCTAAAGGTCTCAAGTAGGAAACTCTGGTAGCTTAGTTCCAGTCATTGTATTTTAAAATAATTAACTGCATTTCTTTAAAATACTCTATCACTCAGATATCTTTTATTTAAGACTAGCCTTCCCCAAATTATAATCTATTCCAAATTAGGAAGGGTCACCTAAATGGAAAGGTTTGAAGAGCACAGCCACTGTTGTGAGCAAATGGTATAGAAAGAGAAAGAGTAGCTATCTGTCCCATATTCTTGTATCAGAAATGATTAGGGGTCAGGGCAGTAATCCCTTCCCCTCCAATCTTTGTAGTTCCAGAAACCTGAATAGGCCTCACCATTTTTTTTCTGAGCCCATCTTCCCTTCAGTTATTCTCCTTAGCCTTAAAGTAAAAGAGGGATAGAGACAAAACTGGCGATTTCCCTGGTATAGGGAACTCTTTGGCAAAGAATCGCTTTAGCCCAGGCCATCCTGAATCCCCAAGTCTTTCCCAGCTTTCAGGCCTGTTCTCTAGCTACTACACACTGCCTCTCACAACCAAAGAGGGGCACCTAACTCCCAGTCTGGCTCTTATCCTCCTGATTCTTTTTGTTGGGAAAAAACGAAAGCACTAAGATTCTTCTTCTCAGGTCCCTCCTGTGGCTTTTTTTCTAACATGAGCATCTTAATGGAAGGGAAACAGAACCCCAGAAAATCCAGAAAAATTTGGTCCAGACTAAATTATTAAACCAAATTATTTCTGATTGTCTCTAGAGAGTAAGATTTGAAATATGAAGTTTATCTGAGAAATCATCAGATTAAAGTGAAAGGCAGAATTTATCACTCCTTCTACCCAAAGATCAGTTTCCCCTTTCTTTACCATAGGAACAAAGAGCTCCCATCTCACAAGGGCACCATTCCTTCATCCTAAACTGAGCTGCCTTCCCTCTCAACCTGCTGTGTGTCTAGAATATATTTTCTTGGAAAGTTGTCAGGAGAACAGATAATTGAGTATTTTAAGGAATCCTGAGTATTGGGGTGGGGGACAGGGAGGAAGGGAATTCCAAACCCTATCTTTCCTCTGGAGATTCAGCCGAAAACAGCCTAGAGGCATGCCCCCCCCATACACCCAAATTTGTAAAGTAGATGAGTTAGGGTATGATTTGATTATTCATCACTTTATAAATCACCACCAGGTTCCTTTTAAGTAGTGAGGTTCCGTATTTATCACTTAGGAACTACTTGCATATTAAAAGTAAGCTGGCAGATCTATTGGGGATCAATAAGAAATGAAAAGAAAATATCTTTATATTTCAGGTTCCCAATTGTTTTCACAGAATCATAGATTTAGAACTCAAATGAGATCTTAAGACTAGGAGAACTTAAAAAGTTCATTTAGTTGAAATCCTTGTTTTATAGATAAGGAACCTAAAACCCCAAAGAGAAGTAACTTGTCTAAAGGAAGTTTACACAAGGAAGTTAAGCAGGAGGTCTAGAATTTGAACCCAGGTCCTCTAACTCCAGATCCAACATTCTTTTCATTGGCTTCTCAGGTGTTAGACCACATTTATTTCTTCCTCCAAAGGCCACAGTAGGGGAAACCAACCAGAAAAAGCAAGAATAGGCAAAAGGGAGAAGGGATCTTTTTTTAAAACTCAGAATTAATACTGTGTATGAGTTTCAAGGCAGAAGAGTGGTAAGGGCTAGGCAACAGGGGTTAAGTGACTTCCACAGTTCACAAATGCTTGAAGTCAAATTTAAACCCAAGTCCATCTAACTCCAAGCCTGTGTTCTGTCTACTGTGCTAATTAGCTGCTCCTACAGAGAGGGGATATTTTACTTTCATGTTTTCATCTCTACCACCAGGCATCTCTACTTAGGGATAAATAAGACCATCAGATTTCACAGGAACATTTTTTTCCTGCCTACAAAGACAAGCATTCTAGTATTTGTAAGTGATTTCATATCCAAACATTTATCTGTCCATACTACCTTTTCAAAAGCAGCTTCTAGCAATGTTCCTGTCCCTTCTCTCTCAAGTCTCACTATTCCTTCTTCTCCAGAGTAATAATGCACTAGTATTACCTGAAAGTTCTCTGATTTAACTCTCTACTTCTAGCACCCCACACTTCCACTGAGAAATGGAGTCATAAATCTCAGATGCCTTCCATACTTCACATTTAAGAAAAGCTTAAGGAAGGAGGAAAAATAGGAGAAGGGGAGGGAGAGAGAAAAGGTTGGGAAGAGACATAGAAAAAGTAAAGAGAGAAAATGAGCCCCCCTCTCCCCATACACACCTACCTGCTGAATTCAACATGGTCCCTATGATAAAGGACCCACTATAATCCACCAGCCCTAGCCCCTATAACATTCTCCCCTTCCCCGACTTCCCAAGCTTAGTATTTGCACTGGTGAAATGGGGGGTGACAGATGTCAATGGGGGAGGTAGGACAAGAAGGATAAGGTAGTGAGGGAAAGGCTACCTTGGTGTAGTGAAAGGAGATTCTCTTTAGGGAGGAGGTTGGCTTGTGTATGGCGGTGTGTGGGGGGGGAGGGGAGGTTCGAGGAAGATTACCAAATGTATCAAGCAAGTCTCAGAGGGATGGGGTATTTCTGTGAATGCTATCAGGAAATTATCTATGGGGAAATGCTTTGGAACATTGGTTGGATGTCTGGATATAGCAGTGAGGAATCTGAAGGGCAGGCATTCCTTTGTATTATCCCAGGAAGGATGAGAATCACAGAAAAAAAATTCAGTGGATGTAAATGAATCTGGAAAGAAGGCAACCTCTCTGTGTGGAGGGCAAGTAATTGGGTATGCTATCTGAGTGAGAGAGGTCTCTGTGGGAGTGGAGGAAAGTGGGCTTCATGACCAACCTGCTGTGGTCCGGAGTCACCTCCCCCTGTGTCCTCCGCCAGTAGCCAAAGCGGAACCAGGAGAATTACCTGATGAGGAGCTGCAGGGGGAGAGAGTGGGGTCATGGGATCAGGGATTAGGAACCTGAAGTGTTGGGCCTTGGGGTTAATGGGATCAGTGGGTTGAAAGATGTAATGTCAGGGAGAAGTAAAGGTAGAGGTGGGGTGAGGTCAAAGGTCAAGATAAAGTTAAGGTCAGAGGGAAAATAGGAAAGTTAGATCAAGAAGTGTGGTCCTGAATGCTAATTGATGAAAAGGGAAAAGGTTTAAAAAGGTCAGTGTGGAGTGGCAGAGGTCAAAGAGTTAAGACTGTACAGTCAGCTAGTAATAAAATGAAAACCAAAGGGATGAAGGTTTCCCAGGGTATGCCCATATAAGCTCAAAGACTCTGGGAAAGGGGTATGATTGTATTAAGGACCACCTTGGGGGCAGCTGAAAGAGGATGTAGACATATGGAAATCATGAATCAGTAGCCAAGACAAGAGTTTATGAGAGGGATTATTAATCCTGCCAGGAACTCCTAAAAGATTCTGGCAACCTTTGCTATATTTCCTCCCATTATTTGGAATTATGTTCTAGAACTCTTTACCACAGAACAAGTTCCTAGAAGGCAGAATTTTCCACCTCTGGTGAGGACAGTAATATTAGGGCCTGAAGGAAGGGATTGGGATATAGAAAGGTCAGAGTACTTGACAGTGGATGGATGTTACCAGGAGTGACTAGGGCACAGACAATGGGATGAGAATGGGGTCACTGAAGGATTCACTAGGAGCACTGGGCACAGATAAAAGTGGGATGTCTAGGGAGAAGAATGGGTTCATGGGTGGCACTGGGAGCACAGAGGACAGTGGGATGGATGGGGATGGGACACGGAGAAGATAAATGACATTGTAATTTCCACCTGAGCGTCGAGCAGCCTCTTCTTGGGCTCAGGCAGCGGTTCAGCCATGGCGGGGTGGTCCCGGCGCAGCTCCTCCTCCACCAGCATCAGCCTGAAGGGACGGGCTTCAGTGGGGTTAATGGGGGGCAGGGTGCTCAGATCCCTCCCAGATAACACTAATCTTCCCTCCACCCCCAGAAACATTTACTCTCCCCAGGAAAACATCTATTCCCCTCAAAAATACTTAGAAACCATTTATGCAACTCTCACTATTCCTCTCTCTCCAAGGACTACAATTATCTGTAAAAATTCTACAGCTATCTCCTAACAGTTTCCTATCATTGGAAATAAAGACTGGATGACTACTAATCTGGAATGTTACAAGACTCATGTCAGAGTAAATGACTTCTTAGATCCCTTGTAACTCTTAATATGCTATAAAGCTATGACTTCTTGCCTGACCCTTTTGGTAACCACTTACACTGCATAAGGGACCTGACTCACTACAATTCCCCCTAGTATCTCTCCCCTAGCCCTAAGATTACTTTATATTCACCCAAGATCTTTCCTTAGAAATATGAGAACTGTCCTCCCAGAAATCCCTTATACTGAAAGCAGTTTCACTGCCCCCTATCCCTGGCCTTAAAGAGCATCTCTTCCCAGCATCTCAATCAACCAAGTCACCCTATCCTAAGGGCATTCCCTCCAATCTCTTCCATCCCAGCTCCTACTACTTCTAGTTGTGGTGAAGGTTCACAGGATTCTCTTTACTGAGAGCATCTACTGGAACAAGGTCCATAGTCTCAGGCCTAAGAATACTAGAGGCTGGAATTGTCTGAAGCTTGGAAGTTCCTTTCTGAAAATGAATAATCTACTCCTCTCCAGAAATAGGAGACAGAGGATTACGAGGTTTGAGAATCCTTGTTTGGGCTGGGAGAAGATAAAAATGATAATAATGGGTCCCTTCCCAGGATATAGGTATCCCCCAAAGAGGCAGTGAAGATTGTGTGGCAGTAGAGGGTTTTCTAATAATTAAGAGCTAAATTCTGTAATACCATAAGGGTTAGGAAACATTTTTTCCCCTGGGGGAATGTTTCTCCCTAGGAAGAGTTCTTCATTTACGTTTGATAGTTCCCCCTTAGCCAAGGGATGTAAATCTTTTCTGGGTGTGAGAGGCATCTGTCCTTGGGTCATCTGTGCCTGTTGGGATGAACGGGACTGTTTGTCCTCTCAAGGGAGGTAAGCACGATTCTCTTCTTCAGTCCCACTCCCGTGACCCTCCCCCTTCCCAGGCCGCCCCTCACCTGCCAATGATGCTCTTGATCTGTGAGTCCTTCTCCACCTGCTGTTGCCTCAACCTCTTCTCACTCTGCTCCAGCCTGGCCTGATACTGCAGCAGAATCTTGCTAGTCTGTTCCTCCTGGGACAGCAACCTCCGTTCATACTCCTCCAGCTTCCGGTTGGACATATGCAGTCGCTCCTTCAGCGAATGGATCTCCTCCTCGTACTCCTTCACCTGCCCGCCGGGCACACCACCCCGCACTGTGAGGGATAGCTCTAACCCTGACCCAACCATGACTCCTTTCCCTTCCCACTAAATCATTTAAACACTGCTAAACTACATTTTGTTTTGTTTTGTTTTAATCCTTACCTTCTGTCTTAGAATCGATACTGAGTATCAGTTCCAAAGAGAGATAAGGGCTGGGCAATGGAAGATAAGTGACTTGCAAAGGGTCACACAGCTGGGAAATGTATGAGACCAGATTTGAATCCATGACCTCCCATCTCCAGGCCTGGCTCTCTATCTAATGAAACACATACCTGCTCCCTACACTACATTTTGAAGAACAATCCAAACCCAGTGTTTTCAGTCCAGAACCTAACCACACACAAAGACCTTATTTCTTTACCTGCCCACTGAGTGCACACATACCCTAACTCTCACCTGCCAGGGGAAAGATCCCTACCTACTCTGACACCACACATTTTGGAATGGAAATAGAAACCTAGTAATGCTCACATAGGTGTCCATACAGGAACAGACACACATGTATGCATACTCAGAGAAAGAGTATATCAGGATTTTAAAAATCATCCCATCTAATCTAAGCCCTTTTCCCAGGAAGTAAAGCACTATCCCCAAATTTTTCCTAAAAAGCCTCTCTGCCTTAGGCCCAGAATACTTGGAAGATGGGAAAGGGAAAGCCTGTGTTTGACTCTCCTAGTTTGTCTGGGCTGTCTCCTTCCCCTGATATGTAAATCAAGAGTCCATTATTTCTCCATTCAAAGTAGTATGGAAGGTCTCAGTCTAAAAAAAGAAAAGTTCTATTCCACTGATTACAAAATTCTAAGTTTGGGGAGAACCCTGTCCATCTTCCCCCTTTTCAGGTAGCTTAGACTGAAAATCTTTCCTAGATATTCCCCTCAAGAAGACCCCTCATCTCAGTTCTCCTTAACATCTGGCTAAAATCTTTTCAATTCCACTTTTACCTACTGACCTTGGAGACTGCCAAGATAAAGCCTCAAGGAAACCTGGCCTGATTAACTCTTATTCTTCTGCTTTTGTCCTCCCCATTCAGCCTCAGCCTACAATCTTACTTCTAGCTAATATGCTTTCCTGTGAAGCACCCCCATATCCTCAGCCTCACCCTCCTGGGCCTGAAGCAGCCTTCTTCCTGCAGGAGCCTTCCTGATTAATCAATTTTCAGCATCTCTCAACCCTTAAAAGCATTTCAGCCACTTGTATATTAAATGCATTTGCCATACAGAGTTGCAACCCAATTTAGATTGAGATAATCAAATCAATTTTATATTATAATGGGGGCTCTTAAAAAAATTGAGGGGTTAGAAATAAGGAAATTGAGGCCTAATTAGGTAAAGTGGCCTGTCTGTTGTTACATAGCTAGTAAAGATCAGAAGTAGGATCTGAATGAACTCAAGTCTACCTGACTTCAAGTACAATGATTTCTCTACCACACTATTCTGCCTACACATGCTTGTCTTGTCTCCTCCAACACTGGTCACTCCTCAAAGGTAGGAGGCTCCCTATGTGTGGGGGACCATGTTTTACTATCAGACAGGAAACTTCCCAAGAGTGAGAACTGTCTCTTTAAGCTGGGAATGCCCTAAAAGCAAAAGATTATCTCTTCTTTTATTTCATCCCTGGAACACTCAACCTAGGACTCTATCTCTAGGGGTTGCATATTTCCCTTGTCCCAACTAGAAGTGATGACAGGCCACTGATGTGTACAATGGGGTCTTGGAGGACAGTTTGCTATATCGAGGAGTCTAGGTAACAAGAAATCCTAGTGGAAAGCTCAAGGAAGGGTCCACAAAGATAGATCTGGGATGGGGCAGGAAGCGTACCCTATCAAGCCGGCTTTCATCCATAGACTTAGAGTACTCCTTCAGCTTGTATTCTTCTCGCTCAATGTGCGCACTCTCAATGTCAGCTGACAGATGAGGCATGTTGGAGACCCAAGCAACTGTCCGTTCTGAAGCTGGCATCGTGGGGTTCAGTGTGGAAGGTGTCTGAGAGTGCTAATGTGTGTCAAGGGGGAAGGAAATATATATGAAACAAAAAATAAGAAACAATATACATAGCAAAAGAAGCACAGCTAGTTGAAGGCAAGATCATTCTATATATATATATATACATATTTATATACATATATAAAATTTCAAGCACTACCCCCTTTCAAATCTAAACTCTCAGCTCCAGCTCCCTGGCCTCAATTCCTTTCTCCCCCCTCCCACACCCATTTGAGTCACCCAATTTATCCTTTTGTCCTCTCACCTGTTTAGTGATGGAGGGCTTAAGCCCCCCACCCCCTCCTCCACCGCTGCTGCCCCCACTGCCCCCTCCTCCTCCCTCTTTGCTGAGGCTCTGTTGCCGGGGACGGGCAGGACCATAACTGGGTTCTGGTGACTGCAATAAGTTTCCACTAGATGGTCGGGGCTTCTGGGCAGCACTGACTGTCAACTGCTGGGATTTGCCCCTCTGCAGTGGGGGCTGCTGTCCCCCTCCTCCTCCTCCTCCTCCTCCTCCTCCTCCTCCAGAACCCCCTCCTCCGGGACCTGGAGGAGCTGGCCTCTGAGGGCCTATGGTGATCTGGGGTGGGGACAACATGTGCTGGAGGTTGTCTTGGAGTGAGAGCTGCCGTCGAGTGAAATCAGTGCCTGAAGGACCAAACTCATCACTGTAGCTGTGGCTATGCAGGATGGAGGCAGCAGGTGGCTTGGGAGCCCCAGAAGACAAATCCTCACTCTTGCTATAGCCATGGAAAGGAGCAAAGGTGTCCCCAGGGGGCTCCCCACCTCGGTGGTGGTGCTGGTGATGATGATGGTGGTGGTGATGAGAGGAAGGTGGACCATGGCCACCTCCTCCTCCATGGCCCCCTGGAGGACCAGGACCATCAGCTGCCATGTGGAAGAGTGGGTTCTGGAAGGACAGTGGGATGCGCAACTGCTGAGCAGGGACACCATCAGTGGTGACACCCATCTGGCTCAGTCGAAGGCCAGCAGCTGTAATGGAGGAGCCACTGCCCTGAGAGAGGCGCCCAGCAGGTGCAGGCCGGAGCCCAAGGGCAGCAGTGAGGGAAGCCTGGCTGGAATGAAGAAGGTCCCCAACAGCAGCCAAGTTGGAAACACTACTGCTATTGAGGCGACCACCCGGTCCATCACCCTGTAGGTCTAGCATTGATACACTTTTGTTGACACTTAGCATCTTCTGTTCTGGCTCAGTGATGTCTGAGCTACTTGTGCAGTAGGCTGGGGATGAGCGGGCCAAGGGTGGACGGCTCACAAAAAACAGGTCCTTACCCCCTCCAGGGGGTGGTGGTGGAGGTTTTTCCTTGGTTGGGGAGGGGAGGCGGGCCATGTCCATGGAGCTGTAAGAAGATAAGGAGAAGGGCAGGGGAAAGATCAAGGCAGATGGTGACTCTAGGGGGACCAGAAGGACAAAGCCCAACCTGAATGGGCAAAGATATACTCATGGGGAGAAAAGGGGCAACCTAGGGAAAAGAAGTGGGGGGAAGGGACACTGGGAAGAGGGAGGTGAGGGACTAAAGTCAAGGACACTAGAAGGAGAGAAATAGGAAGGATTTAGGGGAAGTAGGGGCCTAGGGAAAGGGGTACATGGGAGAGAAGGGGAAGAGGGCGGAGCTGAGGGGCAGATATGGAGGAGATGAGGGGGTTTCAGAAGGAAAGGAAAGGAGAAGAGGGACAGGGGGAGGGGAGAGCCCCTCACCTGTTGAGGCCTCGAACCATGAAGGACTGAAGGTCGATGGAGCTGGAGAGAGATGGATAGAGGAATAGACATAGATGGAGAGAGGGAGAGAGGAATGAGCACAGATGCACAGAGGGAGAAGAAGGGATGAAGGGCATGTATAGACAGAAGGAAAGTGATGGGTAAAGGTAAAAGGACAAGCATGGACGGACAGAGGGAAAGATAGTCAGAGACAGACAGCTTACTCCTCCCTCCAGCTGGGGTTGATTCCCACCCCTGCCCCAGAACTTGGTAGTAAGGAGATTCAGTGTCTCAAATGTTATGCCATTATCCTTAAAGATATCTACCTATGAAGATATCTGTATCAATTAGTATCTTAGTCTTTATTTCTTTTTCTCTACCACACAAAGTAGCTCTGCCAAACAGAGGAGTAGTCTAGGGTCAAGAGAAGGGATTCACAGTCTCCTGGTTAAGCACGTAAATAATAGGGAGGGGTCTCTGATGGAGGGATCCCTAGTGGGTAGAAGGTGAATAAGAGAGGATCAGGGTTCTCACCTGTTGAGGTCCCTCATCATGTAGCCCTGTAGCTCAGCAGATGGCCCACGAAGTACCATGGGCTTGGCCTGTAATCGCTCCCCTTGACGACTGGGCTGCCTCTGAATATGAGGATTCCTCAGTGCTAAGCTTATATCATTCAAAAGCCGTGGCAGTGGGCCCAGCTTTAGGAGTGCTTCCTAAAGGGAAAGGAAGGAGAAGTTAACAAGCTTTAAGAGTATCTCCAAGGTTGAGAAAGGAGTATCTATGACCTTTATGAGATCTGTCAGTACTTCATAGATCAAGACATGGACATTGTCAGGGGTGGAGGGTTAAGAGTGGTACTTTTTTTTTTTTAAACCATTACCTTCCGTCTTGGAATCAATACTGTGTATTGTCTCCAAGGCAGAAGAGTAGTAAGGGCTAGGCAATGGGGGTTAAGTGACATGCCCAGGGTCACACAGCTGGGAAGTGTCTGAGGCCAGATTTGAACCTTGGACCTCCTGTCTCTAGGCCTGGTTCTCAATCCACTGATCTACCCAGCTGCCCCCTAGGAGTGGTATTTTTAGGAGAAATCTGTGCCCAAGAGTCAAGTGCTCTCTGGAGCTAAAGGTATATAGGAGTATAGGGGTATAGGATGCAGAAAATGTCTTTGGAAGGCATCTTGAGGGGAAGGGTCTCTCACCTTGCTCAACTGTGGCAACACTTCCCAGAGCAAGGCATGCAGTGTGGAAAGCTCACGACCTAAGTCAATGTATCCCTCAAAGCTGCTGCTATTGGTGAGTGTGTCCAGGTTGGAAATCTCATATAGGAACTGTTGCATGGATCCCCACTCTAGCTCCAAGAATTCATTCATAAATGCCAGGTACTCTTCCTTTGAGCCAAACCTGAACAAAAAGTCAAGAGTTGAGGGTTTATGCACACATACTCACACACCTCTATGCTCTCTTGAAGATTTTGTGAGTGAAGAATCTACCAGGATCTCGGTTTCCCCAATGACACCCTGTGTATCATAGTTGCCTTTCCCCTTCATGCCCTCCCTGTGGAGTGTCCCTCACTTTGTAAAGTTGGCCAGGTTTTGTATGACCTTGGCGATGAGGGTAAGGGTACGTGATGTCTGCTCATCAGGATATTCTTGCATAAGGCCAAAGAGGCTGGGGGACATGACAGCTGGGCACAGGAAGCGTAGGAAAAGTGAGGCGCTGATTAGCCTGTCAGCAATATCCTCTCGACCCCGCTCTGCACATCGAAGTCGCCATGATGCAAAGACTTCCTTCAGCTCCCTCGGGAACACACTGGGGAAGGGGAGGGGAGACAGAGAGAGAAAGAGAGAGAGAGACCGGGACTGAGTCCCAGAGACCCCTCAGGTTCCAAGGAACATGCTGAGGGGGGAAGACAGAGTTAAGGGGAAAGACAGGAGGAGAGACAGAGAGGGAAGGAAGAAAGAGGGACAGTGGAGAAGAGAAAGAGATAAGAGTGGGAGAAAGATGGAAGAAGAAATGGAAGTGAGAAAAAGAGATATAGGAAGGTGGAATAGGGAAGAAAGAGACAGAAGAGTATGTGAGATAAAGCCAGGGGAGAAAATGGGGTGATGGGGAGGACAGAAACACAGACATGGGGGGGGGAGACAAGGATGGAATAAAGACGGGGAGTCACTTAAGATACAAGGTGCTTAGACCCCCAACTCTTGGATTACAAGGAAATAGGGACAAATGGTCTCAAGGCCTAATCTATGAAGCCCTAAAACAAACCAGAGCTCATTCTTTCTCCCGCCCACATCACTAACCCCCTGCCCCCAGCCAGAGCCAATTCCATCAGTACCTTAAATTCATCTTTTCTAAAACCATACTCATCATCTCTTTTTTAACCCAAATCACCTGCTTCTCCTCTTAATGATTCAATTTCTGTTAATGGAATAACTATTCTCCCAGTCACTCAAGCTTTAAGCTTATAAATCTTTTGATTCCCATCTATTCCCTACAGTCACCAAATCTGTTATTCTTTCATAACTTCTCTCACATCTCTTCCTTCTTTTCCATTCACACTGACACCACTTTAGTTCAGAACCTTATTGTCTTATGGACAGATCTTTCAATGCTCTTACCACCTCATATCTCCCCTTTCTAAGTGAAGCTATGCTCTACCTATAAGATTAATATCATCAACACAGCCCTTTGCTCGGAATTCACCAATAGCCTCCCTTTATCTACTGAAATTCAAACTCCTCTCCAGATAGGCCCAAGGCATTCCACAGTCTAGCTCCAGCTCCAGCTCCAGCCTTCCTATCCTGTCTTCTGGAACTCTTACATGCTCCCTAACAAATTTACTTGCTACTCCCCAGACACACCTCCATGCCTTTTGCCACTGCCATTCTCTCAGCCTACAGTGACCACCCCAGCCACTAATCTCCATCTATGGAAATCCTGCCCAGGTCAAATTCTGCTTCCTTCATCAAACTTTTCCTCATTATCCTATCCAAGAAGTGGACTCCGAACTTTTAGAGTTTAGAGTTATACCACTCACATAAGTACTTTTTTTGTTGTTGCTTTGTTTTGTCAAGTTTTCTAAATGAATTTGAATATTTCCTTTATTAGACTGTTTTCAGAGGGCAGGAATCATTTCTTATGTAACTTTTGTTTCCTTCACTTGCTCAATAAATCTGTGCCAAGTGAACCCTGCCCCCCCTCCAATGTCCCAAGTCTCACCAGTGGGAGTTGACCACCTTGCAGAGGGCCAACTCACAGCACATACGAAGGTTGGCCTGGTGTTCAGCCAGACTGGATGCCGTGCACTTAATGGGGTCAACCTCACAGTTCTCCTCAGACTCATACAGAGCTCGGATGAACTCCCCTGAGAGATATATCACATAGGAGAGGTCACAATCTTCAGGGTAAAGATAAAGGAAAGTGGCGTGGCTAGGGAAGTCAGTCAAGAAGTCAAATGGGTCAGAGGCTGGGGTGGGTCCTAGATGAACTAAATTGGGAAAGATTATAAGAGATTATAGTTGGAAGAGTAGGATTATTAGAGATAATATTTAAGTCCTGGGACTAAATAGGGATGTTGTGGTCTGGGGTTTTGGAGGTAAGAACCATACCAATGGCATCCTTGAGGTATTTCTGACCAATCAGTCTCAGATACTCTTCTATGGCTTTAGTAGCGAGTGTGTTCTCGCGGAATATGAGGTGCTCTCGCTCCAAGAATCGGTCCACCTCTGTCATGGCCATATCAGAAAGGAAATCCTGGGTACCAAGGAAGTGAAAGGGTCATTGTGAAAAAATGGTATAACCTCTGATTCTTCAGTCTGGCTCTACAAAATAACATTTGTGAAGACAAAAGCCCCCTTTCCCTTATCAGCCTCTCCTCTTCTACTCCCCGTGCTTCTGGATCTCCTTAGCATTTCTCCTCTTCCCACCTCCTCTCATATCAGTCCAAGTCTTACCTTAGCCTTGCCTGTACTCTGCAGAATGTGCACCAGGGCACAGGCCACCTCTTCTTTGCCCTTAACACCCAGTGCAGGCTCTAGTACAGCACACAGCATTCGATAGTGATTGGTGACATACTCAGCAAATTCCTTGTACAGCTCCATAGGTAGGATGCTCATCGTCTGATATCGTGCTTTCAGCCGAACAGCAGGACAGCCTCCTTTGCCCTTGCCCCCTGAGCCACCTCCTGAACCCCCTCCCCCTCCAGAGCCACCTCCAGCACCCCCAGAACCACCACTGCCTGCTGGCTGGCTGACAGGAAACCATTGCTCAGTGAAATGTCGGCCAGCCAAGCTGGCCACAGGCACGGACACCAGGCCCACATAGCCTGCTTTGTCTTTCTTGCGTTTTTTGTCCGAGTCACGGTAGAGATGCAGTCGAAGTGAGCGCACAGCTGGCAGGTTGTTGAACTCAAAGTGTTCACCCCAGAAAACAGTATCACCAGCAGCTGCCCGAGGTTTGGAGGTGGTTCGAGCATAGAGCATGTCATCCAGGCACAGTTCGCAATAATACCGCTTCTTGGGAGGCAGTTCCCGGGCCTCTATGATCCACAGCTTCAACACATTGTCCACACGCCGACTGTTGTCCTATTATGACAATAGAGAAGTATGAGACAAAGGAAAAGGGCTTAGAGGTACCAAACGTACTTTGTATAATGTTCTACACTTAGAAAAAACCCAGGGGCAGCTAGGTGGTTCAATGGATAAAGAGCAAGGCCTAGAGACAGGAAGTCCTGAGTTCAAATGTGAGCTCAGACTATTCCTAGCTGTGTGACCCTGGGCAAGTCACTTAACCCCTATTGCCTAATCCTTATCACTCTTTTGCTTTGGATCTGATACTTAGGTCTGAATCTAAGACAGAAGATAAGGGGGAAGGGGAAGAACTG
The DNA here is from genome assembly GCF_027887165.1 of Monodelphis domestica. Lineage (NCBI taxonomy): Eukaryota > Metazoa > Chordata > Mammalia > Didelphimorphia > Didelphidae > Monodelphis > Monodelphis domestica. The sequence continues at coordinate 269,823,603 of NC_077228.1, read as the reverse complement.
TTTTGTTTAGTTTTTTTTTTAATTTATCTTCCAAGTTGGATTTTTTGGTTTTGTTTTGTTTTTAAACTCTTACCTTAGAATCCAAACTGTGTATTGGTTCCAAGACAGAAGGGTGGTAAGGGCTAGAGAATAGACTTGCCCTGAGTCACACAGGAAGGAAGTGTCTGAAGCCAGATATGAACCCATAACTCCCCTCTCTAGGCCTGGCTCTCTACCTTCCTCCTACATTTGGATTTTTAAAATTTATATAATTAAGTACAGCTTAGAGGATATCTGATTTGGCAGCAATTCATGTTAAAAACAACAAAGCCTTGGAGCTTTAGTTAGTCTTATTTCATAAGAGTCAAGATTAGGGCCCAGATGCTAAAGAAATTACTATAATGTCAGTCAGGTTTTTAGGTTAAAGGAAGCACTGATCAGAACACTCCTAGAATACTTATTCAGTTTTGATACTCCGTTTTAATAAGGGCATTATAAGCTTCCAGAGAAAGGTAGTAAGGAAACAAGAATGTCACATGACAAAACAGTTGAGGGAACCCAGGAGAAAAAAAAGACTTTAAACATTGCATTTTTGAGCTCATTTAATTCCCTCATTTTACAAAAAAAACAAACTGTGAGACACAAAGAAGTTAATTGTCTTATCCAAGGCCACAGTGCTTGGTAGCAGCAGAGAGCCCCAGGTCTCCTAAACTGCAGGCCAGTGGTCTTCCAATTATAATGTACAGCATACTATCTTCAAAATTTTGAAAAACTAGAAAAAAAGGCGGGGAAGGGGGAACAGCTAGGTGGTTTAGTAGAGAGTCAGGCCTGAAGATGGGGGTCCTGTGTTCAAATGTGACCTCAGACACTTTCTAGCTGTGTGACCCTCTGTGAGAATAATTTAATCCCAATTCCCTAGCCCTTACCATTCTTCTATCTTGGTACTGATACTTTGTATCTTTTTTTTTTTTTAAATTAAAACCCTAACCGTCTATCTTAGAATCAATTCATTGTATTGGTTCTGAGGTAGAACAATAAGGGTTAGGCAATGAGGGTTAAGTGACTTGCCCAGGGTCACAAAGCTAGGAAGTGTCCAAGGTCTGGTTCTCTATCCACTGAGCTACCTAGCCGTCACTTAGTGTAGAGTCTAAGACAGAAGGAAAGAGTTTTCTTATTTAAAAAAAATCTGAAAGACCCATTTGAAAAAAGGAAAATTTTGTTTCAAGAACAAGACCAAAGTATGAAAGCTACAGGGACATGGATTTTTTTATTCAATGTAAAGGATGTAAGAATTTAAAAAATAATCATAGCTGCTTTATAAGAAAAGTCTTAATTTCAAAAGTAATGAACTTCTCATTAATTAAGAATGAGGCAGAAGCTAGATGACCCACCTGAATGGGATATGGTACAATGAAAAGACTTTGGAGTCAGGGGATTTGGGGTCAACTCCTGTCATCTGTTATCTGCTACCTGAGGGACCATGGACAAATCACTTAAACCTCTTTGAGCCTCAGTCTCATCTATAAAATAAAGGGTTTAGACTAAAAAGCTTCTAAGATATCTTTTAGCTCTATGCCTGTAGATCCTATCATGGCTGAACAAAGTCTATAGGATTGGGGAAGGAGTATGTGGAGGGCAGCAGTCGAGAAAAAGAGAAAGAGATAGATTGTCTTCCATTCTCCCTTATATCTCTCTTCTCCTGCATCTACATTTTTTCCTAGTCTTCTTTCTCATTTTCTTCTCAATACCTTGTTGGGTTTCACTGCCCTCTGAAGATTTTCGATCCATTTGTCCCTCTCAGCTGCAGAGCGACAGGCAAAACACTTAGTTCCTGATGATGTTGTCACCTGAAAGAGTAATGAACGGTACAGATAGGTGAGATCTCAAAGAAAAGAGAAGCCACAAAGGTGGGAGAACTCCTCCCCTAACCCTTTGTTCTTCTCCTCCCTCAGCTTTCTTCAGCTTCCCATTTTCCTTCCCTGATGCCCTCTAACATAAGCCCTCATCCCTTCTCTGGCTCCCCTCCACTTCTCTCCCAGCCCATCATCTGGCCACCACCTCAAAGCAGAACTCTTGGCCCAGGATAGAGCTGTGCACAGGCTTGATTATAGAGTCTTCATCCAGGTTGAGCTCCAAGGCTTCAGCTGCACTGCTAGGACTCAGCAAGGACTCATGGGAATGGGACTCCTTAAAACTTTGCATCAACCGGGCCCTGGATAGGCAATGGGAAGGGGTACAGAATTGAAACATACAAGGATCTTTTTTTCAACTAACTCTCCCCATGGAGTTGAGGGCATGAGAGCCTTTCCATCTGCATGTATACACTAGCCCCATCCCTTACACAGAGATATAGATACATAAAGACAGAAACACAGATAAATACTGGTCTCAGATTCATGGGCAGGGGGACTGGGTAAGAAGAATCTCAGGGTAGAGGAGAGGTGAGAATACCAAGCTGCTATAAAGACCTCTACATATTGAGAAATTTTGAGATGGGGGGGTGTCCAAAAATATACAACAACAAATACACAACACCTTAAGTTCATAGTGGGACCCTAACAGAAAACAGAACAGGATAAAATATGATATGGAAGAATAGAGGAGGGGAAGGACCAGAAATACTGCATGACCTCAGAGACAAGTAAGTTCTCAAATCAGGAAGACTTAAGAGGCAAAGAAATTGAGGATGGAAGTGCTAGGAAGATCTAGGAAATAGAGGAAGGAGACTGACAAGTCAACGTAAAAAGAGCAAAGAACCCAGGGGTTTTTTCCTAGTGAAAATAAATTTGGAAAAGGAAAAAATGAAGAGAAAGAAGGGAAGGAAGAAAGAAAGGATGGAAGAGGAAAGATGGGCAAATAAAAAGAAGAGAATATAAAGAGAGGTAACAAAAATGAAGAATAGGAAGGAGAATAGGAAAGATAAATATGAAAGAGAGATGGGAGATGAGAGAGGAGAGATAGACAAATTCCTGTTCCACATTTCCCATGAGAATGGGAAATAATAAAAAGCTTAGAGATACTAGAGCATGGGGACTATTGATGGGGAAGGAGTGGAGAGTCTTAGAGAAGAGGGAGGGGGGAACTCGGGTGTGGGAGCCTCCTAGAGACTATTTATAGCAGCCCCGTCATCTCTGGCTCTGGCTGCCGTCAGCACCACGCTCCCCCGGCCCCCCCGCCCCCGCGGCCAGGAATACCATGCCCTCACCCCCCACTGGCCCTAAATCCAGCTTTTTTAGGCTGAAGGGGGAGGGGGGATATGACTCACCTTATCCCAATCTTTCTACCTGCCCATCCCTGGGGGTGGGTAGACATGGGGGAAGGGTAGGATAGGGCTCTCCCTTGAGGGTGAGAAGGGGGCAAGGTGGGGAGAGACTCCAAGTTATGGAGACAGACACTGGTAGATTATCCCCTCCCTACCACTTATCAAAGGTACCTCTGTTCACCTATATATTTCTTCCTGGATCCAGCCCTTTACCTGTCAACCTATTTTTCCCCCACTTCATCTCAGCTTTATCCTTACAATCTATCCCCAACCCCCACCAAAAAATGGAAAACTTGTCAGCCTTTAAAATTACATCCACTGTCCTCACTCTGACCAGCCTTCCTATGAATTTCTATCCCAGCTTCATTCTTTTCTTTGTCCCAATATGTATTCCCTACTAACAGCCTCTTTACCTCAGGTTTTATCCACCTGTATATCACCAACACCCACCCATCTCTCATCCCCTCCTGTTTCATACCTTCCCTCTATCAGCCTATATATATTCAGTTTCACCTCACCTACATATATATGTATATAAATATATATAACCTGGATTTCCTATCATCTTTTCATGTCTATATAGACTACCCCCACCACCACCCAGATCACTATACCTATGTAACCCAGCACTCCATCCACATTTGTTATGTATAATCCCTATGTATTCATTGAGTTTTTCCTCTATTCTTTCCGTTTCCTTGTATTGCACCCCTCCCCATCACTTTCAGCCAGGCTTTCTCCTATAATCTCCACAATTTGTTTCCACAATCTGCCCCTCCTCCCATAATATCATGTCCATCTAGCTTGAACCCTCAACACAGTACCGGTCATGGTCAGCGCTGCGGAATCGAGGCAGGATCTGTCGAAAGCTGCTGGTCCGGTCAAGTTTGGGCTGCGACTTTGTGCGTTTGATGGAGCTTTTCAGCCTCCGGCTCAGGAAGCCTTGCTGGGGGTGGGTTGGGATACAGAGATTGGGAATGAAAGGGGAGGGGAGAGAAAGGCAAGGTCAGCAGTGCCCACCCACCTCAACAACGAGGGAGAGACACCTTGGGAATGAAGGGATGGGAGCCAAGGGAAACCTTAAAGGAAAAAGAACATCAAGCCTCCTCACAGTTCCTATCCACACATACCAGCCTAAATAAGATGGGAAGGCTGGTCAAAAAAGCACGGGACAGAGCTGAAAAGAAGGGATGTGGAGGAGGTGGGGACACAAGACAGACAGACAGACACACTCCTCCCTGCCCCCTTTCCCAGAAACCATAGATACCAGCTGAGACTGAGGGGGAGGGGGGAGCCTAGCTGGGACCACATCTGGCAGGGGTGCAGTCACTCACTCACCGAGGGCCGGAAAGGGGCCGCGGGGGCGGCCTCCATGCTGTATTGCTTCCCTCCAGGGACACTCTTCCTCCTGGAGCGACCCAGGTGGTATTCTGAAGGGGAGGTAGGAGTGAGGGGTAGGAAGAGAGGAAGGGGGAGAAATGTCACCCCAGATCTGTACCCTTGCCCCTAAACTCTCCCCTTCCCCCTCCCCTCCACCCCAGCCTCACCTACCCCCCGGAAAGCAGCAGGAACAGCAGCGGTGATGGCAGCGAGAAGGTGGGGGTAAAGAACTCGAGCCAGAGCCCCCAGACAAGGAAGGGGTGGGAGGCCCTATGCCTATCATTTTGGCTGGCAGTCAGTAGGAAGACATAGCTAGTGGGGTCAGAGAGATCCTGGGCAGTGAAATATATCTGCTGATTAGGGAGGCTGTCTCTCTGGTACCCTCCCTCCTATTCCTTCAGGGGACATAGCTGGAGAGGAGGTAGGTCAAATGTCAGTTCCCCTAGGCAGCTTGTCCCCCTCCAGCTAGAGACATCAACCTGCTCCTCCTTCCTGGGGGCCTTGCTTATTCAGAGTGCTAGGGCAGCCCCCCATTTCCCCCCTCCTTGGCCTGGGAAGGGGTGGGAGAGCTGTCACCAGGCCGATGGGGACCTAGAGGGGGTATGTGGGTTAGAGGAGGAAGGATAGAGATGGAAGAATCCTAAAAGAGAGAAATGGTTGGGAGTAAAATGGGTAGTGGGTAGAAGAGACTGATTCCACCTCTACTGCAGTAGTCAGGACTCTGGAGAGGGGGTGGGGAAAAAAGATGGACAAAGATGGGGAAGGGGAGAAGAAACTGAGGTTGGCTGGGGGGATATTGGGGCTCCCAAGTAGGGGGAAGGGCAAAGCAGGTAGGTTGAATGCCGATAAGGCTCTGACCCCCAGGAGGTTACTGGGGAATGATCAGGGGGGATGGATGTTGAAGCTAATGGATCCCAGGGAATTTGGAAGGCTAGGAAAAAGGTTTGAGGGAATGCAGAGGGGCTTAAGGGGGGATGCTAAAGCTCCGGCTCCAGCTCCAGAATGGCTGCCCAGGCCCAGGGCTCCCCCCACCCAGCCCCACAGTCACCACTGCAGCCAATGGGGGGGCAGGTGCTGCATCAGGGGCGGGGCCACCATCACCACAGCAACAAGAAGCTACAGGCTAAGGGGGGGGAGTGAGCAGGAAGAGCAGCAGTCTGTTAACTCTGTGTATCCCAGAGCAGTGAGAGGGGAAAGGAGGACCATCTTTTTTACTTTATAAAGATCTGCCTTAGTGGTTAAAAATTGGCCCCGAATGGGAGAGATAGCTTGCATGCACCTCTAAAATATCAGTGCAAGAGGCCTGCATTGACATATTAACACCATGACAGGAGAACATATACTTGGTTCTTTAGGAACATATGTGTGTATCATGAGGACACAACTGTACAGGTACATGTGTGGAGAGAACATGGAAAATATGTGAGACTATGTTTATCAGATCTACAGATAGCCTTGAGCACTGAAATATGGTAACACATGCTTAGACCCAGAAACATAGGTGAGCACAACATGGCAATAAATACATGCTTAGACTCAGACACCCACATGAGAAGTGCTAATGTGGGAATGTGTGCTTAATTGTGTGAATGCTATAACATGGGGACTATACACTTATTAGCCCTTTAAATACAAATGTGAGCCTGCTATAGGAAGACATATTTAACTCCATGAAAATACACAGCATCTGACATGCAGATAGACTGTAACCTTCAACACATGTCCCCACAAACAGAATGTACACATCCTCTATTCACACTGCTGATCCCATTGGTCCCATTTGCTTCTTCCTACCTCCTAAATCATGTTTACTATTCTATAAGGGTCAAGAACAATTAGCAAATTCATTACTCTTCTGTTTATACTTCAATTAAACATTTTTTTTAACTTAACAGGTGCTAAGTTGATTAAAGGTCTGATAAGAACCAATTCACATTCCATAACTATGTTAGACTACCTGGGTCTTTAGTATTCTAAAACTAGCTCAGCCAATACTTGTTTCAGTCTGAAACATCTCTAATTAAAACATAAAGTTTAACTTTAAACAAATGAATATGTAGTTTGGGGGAATTAAGCATAATCAGAAGAATTCATTAACTTGCTAATATTTCACTAGGCATTATAAAATAGCATCCCCCTATGGATCACAAGAAAACATATCTGTGAACTAAAAAACAGGTCACAGGTACACAGAGAAGACACATGTGATTATGAATAGGTACCCAGAAAGAGACACAGGAAGGCAGGGGCAAAGATGGACCAAAAGCACAGTTAAAAACACAGATGCAAAGTGAAAAAAAAACCAGCACATACATATGTATACATGCAAAGCATAATTCCATATCTCCATACCTCATTCCTACACAATGTACATACATACACCACCTACACAGACTTGTAACACAGGCATTGTGCTGACACCCACACATGTATACACCCCATGTACAACCCCATGTACACACAATTGTTCACACACACAATACACATATATATACACACACAGCAAGTACCTAGGCTACAAGCCCCACCAGATTCCTTAATCTTGCCATTACCTCAAAAGCTCTTCCCCCTTTCCAGTCCTCCAATTCCAAAGCCCTTAACCTTCCTTCTTCCTTTCTCCACCTTGCATCTCTTTGCAAGTAAGCCACTCTGGTCCACTTGCTGGTGGGAAGAGATGATAAAGGGGCCAGGACAGGATGAACAATATACAAATCATACTAGTATGCCAGAAGTAGTGGGACTTTGGGGAGGAGAGAGGAGGAATAGGGATATTGGGGACAAGATCTGTGCTGGGGACAGGAAAGGGAGGAGCTGGCAGACCTATACTGACAGTCACTGTTATGACAGGCCCCCACACTAATACAGATCCTGTTCCTGGAAGGCCTACAGTACTCCCCATTGCCTCCCATAGGCCCAAAGGTAGACAAATTGCCATCTTCCTTCCTCGCCTCTTTCCCCTGAAAGGGCTCTGGCTCTTTTCTCCTTCCCTTTCCTTTCCTCATCACTTTTTCTTTTCCCTCTCATTGTCCCTTCTCCTTTTATCAACAAAATTTAGTTTACTATCTCAGGCCTTTTTTTCTTCCAGTTCTAGGTCTAACCTACCCTTCCCTATCACCATGCCTCTCCTTTCTTCTTTATGACTTGTCTCCTCCCATCTCCCACCTTCCACTTTTCTCTGGCTATCATCTTCTTTCCTAGCTCTCTTCCCTTGACTCTCCTTTCTCTCCAGCTTTCTCCCTTCTTTCCTTGACTTTCTCCTCAAGCTTTTCCTTTTCCCCCTTTCCTGTCCAGATTTTTTTCTTCTAACCTTTCTCAACTTGCTTTTCCATTTCCCAGGTCAGGGGAAAGGCAGATCTTGCCTACAAATCTTGCCTTGGGCCCCCAAAGCTTCATTAATAGAAAAGGATCTTGGGCAACATGCCTGCACACTTAACCTGCTCTCCCCACCCTCATTACCCTCTCAACACACTTGCCTATATCCAGGCACACCCTGGACAACTGTGGCAGCACTGACAGAGACCCAGGCCAATACTAGCTCATTTATATACATATATAGGCACATGCCTGCCAGCAAGCACACTCAGAAGCCCTTGACATGGGACACAGAAGGCAAACCCAGGGATATATATTCGTGCACACAGGGTCAGAGGTGACAAGGCAGATGGACATAGAGAGGCATATATCATCTTCAGGCAGGGTCACTGGACCCTGCAGACATGCCACTGCACATTGAAAGCCTCTGAGAGAGACGATATGGTGACAAGCATGCTACCTTGCACAGTGGACATTCTTGCACACACAAGGAAGCAGGCACATACGTGCAATAATGGAGACATGAGTACACACAGGCATGAGCACACGCGTGGAGAAAGCAGAAACACACACCCAGGCAATGGACACACTATTCCCTCCACCCTCAGCTGTCAGGACCTCCAACCAGTCCCTCACTAGGGCTGACTGACTCTGCCCACCCCCCCACCCCCGCAAGTACCAGGTAACCCAACCCCGACGCCCCCCACCAGAAAATGCCCAGCACTCACCCCCCCACCCCCGTTACCATAACTCCCCCCACTCGGAAGATGCAGCGAGAACATGCGGAGGGAGCAGCTGCCGCCGCCGCCGCCGCCACCGCTGCCGCCGCCGCGCGGCCTCCCGGCCTCCCCCTCCCCCCGCGCGCCCACGCACACGCGCGCCCCCGCGTGCCCCTCCCCCCGCACGCCGCTTCCCCCAAACGCCACGCGCCCCCGCCCCGCCCGCACGCCCCAGCCCCGCCCTTACCTCGCACCGCCCCCCCTGCGGGGGGTCAGTAGGGAAGAAGGAAGAGGGGATGGGGGTCCCTGGGGGGGAGGGGCCCCCCGCCCCGAGGTGGGGCGGGGGTGGGGGGCTCGGAGGACAAGGGGGCGGTCTGGCCAGGCTCGGCTCGACTCGGCTCCGCTCGGCTCCTGCGGCCCGGGATGGGGGGCGGGGGCGCCGGGAAGGGCCGCTGGGGGGAACGGCCGCTTCAGGGACAGCCGCGGGTAACGGTTCCAACCGCCGCCGCTCCCGCCGCTGCCGCCGTTGCCCGGGCCCCGCCGCCGTTGCTAGGCGACCGCTGCTGCCGTGGCCGCCTCTGTCACGAGCCCCGTCGCCCGGAGACGGCGCGAGAGTTAGGGGGAGGGGGGACCCCCAAAACGAACTAGGGACCCCCAAACCTCCCCCCCACCGTAGGGACCCCCCCAACCACCGAGGGAAACGTGGGGCCACAGCTCCGCCCCAAGGAGGTGGAGTCCCCAAACATTAACCTCCACGCCCTCAAAGGTCCTAGGAATCTCTCCCACCATGGCCTCCCTCCACACACACACACTCGTGGGTGGACACTGTTCCACACGCACCAGCCCCCACAAACTCCCCCTCACTCAAACACCTTTCCCCAAGTATACTCCTATATACATTTGGGTAGACACCCACTCATCCACAGGACACCCCCCCTCACAAACACACATACACACACACCTTTGGGTGGATCCCCCACATGGACCGTCCCCTCGTTGAAAGACAGCTTCCACCCCGCAACTCCCACAGCCCACCCCCATGGCCCTCCACCTTAGCTTGCCCGGTCCCACACAGAGAGACCTCCCCCAACGGGAGGATACACCCTCCCCCACAGCTCCACACATGAGGACAACCTCCAGCACAGCCCTTCCCCCACAAATCTCACAGAACACACACATACAAACACCTTTATGGATGTCCACCCACTTCCACAAACACCTCCCAGAAAGACCAAGATCAGACTCCAGACCCTGAGGACACAGGGTAAGGAGAGGACGGGGGGCAAAGGATAATGGAGGAGGGGGTGGAGTAACTGGGGAGCAGGTGGACAAGAGTAGGGGATAAGGACTTTATAGTTTATAGTGGATGATGGGCACAGGGTTCATACATGAAAATGCATCGTGTGTGTGGACATCTTGGACACACTAGGCACACAGAGCAAAATTTACATAGACATGCCACACATATCTATGACAAACACATCACATACTTCAGAGACATATATATGAGGGATATGCCATACACAGATCGCTGCCCACACACCCTAGATTCTTCATGGGCAGAGGCTTTGAAGGCATGTAGATCTATACAATCATTGGACCCAAACCAGCATGGTTAGGATCTCAAGGGAGCTTGTGAGAGGGAGTGATAGGATGAGCAGAAGGGTTATGGGGCTGGACATCTGTTTTTTGGTGGTTTGGTGTTTTTTTGTTTGTTTGTTTGTTTTTAAATGAAAGGGACTAGGACGCATGGATCCTCGAGGGAATTGGGAACTGTGAAGGAAAAGGGAAATGGCCAAATATCTGGATACTAAATACCTGGGTCCTAGAAGTGGAATGAGGTAGAGGGGGTAGTGATAAAGGCGGAGGGAGGGTGGAGGGATGGGGGGCAGTTATGGAGGTGGGGGGTGGTTTCCGGGGGCTGAGGGCGGCTCTCTGCACCTTGGCGGCAGGATCTATGTTCTCTGCCTTCATCTCCCCTCACCGTTCCCATGGAAACCTTTTAAGCGAACTTCTCAGGAAGACAAAAATCTTTTTTTAAATGACTAAAGAGGGGGGTGGAGGGGGGAAGAGGGGGGGAGAGGGAGGGAAAGAGACAGATGGAAAGAAGGAGAGAGTTGGAGAAACCGAGATAGAGGCAGAGGTACAGAAAGACAGTCATTCAGAGGCAGGGTTACAGAGACAGAAGGGTGATGAGTTGAAGAGACCTGATGGAGGACAAGATGAAAGAGGAAAAAGGGGGGACAAATGTGGAGGAAGGAAAGGGAAGACATATAGAAGACAAGTCAGAAAAAAGAAGACATTGGAAGAAAGGAAGACTTGTAAAAAGAAGTGAGAGAAAAGAGAGAATAGGGTTGATTCACTCACAAACCAGGGGCCAGTGCAATCCAGTGGCCAGGTTGAGGAGGGGATGGGGGGAGGGAGGACAGAGCCAGAGGGCTGGGAGAAAAGCAAAGAGAATATGGATAAAAGGAGTAATGAAGGAACTAGGTCACTGTCAGTAGGGGAGCATTGATGACCAGAACCAAGGGGAGATGGGGAGGAGGAAAGGATTCTCAGGACAGGAAGCATAAGATCTGGGGAGACTATTTTTATAAGCACCCAGAAACCAGACAAACCTCACAGTTGGGGTGGAAAAGGGAAGGTGGAGCCAAGACATGAGCCTTTTATCCCCCACCCTACCCCAAATCAAGTAGACAGATACCTTCTTTGAAGCCTTTTGGAAGTATAAGAGCCTTCTCTCCTATGGTCCTCTCCCCAAGTCTGAGAACCATCTTCATCAGGCCACCCTCCCACACATCACACACCCAGATCCCACCCTTTAGCCTTCTCTCACACAGTTCCCTCTCTCTGGGGCATGAGAGCTTTCTCTTCCAAAGCCCCGTACCATGTTCGCCATGGGGCCGGCCCTCCACAGGCACAGAGACTGTTCGTCTCAGTAGTTTGTTTCGACTGGATTCACTCCTCCGGTCCCGAATCAGAAGGGGGTGTATCTAGGGGATGGGGGATATGGTAAGATCTCAGTGGCCCACATTCTCTTTCCCCCCTCCCCAGGAAAAGTATTAACATTTCTCAATAACCATATCCTATGTTTGTCTGTGGATGGGTATATTCCTTTCCTATCCTTTATTCCCCATACCACCCCCCTTTCACTGTTCCCTACCTCCTTCATTTCTCTTCATACAGCCTTTCTTAGCCTTGCTTTCAATTTAGCTAGGATTTTATGCTCACCCTAGTCCAGTTTCCCCTTGACCTTCAGTTTCCCTCATCTTCTAGAGTCCCCACCCCCACCCCCCTTTACTGCTTGTCACGGGGGCAGCAGAAGCTGCATTTATAATCAAGATCACAGCTTGTTTCCCTCCCACAGCCAGGCACTCGTCCAGACTGGGACCCAGCCCTCCCTTCCCCAAAGGCCTTGGTCACCTCCCCCCGAGTTCCTCTCTACTACCTACCTGGTTCCCTCTATCACCTTCTGACCTCTCCCTATCCTCAGGCTCCATTATGTCTTCTTATTCCTAGACCTCACCCTTAGATGCCCTCCATCACCTCTCTCTTACTTCTTCCCAACACTTCCAATTCCTTCTAACAACCTTTGGCCTTTATCTCCATTATATTCCTCCTCAAACCCCCTTCCCTAACCATCTCTTTTCTTCACCACTAGAGGCCAGTATCACTTCCCAGCTATCTCCCAATCTCCCATAGGCTCCTAGGTCCCTGGGCACACAGTTCCTCAATCCACAAACCCCCATCCTCAGTTTTCCTACTCCCTTATCAATCCTTTTTTGGATTACCTTGGGCAGCCCCTGAGTATTATGGGCATACTTTGATCTCTCCTGACATTACTCCCCCATTTATCCTCCCATTATCCTTTCTACTATTCTACCATCATCACTTTCCAATTATATCTGGTCACTTCTCAATGGACTTCCTTCTCTCACTCACTGAAACAGGGACCCAGCCTTTCCCAACACTGCTAATGCTTCCAATTCTTTCACTTCAGCTCTCACTCCTGATACCTTCCAGTTACTCTACTTGACCCACTCACTTTTTTTTTAACCCTTACCTTCTGTCTTAGTTGCCGAGAGTCATGCAGCTAGGAAGTATCTGAAGCCACATTTGAACTGGGTCCTCCCAATTCCAACCTTCTATTCCACTGTGCTACCTAGTTGCCCCAGATCCATTAACTCTTTGACCCTTCAACCTTCAAATCATCCTTTTCTTCCTCTTGCTCTTCATCTCTTCCCCATTCAAGCCTCTGGCCTTAAATTTCCCTCTACTCCCCAGTTCCCCTAGCAATTTTTTCATTCTTCTATTATCTATCACTTATAGTTTGGTAGGGTCAACTTTTCTTTTCCCCTAGTAACTCCTTCAACTACCTCTGCCTTCTCTGGCTACCTAATTCACTCTGACATTCCCTTTATTAACCTGGTCCCTGATACCCTTCAATCCTATCTATTCCTTTGCTCCCCTCCATTCACCTGAATCATCAGGACACTACCTTCTTAATATTTTGTACTCCACACTTGTCCCAAAGTCACTCCACTCCCCTAAACAGTCCTCTGTTTAGGTGCCCATATATCACTCCTCCCCACTCTTTTGGCTCCTAAATCATCCCTTAGCATCTGATCATTCCCAACTCCCTACTGACTCCCAAGTCACTACCTCTTACTCCCATCTTCACTTTTACCTCCCTAGTCTCACAATCTAATCTCTACTACACCCCTTATTCCTAGTCCCCTTTCCTTACTCTTTGCTCCATAGCCACCCCTAATTCCACAGATCAATGATTTATCTAGCCCTCAGGATCTTACTATTCTGCTTTATTCTTCTTTTCTTCCCCTTGTTCCTTCTAATGCCCCAAACCCATAAAATTTGTCTGATTTACTCCAACATTCACTCAACTTTCCCTTTCTGTTAATTTTAGGCACTCTCCCAGGCCTAAATACCCAGCCAATTAAAATCCCAGCCACCTCCACTGTTGTACTCATTACTCTAATCCTCCATCCAGCAGACAAGGTCTCAATTCTGTCCAACCCTCTCCCTAACCCATCAATCCATTTAAAATCTCCATTTTTTACCTAGCATACCTTCCCCATTCTACCTGGTATATTATCTTGTCCCCATGATGGTGAAGAGATGAGATATAAAGGTTCACCTCTAAATAGGACTCTCTCTCCTCTAATACTGAGAAAGCATACAGACAACTGTGTAAGTTGAATGTGTATTCTTTCTTGCTTTTCTCCTGTCTCATGCTTCATCCCTTCTAATCTCCCCATCTTCATTTGTCTCTTTCTCTGTTCTACACCTTATTGTCTTTCCCCTCTAAATTCAAATACTCTTTTTCCTCTCTCTGTTCCCCTCCCATCTAAATAAAACCTCTCTTTCTCCCTCTCACCTCCTCTTCGTCCAGCATGAGCAGTTGATTCCCCGAGATGATGCAGAATCGGGGGTTCCAGCCAGGACGTTCATATGGGGAATGAACGTACTGGGTTCTGTGCATAGGGGGTCCCCGTACATCTAAGAAATGGATAGGAAAAAGAGAAAGGTCAAGGAGCTCCACACACAAATCTGGGAGACAAATATAGAATAAAGGAAAGTTTACATATTTAAAGGATAATAGCACTGTAGATAGATATAGAAAGGGACAGGATTGGTAAGGAGACTACACATTTTGGGGGACACATGATGGGAAATCTGAAAAAAAACCTGAAGGAACACAAGGGGAACTTAAATACTGGAGAAAACAGGGAGGGTGAAAGAGATTCTATACAACTAGGTGAATATGGGAAATAAGAATTTGGTAGGGACCGGGATATACAAAGAATGCCAGTATTTCGAAAAGGTAACTATGAGGGGAAAAAAACACAGAAGGTGGTCTGGGGTAGGCTGAGAGGGATTAGTGGAAACACAGGTCCATTTGAATGATTTAATAAATAAAAAAATTAAGTGCTTACTATGTGCAAAGCAATGTGATAAGCACTAGGAATAACAAATGAAAGAATAATAAGGGATTGTACATTTGAAATGAATATAGAGTTAACAGAAATGTATCTGGGAAGAGTGAAGATGTTGAAACACCTGGGGAATACAGTGACATGGGAGGGGAGGGGGAGGGAGAGGGAGAGTGCACATTTGGGAAGAGTGAGGGTGTCCCAAACAACTGGGTTGTGAAAACCAAACTTCTGGAAAAGGAAGGAGGGAGATACCTGTAAGTCTCAGGAGAGATGGAAGCCATCCCTTCCATGGCCTCCTTAGCCTTCCCAGGTCCCTAGGGACAGTTTTGTTTCCTTGGGGAGTGGAAGGGAGGAGGGGGAAGCTCTTATCAGCAACTGGCCCAGGAGTTCAGGTCCTTGTTTAGGGAAGGAGGAGAGATGAAATCGGCCTCTTAGCACCACCCCTCAAAAAAACAGTAACATGAGCTCAGGGAACTGTCCCTGCCAATATCTATGGTTCCTCCCTCCCAAATGATTGGAGAAGCAAGCCCTAATATAAAATATTCCCCAGGACACAATATGGAGAGATGGAAAAGGGAATGAAAGGCATCAGGAATACCATATCTCATGAAAGAAAGTGGGACTCAGATCTGGGAAGAGGACATCTGGGGGAAAAATATGGGAATCTAGACCTGATGACCTAAAGTGCCCCCCTTGTCCCACTCTCCTAGCTTCATTGCCCCTCAATTGCAACCCAGCCTAACAAATCATTGCCACGGAGGATTAATAAGAACAGCTAACATTTCCATATTGCTATAAGCTTTACAAAGTGCTTTACATGGGATCAGCTGGGTAGCTCAGTGGATTGAGAGTCAGGTCTAGAGATGGAAGGTCCTGGGTTCAAATGTGACCCCAGATACTTCCTAGCTGAGTGACACTGGGCAAGTTACTAAAACCCCCATTGTCTAGCCCTTACCACTCTTCTGCCTTGGAACCAATGCATACTGTTGATTCTGAGGTGGAAGGTAAGGGTTAAAAAAAAAAGTGCTTTGTATTATCTCATTTGAACCTTAAAACAACTTTGTGAAGTTTATATTATAGATATTGTCCCCATTTTACAGCTGAAGAAATTAAGGCTAAAACAAGTTAATGAAACTATAGGATATAGCAATGAGAGAAATCAGTCTTAAGGTATTAGTGAAAGAAATGAGGCTACAGTGGTCAGACTGAGAGAAATCAGCTTAAGGACACTAAAGTGAAAAAAAAAATGAAGCTTTAAGGGTATTGGAGGAAGAAAAGCAACCTCCACAAGGAAATAAAGCTGCAGGTACATTGTAGTGAAAAGCAAGTTTTAGACTCCATGTCATATAAGGCACTTGGTCTGATTATCTTTCCAAAATCCACTTTCCTTCATGGCCTCTTACTCATACATTCAAAAATGTTCCCTATCCTCCAGCATTTTAGATTGATTTTTCTGGATTAGAGGAGTGAGGAGGTAGGAAGCAAGGGATGATTTAGAGTCAAAGGTAAACCCTCCCCAACTACAAACACAATGAACCACCAAATACCCTAATACCAGCCACTCTCATCAACTACCAGTATTCTAATACTTTGCAGGCATGAAAAACTACGTAGACACTCTGATACCCAAAACATGTGAATATTCTACATCCTAGTATCCCTATAAGCACTTCAGTACTCCCTGGGAGGAAACCTCCCATTCTTCTGAGGGAGGGGCTGACTGCAGCAAAAGGGAGGAAAGTCAGAACTGAAGAAATATTTCTTCTTTTGGAAGAAGTGAGGGAAGGCATGTAAACTCATCTGCCCAATCAGGGTTCCTATCCCTTCCATTAACTCTATCCCTTCCCCCTCCTCATAGTCCCTGGCCATGTGTCTAGTCTAGAAAATAGGCAGGGGCAGGACAAATCCAGCTGAATCAAATGGGGGAGGGGGATGGGGAGGCAGTGTGACGTGATAAGAGGAAGGGTCTTATAGTGGGGGGTAACCTCTACAAGTAGTTAAATGTGAATTCCTGTACCCTTAATCTCATCTTCTTGACCCCCCCACTCCACCCCCCACCCCAAACCCTAGAGAATAACCTAAAGGAGTCAGAGAGGAAAGGGGAATGAGATAAGGAATGGACCATTAGAGGTGAGAGGAGGTAAGGCATAGCTAGGCCTTGGAGTAGAAGATAGGAGGAAAAGAAGAAAAGAGAATATGATAGGAACTAGAGAATATAAGACAGACTTGGGAACAGAGGCAGAAATAAGTACACCTTGGGAAAAGAAATACCATGAGATAATTGGATATGGACTAGAGAAATAGATGAACATGATAAGAGAAGAGGGTGAAGGAAAGGAAGAGGGGGAGGAGGAGATTAAGAGGATGGGACAAATATAAGGGAGACACCAGGTGGAGGAGAGATATAAGGAACGGACACCAGGAGAGGGGACAGATATAGGGGATGGACATAAAAGGGAACTAATATAAGGGCTGTACACCATATGGGGGGGGGGGGGGGGAACGGACAGACACAGGTGATGAACACCAAGGGTGGGAAAAGGACTGAAGAATGAGAAGTGGGGGGAGGGGGAAGGGTTGTTGGTGGTGAAATGGAAATAAGGTAGGACTACAGTTCTATCTCATTGGTTAGGGACTTGGGGTGGGGGGAAGGGGGAGGCCCAGTTCCCCACCTCCCAGTTTTGCTTGCTACCAACCCCCCCATCTGGCCCTCCCTCTGCCCTGGTCTTCCCCCTCCCCCAGCCCATTTTCCCTCCCCACTCTTTCCTCCCTCCATCTGGCCCCTCCATTACTCCCTTTCCCCCTCCCCCTCCTCCATCTGGCCTCTTCTCTCCCTCCATCCTCCAGCCCTTTCTTCCTCCATCTACCTGGTTCTCTCACCCCTCTTCTCCATCTTCATCCCTCTACCCCGTCTTCATCCTGTGCCCTCTTTTCCCCCCTACCCCTGCCTTCTAATTTCTTCCCTTCTCTTTTCCCTCTCCATTTCCATGTCCCTCCCCTTTCCTAATCCCCATATTCTTATACCTGTTCTCCCTTATACCTTTCCCTTAAGGGGGTCTCCTCTACTTCTTCATCCCTTCATTTTAATTCTTCTCAATATTCCTTCCAAGGCCTGCTTCTGTTATTCCCCTTATCCCTTCATCTCTCCAGCCTCCATTTACACCCCCTTTCCCTGTTTCCCCCCACGCCAGGCTCTCCGGCCTCTCCCCTTCGTTCCCCCTCACCCCAGGCCTCCTCTCTCCTCCGCCCCCTGCCCCTCCCCCCTCCCCCCTCCCCCTCCAGATCCTTTCCCCCTCCCCCCACCTCCGTACCTCTGAAGGGGGCATAGGACATCGCGGGGATGCTCCCCCGATGGATGGAGGCTCGAGACCTGCTCATCAGGCCTGGGGGGGAGGGGGTAGGGGGGGGACAGGGGAGAAGGAGAAGAGAGAGAGGGGGAGAGAGAGAGAGGGGGAGAAGGAGGAGGAGGAGAGAGGAGGAGAGAGGAGCAGAGAGGAGCAGAGAGGAGGAGAGAGGAGGAGGAGGAGGAGAAAAGGAGCCAACAGCAGCGGCAGCAGCAGAGAGAGAGGGGGGCGGGGGAACAGAGAAGAGAGAGCAGGAGGAGGAGGAGATGCACTGCAGCCCCCACCCCTACCCAGAGAGAATCAAAGATAGGGACCCCTGACTCAGAAATTGAGATGCCAAATAAATGAGACCCCCGACACACGGAAGGGAATGTCATGCAAAGAGACCCCCGACCCAGAGAAATATGGGTAAGAGAAACCGGGAAAAAGATAGATAAGAAAAACCAGATATGGAGAGACCTAAGATGGAGAGACCCCAGACCCAAAGGGAGAACTAAGGAGAGATCACAGCCCCAATGAAAGAGATCTAAAAGATATCAGACCCAGAGATCCCAGAGATAGACTCCAGCCAAGAGACAGGTCTCTGAAACGGGAACCTAAGACCTAAGAGGAGATTTCAGACTCTGAGAGATCTAAGAGACCAAGCCCCTCTGATGCAAAGAGAAATTTCAGAGACTGACATTCTAGACCCAAAATAGATTCCAGATTCAGATAGAGATGGATTCCCCTGACACAGATCCCTCTAAACCAAGACAGACATTAACTCAGTGAGATGCCTAATCCAGGAGAGACCCCAGACCAAAGAGAATTCGTAGAAATAAAGACCTGAGAACCTGCAACAGATACTAGGGACCCCCTAATTTGGGGGTGGGAAGCTTTTTTCTCTGAAACCTCCATTTATGTAACTTGGGCCCCTCTCCATTTTTGGGTCATGAGAAGTGCCTGGGCCCCAGGGAAAGAATGTAGGACAGGCCCTGGATCCATAGGGGATGAGGGTAGGTTAGAGACCCAGAGCAGGGTGGGAAGAAGAGGGCTGACTGAGTGGATGGAGTTCAGAGAGGATGGGAGTGGAGGTTGTGCTGAACTACCATATCACTTTTTCATATGTGATCTCCCCAGGATATTCTCTTCCTTTTTCTACCAGTGTCCACAAAGTTGTAGTCTAGCTCAAATGCCATTTTCTCTTCGTATTTCCAACTCCCTGTTGTTCACAAAGGGCTGGAGAGAATCTTAAGAGATAATAGAAGTGGGTCTTGCCCAGTGACTTGCTAATTTGTGGTTAATTTGCTGTTCAGTGGTGTCCAATTCTTGGTAAAGATACCAGAATGGTTTGCCATTTCCTCCTTCAGTGGATCACCTTTAGTCAGCTAGTGCTGATTATTACCATGAAGCAAATAGGGACTGTGTCTTGTCCAGGGTCACACAGGAAGTGTCCAAGGCTGGATTTGAATTAAAATCTAGCAGGTTTCTCCTGACTCCAAGCCTAGTGCACTATCCACTGCCCCATTTAGCTACTCCACATGACTAATAAGGGGCTTTAATTCCAAGGCAGACTTTCTAACTCCAAGGTCAATCTCCATTTTCTTAAATTCTTCCTGTGTCTCGGTTACATTCCCTATTTATTTGAGTGCAGATTATTCTCCCCATTAGATTTAAACTCCATGAGTTCAGGGAGTATGATTTTACATCTTTCTGTCCATAGTTTCCAGCAGCACTGTAATTGGTGCTGTTTGTTGAACTTAATTTATTTGAACTGAATTGTATTTGTGATAACACCTATTTCTTGCTAAACTTTAAGCTCCGTGAAAGCAAGAAATGTGAAGATTATCTTTATTTTCTCTGTGCCTAGTGGTGTCTACACCACAAAGGTGCCTACCAGTATACATTATACCATGCCAAGAAACTTTAGGGAAAAAGTCTTGATATTTTACAAAGTTGCATGATACTCAGGGCAAATGACTTTGTCCAGGATCACATAGGCTGTATTTGAACCCAGGTCCAAATTCATCACTATGTACATTATGATAGCATTTCTATAGTTAAGATTTGCAATATCTCCTTCAAGTATCATAATCCTGTGGGATTGGTGCTATTATCCTCATTTTACAGGTGAAGAAACCTGAGACTGAAAAGTTAAGTGGTTTGCCTAGGTTGACACGTTAAATGTCAGAATTTTAACTATCTTAACTGACTCTTAGGGTACTATCTGCTGCATCTTAGCTTATATTTAAGGATTGAAGTGCATTTTCCCCCCACTGTAACTCTTCCAGGTTAACAAGTGTTATCCCCTTTCCTATATAGTTAAGCAAGACTCAGAGGCTAATTTGTTCAAGATAAGTCTTCTGAATCCAAGTCCAGTATTCTTTCTACCGTTCAAAACATAGCAAACACTTTAGAATGTTGAATACTCCTCAACTAATTCTGGAATCCTGGCTATATTGGTTACATCATGTAGAATTCGGTGGCTCACACAGCTCTGAACGCTTCCAAAGCCCTTCTTTTCCTATCTTTTCACACTTGCCCCCTTGTTTCTAGACTTTACCACTTCACCTTGTCTAATAATTATTCTTTCCCTAACACTAGCCAATTGAGTTTCTACTGGGTCACACCTAATACAATCAAAAGTATTAAAGAGCTCAACTCTTTCAGTTTGTGGATCAGGAAAATGAGGCCAAAGGGAGGCGATTTGCCCAACATCATCCTAACCCCAACACAGAAGTCTAGGTCCTAAAAGAACTGGATGGAATGGTACAGCCGTCTCTTCATGTAAGGTCTAACTATTGTATTGCTGCTATTCGTCTTCTCTTAACTCTTTCAGACCTAATCTTCTCACTCTGTACAGTTTTACTGAGAAGTATCTCCACCAAGTTCCACTACAAATTTAACGTTAGGATGCTTCCACACTCTCCAACCCAACACTGACGCAGTGCCTGGGAGGAGTTTTCTGCCCCGATCCCTCCGCCCCAAACCCATGTCACATGGTTTGAAGAATTGGATTAGGATTGGCCCACTCCCATCTCGCGCGGAAGTCGTACTTTGGCTGGGAACGACGTTAACCCTGCTCTCCCCTTCCCTCTCCTCCCTTTGTACTGTCCTCGACATCCTCCAGCCTCCTGTATCACGTGACAAGAGAAGAATTCTACAGTCTAATTCTTGGGCAAATAGTTTTTAACGGTCATTCAGAGGCGGGGAATGTAGTGGTGGAGATAGCACGTGTTCGGGTCTTTAGCTCCTGATTGGCTAATTCTTCCCTTTCCCTAAGGTCGCCTTGCATCTTTTGGGGGCAGGGGCAAATCTAAAATGCTGAACCTCACGGATAGGCACGGTAGGCGAGGCAATTCCTATGTCACGTGGTATGGTGATGGGGCGGTCCTCGTCACGTGATCGTCTAACAGGTACGTTTTCTCTGGTTTTTCTATGCTCGGTAGGCTTTGGGTCATTTTCTTCCCTCTCCGTGATGTGACCTTTGACCCCGACCCCTGTCTCTGCCTACCTGGGCTGCATGTTGGTGGAACGGGGTCCCCAGGTCTGGCTCGGCGGAGTGGTGAGTGACGACCACTTTCCCCTTCCGCAGATCTCTAAGCCTGCACGCCCGCCTCCAGCTCCTCCCCTCCCCTTCCGGGCAAGTCTGTGCCTCAATTTCCTAGCCTGGGCTCCTTGTCCTGTATCCGTGACCACACGGGGCATGAGGGAGGGGGCGCCTCCCCCTATCTAGAGCCCTAGGCCTGGAGCGGCCCGGAGCCGAGCTCATTTTGTGCTGGGTTTCCTCCTCACCCCCCACCCCACCCCCAGGCTGCTTTGTTTCTGTTCCTTTTGTGGATGCGCGCTCTGCTGTTCCCGTACCCCCGCCTACTGCTGCTTCCCCGAGCCTTCTCCATGGCCTCGCGCCCTCCAGATGCCTCAGACCCGGCTAGCTCGGACTACGTTGCCGGTTCCGTTTCTGTCGTCTTTGTCACTTGCCCCAGTGAAAAGATCGCCAAGACTATTGCCAGGTTGGTGGAACCGGGGGAAAGAGGGGATCCGAAAATGATGGGGAAGGTCGGAGGCTAGTTGGAGAGGCAGTTGAGGGGATCTTTGGTTACTACTATCTGGGGGGAAAACAGCGGATCAATTCTGAACTGGGAATTATCCATTTCCAGGTCTGTGGTGGAAAAGCAACTGGCCGCATGTGTCAACCTAGTACCTCATATTACATCTATGTAAGTTATGGGAAGGTGTGTGGAGAGATTTCTTAGGGAGATCGTGTATCTTCCTCCGGTAACCTTTTGCTATCTTTCAGCTATGATTGGAAAGGAAAAATTCAGGAAGACTGTGAGGTGATGATGGTAAGACTCTTTCCCCCCTATATTTCCAGCTCTTTTCTGCTGTTGACTCCTGCACTTTTTACCTAGATAAGTTTCCTGATCTAGTCCTCTCTTTCAGATGATTAAGACTCAAACTAGTTTGACGCCAAACTTGACAGAATTTATTCGGTGAGAATTGATTAATTTTTTGGTGGGAGTGGGAGATGAGTTCTGGGTGCATTTTGAGGATGAGGAACTACTGCTCAACTCTTGGCTTTTCCCCTTCTAGTTCTGTTCACCCCTATGAAGTGGTTGAAGTCATTTCGTTACCTGTGCAACAAGGGAACCTTCCATACCTTCACTGGGTAAAAGATTGCACCACTAGAAAATGACACTATTTTGATGATTTCTGAACCTACCTTACCTTAAGAGAACTTCAACATTTTCCTACTTTCTGTAATAAACCTATCCCCAGAATGCTGCCTCTTGACCTTTTCCTTATTTCCATGTATTTTTTGCTATGGGTATTCAGTGAAGCCCCAACCCCCATTCCCATTTTCCTCTTTATCAAGATAATTCAAGTTTCTGAAGGGTATATTTATCTTTATTTCCAACCATACAGAGCCCAGGATCCCCTTGTTTATTCCCCTCCCTCCCCCAAGGGGATTAAATAACTTTTAAAAATATAAAAAAAGCTGTAACAAAATATCAGGGGAAATGGGAAAAGGCTGTAGGGTCAGGAATCATGGAGGGGTAGTTGAGGAAGAAAGGGGCCTCTCCCCACCTGACTGGCCTGGGTGGTAAGGGAGGGACCCCCACCCCAGACCCCCCCCCCCCCCCTCCCAGGTACATCCCAGCTGCAGGTGAGATCAGAAGTCAGGGTGTGAAAGTGCCTGTTGTATTTATGTGAAAAAGGGCTAGGGAGAGGAGGAACAATCAGCTCCTCCTCTTAGAATATGCCTCCCCCACCCCATTCCACAAGGTACTGCACAGAGCCATCAGGTCGAACCCTCCGAGCCAGTACACGGACAGGGTCTCCTCGGGACAGGTATCCAGCCCCTACCCGGGTTCCCACACCAGCTCCAGGAGATAAGCCACGACATAAAGGAGAAGGACCCTGGGGAGCTGATCTTCTGGAGGGAACAGGGGAAGGGCCTGGGGATGAAGATGATGAATGGGGGGCACTCCTTGGGGAATCTGAAGGGAAACCAGCAATTTGAAGGTCCAGGGGTGACCTACAGGAAAAGAAAGGGTGAAAAGAGATTTATCCTACTTCAAAGATAAAAAAATGGTTTTTGTTAAAGAGAAAAACTATTGGAATCAGGTATATGTAGAGAGAAATATAGATTTTTTTTCAGGGATTAAAGTATACAGGAAGAGAAAAGGGAAGACACCAGAGAATTTGAGGAAAAGGGAAATCGCAAGCACATAGGATGGGGAGAATTCTCACCTGTCTGGGGGGTCTCCATCCCCAGGGGTTCCTGCAGTGCTGGCCGAGGGGTGGAAGGAGGCGAACATCCGGATGGGGCTGCTGGAGTTGTTTGGGGGTGGGGTCACTTGGGTAGGATGGGACCCACCTCCCCATAACAATAAAAATTCAAAGAGTATATCCCAAACACTGCCCTCCCCCCCCGACCAATATGGATAGGTGTGGAAGTTGCTAAAAGTCTCACCTGGACTACTGTCTATGGGGTGATGGGAATGGTATATGTGCTTGGATAAAGTTCCAGGAAGTTGTAACTGGGGAGGAGGGAAGACTCACCTGGGCAGGCAGCGGGCATCCGTGGGCCGGAAATTGTAGCCACTGCTGCCCTGGTAGCTCTGGTTAGGGCTGGGGGGAGGTGGAGACACTGAAGCCTGGAAGTTGGTGGGGTAGAAGAACTATTAGAAGGGTACTGAAACCCTCACACCACGACCAACTATCATAGCAATAACATCCATATTTTGGCATATCATTTTAAAGTACTTTTTATAAATCTCATTTAAGTCTCACAGTAACCCTAATTGTGGAGATGCTGCAGCTATTATCCTCATTTAGCAGAAAAGGACACTGAAGGTCACAGAAGTAAAGTGGTCACATACCTACTTAGCAAGTTTTCAGAAGCATTGTTTGAATCCAGGTTCAAAGCCTAACCCCAAGTCTAGAGTACTCTTACTTTCTACCTCTTCCCTGACTGCTTTCTAGTGTCCCTCATCCCCTTTACCTGCAGCGCCCTCCGAAGACGTGCCCGCTCCCTCTGCTCCCTGGGCTCTGGACGATCCCGACCCTCCTGGGGATGCCCCAGCTCTTCTTCCTTCCCCTTCGGTGGTTTCTTCTTCCGAGGCTCTGTCTCCAGTCGCCGACGCTTCCCCAGGGGGCGTGAGACCCCCACCCCCGGGCCCTGCCCTGAAGGGAAGCTGTAAGAGGCCTCCTTACCCCCCCAGCCCCCTCCTAAACTCCCCCAGAGGCATACCTTCCCCAGATAGATCCCAGAAAATGCTCCCCACCCCCCCTGGGCCAGTGACCTGGTGTGCGCTCCATCTCCAGTGGGGGGTTCCACAGGGGGAGGAGTCCGAGCATGGAGCCCAAACAAACATTTCCTTTTCTTTATCTCTTTCCCAGAGATGAACCTAGGGGTGGAGGGGAAATAGCAGTGAGACAGAAAAGACCATTGCCCCATTCAGAGAAGTAGCTTCTCCCCATTTGTAGCTAAATTTCTCCTGAGTCTCTTAATACCCCATACCTCTGTCCCTTCTCCTTCAAACTTCTCTTTGACATTCCCAGGTACACTACCCTACCTCACCCTACTATCACTCACCGGTCCTTGTGACTATTGAGAGCAGAGAGAAGTTGGGAGGAGCGTTCTCCCTTAGGGGTGTCTGAGAGCTGGAGGAGAGAGCAGCAAGTTAAAATGTAATGAGCCCTCTCTCCGTATTTCTTCCCCCATGTCCCATTCGAATAACACCCCCTTACCTCCCCCAGGAGTAAGCTGTCCCAGTTCTCTGAAGTGAATGGCAGGATCTCTCGGTCAAAGTCAAAATATTTCTTCTTACAGCAAACACTGAGGTGATATAGGACAAGATGTGCAACATCCACCCTAGAGAAATATAGGGTTGAGGTTACGTGGGTGTGAGGGACAAAAGTCTTAATGCTACTGCCTCCTTTTGAGATTATCTCCAATTTATCCTGCCACCAGCCAATTCATCCATGGTCATCTGCATCTTTCCTCCCCCATTAGACTTGTGAATTCCTTGAGGGCAGGGACTCTGCATCCCCCCAGCCCTAGGTCAGAGCCTGGGCCACAGGAGTCACTTAATGAATCTGTTGAGATGGGGGCTAATAATGACAAGGAGGCTCAGAGAATCCCCCTGGTCTAGCTCACCATCGAAGCTGAAGTCTCTTGACACTTTCAGGCCCCCCTCTGCAGACACAGCATTCAAACTCATAGAACCTGGAAGTGAGCAGTGGATAACATAGTGTAGTAAGAGATGTGGAAACCCAAAAAGACAAGGGGCTGGAAGTGGGGAAGAAAAGATGGAGCCCGGATTGTAGAGACTGAAAATTAGCCTCCTTTCCCCCTCTGCACTCTGCAGCCCACCTGTCCCCCTCCTCTCTGGGCCCTGTAGCCCACCTGTCCCCATACAGGAGGGGTTTGCTCAGACACTGAGTGCAGGCCTCATGAAACCACTGCAGACAGCTCCGACACTGTAGCATCTTGAGATTCCACCTGAGAAAGAATACCAAATGAGGCCTACAACTGCTTATGCCTCTCTGACCCCAATGTCTGCCATCACTTGCATTACTACAAATCTCTCCCTAGTATCTACCTTGACTTACTAGTATCACCCCCCCCCCATACCCTTCCCATTCCTTCCCTCCTTTCCATGACTCACTCCCCGGGACCCCCGCAGTAACAGTAGCTCTGCTGCCGGTTGCTCAGGTGTCCTGCATCCCAGTCCAGTCCCTTCAGCCCATATGGCAAAGACAACTTCATCCCCAGCATTGCCCGTGCATAAGGACCCTTCTTCAGGGCACCTCCCCTCTGCAGGGACAGACATGTTGAGACAGTTTGGTGGTGATGAAAGAGTCATGGCTTGGGGTGGGAAGTCAGTGTACAAAGAGGGGTTAGTGGCATTTATCACTGAGAGGAGGAGTGATCCCTATACCTTGGTGGCCATTGCAAAGACGCATTGCCTGCAGACCCAAGGGGATGGGCCATCTCCTTCTCCAGGGGCTGGGGCTCTTGGAATGTGGCAATCCTGATGATATGCTGAGGGATGAGAAAAGAGGAATCATAGATGGCTATGGGTAAAGAACTGGGAAATATGACTAGAAGAAAGAGATTTAGGAGTTTAGGGATATAAAAAGGGGAAAGAAGGGAAATATATGGAAAGGAAATCATAGAAATAAACTGTGGAAGTATGGTACTCCAGTAGGATGAGCCAGGTACAACGCCATTCTTTTACCATGTCGACATTTCTCACAGCTGATCAGCCGGTTCCCAGGAACCACAGACTCAGATCGACAAACACAGCACAGGAGTTCTTCTCCAGGAAGGGCAGCTATGAAATACAGAGTTAAGGACTCTTGAGTTTCTGACCTCATTATGCTTAAGATCCAAGCTTCTGGTCCCTTAGTCCCTACTTCCTTTTAGGGACCAAAATCCTTTGCTTCTCACCAGGGCTAATGTCTTTCCATAGAACCAGAAACTGGGAATCATCTTCAAATTGGACTAGACAGACTTCCCGAGTACTATCCACCTAGGAGAGAGAAAAGGGGGTGAATGCTGAGAAAAGGACAGAGTTGAGCTAAGTCAAGAAGATAAAAAGAGAATGCTAAAGTTAATGTTGCAGGAGAAAAGTGGGGTTGAAGTCAGGTTTAAGTCTCACCTTCTTGATAGTTCCTAGGTAAAGCAGTCCATCAGTCCATCTGGCCAGAACATCTTGCCCCTCCCAAAGTCGGGGTCGGGTACCTGGGGAAGGGGCTGGGGGAGTGGGCTCCCAGGGTTGGGGGGCAGCAGAGCGGCTCAGCCGGGAGGGCTGCGCCATTGCATCCTGGGGAGCCTGCCAGGACAAGGGGGAAAGAGTTACCACCCTCAACAGCATTCCCCTCTCCTTGCTGACTTGTTCTGCCAGGAGGACTCAAGTGTTCAAGGTTTCAGTCTTCTACTTGCTGTCTCCCAGTTTGACAGGTCCCAAACCTGCTACTTTCTTCTTTCAGTTCCCCTCCCCACTTCCCCACAGGACTTGGGATTCTAGGGAGAAGGGATAGACACCTGATTATCTCATCTCCCACCGTGAAAATTCCCCCAGGGAAAGGTTCTCCCAATGGAGTTTTTCTTGGTTCAAGGATTTTAAGATTGATGGATTGGAGGCCTCTCCTCAGGTCCTAGTCCCACCCCCACATCCTGGCTATCTTAGTCTTGGAATCTCCCTGTCCAGAGATGTCAAGAGTTCAGGGGACCTGCTTTATTTGGGGGGGGGGGGGGCAGGGAGATTCTCTCAGTAATGGGACACCCTCCAATCCATTCTGAAAAATTCTGAGTCCCCTCCAAATGTGAGGGTCTCTAATCAGGGTCAGGATGAAGGTGGGGTGGGGTGGGGGTAGATAACTTCCCTGTGTACAGAGGGAGGGGGGCGTGTCCCAGTCCCAATCTCTACTCCCCGATATGGGGCAAACCTGGAGGTGACATGAGACAGCCCCCTTCAGACAAGGGGGCCCATGCATGTGATTGGAGAGGCTGGATGAAGGAGACAAGGGGGTGGGGACGGGACCAAGGGGACCCCCTTCCCCCCACCAAACGCCAACGTCTCTCCCCTGGAGGGGAGGGGTCCCCTAGCCTAGACTCCCCCTCCCTTTTCCTCCTCCGCCCCCCCCCTCCCCACCTCCTCCTTACCGGTGACAGCTGCGGCCGCCGGGGAGCTGGGGAGGGGGAGCCTGGGGAGGCCGAGGTGTCCGGGCGTCCGGGGGAGGGGGCAGATAGAGGCTGAGGGGGTCCCCAGGCCCAGCCCCTCCGTCCCGGCTGTTCTGGGGCGTATGACGCAGCAGCCAAAGCAGCGGCGGCGGCGGCGGCGGCAGCGGCGGCAGCAGCAGCAGGAGGGAGGGAGGGAAGGAGGGAGGGGAGGGACGGATGGGGGGGGAGAGGCCTGGAAGGGAGGGAGGAGCTGGGGGGCGGGAACCACCTCACCCCACCCCCTACGCCTGCCGGGCGAGCCACGCGGGGTGGGGTGGGGCTGGGTGCGCGCTCTCCTCCCGGGACCCGAGCGCCGAAGCCGACGGGGAATCCCTCGGAGTGGCCCCGACCCGCCCCCGGCGGCAGGGAATCCCAGCTCGGCTCCCGCCCTGACCCCGCCCCCGTCGCGGCCTCAGCGCCTCGCGCCACAATCCCAAACTGCCCCGGTTCGGTCCCCACCAGGCCATGCCCGTACCTTCGGGCCACCCCGCAAAACCCCTGCCCCACCCTCCTCTTATAATCACCCCGAACCCCGCCCCCTGCCACCCTCCGCTTTTGCCCGCCGGCCTCCCCAGGCGCATGCGCAATCACGCCCCCTTCTCCACCTCTCCTCTACTGCCTAGCACTCGGCACCTGCGGGGTTGGAACCCCACCCCTCCCCTTTCGGTTCCCCCCCCCGCTGGGGCGGGGCCGTTGGGCTCGCGCTTTCCCCTTCGGCTTCCTTAGGCCAGGGAGGGCGGGCAGGGCGAAGAAGCTAGGAAGGAGCGCGGAGAGCGGATGGGGAGCTGTCGGACAATTGCCGGGGGCGGAGGCGTTAACGCAGACGAAAGGAGCCAATGAAAAGGAAACAAGGCGGGACCCGGGCCGTTTGAATGGGGCTGTGAGCTCGCTGGCTGGAGCTCGCTAGCGCGGTCATTCTCATCCTCGGGGCCTGCGGCGGGGCGGGGCGGGGCGGGGCGAAGCGTCCCATCCCAGAATGCGCCCACCGAAGCTTCCGCTGGTTCAGACAGAAAGCTTTTTAATTAGTATTGTTTGGAAAGGTTCGCTGGGCGGAATGAGAGCTTAGAGCATCTCTCCAAGCTCCTCCACCAGCATCCCTAGCTCCGAATCACCGAAGGCCCTGTAAATGGAATTCCTGTCCACACACCTCTGCACCCCTCACTCCAACTTTCCAGAAAACAAAAACAAAACTTCCTGAGAAAGGAGTGGAGGAGAACCATTTCCAGAGGGATCTTTGCTTTGTTTTCTATATTTCCTTCATTTCCAAATACATACCTACTTAAAACATCCCATACCTAGTTCTTAAGGAATAAGGGGGAGGGCATTCAACAAAAGGTGAACATATAAACTAACATACAATTCCTCTGACAGCATATCTTTATTTTGTTATTTATCC
This sequence comes from Monodelphis domestica, assembly GCF_027887165.1. NCBI lineage: Eukaryota > Metazoa > Chordata > Mammalia > Didelphimorphia > Didelphidae > Monodelphis > Monodelphis domestica. The sequence continues at coordinate 269,794,041 of NC_077228.1, read as the reverse complement.
GTTTATAAAACTAGTTGTAGAAACCCAGTTGTCACTCTTAATTCCTTACATATCCCACCTTGAATTTACACATACATAAAAACCACATACAGAGAGCTCACAAAGACTGGCCCCTCTATTTCTTGTTGGATCGAGCAGTGCCAATAATACACTGGTTTACCTAAAAGGGAAAAAGAAGAGTTGCCTGTGTAAGTACTAGAATGACTCCTTTGGGATGCATATACAGCCTTTCTAGTTCTAGAGCTACTCCTTCAAGAGAAATATGAAAGCAAGGGCCCAAGACTGGGTTAGGCCAAGGCATCCAGACACCATAAGCCTACGAAAGAGGACAGCTATATGTTGAGTCCTGTTGGGCAACCCAGACAAAAGGGACAGTGGAGCCAGGGAGATATGACAGCAGTCAAAACCAAACAATTCACGAGTTCTAGCCTAGGCTGCAAGAGTAGCTATACATACCTTAGAAGCAAATCGAAGTGAGTTGAGGGACTCTGAGAAGTTTTCTTCCAAAGGGGAGATATTCACAAACATAAGCCTAAGTGAGAGATGGGGCTCAGCACAAGGGCAACATTCCCAAAATATTTATTTTATCCCTCCTTTGTTCACTGGTTAGTGTTGCTTATAATCAGTCCCCAAGGCCCCTCCATCCATTTAACAACCTCTTCTATCAGGTGCTATTCCCACTATTCCCCAGACCAACTCACATTTTGGCACTGCCCCCCAGAGAATTCTGCAGCAGGTATGTGAGCTTGCTGTTCCGGTATGGTACATGTGGCTCCTGGGTTGTGGAAGGGGGGACATAAAAAAGGGACAAGTCAGTATTTTAAAATTTCAGAACAAATGGCTCAGCCTTCTTTGATCTTTCTCCCTACCTTATTGCTCAGGGCCATAATGACAAGGCCCAGAGTAGAGAGGCTACTGTTAATGGCCTGTGTCTCTTTCAGTCGTTCCCGCTCTGCAGGGCCAGCAGACAAGCCAGGGTCCAGTCTTTCACTTCCAGCTAGGTCTACCAGGCTGAGAGGGGCTGCACAGTGTAAGTTCTGCCCCATGTGTTTTCCTGAAATCTGCAGCTGGAACACACTGTGACTTCGTGATGACTGTTCATTTTGTGTGGTTCGAGCCACTGCCCGATTCTGACGAGCCAGATGGAGCAGGGACTCCACCTGAATTGTAAGAGTAAGATTGTGACTGTTAGCCTCTTCTCAATGAATACACATGTATACTTTTGCACCTAATCTGACAATTCCCCACAGGCTCAAATCTTCCCATATTCCTCCCCTCCCACCACATGCTGCATCTCCCCACTTCCCAGTCTCCTCATCCCTCAATATTATCTGTCTCCCTCAATTCTCTACCTCCTCTTCGCAGGTAACAGGAACATATCGAGCATTGGTAACAATGAGCTCCTTACTCCCAGGGCCGGCCAGTCGAATCTCACACTCGCCCCCCTGGCACTTTCGGGCCCCACCCACACTGGCCAACAGGTCTCTGATGGTTTCGTTGTAGATCTCCACATAGCTAGCCACAAAGGTGTAGCTCCAGCCTTGGCCCTGCAGCTTCTTGGCTACTGAAAACAGATGTCTTACAGCTCGTGGGATCAATCCCTCAACTTGAGGGTCTCCCCCTGGTCCTCCTTCCATTGTGAATGTCTTGCCACTTCCTGTCTGGCCATAGGCAAAGATGCACACAGGGTAGCCATCCAAGGCCGACTGCACAAGCAGGGAAACTTCCTCAAACACCTCATTCTGCCTGCTCCCTGGTAGGAACACCCGGTCAAAGGAGAAGTCATAGCGGACAGGAGGACCTGGCAACCCTCCTATGATGCTACACCGATCATCAGATGGCCGAGTAAGACTGAGTCGGGTGGGAGGGTCTGAGGCCCCATTAGGCCCAGGAGGAAAGACAATGAGACCAGAAGGTGGTTCAAGCTCTCCAGGTAGGGCAGGACGGACACGGCAAAAGACTCGGATGTTACCCTTGAGCTCTTGCAGCTGGTTGTGCAGGTATCGCCGCTCCATCTCAAGCCCATGCAGATGTTCTGTCCTCTCGGCCAGCAAGGCTGCCTGTGTTATAATCTCTGCCTGACTCTTGGCCAGGGCTGCCGTTGACTCTTGGAGTTGTGTCTGTCATGTGTCAGAGAGGAAAGAGAGAAAAGGGAAAAAAAATGAAATCAAAATAAAAAAGAAACTGCATGTAAGGAAAATTATATACAGAAATGCCTCACAAGATGCAGGGTCAAAACTAAGGAGAAGGGCTCTGAGCTCAGATGAAGGCTATGGGGAAAACCTGAGAGGGGAAGGGACCCTCCAAGCCATAAGTAAAGGGAAGAAGCCAAACATCCCAGGAGGAGGGTCAAGAACTGTATGTGAATACATATTGAAAGATGCTGTCACTTACCGTCTGTACCTCTAGCTGGATCACCAGATCCCTTCGTTCCGCCTGCAACCTTAATTGCTCCTCTTGCAGTGACTGAATGAGACCCTCTTGATTATGCAAAAGTTCCTCTAACTCCAGGACCCGGGCACCCAGCTTCACCAACTCCAGCTGGTCTTGCTTAGCCTGGACCTGAACCTCAGACAACTCCCCACTCAATGCCTTGTTCTCAGCCTTCAGTGCCTTATTTTCAGCATTCAGAGTTTTGGTATGTTGTTCAGCCTCCCCAAGCTGATTCCTCAGTTCCCGATTTTCCCTGGTTAGAACCTCAGTCTGTTCTTGGCAGGCACTGAATTCCTTACGTAAGTCACACAGCTGTCCCTTCACATCCCAGGCTGGACGCTTGCTAGGTCCCTTCCTTGTGGTTGTAGGGTCCACTGCTAATACCAGGAATGAGAACAAGGAGTAAAGTCAGTAACAAACTCTAGCTCCTTTCTCTTCTCTTTTCAATAACAAATACCACCACCTCCCTTTCCCTTCTTCTTACCTCACATGGTAATGGGCTAAAAGAATTTTTGTAGACAATTAATACATCCATTATACCCTCTACAAGTGAGTACTATTCCCTAAACCGAGGGATTAGTCACCTACCAGGTTTTGGTGCAGAGACAGCAGAAATTGGCTTCCTACTCTTTATGCCTGTGCAGAGATAAAAGATACTACAAGGATCACAGAATTTAGAGCTGTTAGTAACTGACTCCCTCATTTTACAGAGAAAACTAAGGTCTAGAGGTTTAAGTAACTTGCCTAAGTTCACCTAAATTGTAAGCTACAGAGATGAGATCATGCCCAGATTCATAGAAGACCATATACCTCCAGAATTCTTCCCTTTTGAACTTATGCTCATCTCCTCCAGATGTATGTAGCTGGTGATGCCTACTCACCTGTGTTGGCAGCTGTAGTATGCCAAGGTCCTGATTTCAGGGTAGCTTTTTGAGCTGTGAGGAGATAAGGAAGAGGATGATAGAGGGCATCCTCAGGGCAGTATACACTGTTGAAGAAGAATATAGGAGCCAACCTAGGGCTGATCTCAAGTTCTGAAGAGATAATGTACCCATTCCCTTCAGATCCATTCATCTATTGCACATCCTGATTTAAGACAGAATCACTTTGGCCACAAAACATATGAAATAGAGGAAAACTTTGGATTTCTTTATCATCTGTCAAACTTACAAATATTTATTTACCTGCTTCCTGTTTTTTAACCCTGGGCATAGTAGCCATAGTAGGGACCCTGGGATGAGAGATGGCAATGGTTGCTGCAGTTCCAGGACCTCGAGCCCGCTTCTGAGGAAGGAGAAAGGTTAATTTACAAGAGAGCCTCTTCCCACCCACCACCTTTTTAGGCACCCCCCACTTCCCAACTAACCAAGCTTCCCCTTCTCCCTACCCAGACTCCCTAATATCTATAGGCCATTCTCACCTTTTTGGGCTCAGGAACATTCTCTTTATCTAATCCTCTCTTTGCACTAAGGCCTAGGACAGGCAATTGTGAAGATGAGGCCTTGTCTGGGGGCATCTTCAATTCCATATTGTCCTTCTCCATCCGAGATAACTTCTGAAGGAAACAGGAAGCCATTCAGACCTCATTGACCTCCCCAACTCCCCCACCCAATCCCACCACACACACAAATTTTATCTCTTGACTGCCTCTCTACACCTCTTTTGTTATCAGCAGCAAATGATCTATTTTTTGTTTTGTTTTCTTTCACAACATAACTAATAAGGAAATGTTTTGCAGAATTGCATATACACAACCTATATCAAATTGCTTGCCATCTCAGGGAGGAGTTGGGGGAGGGAGAGAATTTGGAAGTCAACATTTAAAAAAAAATGTTAATTGTTTTTACAGGGAATTGGGAAAATATTATTTAAAAAATAAACATCATACAGGGAAAATAATGAATAAAACATTTTGGATGGAACAGAGATGTAAGGTACTGTTATAAAATAAGATTATCCAGGTATGATAAAAGCAGAATCTCCAAAGCTAGGGGGTTCAAGGTCACGTAGACCAACCTATACCTGAACAGGGATCCCCTTTACAACATCTCTAGGAAGAAGTCCTCCACTCAGTCATTTCAAGTGACGGGATGGATGGAGAGAAACTACCTCTTGTTCTACTTTTTGAAAGTCCTAAATGTTAAGAAAGCTTTTCCTTTGAAATGATGAACCAAAATGAGTTTTCTTCTGTAACATTTACCTACTATTCTTATTTTTGCCCTCTGGGATTAAAAAAAAGTTGTATCTCTCTTCCGTGTGATAGTCCTTCACATTGCACTAAGTGATTATTAAATAAAGTCAGCTTTCATGTCAATCCTCAAGTCTTTTCTTTCTCCAAGCAAAATATTTTTGTTTCTTTTGACTAATCATTATATGGAATGATCTCCAATATTTTTGCCATCCTGGTTGCCCTACTCTGGACAGACCTGAGTTCACCAAAGACCCCAAAGATAGCACCCCTTACTAAACAAAAAACTCTAAATATATTCTAATTAGGGCAGAGTACATGTGTAGAAGCAATTGCTAAAAGCACAGAGGTAGATTCATGCTTGATATAAGGCAAACTTCCTAACAACTCTTAATTAAAATGGGCTGCCTTGGATGGCAGATTTCCCTTCATTAGGGTTCTTGGAGCAGACATTTAGGTGTAGACTGCATGAAATGACCTTTGATATCCCTTAAAATTAATTCACTTGTACTTAATGTTGTATATCTACTAATGCAGATTAAATTCCCATTAGTATTATTTCTCCTGCAACATTACACAGTAAATGCCATTGAACTGGTAACCTACTAAAACCCCAAGGCAGGTAGAAACCAGATTATATAGAAAGCACTGAATAAGCAACTAAAGAGATTGGAATTTTAGCCTGTAGATAAATGGGAGTGTCACTTACAAAAGAATATATTAGGAAGCTTAATTTAACAGCATAATGAATAAATAGGGAAAGAGGATTGTTACAAACCAACATTAATAGTTCAGGAATAAAATGAAGGTGCTAGATTAGGTTGGTTAGTGGTAAGAATGGAAGAGAGGGAAACAAGCATTAATTAAGTGCATACTGTGTTGCAGGCACTGTACTAAGTGATTTACAAATAACTCATTTGATTGCCCTCCTGTCTTCCTCCAAGGCCCCTTTCTTGATTCAGTGCTCAGAGATCACTGGTTGGGAAAAAACCACAGGACAAGAAGAATATATCATCCTATTCCCCCATGCTATTAAAAAGGGACAAGCAATCTACTCAAAAATATTAACACAAGCAACATCTCATTCTTTAAGCAAAGTTTATCTGGAATAAATTTGTAACCCAAACATAATTGTCCTCTCTGAACTATGCAGTTTGCTTCTGGATCTAAAACCTTTTCCATTGGTCAGCAAGACTGTGCAAAAGGAAGATTTCAATACAGCCCTAATGTAAACTGAACTGTAACAGTTTTATTTAATAACTCTTCTCTTTGCATGTATACTTTGGAGATGATGAAGTGCTATATTATAAATGATACTGTTATCATAGAAGTTCAAAAGTTATTCTTCCCTCGTTTAAGTTTGGGGACATGGCCCCCAATTCCATTTATCTTAAGGATCTTTAAGAAACCCTGCATAGAGTACTTTTCCTTTACATTTCAGAGGGCCTCTTCCAGATAGTTCATATACTACTTGTTGCTTGTTAAGGCTATTGTTAAGAACTAGGAACGGAACCAGAGCTTACATCTAGAAATTGTATTACATGAGTTTCAGCTGAAATAATTTGATGTGTTTTGCCTATAGAAGAGGTGATGGGGAGATATGATAGTTTTCCAAATATATAAAAGGCTAGTCTAGAAGAAGAAATTCTCTGCAAAAATTACAAAGAGATGATCTTCAGCTTAAATTAGGAACAATTGGGGCTGTCTTAACAATGAAATCGGCAGTATAGTTGGACCATTGGACAAATTGGACCATTTTAAGGATTTCTCCAATGGATGGAAAATTAGACACCTTTGATTGGATCAAGTATCACCCCTCGTCTCCATAACACAAATGACCCCAAGTGTATTATAATTAGAACACGTGGTCTTGATCTAATTTGTTTAATTAATTTCTATATCCTAGAACTCCAATTCCCAGCATTCCATGTTCCTTCTCACTGCATTTGCTGACATCAGCACCTAACGTGAGAAGGAACATGGGATGCTGGGAATTGGAGTTCTAAGATACAGAAATTAATTACACACGTTAGAAACTGGAATATATGTCCTACTGTCATATATATCCTCATGTTAACCTCATATGTTAACATACATGTGAGGAACTCTAGGAGAGCGCTTTGAAGCAGGGTTCATATCCCATCCTTGATGTCTGCTACTGTCATCTCAGGTCAGTCACTTAACCACTATTTTCTCATTTATAAAATGAAGTGACTAGAAAAACTGAAGTCTCATCCAATTCTAAATCTGAGATTCAGTTTTTGGATGAGGTGCCATCAAAGTACAACCTTTGATCTAGCCTGAAAGAATTCTGAAGGCGATCTAGTCCAACCCCCTCTATTGACAGCAGAGGACAGGGAGGCCCAGAAGTCACCCACGGGTAGAAGAAAAGCAAGACACTGGATTGTCAAGTCAGCAAGTATTTATTAAGCAACTACTATGTGCCAGCACTGTGCTCAAGGCTGAGGATACAAAACCACTCTAGCTCCCCAAATTTAAAAAAAAATTTTTTTTTCTTCAATTCTAGTTTCAGCACTCTTCCCCAAGTTTCAGCACTCTTTCCCCAAATGATAAGTAAAATCTGAAATCCCTGGCATCCCCTAAATGGGAGCTGGAGAGTGGAAATGATCTCTTTCGACCAAGGAAAAGAAGTTTATGTGTACATATGTGTACACGTACACACGCGGGGGAGAGGAGTTTGCAATGGCCAGCTTGCAATTTCTGCTGACGTACCCACACCCCAGAAGACCAACCCCCGACACCCACCCCAGGGCCAGGCAGGGCCCCTAGCCGACAGCCACAGAATCTTTGAATATCTGGGCGGGGGGGAGGGAGTAATAAAAATTTGAGAAAGGATGAGGCTATTTTGCCCCGAGCAAAACCGGGACAGCCAGCGCGACTGCGTCCACAAGGCCCAAGTGAACACATACACACATCACCTCCCGCCGCCCCGGGGCGAGGGTCGCGAGCAACCCCGGCCCACTTACCTTCTTCTCAGGTTCTGTCAGGTTCCAGCGCGAGAGAGGGAAAGGTACAGGAGGGAAGGCGGGGCGGACCGCGCAGGGGCGGGGTGTGGCGGAAATCACCTCCACCTTCCCCAAAATACACACTCTAAACCCCTCAATATTCCGCCACCAGGTCCCAGCCTCCAGCGCCACCAGAGACCCTCGCCCCGACCTGTCCCTTTTAAATTCAAATCTGCGACTCTACAGCCAACCAAACCCTACCAGCAGTCCACGGCCAATCATAAATTTCGCCTCCACTTCTGGACCAATCGTAGCAAATCCCGGGCCATTTCCCCCTCCCCAGGCGTTAAAGGACATGCCTCCTTCGGCCCACGTGAACGCGTCTCCTCGGCTTTCCCCGGGGCCTTTCCGTTAGGAACCACCCCTCCTCACTCTCGGTCTCAGTCTCTCTTCCTCCCGCCCACAGTCCCTTCCCCACACCCCACCACCACCTCGGGCTGCTAAGTGCATGCGCAGACCTAGGAAAACTGCTGGCCGGCCAATGGCGGAATAGGGCGGACTTAGAAGGTTGCCCTCCTCACTTTACCCGCCCCGTTAGTGGGGTGGGGAGAGGTGACCTCACTGTTCTGAGATCAGAAACAATAAAAAGTATTAGCTTTATGATCCCTGTCGAGCGGATTCATCATTCACGAACACAAGGAGCTCCCCTTACTAACGGACTTCCGCGGTGCAGCGCGTCATCACAGAGCTACCTACGAGTTCCGAAAAAGGCAGTGACTTGTCCAAGGTCGTAGGGTCAGGCCGAAGCCGAACTTGAATTCTGGTCTATCAGAACCCCGAATTTGGATAGCGAGACGTTACCTTAAAGCTTCTTCCCTAAATCAAACCAACTAGATTTGATAAGGTGTGGGTGTTGTGACGTCACTGTCTCAGCGGCTGTTTGAGCGGTTCCCGATGGTCTAGGCACTATACTAAGCGCTTTACAACTAGTATCCGTTTTGTTCTCACAACAATCCTGGGAGGTTGGTGTTCTTATTATCATACCCTCCACCTTTCCAAAAATACACACTCTATACCGCACAATATTAAGTTCCCAGGTCCCAGCCTCCAGCACAGCTAGTGAACCTCGCCCCGACCTGTTCCTTTTAAATTCAAATCTTCATCTCTACGGCCAACCAAACCCTACCAGCAGCCCGCGGCCAATCATAAACTGAGGCAAACAGGTTAAATGACTTGTCTGGAGTCACACAGCAAGCATCTGAGACTGTTTTTGAAATAAGGTTGTCCTAACTCCCAAGTCCAGCGTTCTATCCATTGCCACCCTGGCTGCCCCTTTTTGGAGAGAAGAAAACCCCAGACCAAGAGAGAAGTAAGTGCCTGGCACATAGACTACTATTTAATTTAATAAATGTTTGTTGGATTTCCTAAGGTCACACAGCTAGTTAGGTAGACCTCAAGGGCTACCCACCAGATCCTTTTCCCCAGAGTACTCAATGTGGTGAATATGGGGTTAAAATCTATCAAGGGTGTTCTGTTAATTGTTTAATGTTTTCCAGAAGGGAAAAATCTGTATGACATACATTTAAATTTAATCTGCAGCATTAGCATATACTTCATCACTTTCTTAAATCTAGACAATCACAAGACAGTAAGTCAAGCCCTGACTTGTAGCCTTGGCTGATTTCTAGGGTTCAAATACTCACCCTATGAATTTAACAATAGGCTCTCTCCCATCCATCACTATGAGCTGACTGACTCTAGCACATTCATAGGTTCCCAAAGTAATATAGTCTGAAAACCTAATGTTGTAGTCCTTTACCACTAGTCTATCCATTCTATCACAGGGCTCAACTGCCCTAATCTTATCCCCAAACCCGTTACTCAAAGTCATTTTGATGCTGTGGGTTAACTTCCTCCCTTAACCCTTTGGGGCAAGAGTCTAACTATCCTTAAATCTCAGTATAAGCAAACTGTCCTCTATACTGCCATGGCCATGCCATCTCAAATATATATATATATATATATGTATATATATATATAGTGATAATTAAAATGTTTGGGAGCAAGGGAAATATATATATCAATTATGACCGCTGAAATATGTTTTCTACTGTGTCTTGGTTTTATATAAATATAAGATGGTCGCCAGGGAATATATTCCCAATTTATGAATATGTCCAAGCCAACTGGGTTTTATAGAGAAATTTAATTTATAATATACTGATTAATCAATAGAAAAGGAGAGAAAGTAAGAAAGGAATTAGAAGGAATAAATCAGTCAGTTGGTTTTATCACTCATCCAAGATCTCTCTAGGTAAGGCTTCTCATGCCAACCTCAGGTTCCATCTTCAAGAGGGCCTCCTTTCAAGAAATGTTTCCAGAGAATTCTCCTCCTTCAGAGCCAGCCTTCTCTCCTGGTCCTCCCACAGAGCAACCTCCTCAGTCCTCCTTCAGAGCCACCTCACTCAGAGCAAAACCTCCTCCTTCTCTCCTCAGACCTCGCTCTCTTTAAGGAAACCATCTAAGTTCCCTCCCCTCAGTTCTCACATCTACCAATCACTGTCCATGTCTCCCCTGTGCCAATGGTGGCTCTAGTTTAACCCAGGACCACCCAGAGGTCTGTGGCTTTGCACATGTCTGTTGAAGGTCATATTCTCAAATAATTAAATCTTGATCTTGCTGCAGCCCTTCCTAAATCCTGTTATTCTAAGTAGGATGGAGATTGTATTTTCCAAGACCTGGTTCTGTCATTCCAAGTATCTCTATTGTATCAATTCTAAAATCAATCATGACTCAAAGAACTTCCTGTTCTATGCTTAAGCATAGGTCAAAGCCCTTTCCATTGTTTAGCAAAAGGTTTCTGTCCTAAAGTAGTCTTAAGTAGGGAGGAGAAGGATCCTCCCATGCCAAGGGGTTTCACATTCCAATAGAGTTCTTACTATCAGTAGGAAATTTTTTCCAAGTATGAAATTTCCCAATGGTGAAATTTCCAACATTCATAAGTCTAAGAAATTTTAAGGTTTACTATATATATTTAAATAATTATACATATTAAGATATAATTACATATTATGATATAATTTACAATTACATTATAGTAGATATAATTATTATATATTTACCAGATAAAAATATTTCTAGTTATTTCTCTTAGTTGAATAAATGAGACCAGAGCCCATTTTCCCTGATTGCCCTTCCAGTGTTCCTTTCCAGTATATTCTGCTGCCTCCAGCATCTAAGCCTACACTGAAATTGATGTGCTTAAACTAAGGATGCTAAAGGAAATCTTGATGTCTCCTGCTTTCTTGCATTCCAATTTGCTGAGGGTGTCTCTACCTGGCATGGAGACCTAGGGCCTTATGGATGTAATGGGATTAATGAGGAGCCTCTCCTGGTTTGGGCTTATCTTCCTATAAGTCATCAGAATATCTCCCTATACCAGTTAAAGGACTTGGGAACTTCCAACATCTCAAACTCATGAGTTTGCCACCAAAACAGGAACTCTCATCTCAAAATCACTGTTTGGTCACCTATGCTCAGAGAAAGAAAGAAAAGATACAGCCAACACTTTGAAAGCCTGACTCTCAAGTAGCACACAGTTGGCACAGTGAATAGAAGGCCAGACCTGGAGACAGAAGGTGCTGGGTTCAAATTTGATCTCACTTATGAGCTGTATCACCCTGGGCAAGACACTTCACCCTATTTGCCTCACTTTCCTCATCTGTAAAATGAGCTGGAGAAGGAAATGGGAAATCAATCTATGATCTTTACCAAGAAAACCCCAAATGGGGTCATGTAGAGTTGAACATGACAGAAATGACTCAACAACAACAGGAGTGAATACTGTAGCTATCATATTAGAATAGCATTTTATCACTTGACTCTGCCTGGGTCTACCCCAAGCCCCTTATTCAAAGTCCTTTTGTTATTATGGGTTGACTTCTTCCTTTAACCCTTTGGGACAAGGGTCTATCTAACTACCCTTAAATCTCAGCACAAGTGCACCCCTTCCCCCAGTCAAACTGTTCTCTGCCAGAGGAACAGAGAGAAGAAGTCCCCTTCTCTCCCTGAACAGTTGAAGAGAATCCTAAGCTACAGAGAGGAAGAAGACCATCAAGAACCAAAGCTGTCTTTCTCTTTAAAGTCTACTGAATGGGAAGCTTTTCCTGGCTCAGTGGCCAACCTGATTGTTCTGTCAGGTCAGAAGGAGAAAGGCAAGAACCAAGGCACCATTAAGAGAATTGCTTCATAATTCCAAAGCACAAATTCTTCAATGCTAAACCATATATGTCACTATATATACTAGGAGAGCTCAGCACAGTTCAGCTCTGGAAATGCTCCAGTGGGATATGACCTGTTGGGGATGGGGAAAGGAGGTCAATTAGCTCTATTACAGAGATCACTAGGCTGCCTCTAGGAGTACAGGTGACAGACAGAGGCAAAAGATGGGAGAAAGGGAAGGCTTCACCATATAGATGTCTTGGGTCTCAGACATCTAACTCATCCCTTCAAATTATTCACCTCCATCCTCACCTGATGAATGAAAATAAATATTTGTAATAAATAAATAATGAAAATAAAATATTTGTGAGCAACTATTTTATCTCCCCTACTGAGAGGAAAGGACTAGAAGGAATGCCCAGAGAAGAAAGAATATCAGCCTTCCCCCCTTCTTAACTAATGAAAAACTCAGAGAAATCAATAGTTGTTTTATTATTCCTTTTCTGACACCAGTTCTGAGCTTTACTCTTAAAACTCATTCCTATAATGTGCTTTCCTCCCTGCCCCTCACCTCACAAGTTTAATAAGGTTGTATTTGTATATATATATATATGTATATATATACATATATATACATATATATTATATGTAGTATATATGTATATATATATATATATAATAAAATAAAAGGTCTAAAACTGCTATTAAAAATTCCTTTATTTATTCAAACACTTATTAAGTTCTCCTACTTCCCCTTGGGAGGAGTCTGGCTTTATTTATCTATGTGCTCTTCCTTCACAATACTACCTCCATCCCTAGGCTAGGACCATATTTATACATGTTATTGTTCAGTTTAGTCCAACTCTTTGTGACCCATGAACCATATTGCCCATAGGGCTTTCTTGGCAAGGATCCCAAAGTGACTTGTCATTTATTACTCTAAGTAAATTAGGTGAACACAGAATAGTATACCTGTCAAATCTTTGGGAAAGGAAAGATTTCAAGACCAAACAAGAGTTAGAAAAAAATTACAAAATGTAAAATAAATAATTTTGATTACATTAAATTAAAAAGGGGTTGTACAAACAAAACCAGTGCAACCAAAATTAAAAGAGAAGCAACAAATTGGGAAAAAATCTTTATAACAAAAACCTCTGACAAAGGTCTAATTACTAAAATATATAAGGAGCTAAATCAATTGTACAAAAAATCAAGCCATTCCTCAATTAATAAGTGGGCAAGGGACATGAATAAGCAATTTTCAGATAAAGAAATCAAAACTATCAATAAGCACATGAAAAGTGTTCTAAATCTCTTATAATTAGAGAAATGCAAATCAAAACAACTCTGAGGTACCACTTCACACTTAGCAGAGTAACTACCATGACAGCAAAGAAAAGTAAAAAATATTGGAGGAGATGTGGCAAAATAGGGACATTAATGCATTGCTGGTGGAATTGTGAATTCATTCAACTGTTCTGGATGGCAATTTGAAACTATGCCGAAAGGACTTTAAAAGACTGTCTGCCCTTTGATCCAGCCATACCACTGCTAGGTTCATACCCCAAAGAGATAATAAGGAAAAAGTATAAAAATATTTATAGCAGCACTCTTTGTAGTGGCAAAAAAATTGGAAAACAAGGGGATGCCCTTCAATTGAGGAATCGCTAAACAAATTGTGGTATCTGTTGGTTATGGAATACTATTGTGCTATAAGGAATAATGAACTGGAGGAATTCTATGTGAACTGGAATGACCTCCAAGAATTGATGTAGAGTGAAAGGAACAGAGCCAGGAGAAAATTATACACAGAGACTGATACACTGTGATACAATTGAATGTAATGGACTTCTCTACTAGCAGTAATGCAATGATCCAGGACAATTCTGAGGGACTTTTGAGAAGAATGATATCCAATCCAGAGAAAGAACTGTGGGAATAGAAACACAGAAGAAAAACAACTACCTGATCACATGGTTCAATGGGGATATGATTGGGGATGTAGATTCTAAACGATCACCCAAGTGCAAATATCAATAATATGGAAATAGGTCTTGATCAATGTCACATGTAAAACCCAGTGGAATTGCTATTTAGCTACAGGAGAGTGGTGGGAGGAAGGGAGAGAAAGGACATAAATCATGTAACCATGGAAAATTTTTCTTAATCAATTAAATAAAATAAAAAAAAATTTTAATTAAATTAAATAAGATTATAAGGCATTGCCATTTCCTTCCCAAATGGATTAAGGTAAACAGAGGTTAAGTTACTTGCCCAGGATCACACAACTAATAATTGTCTAAGGCCAGATTAGAATTCAGGTTTTCTTTGACTCCAGGTCCAGTACTTATCCACTGAACCAACCTAACTGTCTCATATTTATACACAGTAAGATCTTAAAATTTGTTTAATGGAACAGATAGAGTAGATAGAGAACCAGACCTGCAGACAGGAGGCCCTGGGTTCAAAACTGGCCTCAGACATATCCTAGCTATGTGACCCTGTGCAAATACCCAATTGTTTAACCCTTACTATTCTGCCTTAAAACTGACCTTATTATTAATTCTACATCATAAAGTAAGGTTTAAAAAACTGTTTAATAATTTTGACCATATATAAAGCATTGTGTGGGAGATGTAAGTAAGGAAGTATAAAAAGGCAGGATCTCTTTCCTCCAGAAGTTTATATTTACCTTGACATTCATGTTCTACTTAATTTTTTTCTGAATTCTTTTACATTTTTGCATTCATTAATTCATATGTTGGAGAGAGCATAATAAAAATGAGAAGCAGCTGTGGCATAAAGAAAAGAGCACAAGACCTCCTCAGAAGCCCTAGGTTCTAATTCTATTCCTAGTACTTTATCTAGCTATGTGACTTTGGACAAGTCCCTTACCCTATCCTATTGGATTAGAACAGCTATCCTGGCTGTTTCAAAGAGGTATGAGGAGGATTCCATGAAATAATGTGTGTGAAGGGCTTTGTAACAGTAAAATGCTCTATAAAACATAGAATTTTGGGACTGGAAGGGAACTGAGAAGTTGGATTTGGTCAAACTGGACCCTACAACTCTTCAACATCTTTAAATACATCTAACCTCCACTAGAGGGGTGGCTAGATACTGCAGTGGAATCAGAGAGACACCTTCCTGAATTCAAATCTATCCTCTGACACTTCCTGGCTGTGTGACTCTGGGCAAGTCACTTAACCTAAAGTCACTTTGCCTCAGTTTCCTCATCTGTAAAATGAGCTGGAGAAGGAAATAGACAACCATTCCAGTATTTTTGCTAAGAAAACCCCAAAAGGGATCATGAGTTGGATATAACTGAACAACAAACGTCTGCTAGGAAGCCCTTCAATGATCCATACCCTGCCCACATGTGTGTTCTCTACCTCTGAGCCTTGCCCCAATTTTGGCTTAGAAAAGAGAGAGGAACTCATGTATGGACAAGAGGATCTTTTCACTTTTTTCCCTCCCATTCTTTAGTAGTTGTTCTTGAATCATTTTAGTTGTGCCCGAAGAATGGGCAGAATGAGTGGATGATAAGAATTTGTTCTAAAGACCATTAAAATAACTGATGCAGGCCCCATAGAGCATTTAGAGCTTGGTCAGACATGGGAGACACCAAAGCCATCTACTGCATCTGTGACCATCACCAGTCCTCTTGACTTCTGTCTTACCATTGGTCTTCAGTGTCTCTGGAATAGAGCAAAGTTGATGACATTGGGCTACTCTGTCTCACTTAAATACAATTCATGAACAAGTCGAGACATCAACCTATGATGTCATTTCCCTCTTAAAAAATGGAGGATGAGTGCTTTTTCTGGTGGCAAAAAATTGGGAAATGAAAGGATGCCCTTCAATTGAGGAATGACTGAACAAATTATGGTATATGTTAGTGATGGAATACTATTGTGCTCAAAGGAATAATGAACTGGAGGAATTACATGTGAACTGGAATGACCTTCAGGAATTGATGCAGAGTGAAAGGAGCAGAACCTTGTACACAAAGACTGATATACTGTGGTACAATCAAATGTAATGGACTTCTCTACTAGCAGCAACGCAATGATCCAGGACAATTCTGAGGGACTTATGAGGAAGAACATTATCCACATCCAGAGAAAGAACTGTGGGAGTAGAAATACAGAAAACAACTGCTTGATCACATGGGTCAATTGGGGATGTAGACTCTAAATGATCACCCTAGTGCAAATATTAATAATATAGAAATAGGTCTTGATCAATGATACATGTAAAACCCAGTGGAATGTATATCAGCTATGGGAAGGGCTTAGGGGAAGGGGAGGAAAAGAACATGATTCATGTAACCATGGGAAAATATTCTAAATTAATTAATTAATAAATAAACTTTTTTTAAAAATTGGAAAATGAGGGGATGTCCCTCAAATGGGAAATGACTGAAAAATTGTGGTATATGCTGGTGATGCAATGCTGAAAGGAATGATGAACTGCTTGATTTCTATATGAATTGGAAAAACCTCCATAAACTGATATGAAGTGAAATAAGCAGAATCAGGAGAACATTGTACATAGTAACTGAAACATTATGGGACATTCAAATGTAGTTGACTTTTGCTACTAGCAGCAATGCAATGATCCAGACAACGCTTAAGGGACTTATGAGAAAGAACACTATCCATATCTAAAGAAAGAACTGTGGAAGTAGAAATCCAGAAAAAAAAACATACATGATTTATCTCCTGTTTATATGGGTACTTTTTCGAGGCAGAGTCAAGATGGCGGCGTAGAGGCAGCAAATGTTCAGACCTCTGAAAACCCTTCCTTACCGATTGCAAATAAATGCTCCTAGGGGAATGAAAATCAAACCTAACAACAAGACAGAGCCAAAGAACCCTCCTGCTGGACTCAACATAAAAGGAACACCCCCAAAAGTCGGAATTTGAGAACACTCTGGTTTAAGGGGAAGGAAGAAGGAAGGTCCCGGGACCCCTCCCCTACCTACAGCACTAAGCCTCCAGCAGCAGCTGGCACCTCTGGGTGGGCAAAGGTGCTGGTCTGGAGGGAACACCTTGTGGGCAAAGCTGTGCCAGGCTCAGAGTATCCAACACAGGCAGTGGGGGAGCAGATAGAGGAGAAATACAGAGCACAAAGCAGGAGGCATAGTTGCAGCAGGGGAGACACTTCATGTTGTCCCCCCCCCTTCCCAAGGTTTTGACCCCAGGGCACATCCAGAAACCCAACCAGACTTAATCCCATCAAAGCCTCCAGAGGACAGAGAAGCTCAAGCTCCAACACCCCTCCCCCACAGATGGCACTGAGAGATTTACTGACAAAACTCCAAGGGTGAAGGTTGACTGAAAAGCCCAAAACCACAAAAAAAAAAAGAGAGGAACAAGAGCTCAGGCAATAGGAGGTAGTAAAGAAGGGGTAAATATGAGCAAACAACAGAAAAAGAAAAAAAGAAACTACAATCGACAGTTTCTATACAGGCAATTAACAAAGAGCAAACTGAACAGAGAAGGATGAGGGAACTCCAAGCAAAAAAAAACCCCAGAAAACTGTAAAAATGGGGATTTGAACCCTAGATGTCAATCCCCAGAAGTCCTTCTAGCTCCCAGAATTCTCTCTAATCTGCCTGAGTGTGAGATCACAAATTTTATTTAAAGGAGCTCTCCACCTACTTGAGGCTCTCACTCAGATTCCGCTTTTCTGTACATGCAGCTCTCTACCTGGCCGGCAAAATGTAGGTTGCACGTGCTTTTCCTTATTTTGTGTTTTCTTTATTTCTTAATCTCTAATAAACCTCTAAAAATATAATGCTTTTAGAAGAGAAACTAATTTTAATCTTAACAGTTGGTGACAATGAAGGGACAAAAAACTTTCAAATTAAAAAAGAAATGATAGCCTAGATAGTGATTTTTAAGCCAAGTTCCCCCAAGAATTTTCAGAAAAGCCTCTTGATCCAGAACTGTTTGACTCAAATCGCTCCTGCTCTGGCTCCCGGCTCCAGGCCCTGCTTGCCTGCGTTCCTGTCTTGGCCCTGCCCATCCCGGTAGTCTCCTCTCGCTCACCTGACCCAGCTGATCACCCAGGCTACTGGTAGCAGACCCAATTTCTTCAGGATCAAACACCAGCTGGTAAAAAATGGGGATGAATTTTTCCTTAGGCTACGATTAGCCTCCACGTGGACTGGGGTAGGGGATCACAGGGAGGGAGAAAAAAAGAAAAGAAGGAAGAGGCTTTTCCAAACAGGAACTTACAAGCATGGGGTATTTAAAAGGATATCTTTTGATTGTACTGATTATTTCATTTATGTCACCTGAGTGCCAGGGGAAAAATTCATCTCCCTGCAACTCTTTAGCCAAATTTGAGATTCCTAACATCCACTCTTACTATGGGGAAGCAGCTCAGGGGCTCAGTGAATTGAGAGCCAGGCCTAGAAATGGGAGGTCTTTGGTTGAAATCTCGCCTCAGACACTTCCTGGCGGTGTGGCTCTGGACAGGTTATTTAACCCCCATTGCCTAACAATTACCAATCTTCTGCCTTCTGACAATAGGCATCTAAATGGATAAAAAAAACCCAAGGAACTTTAAAGAAACTGGAGGTTATATTTTTAAGGCATTTCAGACTCCAATGTTTTATAAAATTCTCTGTATTGCATTTTGCTGATTATTTTGTTTAAGGTTTAACTTTGTGATTTAAGTTCATATTTTACGTTCATATATTACTGCATTCAATACTATTCTGTTACACTGAATCATTTTAATGTACTGGGTTTTAACTACTGTTAAATTCTGTTGCTTTTCCCCTATAACCATACTGAACAAACATTATTGAGTAAGCCCATATAAAAACAGCTTTTCCATTTTTGACTTTGTAAATTGTCGCATAGAGGATAGATGGACTCCATCAGAAAATTGCTATAACAACCTTTGGAAAATTTAACGAGCTAAATATCTCAAATTGATTTTAAGGGTTCTTTAGGCATGATGGTTAGAATTTTTTCTTAACAATCTCTGGTTATTTTGCCTGCCCCTAACAAGAGGTAAGGCCCATTTTAGTAGCTGAAGTGAAATACAATTATAAACCCCAACTCCCACATTTATAAGAATGTGAATGGAAGTTGGGAAGTTAAGCCCAGGGCAAATAGCACCCCAGAAGCCTCCCCCCCAAAAAAGGGGAGCATCTCTCATTTATACTCTCTTTACTTCCACCAGAGTGATATCTAGAAATCTTGATGATGTTCAAAACCCAAAATAAGTTTTACTTTGTTTAAAAATGTTTACCAAGGTTGAAAGATTTGCTATGATTGTAAAAATTGTGACAAATATCCATCACTTCATAGGCTTTTAAAAATGTCATATAGCAACTTATGTGAAATATGATAGTGGGTTTGTTTGTTATTGTAATTAACTGGCTATTGAGAATTTGGGGGATATTGATACTTACAAATTTGTACTACTGTTCTTTAAAAACAAAAAAAATGTTACCTTGTAAAATTCTGTTGCTTGTGCTCACAGTGGATCATGGCCAGATATGAAGAGGAAATGGATCTCATTTTTGGTGAGAAAGCCTTGTATTCTACATTTCCTTAGCTATAGCAGCCCTCACAGGAGCCCTACAACATTTATTTGTGGAAATAACCTGAGGTGGAAACAGGGGGCTAAGGAAATGGGAGAATAATAATGACTCAAAGACAGAAGTAGAAACACATAGGGAGTAACGTGAACTCAAGGAAGTAAGAGGAACAAGAGAATAGGTGGGGAGTATCAACCCCTTGATACTCCTAGACAAGAGAGTCTGCTTTGGGGGCAACAACGTCGCTATGAAAGAGATATAGTGAAGCAAGAGAGTAAGCAGAGAGGAGGGAGCTGAGGGAGAGAGGAAATGAAGGCGAGAGAGCTAGTAAGAGAGAACTGGTAAGAGAGTGCAAGAGAAGAGTTAGAAAGAGAGGGGTTTGGGGTGGCAGCTGGGTAGCTCAGTGGATTGAGAACCAGGCCTAGAGATGGGAGGTCCTAGGTTCAAATCTGGCTTCAGACACTTCCCAGCTGTGTGACCCTGGGCAAGTCACTTGACCCCCATTGCCTAGCTCTTACCACTCTTCTGCCTTGGAGCCAATACACAGTATTGACTCCAAGACAGAAGGTAAGGGTTTTTAAAAAGAAAGAAAGAAAGAAAGAAAGAAAGAAAGAAAGAAAGAAAGAAAGAAAGAAAGAAAGAAAGAGAAAGAAAGAAAGAAAGAAAGAAAGAAAGAAGAGAAAGAAAGAAAGAAAGAAAGAAAGAAGAAAGAAAAGAAAGAAAGAAAGAAAGGAAGGAAGGAAGGAGGAAGGAAGGAAGGAAGGAAGGAAGGAAGGAAGGAAGGAAGGAAGGAAGGAAGGTGTGGCTCTCTCAGAGGGGAGAGAAGCCACAAGGTAGGAAGATAGAGACAGGATAGAAGTTTTGGATCCCTCAAGGGGGATGACGGAGTCCAATTAGAGATATGAGGTGGTCAGAATGAGTCTTTATTAATTATCAATGAGCCACAGCTAAGCTCTGATCAAAGGACCATTCCGTAGGCTTTTACCAGTCCTGAGATCCATACCCACACAGGTCAGAGAGGTGAATAGAGAAAGATTAAAGATGGAGCTTGGCCAGAGGCCAAGCTCCTGCAAGGACAACCATCAGCTAGCCTGAAAGAGAAGGAGAGAGAGAGAGACGGAGCTTGCTGGGCTACTTATAGTTTTTGATATGCAAATATACACAGTACATAGGGATGATTCTCATTGGTTAATGACAAGGCATAGGTGTGGTTTCTCTTAACCAGGTGAGAACAAAGAAACCTGTTTTCCCGCCTAACCTGGGAGAAGCTGGGGTCAAGGGTCAGAGGCCTTCCCAGCCATGAGCAATACTGAGCATGCTCAAGACCAACTGTTCCCCTTGCCCATAGTTAGGAGTGGGCTGCTACATCAGGAAGGAAGGGAAGGAAGGAAGGAAGGAGAAAGAAAGAAAGAAAGAAAGAAAGAAAGAAAGAAAGAAAGAAAGAAAGAAAGAAAGAAAGAAAGAAAGAAAGAAAGAAAGAAAGAAAGAAAAGAAAGAAAGAAAGAAAGAAAGAAAGAAAGAAAGAAAGAAAGGAAGGAAGGAAGGAAGGAAGGAAGGAAGGAAGGAAGGAAGGAAGGAAGGAAGGAAGGAAGGAAGGAAGGAAGGAAGGAAGGAAGAAAGGAAGGGGTTTGAAAGAGAGTTTGTAAGAGAGGTTTGAAAGAGGGAGTTTCGCGCTAGTTCCCTAGAATTTATTGAGGGTTTTAGGAACGTATACATAACATGACATAGGTTTTAACATTGGTTGAATTGACAATGATGAGACTAAAGAGATGGACTTTTAATCCATCCCGCGCTTTGTAGTCCGAGTAGAGCAATGCCCTGATTCAAACCGCGCTATGTAAATGACCGTGCTCTGAGCTGAGGCAGTGTGGCCCCGTCAAGGACCCCAGCCCATGAATTTGCCTGTCCTTTGCTAGTGCCTAAGACTGTCCCTTTAACATCAAGAGTTCTGACCATGTGTCTGGTAATACAATATCAATACATCAATCATACTTCCCAGATGCCAACATCCCAGGTATGCTACTTTAGCTGACACAAAGTGTCAATGATTATAAGCTACATTTTTTAATTTTAAAAACTTTTTAATTATATTTTTCTTGCATGTGCAATATACTATTTAAATTTTTCTCTCCTTTTTATATTTGAAGCACATGTTACCAGTATTTAGATTTTCTTTAACTTTTTTGATTTTGCAGTAATATAAGTTTAAGATACATTTGCTAATGCATGCCCTAAAATCTTGAGACTATAAAAATGATGCCATTAATTGTTTTTAAAAAATTTTGGGACTTTGCTTAATGATTCTGTCCCGATTCCAGGACAAGATATACAAAAGGATATACAAAAGAGCCATTGCATAGGGCCAAAGATAAACCAATCCAGGATGGATTGATGCACTTCTAAGCAATACAAAGGACTTGAACCTAGTGTGAAGACTCAAGGTTTCAATGCTTAACATTCGTGAAGACATAGGCCTTCCTTGTATCCACACTAACTCTGAAAATACTTACAGGTGAGTATCCCAAA
Source organism: Monodelphis domestica (assembly GCF_027887165.1). NCBI lineage: Eukaryota > Metazoa > Chordata > Mammalia > Didelphimorphia > Didelphidae > Monodelphis > Monodelphis domestica. The sequence goes on along the minus strand of NC_077228.1, from coordinate 269,772,143 downwards.
CTTTGCTCCTAATTGGCTTCTATAACCTAGTCTCTTTTCTGTCTTTTCTAGTGTGGCAACTTTATGTAGTCCTGGCTACTGACTGGGTAAATGCTTACTTGCTTAGGTCATTTTAATTTGGCCCTGATTCAGGGACCTGTTATAGATTTATTTTTCCTTTACTTGGAATTTTTACTCATAAGATTTTGATAGTCTATATTTTCATCCAGAAATTTTTTTTAATTTGGATTTTTCTGATGTCTTTTTAATTTCTCTTGAATTGATTGATTCATATACCTCATAACTCAGCCATGCATCTCTAAGTGATCCTGTGTTTTTCAATCACCCTCTTCATGGGGAAATGTAAAAATATTATTATTTTAAATTGCAAAGTTTAAATTCCTTTTGAGAAGAATTTTTGGTTAAGAAACATGCTACCTCTCCAAATCCAAAAACTGAACTCTTCGAAGAAGACACCATGAAGTTGCCTCCAGACCACAAGTTGCACGAGAAGATCAAGAATGAACTTTGGGTGAGGTTGATTGAACATTTATTTGTATGTATACTTTCATGCCAAAGGGGACTGCCCCCTAACTGGCTTTTGTCAATGTGTCTAGCAATTATTGGTTTTGTTCTTTTTTCCTCTTATCCTCAAATTATTGTAATCTTTAAGTTGATTATGTTTTCATGCTTCTTTTGGGGAAAATCCTTCCCAACAAGGATCAAACAGGGAAATGTAAAAATGGAGATTTGAACCCCAGACTTCAATCTCCAGATGTCCTTGCTAGCTCCCAGAATTCTCTCTAATATCCCTGAGTGTGAGATCACAAATTTTATTTAAAGGGCCTCTCTGCCTCCTTAAGGCTCTCATTCGGCTTCTACTTCTGGGCACACACAGCTCTCTACTTGGCCGGCAAAATGTAGGTTGCACGTGCTTTTCCTTATTTTGTATTTTCTTTATTTCTTAATCTCTAATAAACCTCTAAATATATAATACTTTTAGCAGAGAAACTAATTTTAATCTTAACAAAACCCAGCAAATTGGATACAGGCTCTGGAAGAACTGAAAATACAAATCAAAACACAATTAAGAGAGGCTGAAGACAACTTTAAAAGCAAGATAAGTAATCTGGAAACAGAAAACAGTGTCTTGAAAGCCAAAATTAATCAGCTTGAAAATAAGGCAAAGGAGATGAAAGACGACCTCCAAAGAAAATCAGACCAGAAGGAGAAGGATGACCAAAAAATGTAACAATTAAATTAGTATCTAGTAATAAAAGTATTATATTTGAGGCTTATTAAGGATTATTAGGATTCAAGGAATAAAGAAAATACAAATATAAGAAACCATGTGCCCATGACTGATTAGCCAATTCAGAATACCCATGCTTAGCTTACTTACTACATCATTGCAATGAGAGCAGAGCATAGAAGAGCATAGAAGAGATCGAGGTAGGTGTTACTGCCAGTTTAAATACTAATTGGTCCCCTGCCACATGGAGGCTAATTGTTGCCTAAGGAAAGAACACCCCATTTTTTTACCATCTGCCCTGACTCCTAGCTTCTTGGTGGCAGCAATCAGCAACAGGGGTAGGGGGTCTGGGGCTGGTCAGAGGCCAATTTTAGGAGCAGAGCCAGAGATCAGGAGGAGGACTAGAGCTGGGGCTGGGCCAGATGGGTGATTGGGGTCAGGGCCTGTAGGAAGCAATATCAGCATGGCCAGAGTCAGCAGCAAGGAACTGAGGAACTCAAGCAGATGGGCAAGAGACCTCAAACTGAAAACAGCCAGACCCACAGAGAGGGCGGCTGGGCAAAAAGCAAGGAAAGAAAAAAGGCAGCAGTTCCAAAGAGAGTTCGAGTGCTCTCACAGTTTGTGAGGGTGGGTGGGTGGGTGGGGTGGACAAAAATCCTTGGCAGGAGAAAATTGGCTTAAAAAATTATCTAGGCTATCTTTAAAAAATTGAAAGTTTTTTCTCTTTCCTTCTGGTCACCAACTGTAAAAATTAATTTTATATAATATAACTTATATCTCAAATAATAAAAATATTGTATTTTTGGAGATTTATTAAATGATCATTAGAAATCAAGGAAAAATAGGATACAAAATAAAAACCATGTGCCCTTGGCTGGTTAGCCATTTTCAAAATCCCCACTCACCATCATCACTGCTGATTGCTGTATAATGTCCAAAGAGAGAGGAGGAGCCTCAACTTCAGTAGAATTGCTTCTTAAGGAGACTCCACTTCAAATGTGTCTCTTTCAAACTCCCAGAGAATCCCATTCAAGTCTTATCTCTTTCTTTTAAAGACCTTTATTCTTGCATCACTTCCCCTAACTCCATGTCTACCAATGACAGCTAATGCTCAGCTCTAGGACTGCCTAGAAGGCAGTTAGTTTATTATAATTCGTTACCCACTATCATACATGTGGGTCACAGACCTCCCACTTCATGATTAAGTGGGATATTTACACCTTTGGTGATTAGATCTAACATGGGCAGATCTTCCCACTCAACTTTAAGTATTGTGTTTGCATTTTGGGGGGATTAAAATCTAAAAATAAACAGGGGATTACAATTTAATCTTCACAATCAAGGAATAACTAAGTACCTTCATTGTTACAATCAGGGGAGAGCCAAATCCAATATTCACAATCCCCTCTGATGACATTTGGGAGACTAGTCTCCCCATTGATCATTTAGCATAATCATCTTGTATCTCTAAAAACTTCTAACTACAGGGGTATGTAATATTTCACTTTCTAAAAGGAAATTACAATAGTTAGAGATAAGAGGAAATTAGAAAAGAGAAAGTGAAACCAATGTTTTGCTAGGCACATTGACAAAAACCAATTTGAGGTTCAAAAAGTTCCCCTTAATGGTGCAGTTTCCTGGCTGGGCTCTTTATGGAACTGCAAATCTATGTTCAGGCTGTCCTCAGCTCCAAGGGTAGATACTGCTATCAACTGATCCAGGGATATCCTTAGAAAACAGATGAGACATCCAAAATCCCCCAGACTCAGAAATCTTCTGGCCAAAGTGGGGAAAATATTTGGGTAGCTAGCAAAGCTGAGGCCTTTCCTTACATCCCAAACACTTCTTTTTAGAGGGTTTTTACAGCCATGTATTCACTCTCATCTCTAGAAGAACTTCTCAATTTGCTTGATATTTTTAGATGACCCCTATATCTTGAGTTCCAAGTACATTCCACACAGTCTAAAGTCTATGATTGTTGGTTTGATTGCTTATTTCCAAAACTGGTTAAATTAACAGGTTATTAACATCAATTATCTTGTGGGGCTAAGTGGTATAGTGCATAGAGAGCTGGTCCTGGGGTCAGGAAGACTTATATTTATGGATTCAAATCTGGCCTCAGACACCTACTAACTATGTGACTCTGGACAAGTCATTTAACTATATAATTGAAAATCTGTTACCCTAAAAAAATAACTACATTTCCCAGGAGCCCACTGACTTCCTGTCATCACATACTTGCTATAGATAGGGGATATTAGGCAGGGACCTGGAAGGTCCCACCTCTTTACTTCCTGTCCAGAGCTTGGTGGTGGTAAGGTGGGTGTTTGAACTGGCTGATCAACCATGGGCACATGGTCTTTATTTTGTATCTTCTTTATTCCTTGATTTCTAATGATCATTTAATAAACTTCCATAAAATGCAATATTTTTATTATTAGAGATTTAATTTTTACAGTTGGTGACCAAAAGGGATGAAAAACTCTCTCAATTTTTTTAAAGATAGCCTAGATATTTTTTTAAGCCATTTTTCTCCTGCCAAGGATTTTTGACCACCCCACCTACCCCCACAAATTCCAACACTCTTTGGAGCTACTGCATTTTTATTTTCCTACTTTTTCCCAGGGTTCTTGCTCTTGCTACTGGCTGGGCTATTTTTAGCCAGGGGACTCTTGGCGAAGAAGAGATAAACCATTTCCCAGCTGCTTGAGTCCTTTGTTCCTTGTTCCTCCTTCATTCCTCATCCCTCCTTCATTCCTCATAACTCACTGCTGACTCTGGCATTGCTGATACTGCTTCCTCCAGCCCCTGACCCCAATTTCTCATCTGGCCCCCAGTCCCAGGCCCCCAGAAGCTCTGCTCCTAAAATCAGCCTCTGACTGGACCCTGACCCCTACTGCTATTGCTAATTGCTGCCACCAAGAAGCTAGGAGTCAGGGTAGATGGTAAAAAACTGGGGTGTTTTTTCCTTAAGCAACAATTAGCCTCCACATGGCAGGGGACCTGGGGGGGGGAACAAAGAGAAGGAAGAGACTCTTCCCAACAGGGAGTTGATTACAAGCATGGTGTATTCTATGAAAGAGCAGTGCATGGCCGATTTCAAACAGCTTCTACCATTCATGAGTACTCTGATCCTTTTATTTATCTTACGTGAGATTCAGGGGAGAAATTAATCTCCCTACACCTCTTTGCCATTTGGGCCTGCCCAGTTTGAGATTACTAAAACCCATGTTCTCCCTCCCTATGGGAGATAACACAGTACTGACAAAAGGAATCTCAATGGATAGAGAAAGGAACTTTAAGAGACTGGAGGTGAAGATTTTAAGACTTTTCAGACTCCATTTTTTAAAAGGAAATTCTCTGTATCTTATTGTATTTGCAGATTGTTTTGTTTAAGATTTAATTTTATTGTTTTAAGTTCATATGTTAATGTATTCGATACTGTTCTGTTACATTGAATCATTTTAATCTACTGTGTTTTAACTATTAGGTATATTCTATTACCTTTCCCCTCTAACTATACTGAACAAAATATTGTAAAGCCCATAAACAGCTTTTTCTTCCATTTTGCATTTGTTAAGTGTCACATAGATGATGAATGAACTCAACCAGGCTAACAATCTTTGGAGAATTTAATGAGCTAAAAATTTAAATGGTAATTTTAAAGGGTCTTCAGAAATAATTTTAATTAACTAGTGGTTTCTGAATGGATGAGGTTTTTTTAATATTTATATTTTAAAGAATGCTGTATTAAAGGTAGAGAAACAAAGAAATGTTCCTACCAAAGTGTTTCTATGAATCAGGAAGCCGAAAAAAGTGGTCCTGAAACACCTCTTCAAGTTAATTTACTTCCACCAGAAAAATCTAGATGTCTTGTTGATGTTCTAGACCCAAATAAGTCTTACTTTGTTTAAAAATATTTTTTCCTAGGTTGGAAGAATTGCTAGGTCAGTAAAAATTGTGACAAATATGTATCAGTTCATAGGGTTTTTTTGTTATATAGCAACTTATATAAAATATGATAGTGAGTTTGTTTACTATTATAATTAAATGGGCTATTATATCTTTGAGGATTTTGATACCTTTTGAATGTGTACCTGTTATTCTTTATATAAAAAACTGTTAGTGGATCATGGCCAAATTTGAAAAGGAAATGGATCTCATTTTTTGTTGAGAAACCTTTGTATTCTACATTCCTTAGTTGACACAGTGTGTCAATGATTGTGATATAGATATAGATATAGATATAGATATAGATATGTGTGTATATTGCAAAATAAATAAATATATTTATTTATTTGGTCAATTTCAAACACTATTCCTTGGTTACAAAAATCATATTCTATTCCTCCTTCCACTCCCTCCTACCTTCCCATAGCTGGCTCCCAATTCCACTGGGTATTACATGTAACTATGATCAGAACCTATTTACATAGTGTTGACGTTTGGACTAGGATGTTCATTTAGGGTCTATATCCCCAATTATATCCCCCCCCACCATGTAATCAAGCAGTTGTTTTTCTTCAGTGTTTCTTCTCCCACTATTATTCCTTTGAATATGGATAGTGTTCTTTCTCATAGATCCCTCTGAGTTGTTCAGGATCATTGAATTGCCAATAATGGAGAAGTCCATTACATTCGATTGTACCACAGTGTATCAGTTTCTGTGTACAATGTTCTCCTGGTTCTGCTCCTTTCACTGCATCACTTCCTGGAGATCATTCCAGTTCACATGGAATTCCTCCAGTTTATTATTTCTTTGAGCACAATAGTATTCCATCACTAACATATACCACAATTTGTTCAGTCATTCCCCAATAGAAGGGCATCCCCTTATTTTCCAACTTTTTGCCATCACAAAGAGCACAACTATGAATATTCTTGTACATGTCTTTTTCCTTATTATCTCTTAGGGTACAAACCCAAGAGTGCTATGGCTGGATCAAAGGGCAGACATTCTTTTAGTGCCCTTTGGGCATAGTTCCAAATTGCTCTCCAGAATGGTTGGATCAATAAACAACTCCACAAGTAATGCATTAATGGCCCAGAAGCCAGAAGGCTTCCATCTTTTTGATAAGCTCTAATTTAAATTCTTCAAGAGCTTGTGGACAATTTCTATTCTTTTTTTTTTGGAAGGTTTTGATGCATTTATTTAAATTTCCTCTTCTATTTCCTCTGTAGCCTGGGTTTTTCCTCCGTAAAAAATTTTCCAGGGTCAATTCCTTCTTCTTGTTTTTCTTGGAGGGAGGTTGTTGTACCTGGGAACTATTTGCCATCACTGTGGAGGTTTTTCCTTCCCTTTTTAGTCAGAAATCTGAGTGAGATGGGCAGGCTCTCTGTGTAAGGAGTTAAGGAGCACAGATTTTGCCTGAGGCCAGCTCTTGAATCTCTGCAGCTTCTGCTGTTTGCTGCCTTTCTCTGTGCAATCTTCCTGAATGCACCCACAGTCTGCTCTTCAGCCTGCTGGGGTTTCAGGTCTAGCTACTCTCAGGGTTAGGTCTTTGGTGGTCTTAGTCAGCTCCCAAGGACCTAGAGGTGCCCCTCACTCTCTCTCTAGAGGTGCCCCTCGCTCACTCACTGATTCTGGCACATGCTGGCTCTGACTCTGGCTTAGTAGGTGGGGTGGGGGAGAGTAGATCAGCTCTCATTTTGGTGGGAGCTTTTTTTCACCCCCTAAGAGTGTGGAAATGCCCAAATCCCACATACCTTCAATGCTGCACCCTACTGTAGAGTCCCTTCGTTCTTATGAATTTGGTTTTTTTGGTCTTTTTTGGTAGTCTATATCAGTGGGTGCTGAGGAGAGGAAGAGTCCTGAGTCTAGACTGTTGCCATGTTTACCTGGAAGTCTGAGCTATATATTTTTTATTTTAAATACTTTTTAATTATTCTTTTTGCTTGCATGTGCAACATAGTATTTTAGTTTTATTTTTCTCTCCTTTTTGTATTTCAAGCACATATCATCAGTATTGAGAAGATTTTCTTTAACTTTTTTGATTTTGCAGTAATATAAGTTTAAAATATATTTGCTCTAATGTCAATGCATACCCAAAAAGCTTTAGACTATAAAAATGATGCCATTTATTGTTTTAAAAAAATTTTATGAGGCTTTGCTTAATGATTCTGATTCCACAAGAAGGGAATACAAAAAGAGCCATTGAACAGTGCCAAAGAATCACAAAGCTAAACTGCATAGTGCTAATCGAGTACAAGGTCAAAGAGACCAACCAGTCCCAATAGGATTGATGAAAATTTTGAGCCAAGACAAGAGGACTTGAACTTGTTTGGGGTTTGAGGTTGAGGCTGCTTAACATGTGTTAAAGGCAGGTCTTCCTTGTCCCACATTCTTCCAAGTATCTCAAATGTGGCTCCTACCTGGCTTGTATAATCTAGTCCCTTTTCTGTCTTTCATGGTGTGGCAAACTTTCTATAGTCTTGGCTACTGATTGGGTAAATGCATAATTGCTTAAATAATTTTAATTGGATGCTGATTCAAGGACCTGTTATAGATTTATTTTTCCTTTACTTAGAATTTTTACACATAAGACTTTGATAGCCGATAGAAATTATCTTTTTAAATTTGGATTTCTTTTTAATGTTCTTGTTTTCTCTTGCCAATTGATTCATATGCCTCATAACTCAACCATGCATTCCTAACTGATCCCTGTGTTTTTCAACACCCTCTTCAGGAGGGAACATATAATTATTCTAAATTGCAAAATTTAAATTCTTTTTGAGAGTAATTTTAGGTTAAGAAACTTTCTACCTCTCCAAATCCAGAAAGTGAACTGTTTCAAGAAAGCACAATGAAGATGCCTCCACAGACCACACTTTGCACCAGAAGATCCAGAGCGAACTTTGGGATGTGGTGATGTGAACTGTGTGAGGTTGAATGCATTTGTTTTATATGTGTATTCTTATGCTAAAGGGGACTGCCCCCTAACTGGCTTTTTGTCAATGCACCTAACAATCATTGGTTTTGTTCTCTTTTCCTCTTATCCTCAAATTATTGTAATTTCAAAGTTGGTTATGTTTACAAGATCCATTGGAGAGACATGTATTCCGTGGGTCTCAGGGAGGAATGTATAATTGAAAATCTTTTACCCTAAAAAAGAAGCACATTTCCCAGGAACCCACTGATTTCCTATCATTACGTACTTCCTGTAGATAAGGGATATTAGACAGGGATGTGGAAGGTCCCACCTCTTTACCTCCTGTCCCGAGCTTGGTGGTGGTAAGGTGGGTGTTTGAACTGGCTGATCAACCATGGGCACATGGTCTTTATTTTGTATCTTCTTTATTCCTTGATTTCTAATAATCATTTAATAAACCTCCATAAAATATAATATTTTTATTATTAGAGATTTAATTTTTACCTACCCCTGTTGGCCTCAGTTTCCCCATCTGTCAAATGAGCTAAAGAAGGAAATGACAAACCATTCCAGTACCTCTGCTAAAGAAACCCCAAATGAAGTCACAAAGAGTCAGATACAACAGAAAAAAATGAACAACAGCAAATCACTAACTTTAGGAGGAGTAGGATGATTTGATTGATTACTCAGTTGAGCCTCATCTTTACATTATCTTGTTCCACTTAATATTTGTATTTCTTTTTTAAAACTTAGTAAAAGAAGTTAATAGTTTCTTATATAATCTAGTGAAGGTCCTTACTCCTTAATAATGCCACCTATGTGTTCATATATGTATATATTAATAGATCTACTCTCATATGTATATGTGTGTACACAGATATGTAAAGATGTATGTAGCAGGATTACACAGAGCTGACAAACATTTTTTGTACCCTAGCTTGCTACTTGGTTGATTTCTATGTACATTTTCCTTATTCTGAATTCTAAGATAATCCAGGGGTATATTTGGATATTTTCTAATGAATTAACAAAATCACAAATTCTTTCTCATTAGTTAATCAATTAGTTTAGAAATCCTACCCCATTATATTAAATATTACTTAATAAACTGGAAAAACTTTTTTCTCCATAAACAGCTACTCTTCCTACCATCTCTCTCTTTGTTTCTCACTCTACATATATAATATATACACACATATTGTGAACATATGCACATACACACATATGTTACATGTGCATATATACATATACATATGTTCCCAATCTCCTAGAATTAACTTAATATTAAAGTTACTGGCTACATAATTTGTTAATACAATCAGTAAAAATGAAAATATGGGGAAAACCCTTTAACCTTGTTTTCAAAAAGTATCTCTTACAAAGAGTGTTTTAATAAGCATGCTATATCTCATAGATATTATATTAGATATAAAATATCTATATTTTAGCTATGAGAAAAATCACAAGCAGAGCCCACTCTAACCATCAGTGTAATAGATTGTAAGGCTCATCTCCAGGGTCGGCCAGCCCTGTGTGCTCTTACTTGGGGTAACAAAAATGAAGAGTAACGAATGGACGCTATATGAAATGCATAGAGACAAAGTTTATTGGATTCAGACAAAGCATATATAGGTTAAAACCACAGGAAGATATGACATTACCGCCCAGCAACAGCAGGAACCAATAATTGAGCAACTTCATAGGAATTCGGGACGTTACCTGCCAGGCACCAGGAGGAACCAAGAGGATTCCAAAAAAGGGCAGAAAAACAAGTTTCTCACAGTTTCTCACAGTCGTTATCAAACCTCCCTCTGCTGACTATTCCAAACTTGAACACGCAGTTGGGCAGGTCATACACAGTTCAACCCACGACCTTGACTATGCAGCCCAAGCAGGGAGAAGAGGAGGACTTCAGCCATTATGGCTATGCCTCGACTACAATAGATGGTGTATATTTACTTCTAGAATAATGGTACAACCATTAAATTCACTTCAGGTACCAAGCAAAGTCTATTCTCAAGAATTCTCTTCATCATCTAACCTCAGACACGTTCTAGCTGTGTGACCCTGGGCAAGTCACTTAATCTCCATTGTCTATCTCTAACCCCCTTCTGCCTTCAAACAAACATTTAGCATTGATTCTAAGACAGAAAGCAAGGGTTTAAAAATATTTTATATGTTCTAACTTGTTTAAACTACAATAAGGTCTTTGAAAATACTTTCTTGCTATAAAACTTCTGTCATAATCTGAAATATTTTACACAAGTGAAAAAACAGAGATAATTGCCCAGATTATGCTGGGAAATATATAAAAACTACCAATTCGTATCTATTAGTCAAAGTTTTCTCTTATTGCATGGTTATCTCCAAGTCCACTCGCCTGGAAAGTGCCCAATCTGTACAATGAAACTTGAATTCCAAATACAGCTATTCCTAAACACAATGTCAAAATGTTTGGGGGTTTGTTTTGTTTTGTTTGGCTTCTATAGTATCCTGCATTGGAAGAGGACATAGAAACTGGTATTGGCATGTCTCTCTCAAGCTGTTTCACAAGAAAAAAGTGTTTAAATAATGATAAAAAGAAAATGAACAAAACAGGAAAAGTTTCTGCTATTTCATCATATGAAATAATGACTTCCAGAATTTATAGGACAATTAATACTCAGTCCCTATAAACAAATAAAAAAATATGAAGAGGGAGTTCATAAAAGACAAAGCAATGAATAAGCAATTGAAAAATGGTTCAGCCTCACTAAAAATTAAAGAAGTATACATTAAAGTGACCACAAGGTCATACTGCCCACATATCAATTTGACAAAAATAAATAGAAAGAGTAAAATTTGATGCTGCTGGGTCTCTTAACCAGGCAGAGTCAAATGCTGCTTGTGGCTACTGAAATTTAGTGCAATCCTTCTGAAAAACTATCTGGTAACATCCAATGGAGTCCATAAAACTGGTCATATCCTTTGACTTCATAATCTTCCTACTGGGGAAAATAAGTACTTAGGAAATGATGTAAAAAATAAAAATACCAACTGATACAAAGTGTTTCTACTGGTTCTATCTAGACAGTAAAAAAACTGGAAATAATTTAAGTGCTCTATATAGCAATAAGAAATGGTTAGGGGGATTGTGGTATATCAATATAATGGATTGCTCTATAGTCAAAAAAATAATAACAATAGATGACATTTATATAGTGTTTTAAGGTTCTCAACATACTTTTTGCAATATATATTACATCATTTTATTCTCACAACAACCTTAGGAAGTATTGTTAACCTTATTTTACAGATTAGGAAACCAAGGCAGGCAATGGTTAAATAATTAACCCATAGTCACATAGCTGGATTTGAAGTCTTCCTGACTCCAAGTCCAACACTCCATCTACTGTATCGTTTGATTTCCTCTGGAAAGACAAATACAAGTAATATAAAAAATTAGAAAGGTCTACATGAAATATTACAAAGTGCAAAAGAACAGGACTTGGAATACTTATAAATATTTAAAAATACCCCCCCAATGTTTAGTCTTAAAGACTGGAATGGAGGTGTTTATTAGTAGCCATCAATACCAACATATTTAAATCATAACAGACCTGTGACTTGTGTGATTTTCTCTGTAGACTATTTATCCCAGATGACCTTGGGACCTCTGTCCCAAGTACTTAAGTACTGAAATTGACTTCTGAGGAGTTCTTCAGGAGGCATCAAAAGATAATCAGTGGATCCTCTTTTGGGGGGAATGCCAGCATGACTAGGAGAGATGGAAGCATGAAGAATGGTGATCACAATGGGGCAAGCAAATTTGTACTCAGTTAATCTGCTCAGCAAATTGTTCAAAGAACCAGCAAACATGCTGCTCTCGTTTTTGCAGCAAATTGAACCAAGAGAATAAGTTCAGCTCTTGGCAGGTGTAGACTATTATGAGTAAATGACAACATCCATCCCTGCATCTGTGGGTGTCAGGAGGTTTGCCTTCTCCCACAATGTGAAATAACTCCAGTGAAAACTCCAAAAAAGGGGGTGGCAGGGAAATCTGATGCTTGGAGCTTCAATGATGCATGTGTGTTACTTACATTGTATCGTACTTTCATCCATTGCTAATAAGACTCGTGCACAGAGATTTTGATTGATATAGTTTGATAGAGGCACAGTGGATAAAGTGCCAGATCCTAAATCAGGAAGACCTGAGCTCAAATAGGACATCAGAAACGTACTAGATGTGTGACCCAGGGCAAGTCACATCACCCTGTTTGCTTCAGTTTGTTTTTTTTAAAATGCTTATGACATTCTTTTTTTTTTTATTTTAAACATTATTTTATTTGGTCATTTCCAAACATTATTCACTGGAAACAAAGATCATTTTCTTTTCCTCCCCGCCCCCCCCCCCCTTCCCTCTCCCATAGCCGACGCACGATTCCACTGGTTATCACATGTATTCTTGACTTGAACCCATTTCCCTGTTGTTGGTATTTGCATTAGAGTGTTCATTTAGATCCCCTCCACCCCTGTAGTCAAGCAGTTGCTTTTCATCGGTGTTTTTACTCCCACAGTTTATCCTCTGCTTGTGGATAGTGTTTTTTAGATCCCTGCAGATTGTTCAGGGACATTGCATTGCCACTAATGGAGAAGTCCATCACCTTCGATTGTACCACAATGTATCAGTCTCTGTGTACAATGTTTTCCTGGTTCTGCTCCTTTCGCTCTGCATCACTTCCTGGAGGTTGTTCCAGTCTCCATGGAATTCCTCTACTTTATTATTCCTTTTAGCACAATAGTATTCCATCACCAACATATACCACAATTTGTTCAGCCATTCCCCAATTGATGGGCATCCCCTCATTTTCCAATTTTTGGCCACCACAAAGAGTGCAGCTATGAATATTCTTGTACAAGTCTTTTTCCTTATTATCTCTTTGGGGTACAAACTCAGCAGTGCTATGTAGCTGGATCAAAGGGTAGTCAGTCTTTTATCACCCTTTGGGCATAGTTCCAAATTGCCCTCCAGAATGGCTGGATCAATTCACAACTCCACCAGCAATGAATTAGTGTTCCCACTTTGCCACATCCCCTCCAACATTCATTACTTTCCATAACTGTCATGTTAGCCAATCTGCTAGGTGTGAGGCGATACCTCAGAGTTGTTTTGATTTGCATCTCTCTGATTATAAGAGATGTAGAGCATTTTTTCATGTGCTTATTAATAGTTTTGATTTCTTTGACCGAGAACTGCCTGTTCATGTCCCTTGCCCATTTATCAATTGGAGAATGGCTTGATTTTTTGTACAATTGATTTAGTTCTTTGTAAATTTGAGTAATTAAACCTTTGTCAGAGGTTTTTATGAAGATTGTTTCCCAATTTGTTGCTACCCTTCTGATTTTGGTGCTTATGACATTCTTTATTCGATTCATATAGATAAGCATGCAGTATTAATGTAAAAAAGTACAGTAGTAATGTAAAATGTTCAGTGCACATTAGATAAACAATTCATTAGCATACAAACCCATTTTTAACAGCCCATATAGGAATCCTGAATGTTTGGAATAATAAATGCTTTTCCAAATGTAAACTGAAAATTGTGCTTAACTCCTTCCTACCCCTATGCCTTGCACACTCTTCCCCAAAGCTCCCCACTTACTAGCTGTATCACCCAGGGCAAATCACCGTTTGTCTCAGTTTCCTGATCTGTAAAATGAGTCAGAGAAAGAAATGATAAACCACTCTAATATCTTTGTCTAGAAAACTCCAAATGAGGTCATGAAGAATCAGACACAACAACAATAATAAAAGCAGAGGGTTAATTGGATGGGTTCATAAGCTGTTAATTGAATGATTTATACATTTAGATTAGAAGGATCTGAGACTGATTTATTAATGTGAGGCTAGATGTAGCGCAATTTGAAAGCCATCTTTGCCCAGGGTCCTGATGGAGTATAGGTCACACAAACTGCCATACAACCTATCACATTAATATGACTTCCAAAGTTTATTCTCTTAAAAAATCATTATTTCTTTTAAACATTTTTTTAAAAATTGAGTTCCTAATTCTCTCCCTCCCTCTAGCCTTTCCTCACCCACTGAGAAAGCACGCAAAATGACATCAATTATACATGTGAAATCATGTAAAGCATTTCCATATTATCCATATTTTTAAAAGTGTAAAAATTAAATTTAGTCTCTAGTAATAAAAGTATTATATTTTATGAGGTTTATTAAAGGATTATTGGAAATCAAGGAATAAAGAAGATACACCATGTGCCTATGGCTGGTTAGCCAATTCAGAATGCCCATGCTTAGCTTACTTACTAATGCAATGGCTGTAACATACCAGGCATGGAAGTTTGGTTGATGTATTAAATACTTGATCAGATCAGTTAATGATCAACGTATAGGCAGTTCTAAGGGCAAGAGAATTCCTGGGCCTAAGACACAAAGGCTTAGCCCTCACCTTGTCAAACCTCATTCCTCTGAAAAGCACATGTCAGGTGAATCCCCACCTACTCTGATCTTGTCATTGTCTATGTAACCAATGTGAATCAACTATGCTTTGTTATGTATTCATTGATCCTCTCAATCCACAATAAAGGCTGGGGTGAGGCGAACTGCTCTTCCTCTTGTTTCCAGCTACCTTGGAGTTCTCCCTGCTGTCTCTCTTTATCTGTCCTAGCCACTCTTGGCCATGTGCTTTCTATCTCAGAATTCTTACTTCCACGTGTTCTTTTATTTCTCATATTTTCCTTTAATTATTTTTCTAAGGAAACTATTATAAGGGGCCAGTGCCGCTCCCCATGGCAATTAACTTGTCTGTGTCTCTTAATTTATCTCCCATTTTCTCTGACTCCTTTCTCCTTCTCAAGACCAAACCTACTAAGGAAAAACTTTATGTAGCAGCTGCAGGTTGGACTGTTATAATGGCCAAGCAGGGCACGTGTGAGGCAGAGAACCATACTCATTGTGATCTTACCCAGGTGGGGACTCAGGTGAGATTATAGGGAATTCTGGGAAGTACAAATGATTTCTGGGGATTGAAGTCTAGGGTTCAAATATCCATTTTACAAAAGTCATACTAAAAAATAAAATTATAACATCATAAATAAGTTTGCACTCAGAGTTCAATAGTTCTCTTTCTGGAGGTGGATAGCATTTTTCCATAATAAGTCTTTGGAACTGTCATATCATCTTATTGATCAGAGTGCCAAATCTTACACAGTTAATCACCATTAAAACATTGCTTTTACCACACATAATGATTTCTTAGTTCTCATTTCATTTTGCATCAGTTTATATAGATCTTGGCATCTTTTTTCTTTTTCTGAAACAACTTCCCATCATTTCTCATAACACAATTGTACTCCATCACAATCATATGCCATACAACTTGTTCAGTCATTCTCCTAGTGATAATGACCCCTTCCACTGCCAATTCTTTGCCATCAAAAAAAGAACTGCTATACATATTGTATGTATATATATATATAAATATATATATATATAAAATATATATATATAAATTTTTCCTTTTCCTTTTATCTCTTTGAGGTACAGACCTAATAGTGGTATTGCTAGGTCAAAAGGTAGGCACAACTTTATAGCCCTTTAGTTATATCTCTAAATTGTTCTTCAGAATTGTTGAAATAGTTCACAGCTCCACCGACAATACATTAATGTCCCTGTTTTCCCTCATCTCCTCCAGCATTTATCATCTCTGATAGGTGTGGTAGGTGGTACTCGGAGTTGTTTTAATTTGCATTTTTCTAATAAATAGT
This sequence comes from Monodelphis domestica, assembly GCF_027887165.1. Lineage (NCBI taxonomy): Eukaryota > Metazoa > Chordata > Mammalia > Didelphimorphia > Didelphidae > Monodelphis > Monodelphis domestica. The sequence goes on along the minus strand of NC_077228.1, from coordinate 269,756,273 downwards.
AATTAAGAATATTTTATATGATTAGTGATAGCTTTGATTTCTTCTTCTGAAAAATTGTCTGTTCATATCTTTTGACCATTTATCAATTAGGAATGGATCTTATTTTTAAAATTTGACTCAGTTCCCAATATATTTGAGAAATGAGGCCTTTATCAGAGAAGCTTGTTATATAATGTTTCATATTACTTTATTATCTATGGTACCTTTTTGCAAAATGTAGTTTTTTGGATTATCTCTTTTAATTAGGTCTATTTTTGTTTTTGTTTTGTCTGACATCGTGATTGCTACCTTTGCCTTTTTAAACTTTAGCTGTAGCTATAATATATAATATTAGATTCTGCTTCAGCCCCTTATTTTAACTGTTTGTGTATTTCTGTTTTAAGTGGCTCTTGTATACAACATATTGTTGGACTCTGGTTTCTAATCCATTCTGTTATTCACTTCCATTTTATAGGTGAGCTCATCTCATTTACATTCTCAATTATGATTCTTTTATCCTGTCCTTCCTCAAAAGTCGATATTGCTTCTGACTACTACTTCCCTTAATCCACCCTCCATTTAGTTATTCGTGCTCTCCATTGCATATCTCTCATCCCCTTCCCCTCCTATTTCCTTATTGGGTAAGATCGATTTCTATATTCAACTGAGTGTGTGTGTGTGTGTGTGTGTGTGTGTGTGTGTGTGTGTTGTAAAGGATAATTTTAACATTGTGACCTAAATTTTATTAATTATTGATCACCATCGATATCCCAATTAATAAAATAAAAATACCCAAGTCAATCTGAAATTTTATGGTGATTTAATTAATATAGTGGAAAGAAATTAAGAAGGGAGAAGGAAAGGGTGTAGGATTTTCTCCCGCCTGGCTTGTACCAGGTGGGAAGATTAGGGGATCTAGAAATTAAGGGTTTGGAGTGTGAAAGGGGAAGGAATCATCCTGAACTCCAAGAGGGCTCAGCCAAGATGCCTGAACATGAATTAGCTCAAGGGAAAACTCACCGCCAAAACCCAGACAAATAACTACCACCACACCAAGATGTTGGAACGCTTAGTATGCTGCCAGCCAGATGCCTCTCCAGGAAAAGAGGGCAAAGAGAGGAAGTGACGTGTCTTATATAGAAGGTTTTACGTCGCTTTGCTGCATCTCATCTGTACCAATGATAACTTAGCTTGACTTAGGATAGCCCAGGGGTATGTCCACTGTTTCTGCACATGCCTGTTGAAGGCCATTTTCTCAGATAATTAAATCTTTGAGTATGGTGCAAACATTCCTGACCTTGTTAAACTTAAGTAGGGTGGAGAAATATAAAGTTCCCAAGATTTGATTCTGTTAGGTCAAGTATCTCCATTGTTGCTAATCGGGAAATAGCTAAATCAGATCTTCTAAAGTACAGACTGAATAGGGTGGAATAGTTTAAAAATTCACAGTGTGTTCTTCCTCCTTTGAACTGTGTAATTAGAATTTTGTGCCCTGGACTTCATTTCCCAACAATCCTCTTTCATACCTATGTTATGTCCTTACATTTTTTTTTATTTTATAGTATTTTATTTGATCATTTCCATGCATTATTCATTAAAGACAAAGATCATTTTCTTTTCCTCCCCCCCACCCCCCGTAGCTGACGCGTGATTCCACTGGGTATCACATGTGTTCTTGATTTGAACCCATTGCCATGTTGTTAATATTTGCATTAGAGAGTTCGTTTAGAGTCTCTCCTCTGTCATGTCCCCTCAACCACTGTAGTCAGGCAGTTGCTTTTCCTCAGTGTTTCTACTCCCACAGTTTGTCCTCTGTTTATGGATGTAAAGATTAAAATTTAGGGGAGACGGGGAGACTGAGGCAGGTAGAAATTAGTTTCTCTCTGCAAGGAGTATTATATTTCTAGAGGTTTATTGAAGATTAAGGATTAAAGAAAATACAGGATAAGAGACACGTGTCCAGGCCATAGAGAGGCCTAGACACAACCTCACCTACATTATGAAAAAAAGCCACACCTGCCAGAAAACGGAAGTCCAAGAGCCCTCAAAAGCCTTTGAATCAGCTTAAATACCTTCTCGATCTCGGCCCAGGTGAGATTACAAGGCATTTTGGGGAAGTGGAGCAAAGGCTCGTAGGGATTGTAGTCCTGTATTCGAGTCTATTTTTTACATTCCTCCGTTTGATCGTATGAAAAAAATTAATTTTTTTCCAAAGGATCATGAAAACATAATCAATTTAAAGATTACAATAATTTGAGGATAAGAGAAACAAAAGAATAAAACCAATAATTGCTGAACGCATTGACAAAAAGCCAGTTAGGGGGCAGTCCCCTTTGGCATAAAAGTACATAAAGCTTCCTCTGAGGGGAGAGAAGCTTTAAGGTAGGAAAATAGAGACAGGATAGAAGTTTTAGATACCACAAGGGGGATGACGGAGGAGATATGAGGTGGCAGGAGTGAGTCTTTATTAATTTTCCATGAGCCACAGCTAAGCTCTGATCAAAGGACCCTTCCAAAGGCTATTACCAGTCCAGAGATCCACATTTAATACCACACAGGTCAGAGAGGTGAATAGAGAAAGATTAAAGATGGCCAAGCTCCTGCCAGGACAGCCACCAGCTAGCCTGAAAGAGAGAGAGAGAGAGAGAGAGAGAGAGAGAGAGAGAAGTGGAGCTTGCTGGGCTACATATACCCTTTGATATGCAAATATACACAGTTCATAGGGATGATCCTCATTGGTTAATGACAAGGCATAGGTGTGGTTTCTCTTAACCAGGCGAGCACAAAGAAACCTGTTTTCCCGCCTAACCTGGGGGAAGCTGGGGTCAAGGGTCAGAGGCCTTCCCAGCCATGTGCAATACTGAGCATGCTCAAGACTGAGCATGCTCTCTTTTAAGGCAATCTACACATACCAACTGTTCCCCTTGCCCATAGCTAGGGGTGGACTGCTACAGTACAGATACAAATAAATGTTCAATTAACCACACCCAAAGTTCAATTTTGTGCAGCTTGTGGTCTGGAGGCTTCTTCATGGTGGCTTCTCCAACAGTTCAGTTCTGGATTCAGAGAGGTAGCATCTTCTTTAACTAAAATTCTTCTCAAAAGGAATTTAAACTTTGCAATTTAAATAATGATATTTTTTTTTACATTCCCCCATTAAGAGGGTGATATAAAAAAAAAGGATCACTTAGGAATGCATGGCTGAGGTATGAGGTATATGAATCAATTGGTAAGAGATATTAAAAAGACATCAGAAAAATCAAAAAGAAAAGAAAAATTTTCTGGATGAAAATATAGACTATCAAAGTCTTATGTGTAAAAATTCCAAGTAAAAAGAAAAATAAATCTATAACAGGTCCTTCTATCAGGGCCCAATCAAAATGATCTAAGCAATGATGCATTTACCCAGTCAGTAGCCAGGACTACAGAAAGTTACCACACTATGAGAGGCAGAAAAGAAAGGGACCAGATTATAGAAGCCAAGTAGGAGCCAAGGTTTTGGGGATACTCGTCTGTGAGTATCTTCAGAGTGAGTGTGGACACAAGGAAAGCTTATGTCTTAACACATGTTAAACATAGTAACCTCGAGTCTTCACACTAGGTTCAAGACCTTTGTATTGGCCTAGAAGTGCATCAATCCATCCTGGATTGGCCTTTCTTTGGCTCTGTGCAATGGCCCTTGTGTGTATATCGTGTCCTGGAATCAGACAGAATCATTAAGCAAAGTCCCATAACTTATTTAAATAATTAGTGGCATCGTTTTTATAGTCACAAGCCTTTTAGGGCATGCATTAACAAATGTATCTTAAACTGAAAAATCAAAAGGTTAAAGAAAATCTTAATACTGGTGACATGTGCTTCAAATATAAAAAGGAGAGAAAAAATAATTAAAAAAACTGAAAAAGTATATTGCACATGCAGGAAAAATATAATAATAAAAGAGCTTTAAAAAATTAAAAAATATAACTTATAATCATTGACACTCTGTGTCAGCTAAGAAAATATAAAATGCAAGGCTTTCTCACCAAAAACGAGATCCATTTCCTCTTAATATCTGGCCATGATCACTGTGAGTAGAAGGCAAATGAATTGAACAAGGTTATCAATTTTTGCATCTTTAAAAATACAGTAGTACAAATATGTAGATATCAAAATCCCCAAAATTCTCAATAGCCCAATTAATTACAATAGCAAACAAACACACTATCATATTTCACATAAGTTGCTGTATGACATTTTTCAAACCTATGAATTGATGGACATTTGTCACAATTTTTACAAATGTAGCAATCTTTCAACCTTGGTAATAAACATATTTTTAAACAAAGTAAAACTCATCTTGGGTTAAGAACATAATCAAGAAATCTATATATCATTCTGGTAGAAGTAAAATAGTGAGTTGAAGAGTATAAATAAAGGGGTGCTCCTTTTTTGGAGGCTTTTAGGGATACAAATGCCCTGAGATTAACTGCCCAACTTCCATTCACATATTTAGAAATGTGGGAAGGTTGGGGGTTATAAAATGTATTTCACTTCAGCTAATGGGCCTTAGGGCAGGCAAAAATAATCAGATTGTTAAAAAAAATTCCAAAAATCATATTTAAAAAACTCTTAAAATCAAATCATTTGAGGTATTTAGCACATTAAAATTTCCAAAGGTTGTTAATACAATTATAACCAGTTCTGAAGTCCATCTATCCTTGGCAAAATAGAAAAAAGCTGTTTTTTCATATATAGCCTTATTCACAATAATATTTGTTCAGCACAGTTATAGGGGAAAAACAATAGAATTTTAAAACTCAGTACATTCAAAATAAATTCAATCAACCTTCAGTTCACAGAATAATATTGAATCCAGTAACATATGAACTTAAAATCACAAAGTTATATCTTAAACAAAACAATGCAATAGAATACAGAGATTTTTTTTATAAACCATTGGAGTCTGAAATGCCTTAGAATATAGCCTTTAGTTTCTTCAAAGTTCCTTGGGTTCTTATCCATTTAAATGTCTATTGTCTGAAGGTAGAGTAGTAAAGGCTAGGCAATGGGGTTCAAGGGACCCATCCAGGGCCCCATAGCTGGGGAGTATCTGAGGCCAGATTTTAACTAGAGACCTCCCGTCTCTGGGCCTGGTTCCCAGTTCTCTGGGCCACCCATTTTCCCCTTCAAAGTTAGTTGAATCTTCTCCCTGACACGCAGGTGAAGTTAATGCTATTACCAGAACAGTCAAAAGGTATCCTTTTAAACCCATTGCTTTTTAGGTTTCTGTTTGAAAAAATCTGTTTCTTCTCCTCTCCCTTTTCTCTCTCCCCTGCTCTGATACCCCTGTGGCCAATATCCCCATCCACGTGGAGGCTTAGCCTAAGGGAAAATTACCCGGTCTCCTTTCCCTCTCATCTCTCCCCTCTGCCCACGTGGCCAATACTGCTACCAGCTGGTCCCAATGAGTCCTCAGCAATCTGATCCAAGGATCTGGGTGATGAGCCGGCTGGGTTCACGCTCCTGGGGCTGGGGCTGGGGTGATGAGCTGTCTGGGTCGGAGGCCAGATGGGTGACAGACAGACCACCAGGGTGGGTCGGGCCAGGAGCCGGAGCGCAGCTCAGGCACCAGGTGAGAGGCCAGGAGCAGAAGTGGGAGCCGGAGCGGGCCGAAGGCAGGAGCTGATCGAGATGGTTTTCTAAAGAGCATCTTGGAGAATTGTGGCTTTAAAAAAAATTCTCTAGGCTAAAAATTTTGAGAAGTTCTCATCCATTCTAGTGGTCGCCAAAACTATAAAGATTAAAATTTAGGGGAGATGGGGAGACTGAGGCAGGTAGAAATTAGTTTCTCTCTGCAAGGAGTATTATATTTTTTAGAGGTTTATTGAAGATTAAGGATTAAAGAAAATACAGGATAAGAGACACGTGTCCAGGCCATAGAGAGGCCTAGACACAACCTCACCTACATTATGAAAAAAAGCCACGCCTTCCCCAAAACAGAAGTCCAAGAGCCCTCAAAAGCCTTTGAATCAGCTTAAATACCTTCTTGATCTCAGCCCAGGTGAGATTACAAGGCATTCTGGGGAAGTGGAACAAAGGCTCGTGGGGATTGTAGTCCTGTATTCGAGTCTATTTTTTACATGGATAGTGTTTTTTCTCCTAGATCCCTGCAGATTGTTCAGGGACGTTACACCGCCACTAATGGAGAAGTCCATTACATTCGATTATACCACATTGTGTTTGTCTCTGTGTACAATGTTCTCCTGGTTCTGCTCCTCTTCCTCTGCATCACTTCCTGGAGGTCGTTCCAGTCTCCATGGAATTTCTCCACTGTATTATTCCTTTTTGCACAATAATATTCCATCACCAACATATACCACAATTTGTTCAGCCATTCCCGAATTGATGGGCATCCCCTCGTTTTCCAATTTTTGGGCACCACAAAGAGCACAACTATGAATATTTTTGTACAAGACTTTTTGTTCATTATCTCTTTGGGGTACAGACCCAGCAGTGCTATGGCTGGATCAAAGGGTAGACATTCTTTTATCGCCCTTTGGGCATAGTTCCAAATTGCCCTCCAGAATGGTTGGATCAGTTCACAACTCCACCAGCAATGAATTAATGTCCCTACTTTGCCACATCCCCTCCAACATTCATTACTTTCCTTTGCTGTCATGTTAGCCAATCTGCTAGGGGTGAGGTGATACCTCAGAGTTGTTTTGAATTGCATCTCTCTGATTATAAGAGATTTAGAACACTTCTTCATGTGCTTATTAATAGTTTTGATTTCTTTATCTGAAAACTGCCTATCCATGTCCCTTGCCCATTTATCAATTGGGGAATGGCTTGATTTTTTGTATAATTGATTTATCTCTTTATAAATTTGAGTTATTAAACCTTTGCCAGAGGTTTTTATGAAGATTTTTTCCCAATTGGTTGTTTCCCTTCTGATTTTAGTTACATTGGTTTTGTTTGTACAAAAACTTTTTAATTTGATGTAGTCAAAATTATTTATTTTACATTTTGTGATTCTTTCTATGTCTTGCTTGGTTTTAAAGTCTTTCCCCTCCCAAAGGTCTGACATGTATACTATTCTGTGTTTACCCAATTTACTTATGGTTTCCTTCTTTATGTTTAAGTCATTCACCCATTTTGAATTTATCTTGGTGTAGGGTGTGAGGTGTTGATCAATTCCTAATCTCTCCCACACTGTCTTCCATTTTTCCCAGCAGTTTTTATCGAATAGTGGATTTTTGTCCCAAAACCTGGGATCTTTGGGTTTATCGTATACTGTCTTGCTGAGGTTGCTTGCCCCCAGTCTATTCCACTGATCCTCCTTTCTGTCTCTTAGCCAGTACCAAATTGTTTTGATGACTGCTGCTTTGTAATATAGTTTGAGGTCTGGAACTGCAAGGCCCCCCTCATTTGTGTTTTTTTTTTCATTATTTCCCTGGATATCCTTGATCTTTTGTTATTCTAAATGAACTTTGTTATGTTTTTTTCAAAATCAGTAAAGAAGTTTTTTGGGAGTTCCATGGGTATGGCACTAAATAGATAAATAAGTTTGGGTAGGATGGTCATTTTTATTATATTGGCTCATCCTATCCATGAGCAGTTAATATTTTTCCAATTGCTCAAGTCTAGTTTTAGTTGTATGGTGAGTGTTTTGTAGTTATGTTCATATAGTTCCTGTGTTTGTCTCTGGAGTTAGATTCCTAGGTATTTTATTTTGTCTAAGGTGATTTTGAATGGGATTTCTCTTTCTAGTTTTTGCTGCTGAGCTGTGTTGGAGATATATAGAAAAGCTGATGACTTATGCAGGTTTATTTTGTATCCTGCAACTTTGCTAAAGTTGTTGATTATTTCAATTAGCTTTTTGGTTGAATCTCTAGGATTCTTTAAGTAGACCATCATGTCGTCTGCAAAGAGTGATAACTTGGTCTCCTCCTTGCCTATTTTGATGCCTTCAATTTCTTTTTCTTCTCTAATTCCTACTGCTAGTGTTTCTAGTACAATGTCAAATAATAGAGGTGATAATGGGCATCCTTGTTTCACTCCTGATCTTATTGGGAATCCATCTAGTTTATCCCCATTGCAGGTGATATTAGCTGATGGTTTTAGATATATACTGTTTATTATTTTTAAAAACGACCCTTCTATTCCTATGTTTTCTAGTGTTTTTAATAGGAATGGGTGTTGTATTTTATCAAAGGCTTTTTCTGCATCTATTGAGATAATCATGTGGTTCTTGTTGGTTTGCTTGTTGATGTAGTCAATTATGTGGATGGTTTTCCTAATATTGAACCAGCCCTGCATCCCTGGTATAAATCCTACTTGATCATGGTGGATAATCCTTCTGATCACTTGCTGGAGTCTTTTTGCTAGTATTATAAACCTTAAAATTTCTTAGATTTATGAATGTTGGAAATTTCCCCATTGGGAAATTTCATACTGTAAAAAATTTCCTACTGATAGTAAGAACTCTATTGGAATGTGAAACCCCTTGGAATGGAAGGATCCTTCTCCTCTCTACTTAAGACTACTTTAGGACAGAAACCTTTTGCTAAACAATGGAAAGGGTTTTGACCTATGCTTCAAGCATAGAACAGGAAGTTCTTTGAGTCATGATTTATTTTAGAATTGGTACAATAGAGATACTTGGAATGACAGAACCAGGTCTTGGAACTTACAATCTCCACCCTTCTCAGAGTAACAGGATTTAGGAAGGGCTGCAGCAAAGATCAAGATTTACTTATTTGAGAATATAACCTTCAACAGACATGTGCAAAGGGGGGCAGACCTCTGGGCAGTCCTGGGTTAAGCTAGAGCCACCATTGGCACAGGGGAGACATGGACAGTGATTTGTAGATGTGAGAACTGAGGGGAGGGGACTTAGATGGTTTCCTTAAAGATAGAGGGGTCTGAGGACAGATGAGGAGGTTTTGCTCTGAGCGAGGTGGCTCTGAAGGAGGACTGAGGAGGTTGCTCTGTGGGAGGACCAGGAGAGAAGGCTGGCTCTGAAGGAGGAGAATTCTTTGGAAACATTTCTTGAAAGGAGGTTCTCTTGAAGGTGGAGCCTGAGTTTGGCATGAGAAGCCTTACCTAGAGAGATCTTGGGTGAGTGATAAAACCAACTGACTGATTTATTCATTCTTATTCCTTTCTTACTTTCTCTCTTTTTCTATTGATTAATCAGTGTATTATAAATTAAATTTCTCTATAAAACCCAGTTGGCTTGGACATATTCATAAATTGGGAATATATTCCCTGGCGACCATCTTATATTTATATAATACCAAGACACAGTAGAAAACATATTTCAGCAGTCATAATTTATATATATTTCCCTTGCTCCCAAACATTTTAATTATCACAGTATCCTATTTAAGATTTTTGCATCTATATTCATTAGGGAGATTGGTCTATAGTTTTCTTTCTCTGTTTTTGACCTGCCTGGTTTTGGAATCAGTACCATGTTTGTGTCATAAAAGGAGTTTGGTAGAACTCCCTCTTTGCTTATTATGTCAAATAGTTTGTATAGTATTGGGATTAACTGTTCTCTGAATGTTTGATAGAATTCACTGGTGAATCCATCAGACCCTGGGGATTTTTTCTTAGGAAGTTCTTTGATGGCTTGTTGGATTTCATTTTCTGATATGGGATTATTTAAGAATTCTATTTCTTCTTCTGTTAGTCTAGGCAGTTTGTATTTTTGTATATATTCATACATATCACTTAAATTGGTGTATTTATTGCCATATAATTGGGCAAAGTAATTTTTAATGATTGCCTTAATTTCCTCTTCATCAGAGGTGATGTCCCCCTTTTCATCTTTGATGCTGTTAATTTGCTTTTCTTCCTTCCTTTTTAAAATTAAATTGACCAGTACTTTGTCAATTTTGTTTGTTTTTTCAAAGTACCAGCTTCTTGTCTTATTTATTAAATCAATAGTTCTATCACTTTCTATTTTATTAATTTCTCCCTTAATTTTTAGGATTTCTAGTTTGGTTTTCTGCTGGGGGATTTTCATTTGGTCGCTTTCGAGTTACATTTTGTAGATAAAGTTTTGTGTAACTCCCACCCTCTCTCTCTCTTCTCTCTTCTCCTGCTTTTGCGGTCAGGAAAACTGCCCTTTACTCAGACTATTATTTTCCTCTACTTCAAGTGATTATTAGTGACTCTTAAAAATATAATACTTGGAGTGATTGGATATTAATTTCTAATCTTACATTTCTGGCAATCACTTTGGTAAGTGAATTCTCAAATTTTTTACTCAGATAGCCTTTCAGTAAAGAGAGTAAGTTTTCCCAGTGGGGCTCCACCCACCATGAAGGCCAAGAGCCAGGTAGCCCTGTCTCTCTGCTGTTCACAAGCTACTGAAGTTTGCTCCATTGCTCCCCTCACTCCTGCCCTGGACTCCCTACCGCTGCAGTGTGCTGGGAGGTCTGAGAGCTGTTTCGAAGTGCCTTCTTTTTCCTGATAGAAGGGAAAGATCCCAATTTAGTTGGCCATCTCCCTCCCACCACCATGGGGGTAGCCACTTGCTCTTACATTACTGCGCACACACTGTGCTATCCACCCCAACCCCAATTTGCCTAACCCATATGGGGTCTCCTCTGCCAACATCTAAACCCTTAAAACCCAGTATAATGAGAGGATGGGAGATGGAGGGCAGGTAGAAAGTCAGTGGATTTGAAGTCAGAGTTTTGGGTATTAGTTTCTGATTTTCTTTTCTTTTTCTCCTAACCCAAAACATCAAGGGAAGCCTGTATTTCATATTCAAATACACTTTTGTTTCTCCCTGGCATTTTTGGCCCTTGGGAAGAGGGGAAGGAACAATACTTTTTTCTAAGCCTCTTAGCAAATGCCTGAAACATTTTTTATTTACCTTCAAGTCAGGGTCTTGTTTTTCCTGCAATAAAAACCCATTGAGCTTTATTTGAAGAGTAAAGATGTTACAAAGCATGATTGAAAATCCCCTTCCAGGGAACTTTTTTCAGTTGGAAAATCTTACAAGTTCAGATTGGCTCTGCTTATTTCTGTTCCAGAGAGTCTTTATTTTCATTTAATACTTTCCACATTTTTACTTCTCCTCAAGAATAAACAACAGAAAACTAGCATGCTTAAATTACAGGCCCAAATGGAAATTTTTGAAAAATTCTTGACTGATCTTAAGATACAAAAGCAATATCCCTCCCAACTATACCTCAGGTGGAAAACCTCCTCTTTCACCTTGTGCAACTCCTGGCCACCACAGCTTCCCCTGTCCCTTCTCCCAGCCCCCAACCTTCCCCATCCTCAGACCAACCCCGCCCTCTCGTCTCATAGGCTCATTCCCCTACCCTTCCCTTTACCCTACCCTTATTTACTTTGTATCAACACAGACATTCAGCCAAGACAAAAGAACTGCAAGTAGGTCAATTAAATACCTTTTCCCTTAAAGAAAGTGCCCACCTTAAATAAAGATGGAGAAGTGGTGATCTTATGGCACCCCACACCTTTTACACCCCCACAATATTAAGAAATTCAAGCAAAATATCCCTAGTTTTGAGGATGAACCTATAGTGGTCATAAAGAAGCTGGATGACATTTTTCATACATATGATCCTTCACATCAGGACATGCAAAACTTACTCCAAGCCTTTTTGATAGAGAGAGAGAAAAATAAAATTATTTCTCTTGTTAATAAAACCCAGGAAAGGAACACAGTTCACTCTCCTGAGCAAGATCTTAAGTGGGGTATCAATGACCAAGGGGAATATTTACAACTATTCCACTCAAGAGAAGCATTGCTAAAAGCAATGAGAGGTTGTTGTGATAGGCCAGACATATGGACCAAGTTTGAGAGTCTTAAACAATCAGATGACAAATCTCCCTCCTAGTTCATGGATAGACTTATTGAGCTGGGAGGCAGATACATAGACCTTGAACTTTCCAAAGAGAGGGATGTCAGGCAAATTAGGAGACAGTTTGTTGATGATTGTTGCAAAGTGGTCAAAGATTATTTTAAGAAAAACTGCCCAAATTGACCTAATATGGCCCTTGAGGAATTGAGGGTTGCAGTTTATGTATCTATAAAGGCCATGAACAGAAAAAAATGATGAGACCAATGACTTAGTAGAGACATTAAGGAAGGAAACAAAAGCTTTAACTGAAATATTTGAAAAGGAAAAAGAATGAGAGAAAGAAGGTCAAGCAATGGCCATTAGTAGAACATTCTTTCCTTCTAATTCCTAGTTCTCCTATAAATTTGCTAGGAAGAAATCTTTTATGCAAGTGTAGAACTACAATAACTTGCTCTCTAGATGTCTCTATGTCACTAGAATTGCCTAAGGAATCCTTAAATTTGCTTCCTGTACTTCTTTCACATATCAGGAGATGAAGGAGTCTCTCACTTTTGAAATTCCAGCTGATCTGAGTGTCTCTGGGCCACATAATCTTCTGATGTTGGCCTCCTTAAATCAGCTCTTCCTGTTCAAATTAGGACAAAAGCTGGCCCACCTCTTTCCATTCCTCAGTACCCTCTATCAAAAGAGGCAATTGAGAGAATTACCCCAGTGATAAATTCATTAATTGAGCAAAGAATAACAATTCCATTCAAATCTGAATACAATACACCCATCCTACCTGTAAAAAAGCCAAAATTAGACCCCAATGGGAAAATTGCCTATAGATTTGTCCAAGAATTAAGAGGCTGTTAATAATCATGTCACAGACATCCTGTGGTTCCAGTCCAAAACACAATTCTCTCTTGTATTCCTAGAACAGCTACATATTTTAGTGTAGTAGACTTGTGCTCAGCATTTTTCTCAATACCAATTAATGAGAATTCCAGGAATATATTTGCTTTCACCTGTGTGACAAGGAAATCACTTTAAAAGACTGATATATATTAATTTAAGGTCGCCAAGGAATTCAGCTATGGAATTCCTAAATGAAAACTCAAGTCAACAGTCAACCTTTTATAGAGTTTAATTACAAACAGGAGGAAGAAAGGAATTAGAGAGAGAGAGAGAGAGAGAGAGAGAGAGAGAGAGAGAGAGAGAGAGAGGGAGGGAGGGAGAGAGAAATGGGAGAGAAGGGAATAGGGCTTAAATACCCCTTCTGTTTAGGCTGGGCCAAAAGGCCCAAGCCCTTAGATAGCTGAGGCAAAGAAAGGAGATCAGTCCCTATTACTCACATGACCAAAATGGAGAAACAGTCTCAGGGGCCTCCACCTCCAGCTTCCTTCAGAGCCAACTCTCAAAGCACCACCTCTCAGACCAAAAACCTCTCCAACCAACAACCCTCAGTCCTCAGACCCCCCTATCTTTAAGGAAACCATCCAAGTTCCCTCCCCTCAGTTCTCACATCTACCAATCACTGTCCATGTCTTCCCTGTGCCAATGGTGGCTCTAGCTTAACCCAGGACCACCCAGAGGTCTGTGGCTTTGCACATGTCTGTTGAAGGTCATATTCTCAAATAATTAAATCTTGATCCTTTGCTGCAGCCCTTCCTAAATCCTGTTAGGACTGAGTGGGGTGGAAATTGTATTTTCCAAGACCTGGTTCTGTTATTCCAAGTATCTCTATTGTATCAATTCTAAAATCAATCATGACTCAAAGAACTTCCTGTTCTATGCTTAAGCATAGGTCAAAGCCCTTTCCATTGTTCAGCAAAAGGTTTCTGTCCTAAAGTAATCTTAAGAAGGGAGGAGGAGGAACCTCCCATGCCAATGGGGTTCACATTCCAATAGAGTTCCCACTATTAATAGGAAATTTTTCAAGTATGAAATTTCCCAATGGTGAAATTTCCAACATTTATAAGTCTAAGAAATTTTAAGTTTTACACCTGGAAAGGTTTAAAGGGGACCTGGTCTAATTTGCCCCAAGGATTCATAGATAGCCCTACATTGTTCTCACAACTTTTGAATCAAGATACAGATAATATTACATTTAAGAATAGCCATTTAATTCAATATGTGGATGACTTGCTCTTGGCCTCACCAAATTCCACCACATGCTAGGAAGATAGTAAATATCTCCTTTTAGAGCTACATAAGAGAGGCCACAAGGTTTCAAAGGCAAAAGTTCAGTGATGTCTCCCCAAAGTGAAATATTTAGGGTTTATTTTAATTGCTGGTGCCAGCTCCATTTCCCCTAAGCACATTGAAGATATTAAAAAAAAAATTGAGTGCACCCTCCACTAAGAAACAGTTGAGGGCAATTCTTGGAGCAACAGGATTTTGTAGGCAGTGGATCCCTTGCTATGGGGAAATCACTTATAGCACTGACAAAAAATTCAGTTCCTGAACCACTTAAATTAGAGGCAGAACACCTGTTAGCTCTTTCTGAATTAAAACAGGCTATCCTCTGCTCTAGGCATCCCAGATTTTAAAAAGCCATTTACTTTGTATGTACATGAACAGAGAGGTGTAGCTTCAGGTGTTTTAACTCCAACTTTGAGACCTGCTCAGCACCTGGTTGCTTATTATTTTGCCCAGCTGGTCCCTGGTAGCTTCAGAAGCACCACCATGTCTTAGAAGCGTAGCTGCCACAGCTTTATTAGTAACTAAACTGCTGATCTAATCTTGGGATGTCCTTTAACCATAATGTGCCCACATGAAGTCAAAGCATTATTGCTAAGACATAGAACACAGTCATTTTCTGATCAGAGAATCACAAGATTTGAGGTAACCTTATTAGGTAATGAAGATATTACCTTGAAACACTGTTAAGTTCTGAATCCTGCAACATTGCTTTCTGAGTTACGAGTTTCAGGAGAACCTTTGCACAATTGTGAATCTTTAGTGTCCATGGCTGAAAAACCTCAAAATGATCTACTGGACACTCTTTTAGAAAATCCAGATCTAGTGTTACTCACTGATGGTTCTTCTTTCATGAAGGATGGCATATGCTACACTGGAGCTGCTATAGTCATGGAATTTGACACTCTATGGTCAGCTTCATTGCCCTCAAGGCTCTGAAGCATGCTTGTATAATTGCCAAAGGTAAGAAGGCAACAATTTACACAGATTCTAGATATGCCTTTGGAATAGGGGTATTCTGTGGCTTCAAAGGGGATTTTTAACATCAGCTGGAAAATGTATAAGAAATGCAGAAATTCTTAATGGAGTTCTTTCTGCCCTTCAGCTCCCTGAAGCCCTAGCTGTAGTTCATTGCCCTGCTTATACAGATAGCACTGACCCTGTCTCTAAGGGGAATGACTGGGCAGATACTGCTACAAAGATAGCAGCCTGAGAAGGGCCTTAGTTAATTTTAACATTGACAATGGTAGCTGGGGAGACCACAGAGTGGTCCCTGGCAAGATGTGATTGCCCACCCAACCCCCTTTACATGACCTCTTTCATCAATGCCCCTTACCTGTGAATTGACATGATTATTATTCCCCCTATTCTCAAAAGAAATAATGCAAGAGCAAAATACCTGTACCCTAATTCTCCAAAATATCACCAAAAGATCAGACCCTTAAACCCAATCCCAAAAAGACAATGATGGGTTAACTTTTACTTAGGTACATAATTCCCAGCAAAACCACAGCTACAGGCCAAGCCTAAAACTTTCCCACTCACAGAAGCCTATTCTCATGAAGCCAGCACACAAATCAATCATAGAGGCCCAAGCGACAAGTACAAGTACATCAAGCTTCAGTATGCCTCAGTGACTTGATTACACAAATCAGTAACTTAGGAACTCCCTAGAAGCCACCAGTCTAAATTTGAATTATGTCCCCAGACCCCTCAGCCTCAATGATATGATTGGTGAAATGTCTTCTAAGAACTGCTGATTAATTATTCCATTTTATTAAAAGCAATACATAATTTTCCTTGATTGTTTGTAAGCTCAAAACTTCTCACAGGGTAATGAGAAAATCAAAGCCACCTGTGATGAAATCATTTATCTTGTGTGCAACCTTTATTCTGTCTTTAATCACAATACAAAAATATAGAATGTTAATCAAGTGATTTGTTAAAAGTTAATGTATCACTTTTCCAATTATCTCTCTTTGATTTTGTATGCCTGCATGCCAAGAAAATGGGTATAAAAATAAATCCCAGGCCTGGGAATGCTGGAGCAGCTCTGAGATGCAAAGCAATCCCATGGCTGTAATGATTAAGCTGTCTTCCATTTGTTATTTTTGTTGACTGATCGTTAGCCACCAGTTGGGATACCCTGAAGTCATGGCCAAGGGTGGACTTTAGCCACAGCAGAAGACTTGCATTTATCTCTTTCTTATAATGAAAAGGAAGTAGAAAATGGAAGCAAAAATTTAAAGCAAAATTGATAAATGGGGTATGGATATCATCTGAAGGAAAATCCTTACTCCCTAGAAGTTTTTATCACCATATATGCGAATCCATTCACAAAAATGGCCACTTTGATACCCAGGGCATTGTGGATTCTGTTAAAAGAGTATATGCATACCTCCTGGCATAACTACCATAGCCTCTAAATTGTGTGCCACCTGACAAACATTTAATTAGCATTCCTTTCATGGCAAAGTTTTTAGTGGGTGTCCTCTGGCTTACATACCTTTTGAACACCTGAAAATTTATTTCATCACTATGCCAAAAGCTGGACAATACAAATTTTGTCTGGTCATAGTAGATCAGCTGACCAGATGGCCTGAAGCATTTCCTAATGCTCAAGCCACAGGAACTTTTGTTGCCAAGTGTGAAGATTGGATTTGCTCTCCCCTGATTGTAACAATGAATGTATTTAGCTCTTCCTTGATTGTGAAGATTAAATTGTAATCCCCTGTCTATTTTTTAGATTTTAATCCCCCAAAATGTAAGCATAGTACTTAAAGTTGAGTGGGAAGATCTGCCCATGTTAGATCAAATCACCATAGGTGTAAATATCTCACTTAATCATGAAGTGGGAGATCTGTGACCCACATGTATGATAGTGAGTAATGAATTATAATCAACTAACTGCCTTCTGGGCAGTCCTAGAGCAGAGTGTCAGATGTGATTAGTAGATGTGGAATTAGGGGTAGTGACCCAAGAAAAAAGGTCTTTAAAAGAAAGAGACAAGGACCTGAATGCGGTTGTTGGTCTTCTGGGAGTTTGAAAGAGACACACTTGGAGTGGAGCCTCCTTAAGAAGCAGTTCTACTGGAGTCAAGGTTGATAAAGGATCTGCTGATTGAACTGACATGTGGTGAGGGTAAAGGCCAACTTCCTTTCCTTGGCCTTTCTGGAAGTTTCAGCCTCTGGAAAAGGTGAGACTCCTTTCCTCTGGCTGGGGTCTTAGAATTGCTACCTGGCTCAGAGGAAGCTCTCTCTCTCTCTCTCTCTCTCTCTCTCTCTCTCTCTCTCTCTCTCTCTCTCTCTCTCCCTCCCTCCCTCCCTCCCTTTCTCTTTCTCTCTTCCTTAATATCTTCCCTCTATTATAAAACAAAGTACCATAAATTCCATTTGACTTTAGTAATTCATTTATGGGATTTAGAAATTAAATCCCTGGCAACCAATTAAATATACTCAGTCCAACCACAAATTTAACAATTGGTACTTTTAAGAGATTATCTCTCGCTTTGACTTGCCAGTACAAATTGATTCAGACAGAGGAAATCATTTCACCAATTCCTTTTAGTCTCAGATTTATTCTTGTTTAGGGATAACTCCTAGATTCCATGTACCATACCATCCCCAGAGCTCAGGCCAAGGTGAAAGAATCAATAGAGATCTTAAAACTATGATTGACAAATTGTGCACTGAGACTCACTTAGAATGGCCTGAAATTCTCCCTATGGATCTATTTTATCTTAGAAGCAGGCCCAGGGGAGAACTACACATCTCACCATTTGAGATGTTTTTTCGACATCCCCCTATACAAGCTAAGCCTTTCTCTCCTGCATACACATCATTACTAAGGGGAAATACTTCTATTGCCTCATATATATAAATATATATATATATATATATATATATATATATATATATAGGACTTACATATCAAATTATAAGAACTCCATGAATCTGGAGCTGCTGTATAAGCAGGACCTATAGATTTCTCACTCCATGCTTGAATCCAAGTGACAAGGTATTCATAAAGAACTTCCAGCACACTGGTGCAACTCAGCCTATCTGTGAAGGTCCATTTCAAGTCCTGTTAACTACTCCAACAGCTATAAAAATTGAATAAAAGGACTCTTGGATCCATTTCTCACATGTAAAGAGAGAACCTTCTATTAATAATGAGTGACTGTATCCTGTCATGCTTATTGTATTTGCTGATTGTCTGTTTTAAGATTTAATTTTGTTTTTAAGTTTATATGTTAGTTAATCTATAATATTCTGTTACACTCTGTCACTTTCTATTACTGTGTTTTGGCTATTGTATATATATATTCTGTTGCACTGTCTTTATTTGTATTGTCCTATGCTTGGACTGGAGACAATACCATTATAAAAGTCCATTAAATAGTTGGGCAAAACTTGTATTAATAACCTACATGGAATTTTATGTGCTTTTGTAATTTTTGATATTTCTTTCAATGTGCCTTACTTCCTGTACTACTGTTTTGTAAAGCTGTTACTTGGTGGAAATCATTTGCAGTCACACTGTGGATCATGGCCAAGTTAAAAAGGAAATGGATCTCATTTTTTGGGTGAGAAACCTTTGTATTCTACATCTCCTTGGCTGACCCAGTGTGTCAGGCTATATATTTTTCATTTTTATTATTGTTTTTCCCTTTGTAGTAATTAAAATAGTTGAGGCCATAAATTGTAGTTGATATAAGAGTGGATGAGTAAATTATGACCACAGAAAATATGGTTTCAAGACAGTGTCTTGTTTTAAATCAAATATAAGGTGGTCACCAGGGAAATATTCCCAATTATGAAATATACCCAAGTCAACTGGGTTTTATAAAGATTTTTAATTCATACAAATGAGGAATTAAAGAAAAGGAGAGAAAGAGAAAGGGGGAATAATGAGAAAAGGATAGGCCAGCCCAGGGCAGCCCTGGCCAACCCAGGCCTAAGCCCTAAAGAGAAAAGATCAGTCAGACCTTAATCACTCACCACAAGATCTGTCCAAGCAAGGATTCTAGTGACACCAGGCCAGCCTCATCTCAGCTGACTCCACCAGCTCAATCCAGAATCTCAATGACTCAGAATGTCCCTTCAGCTCTATCTGAAAGGGAATTTTTTCCTATGTCACCTCCCCTAAGTTCTCCTATCTACCAATCACAGTAGACATTTTCCAAAGGACAGACCATTCTTAGTTCAAACCTAAGAAGTCTTAAATTTTTGAATAATTCACACCTGAGTAAGTTTTCACCTCTTTCCCTTTTTCAAGTTCACAAGTTGCCTGACTTTTATAGGTACTTAGCACCCTTTTGTATTAGTTCTAAAAATAGGCACAGCTTAAGAACTTTTTGCCTTATTATAAGTATGGGTTTAAGTACTTTTCATTGTTCAGCAAAGAGTTTACAACTTTATCTTCCCCTAAAGTATGCTTAAGTAGGGGTGGAGTAGAGGTCTTCACATTCCTGATCTAAGTAGAAGTCTCACATTCCTGATCTAAGTTCCTTCATTGTTTAAATTGGGGAATGGTCTTAACCCAACCTTATGAAGTATGGTCTGGGAATTTTTTAAAGTTCATAATCCAACCATATGAAGTAGGGTCTGAGAATTTTTAAGGTTCACACCTTGTATGTGCAATATAGCATTTAAGTTTTCTTTTTTCTTTCATTTTTTGTACTTGAATCACATGTTACCAGTATTAAGGTGTTTTTTTTTTTTTTTAATTTTACACTAGGGTAAATTTTAAGTGTTCGTTAGCTCTAATGTGAATGCATAATCCAAAAGCTTTAGACTATGGAAACCTGCCACTCATTATTTAAAAATTATGGGACTTTACTTAATGATTGTGTCTAATTCGAGAAGGGATCACAAAAGAGCCTCTGCACAGTGCTAAGGAGCCCAAATAGAGCCACTGAACAGTGCCAACAAGCACAAGGTCAAAGAGATCAACCAATCCCAGTGGGATTGATGAGATTATGTGCTGAAACATAGGACTTGAACTTGTTTGGGGTTTGAGTTTGCAGCTGTTTGACACACGTCAGATGTAAGCCTTTCTCGTGCCATATTCTACCAAGTACCAAAGTTTGGCTACCATCCTGTCTCCTCTATCCCTGAGAGTGAAAAGTAAAATCAGACCAGGGAATGCTATTTCCCATTTGCTGCTAAAATATAGTCCTTTTTCTTTCTTTCATAGTGTGACAGATTTTTCTGTAGTTCTAGCTGCTGGTTGGGTATCATAATTGCTACTACAGGCTTCTGGGACACAAATCACTTTAATCGGGCCCTGATTCAAGGACATATTATAGGTTTATTTTTCCTTACTTAGGATTTTAGACATAAGACTTTGATATTTTATATCTCATCAGAAAGTTATTTTTTCCCTTTTATTTGGATTTTTATGTTTTTATTTCTTTTGGAAATTGGTTCATATACCTCATAACTCAGCCATGTGTCCCTGAGTGATCCATGAGTTTGTCAGCATGCTCCTCAGAGGGGATTGCATTATTATTCTATAATGCAAAGTTTAAATTCTTTTGAGAGTAATTTTAGGGTAAGAAACTTTCTACCTCCCCAAATCCAGAAAGTAAGCAGTTTGGAGAAGGCACCATGAAGATGCTCTGCATGCATCTTCCACATGCTGCACCAAATGATCCAGAGTGAATTTTTGGATATGGTGATTTGAACTGTGGGGGGTTGAATGCATTTATTTTGAATATAGAATGAATTAATCTTTTGTCAAAGGAGATTGCCCCCAAATTGACTTGTGAATCTTAAAAATTCTCAGACCCTACTACAGAAGATTTGGTTAAGGCCATCCCCCATTTTAAACAATGAAGGGACTTAGTCAGGAATGTGAGAACTCTACTCCACCCATACTTAAGCATACTTTAGGGGAAGATAAAGTTGTAAACTCTTTACTGAACAATGAAAAAATACTTAACTCATACTTATAGTGAAACAAAAGCCTTAAGCTAAGTCTATTTTTAGGAGGGTGCTAAGTACCTATGAAGTTCAGGGAACTTGCAAACTTGTAAGGGACAAGCCTTAACAAAAGAGGTGTGAGGTTTTAGTCTACTCAGGTGTGAATTACTCAAAAGTTTAGTCTACTCAGGTGTGAATTAAGAATGGTCTGTCCTTTGGAAAATGTCTACTGTGATTGGTAGATGTGAGAACTTAGGGGAGGTGACATAGGAGAAAACTCTCTTTAAAAGGAGGTCAGAAGCTGAGAGAAAAAAACTCTCTGAGAGAACTCTCTTTGAGGAGAAATTCAACCTTGGAAGCTGAAGTGGAGCTCAGAAGCTGAACTGGTGGGTCTCTCTGAACACTAGAATCTTGCTTGGGACAAATCTTGTGGTGAGTGGATTAAAGACTGACTAAATCTCTCTCTCTTAGGGCTTGGGCCTAGGCTGGCCTAGGCTGGCCTGGGCTGGCCTAGCCCTTTTCTCATTGTTTCCTCTTACTCTCTCTCTTTCATTAATTCCTTATTTGTATTAATTAAAACCTCCATAAAACCCAGCTGGCTTGGGTATATTTAATATTTGGGAATTTTCCCATGGTGACCACTATATTTTATATATTATTATATATTTTTTTTATTTATCACATTTTAAGGCAACTACTCTTTTATTTGTAACAGACTTTATGTCAATGTATCAATCAACCAATTCTTTTTCTCTTTTATTTCCCTCATCCCCAAATTATTGTAATTTCCCTTTAGAAACTGCAATATTGTATATGCCTTGTGAATTTCAAAACTACTCAACCCTGTTCAAACCATTCTTTAGAGGATGGGATTTGGCTATTTCCTGATCAATAACAATAGAGATACTTGGAATGACAGAATCAGGTCTTGGAAACTACAATCTCCACCCCACTCAGGGTAACAGGATTTAGGAAGGACTGCAGCAAAGCTCAAGATTTAATTATTTGAGAATATGACCATCAACAGACATGTGCAAAGGGGACAGACCTCTGGGTGGTCCTGGGTTAAGCTAGAGCCACCATTGGCACAGGGGAGACACAGGAAGTGAGGTAGAGGACAGCTGAGGAGGCTGGGGACTTCCTGTGTGGAGGAAAGGAGGTTGTTGGAGGCTGGTTGCTTGGAGTGGAGGCCCTGAGACTTTTTCTCTATTTTGGTCATGTGAGTGATAGGGACTGATCTCTTTTCTTTGCCTTGGCTATCTAAGGCCTTAGGCCTTTGGCCCAGCCTAAGCAGAGGGGGTATTTAAGCCCTATTCCCTTCTCTATCCTTTCTCTTTCCCTCCCCCCCCCTCTCTCTCATACCTTTCTTCCTCCTGTTAGTAATTAAAAACTCCATAAAAGGTTGACTGCTGACTTGAGTTTTCATTTAGGAATTACATAGCTGAATTCCTTGGTGACCTTAAATTAATATATATCAGTTTTTTAATGTGATTTCCATCTCACATTGTGGCTGACCACACGGGAGTCTAAAGAATTCTCTCGGGGGTCTTGCAGTCCCAGATCTCAGACTATATTACAAAGCAGCGGTCATCAAAACAATTTGGTACTGGCTAAGAGACAGAAAGGAGGATCAGTGGAATAGACTGGGGGCAAGCAACCTCAGCAAGACAGTATATGACAAACCCAAAGATCCCAGCTTTTGGGACAAAAATCCACTATTTCATAAAAACTGCTGGGAAAATTGGAGGACAGTGTGGGAAAGATTAGGCTTAGATCAACACCTCACACCCTACACCAAGATAAATTCAAAATGGGTGAATGACTTGAACATAAAGAAGGAAACTATAAGAAAATTAGGCGAACACAGAATAGTATACATGTCAGACCTTTGGGAAGGGAAATACTTCAAACCCAAGCAAGAATTAGAAAGAGTTACAAAATGCAAAATAAATAATCTGGATTACATCAAATTAAAAAGTTTTTGTACAAACAAAACCAATGTAACCAAAATCAGAAGGGTAGCAACAAATTGGGAAACAATCTTCATAAAAACCTCTGACAAAGGTTTAATTACTCAAATTTATAAAGAACTAAATCAATTGTACAAAAACTCAAGCCATTCTCCAATTGACAAATGGGCAAGGGACATGAACAGGCAGTTCTCAGCCAAAGAAATCAAAACTATTAATAAGCACATGAAAAAGTGTTCTAAATCTCTTATAATCAGAGAGATGCAAATCAAAACAACTCTGAGGTATCACCTCACACCTAGCAGATTGGCTAACATGACAGCTATGGAAAGTAATGAATGCTGGAGGGGATGTTGCAAAGTCGGGACATTAATTCATTGCTGGTGGAGTTGTGAATTGATCCAACCATTCTGGAGGGCAATTTGGAACTATGCCCAAAGGGCGATAAAAGAATGTCTGCCCTTTGATCCAGCCATAGCACTGCTGGGCTTGTACCCCAAAGAGATAATGGACAAAAAGACTTGTACAAGAATATTCATAGCTGCGCTCTTTGTGGTGGCCAAAAATTGGAAAATGAGGGGATGCCCTTCAATTGGAGAATGGCTGAACAAATTGTGGTATATGTTGGTGATGGAATACTATTGTGCTAAAAGGAATAATAAAGTGGAGGAATTCCATGGAGACTGGAACAACTTCCAGGAAGTGATGCAGAGTGAAAGGAGCAGAACCAGGAAAACATTATACACAGAGACTGATACATTGTGGTACAATCGAAGGTGATGGACTTCTCCATTAGTATCAATGCAATTTCCCTGAACAATCTGCAGGGATCTAAAAAAAAATACTACCCACAAGCAGAGGATAAACTGTGGGAGTAAAAACACCAATGAAAAGCAACTGCTTGACTACAGGGTTGGAGGAGATAAGACTGAGGAGAGACTCTAAATGAACACTATAATGCAAATTCCAACAACAGGGAAATGGGTTCGAGTCAAGAACACATGTGATAACCAGTGGAATCATGCGTCGGCTATGGGAGAGGGAAAGGCGGGGGGGGGGGGGGGGGAAGGAAAAGAAAATGATCGTTGTTTCCAGTGAATAATGTATGAAAACAACCAAATAAAATAATGTTTAAAAAAAAAAAAGAATTCTCTCAATAAACTTCTGAATTTTCTTGCCTTTTTACTCTACCTTCTCACCACTTAGTCCCTTTTAGCAGCTAACTCGGCTTAAAGACACAGCTGCTAGAACAAGTGAGTATAAAAAACTTCTTCTCTCTTCTCTTTTCTCCTTAAGTTAAATTGGAATCAGCAGTTTTTCTTTTTCTTCTCTTTAATCTTAAGGGGTAGCTGGGTGGCTCAGTGGATTGAGAGCCAGGCCTAGAGACAGAAGGTCCTAGGTTCAAATCGGACCTCAGATACTTCCCAGCTGTGTGACTCTGATAGTTAGATAGAAAACAGCTGTTTTAAATCTTAGCAACAGGACCCTAAAGTCCTGGCTGGGAGAGCTGTTTCTAAATATCCTTTCCCTTAAGGAACAACTTCCTAGATTAGAAAAAAAACCTGTGGAAAGTTTTTTGCTTTGCCCTGCTCCCCACGTGTTTTGTGAAGACTGTTAGAGAAATAATTAAATATATATATATATATATATATATAAATGAGTACTACATTCTTTGACATTTATACGGCAGCTGAAGAATTAGGGGCATTGAGGAATGCAGGATACCTCCAATTTTTTATATTAATATGTACTGTCATTTTTTTACTCATCAATACTGTATTTAGAGATGCTAAAATGAAAAAAAATTGAGGACAAAATGCAAGCCCAATTAGAAGATCTAAAATGTTTCTTACAGGATCAATTGGCAAACACCCACTCTACCAGAAACAGACCTGTTTCTGAACCTTTGAATGAGGAAATTTCCTTCCCTGAAATAGAGATGGAAAAAACTTCCCTATAGCTCAGTTAACAGTCTGCTTCTCTCATATAGTGCAAATCTTGACTGAATTTAATCCCCAAAACCCTTCCCCTGCATACCCAGTTTCTCATGTTCCCTCTCCTACAGAAAACCAAATTCCAACACAAAGGAGATCGCATCCTCCTAGAGGAACCTGTCCTTGTCAAACTGACCCACAGGTACAAAATTCAACTAGAGGCCTGTTTCCTCTAAGAGAATTACCTGAAATAGGACGGAATGGGGATGTGGTGACGTTAAGACATAGGATACCGTTTACTCCCCAGGAAATAAATGAATTTACACAAAATATCCCCACATATGAACAAGATCCCTTTCTAGTAACAAAAAAGATGGGACACATATTTTTTCAGTATAATCCGTCTTACAAGGAAGTTGAGAACTTGCTACAGGCTTTTTTAACTGAACATGAAAAAAATAAAATAATTGCTCATGTCAACAAAACCCAGGGCGTAATGGAGCACATTGGCCATCTCAGGATCCCGAATGGGACTATAACAATACTGAGGATTATCTACAACTATACCTTTGTAGAGAGGCCATCCTTACGGCAATGAAGGAATGTGCAGACAGTACAGATAAGTGGATGGAACTTGAAAAAATTAAGCAAAAGGAGGAAGAAACACCCTCCAGATTCATGGATAGAATAATCGAGTTTGGGGACAGATACTTAGACTGGGACCTAACTAAAGAGAGTAGCTTAAGACAAGTTAGAAGGATCTTTGTCAATAACTCTTGCAAAGCAATGAAGAATTATTTTAGAACACAATGCCCAAGATGGTCAGATATGGACCTTCAAGAATTGCGAAAAACAGCTATATATGTTTTAAAGGGAAACAAAGAAAAGGAGGAAGAAAATAATGATGACATGGAGGAAATGAAGAAAAAAATGAGATGTGTAATAGATAGGATAACTAAATTAGAAAGTGGGCATGATAATGAACCAACGACACTTGCCCCTCTCCAGAAATCTAATTATCAATCCATTACCTGCCACTTCTGTGGGAAGAAGGGCCACAATACGGTACAGTGTAGAGCTTTTCTCAAGATTATAGGAAGGAATACTCAGTTTAATAACAACTACAGAAGTGATAATTACAGAAATAAATATAATTATGACAATGAAAACCACAACTTTAGGAATGATGGCTATAGGAACGGATATTGGGAAAATGATAACTCAAATGAAATAACTCCACAACAAAATATAAAAAATGGTGCTCATCCAAAAAATACTCGAGGTGTGAATGCCGCTCAGGGGGGTGCCCTTCAGGGGGGCACTTTTCAGGGGGGTACCCAAGGAACTTCCCAAACACAATGAAGGTGTCCGGGGGAGGGGGCTGGGGCACAAGAATCAGAGGATACAACCTTTGATTTTCCAGACCCTGATGTCCTACTACCCGTTGTCCCTATCTACTACCCCCCCATACTAATGAGCCCTATGTTACTTTAAAGGTGGGTAACACCTATTATGATTGTCTATTAGACACTGGAGCTTCCTGGTCTGTATTAAAGAGAACACCTGATTTACAATGTTATTCTGTTGGCTCACAGAATGTAATGGGAGTATCAGGAATAACCCAAAGAGTTAAAAGACTTCCTCCTAGAATGGTGTCTGTAGGACCCCTAGAGGTACAACATTCCTTCCTTTTGATGCCTGACTCCCCTTTAAATTTGCTGGGGAGGGACCTTCTATGCAAACTCAGAGCCACAATAACCTGCTTCCCAGATGGTTCTTTATCATTGGAAGTACCAGAGGAATCTTTAAATTTACTCCCTGTAATTCTCTCAGAGAGTCAGGAGAAAAAAGAGCATCCCACCTTTGCAATACCTGAAGATATACCAGAGTTTCTTTGGGCCACATCTTCTTCTGATGTAGACTTACTTAAGTCGGCTGATCCTGTGCAGATAAAAACTAAATCTAGCCCACCTCCTTCCGTTCCTCAGTATCCCCTCTCAAAAGAGGCAATTGAGGGAATTACCCCAGTAATTAACTCATTAATTGCACAGGGAATAATAATCCCTTGTAAATATGAATACAACACACCCATCCTGCCCATTAAAAAAACAAAAAGGGGGCCCAATGGCAAACACCTCTATAGATTTGTGCAGGATTTGAGGGCTGTGAACAATCACGTTATAAAAAGACACTCCATAGTTTCCAATATCAATACTATTATTTCTTCTATTCCTAGCACAGCTACATACTTTACAGTAGTAGACTTCTGCTCAGCCTTCTTTTCGATACCCATACATGAGAACTTGAGGCATATCTTTGCTTTCACCTGGCAGGGCCGTCAATACTGCTGGAGTCGTCTGCCACAAGGTTTCGTAGACAGCCCGAGCTTATTTGAGTAAATTTTGAGCCAAGATACAGATAATATAAAATTTAAAAACAGCAAATTAATCAAGTACGTAGATGACCTACTCTTGGCCTCAACAGATGCGGAAACATGTCAGGAAGATAGCAAGCACCTTCTTTTGGAATTGCACAAAAGAGGTCATAAGATCTCGAAGGATAAGGTTCAGTCGTGTCTTCCTAAAGTAGAATATTTGAGTTTCATCCTGTCTGCAGGTGTCCTCTTGATTTCTCCCAAACAAATTGAGAATATTCAAAATTTAAGTGCTCCTACCACTAAGAAACAGTTAAGAGCAATTTTGGGAGCAACAGGGTTTTGTAGACAATGGATTCCTTGCTATGGGGAAATTACTAAACCCCTTATAGCACTAACAAGGGATTTGGTCCCTGAACCCCTCAAATTAGAACCAGAACACCTGTCAGCTCTATCAGATCTAAAAAAGGCTATCCTGTCTTCCCCCACTCTAGGCATCCCAGATTACAACAAGCCATTTACTTTGTATGTACATGAGCGAAGAGGGGTAGCTTCAGGTGTGTTAACTCAGACTTTGGGACCTTCTCAGCACCCAATTGCCTATTATTCTGCCCAACTGGACCCAGTAGCATTAGGAGCACCACCATGTCTTAGAGGAGTAGCTGCTACAGCCTTACTAGTGACAAAAACTGTTGATCTAGTATTGGGATGCCCATTGACAATTATGTGCCCACATGAGGTAGAAGCATTGTTGTTACCTCCAGGAAGTGATGCAGAGCGAGAGGAGCAGAACCAGGAGAACATTGTACACAGAGACTAATACACTGTGGTATAATCGAACGTAATGGACTTCTCCATTAGGGGCGGTGTAATGTCCCTGAACAACTTTCAGGGATCCAGGAGAAAAAAAAACACCATTCATAAGCAAAGGATAAACTATGGGAGTGGAAACACCGAGAAAAAGCAACTGCCTGAATACAGAGGTTGAGGGGACATGACAGAGGATAGACTTTAAATGAACACTCTAATGCAAATACTATCAACAAAGCAATGGGTTCAAATCAAGAAAACATCTAATGCCCAGTGGACTTACGCGTCGGCTATGGGGGGTGGGGGGGAGGAAAAGAAAATGATCTATGTCTTTAACGAATAATGCTTGGAAATGATCAAATAAAATATATTAAAAAAAAAAAAAAAAGAAGCATTGTTGTTAAGACATAGAACACAGGCATTTTCTGATCAGCAAATTACAAGGTATGAAATAACCTTATTAAACAATGAAAACATTACCTTGAAGCACTGTTCAACTCTTAACCCTGCCACCTTGCTTCCAAATTTACCAACTTCAGGAGAACCATTACATAGTTGTGAAACACTAGTGTCCATGGCAGAAAAGCCTCGAGATGATCTCTTGGACACTCCCTTAAACAACTCAGATCTGGTCTTATTTACTGATGGTTCTTCTTTTATGAGGAATGGCATAGGCTACACTGGAGCTGCTGTAGTCACAGAATTTGCCACTGAGTGGTCAGCTTCGCTGCCCTCTAATATTAGCACTTAAGGGGCAGAACTCATAGCTCTGAAACATGCCTGCATAATTGCCAAGGATAAAAAGGCAACAATTTATACGGATTCTAGATATGCTTTTGGCATTTGTCACTCAGTCGGGATGCTATGGCTCCAGAGAGGATTTTTAACCTCAGCTGGAAAATCCATAGCTAATGCAGAAATTATTAATGAAGTTCTTTCTGCTCTCAAACTGCCTAAAGCCCTAGCTGTAGTTCATTGTTCTGCCCATACAGGTGGCTCTGACCCTGTCTCTAGAGGAAATGACCGAGCAGATGTCGCTGCAAAGCTAGCAGCCATAGAAGGACCTGGATTAATTTTAAAATTAACAACCACTGATGATTTAAATTTATCACTTTCCTATAATGAAAAGGAAGTGGAAAAATGGAAACAAAAATTTAAAGCAAAACAGATTAATGGAGTGTGGGTATCGTCTGAAGGGAAACCCCTGCTCCCTAGAAGTTTCTATCACCAAATTTGCCAATCTGTTCATAAAAATGGTCACTTTGGTACCCAGGGCATCGTGGACTCTGTTAAGAGAGTACGGATAGCCCCCGGTATAACTACCATAGCCTCTAAAGTGTGTTCAGCCTGCTCAACCTGCCAGGCATATAACCAACATGCCTTTCATGGCAAAGCTTTTGGTGGGCGTCCTCTGGCTTACACACCTTTTGAGCACCTACAGATAGATTTCATAACAATGCCAAAGGCTAGACATTATAAATTTTGTCTAGTCATAATAGATCAACTAACCAGATGGCCGGAAGCATTTCATGTGACCAGAGCCACAGCAGCTTTTGTTGCTAAGGTGCTTTTAAAAGAAATTATTCCTCATTTTGGCCTGTCAGCACGTATTGATTCTGATAGGAGGAGCCATTTTACTGATTCTGTTCTAAACCAGATATATTCTTTCTTGGGGATAACTCCCAAATTCCATGTTCCATATCACCCCCAGAGCTCAGGCCAAGTGGAGAGGATGAATAAAGAACTTAAGACTATGATTGGCAAATTATGCACTGAGACCCATTTAAAATGGCCTGAAATTCTCCCTCTGGCCCTATTTTATCTTAGAAGTAGGCCTAGAGGAGACTTACATATTTCACCATTTGAGATGCTTTTTGGACATCCGCCTATACAGGCTAAGCCTTTCTCCCCGGCATATACATCACTATTAGGGGGAGATACTACTATTGCTTCCTATATACAGGAATTACAGCATAAACTGCGTGAACTTCATGAATCTGGAGCTGGAGTACAAGCCGGACCACTAGACTTTTCACTTCACGACCTGAACCCAGGAGACAAGGTGTATATTAAAAATTTTCAGCGGACAGGAGCAACTCAGCCTTCGTGGGAAGGACCATTCCAAATATTGTTAACTACTCCAACATCTATAAAGGTTGGAGAAAAGGACTCTTGGATTCATTGCTCACATGTAAAGAGAGCATTTTCTGCTGCGACTGATTGTATCCTATCACATGCATTGAAAATAATAATCCATTGACAAATGGATGCTGTTTTTTCAAAAACACATTGAATTCCTGATTTTTTCTTCTCTTTCCCTTATTTTTTTATTATTCCTTTTCTTTTGAATATTTGAATTTTTCCCCTTTCCTCGTTTCTTGTACAAAAGGTACATAGAATTAAATTTTTTTTCTCTCTCTGCAGTAATATAAGTTTTGTAAACCTTAAAATTTTACAGACTTATGAATGTTAAAAATTTTACTCCACATTGAGGAATCCTCCAATTCCCTACTTGAAATAATTCCCTACCAGATAGTGAGAACTCTACTTGAATGTGAAAACTCCTTGCTATGGGAGGATCTCTACACCAGCCCTACTTGGGACTGCTTTAGGGGAGAAAACTCCTTGCTAAACAATGAAAGTACTTGAAAACCATACTTATAAAGGAAAGGAGTTCTTTGAGTCATGCCTGTTTTTGGAATTGATACAATGGGATGCTAAGTGCCTATAAAGGTGGGGCAACTTGTAAACTACTTAGACCTAAAAGGTAAAAACTTACTCAGAGGTTTTCTCTTAATGAAATTAGTCGACACAGCAGCATTTTTTCCTGACTTACTAAAGAGATTAATCTACTCAGCTGTGAATTCAAAATGGGTTGTCTTTTGGAAAACATTTACAGTGATTGGTAGATGGAAGAACCTAGGGGAGGTGACATAGGAGATTTTGCCCTTAAAAATGAGAGCTCAGAGAAGAGCTGGAGGTCATTCTGAAACATTCAGATTGAGGAGGACTCATTCTGAAACATTCAGATTGAGGAAGGACTGATTCTGAAACATTCAGATGGAGGAGGGAGCTGGTGAAAGCAGATGAGATGATGCTGGCCTGGTGTCACTAGAATCTTTGCTTAGGCAGACCTTGTGGTGAGTGTTAAAAGACTGACTGACTGATCTCTCTCTCTTAAGACTCAGGTCTAGGCCATGTTGGCTTAAGGCCCTTCATACTTATTTCCTTTTTCTATCTTTCCTTTAATTCCACATTTGTATTAATCAAAATCTCTATAAAACCCAGTTGACTTGGGTATTTGAATAATTGGGAATATTTCCCTGGCGACCACCTTATATTTGATTTCAAAACCAAGACACTGTAGTGAAACATATTTTCTGTTGTCAAATTTACTCACCCTCTCTTATATCTATCACAATTTATATCTTCCACCATTTTAACTCACTACAGTTTATGGGCTTCACTATTTTAAATCTCACAGCTTAAATATACATAGCCAAACAGCTTTAGACTGTGGGAACCTGCCACTTATTGATAAAATGTTATGGGACTATGATTAATGTTTGTGTCTGATTCCAGGAAATGGGATAAAAACAAGGAGCACAGACTTTACCTGAATAGTGCCAAAAGAGCACACAGGAAATACTAATGTGGACCCGAGGTTGCGACGCTTGACATACATTAAGTCATAGAACTTACTTGTATCTACACTCTTTATGAAGTACTCATACAAGTACAAAAATTTGACTATCATGCTGGCTCCCTATATCCTTGAGAATGAAAAAAGGCAGACCAGGGAATGACTCATCCCTATCAAAATAAAATTCTAGTTCCTTTCTTTCTTATAATATGACAGCTTCCGGTAGTCTTGGCTGCAAATGAGTAAGTGAAATATTACTGCATTCTGTCCTACAGACTTGTGGGATAGAAATTACTTTAAATTGGACCTTTACAAGGGCCCATTATGAAGTTATTCTTGTTTACTCAGCATTTTATACATAGATTTTGGTATTTTGATTCTTATTTTGAATTTTTTTCTTCACTTTCTCCCAAAAGTTTAACTTTCTTCCACATTTTTTCCCTTTATATATTTTTGGTTTTTGTTTGTTTTGTTTTTATTGTTTTTGAATTCTTTTAATAACTGACTCATATACCCCCATAAATCAACAATGCATCCTGAGCTGAACTGGATTTTTTTAACACCCACTTCAGGGGAAATTGTATTTTAATAAAATTCCAAGATTTTGAAAAGTTTTTTTTTGTTTGAGAAACATCTTCAAGGAAGAAGCTTGCTAACTCCTAAATCCAGAGAATGAACTGTTGCAGAAAGATGCCGGAAAACCTACATTACATCAAGATCAAGAATGAACCTTGGGGTGTGTTTGCTTGAACTGAAGATTGATTGAATTTATTTTGAATGTACACTCTTATGCCAAAGGGGAAGGCCCCCTAATTGTTTTTTGTCAATGTGCCCAGCAAAACATTGGTTTTGCTGTCTCTCTCTATCTCTCCTATTTTCCCTTATCTCTAACTATTGTAATTTCATAGCTAGTATGTTTACAAGACCCATAGGAGAGGTTAACTTTCCTTGGGCCTCAGTTGGGGAATGTGAATTTCAAAACTACTCAACCCTGTTCAAACCATTCTTTAGAGGATGAGATTTGGCTATTTCCTGATCAATAACAACAGAGATACTTGGAATGACAGAATCAGGTCTTGGAAACTACAATCTCCACCCTACTCAGGGTAACAGGATTTAGGAAGGGCTACAGCAAAGTTCAAGATTTAATTATTTGAGAATATGACCTTCAACAGACCTGTGCAAAGGGGACAGACCTCTGGGTGGTCCTGGGTTAAGCTAGAGCCACCATTGGCACAGGGGAGACACAGGAAGTGAGATAGAGGACAGCTGAAGAGGCTGGGGACTTCCTGTGTGGAGGAAAGGAGGTTGTTGGAGGCTGGTTGCTTGGAGTGGAGGCCCTGAGACTTTTTCTCCATTTTGGTCATGTGAGTGATAGGGACTGATCTCTTTTCTTTGCCTTGGCTATCTAAGGCCTTAGGCCTTTGGCCCAGCCTAAGCAGAGGGGGTATTTAAGCCCTATTCCCTTCTCTCCCCTTTCTCTTTCCCTCTCTCTCTCTCTCTCTCTCTCTCTCTCTCTCTCTCTCTCTCTCTCTCTCTCTCTCTCTCCCTCTCTCTCTCTCTTAAACATACCTTTCTTCCTCCTGTTAGCAATTAAAAACTCCATAAAAGGTTGACTGCTGACTTGAGTTTTCATTTAGGAATTACATAGCTGAATTCCTTGGTGACCTTAAATTAATATATATCAGTCTGTTAATGTGATTTCCATCTCACAACCTTTAGTTAAAAATCTTTAGAACTATAAGCTGGTTATGTTTAAATGATCCTTGGGGAGATTAGTCTCCCAAAGGATCCAGGGTGAAGTTGTATAATTAGAATTTTGTATCCTGGACTTCATTTCCAAGCATTTCTCTTTTGTTTCCACATTATGTCCTTACATTCTGTCGATAAAGTTTTGTGCAACACCACCCTCTCTCTCTCTTCTCTCTTCTCATGCTTTTGGGACCCAGGAAACTGCTCTTTACTCAGGCTATTAATTTCCTCTACTTTAAATGATTATTAATAAATCTAATAAAATATAATACTTTTAATGATTGGATATTAATTTTTAATCTTACAGAACCAACTCCAATGAGAGTGAAGTTCATGAATTGCCTACCCCATTCTTTCTCTACCATAAAATCTCTTCCTTGTACATCTGTTTGAGAAAAATTTCTCCATTCCATCTCTTCCATAACTCTTTTCCCAGTATATCTCCCTTTCTCAATCCTTCATTATTTTAGATCATCCCAATATAATTGACTTTTACCTATAGTCTCTGTCAATGTAGACTCCTTCTAACTGCCCTAATAATGGTGAACTTTTTAAGAGTTAACATCTTTCTTCATAAGAATGTAAACAGTTTGACCTAATTAAATCTCATGATTGTTCTTTCAAGTTGTTTTTTTGTTGTTGTTGTTTTTGTTTTTTATGCTTCTCTTGATTTTTGTTTGAATGTCAAATTTTCTATTCATCTCTGGTCTTTTCATCACTAATGGCTAAAAGTCCTCTATTTCTTTAACTACCTATTTTCCCCGTGAAGGATTATACTCAAGTTTTCTGAGTAAGTTATTCTTGGTTATAATCCCAGTTAATTTGCCTCTCAAAGTATTAATTCTAAATCCTTCCTCTCCTTTCACGTGGAAGTTACTAAATCTCTTTTGATACCAACTGTCCCATCAGAATATTTGAATTATTTCTTTCTATCTGCTTACAATGTTTTCTTCTTGCCCTGAGAGCTGTGGGATTTGGTGATGATATTCCTGGGAGTTTTCATTTAGGCATTTCTTTTAGGAGGTGATTGGTGGATTCTTTGCATGCACAGTTATTTTTATCATATAGATATAAAATGTTGGAGTAGTTTTACTTGATAATTCCATGAAATATGATGTCAAGATTCTGCCATTATTGTAAGAGCACACTCATACAAAACCAAAACTCTAAAATACAACCATAAATAAACTGATGTGAAAGATAGTATGTTTTAATCTGCATCCCTCTGACTCCAACCAATTTTTCTCTTGTGTTCTGTCTCTAGCATTCCCCATAATAAATCCTTCAGAATTGTCCCAGTTCATTGTATTGTTGAGAGAAGCCAAGTTTTCACAGTTGATCATTTCACAATATTGCTGTTATTGTGTACAATATTCTCCTGGTTCTGCTTATTTCACTTCACATCAATTTCCACAGAGCTTTCCAGCTTTTTCTAAAATCAACCTGCTCATCATTCCTTAGAGCACAACAGTATTCCACAACCAACATATAACATAATAGGTTCAGTTATTCCCCTATTGATGGACATTTCAGTTTCCAATTGTTTGCCACCACAAATAGAGCCCCTATAAATATTTTTGAACAAGTATATCCTTTCCTCTTTTTTTAATCCCTTTAGTATTACAGGATCAAAGGGTATGCATTGCATTATAGCCCTTTGGACACAGTTAAAATTTGTCCTTCAGAATGATTAGATCAGTTCACAACTCTACCAACAATGTGTTAGTATCCCAATTTAGTTGCATCTCCTCCAACATTTGTCACTTTCCTTTACTGTCATATTGGGCAATCCAGTAAGTATAAGGTGGTACTTCAGAGTTGTTTTAATTTGAATTTCTCTAATCAAAAGTGATTTAGAGGCTTAGAAGCTGCGAAAGTTCAGACCTCGGAAACCCTTCCTTACCAATCGCAAACTGAGTGCTCCTAGGACACCGAAATTCAAGCTGAACAACAGGACAGACCCGGGGAACCCTTCTCCCAGACCTGGATCAAAAGGTATGGCCCCCCCAAAAGCCAGAATCCTAGATGACTTGGATCTAAAGGGCAGGCAGAAGGAAGGTCCCAGGACCCATCCCTCCCAACCCAGAGTGCTGACTCCATGGCAGCAGCGGGAACCTCAGGGCCGGCAAAAGGGCCTCAGGGCTGGCTATTCTGAAGGACTCACCTTGAAAGCAACCTGAGCCAGTCTCCTGGGCGCCCAAAGCAGACGGCAGGGAAACATAGAGAGAAGAGAGAAGCCTGTAGCCCCCTGGCTGGGTCCTTCCATCTGAGTCTCAAGGGAGGTTCCAGCTTTAGGGCACCAACTGAACCCAATCCCATCAAAAGCCCTCAGAGCTACTGAAAAGACAGAAACCTCAGGGCTGGCAAAGGGGTTGCTCCAAAGATCTTACCTTGAAAGTAACCTGGGCCAGTCTCCGGGCATTCAACACAGACGGTAGAGGAGGAAGGTTGTTTCTTTTTTTCTTTTTCTTTTTCTTTTTTTTTTTTTTGGTTCGGTGATCATTCCACCCACACCAGCTGAACTTAATCCCATCAGGAGCCCTCAGAACCCAGGGAGGCCAGGACCCTTCCCCACTTAGAGAGCAGGGTCTTTGGAAATTACAGGGCAGGCAAAAGGGCTCCTCCAAAGGGCATTCCTTGAAAGCAACTTGGGCCAGTCTCCGGGCATTCAAAACAGATTGTGGAGGAGGAGGTTTTTTGCTTCAGGGCTCATTCGGCCCAAACCAGCTGAACATAATCCCATCAGGAGCCCTCAGAGCCCAGGAAGGCCACGACCCCTCCCCCCTTAGAGAGCAGGGCCTTCTGAAAAAACAGAAACCTAGAGGCGGAGTCAAGATGGCAGCCCAGAAGGAGCCTAGACCTGGCAGCTTGGCCAGAGCTTTGGAGATCCTCCATATTTGCTCCAGCCGTCCAGGAAGTTTAAAACTCAGAGTAACCCAGCCCAACTAAGCTGAACTCAATCCCATCAAAAGTCTCCAGAACACAGGGAAGCCCAGGCTCCCCATACATCCTCATTGACTGCTGGACTTTAAGCCAATCAAAAGCCTCCAGAGGACAGGGAAGCTCAAACCCCCAACAACTCTCCCCCAGAGACTACACCAAGAGATCTTCTGTTAAAGCTCCAAGTTGGGAGACTGATAGAAGTCCCAAAAAAAAAAAAACAAAAAAAATGAGAGGAACAAGAACACAGACAAATACGGGGAGTAAGGAAGGGGTGAATTTGAGTAAACAACAGAAAAAGAAGAAAGAAACTACAATAGACAGCTACTACTCAGCAAATGGAACAGAGGGGGAGAGATCAACAAACGATAAACCAGAAATCCCAGCAAATTGGATACAGGCTGTGGAAGAACTCAAAACACTACTAAGAGAGTCTGAAGACAATTGGGAAAAGAACTTAAAAATTAAGATAAGTCATCTGGAAACAGAGGCACTTAAACTAAAATGAGAAAATAGTGTCTTGAAAGCCAAAATCAACCAGCTGGAAAATGAGGCAAAGGAGATGAAAGATGAGGTAAAGAGGATGAAAGACAACCTTCAAAGAAAATCAGACCAGAAGGAAAAAGAAGACCAAAGAGCCAGAGATGAAATCCAATCTTTAAGAACCAAAATAAAACACCTAGAATCAAGTGACCTCACAAGGCAGCAGGACACTATAAAACAAAACAAAAAGAATGAAAAAATTGAGGAAAATGTGAAGCATCTCATTCACAAAACAGACGATTTAGAAAATTGTTCAAGAAGAGACAATTTAAGAATAATTGGACTACCAGAAGACCACGACAAAAGAAAAAACCTGGACATGATACTAGAGGAAATTATCCAGGAAAACTGTCCCAAGATCCTAGAACAAGAGGGGAAAGTGGAGATTGAAAGAATCCACCGATCACCTCCTGTATTTAATCCCTAACTGACAACACCAAGAAATGTTATAGATAAATTCAAAAACAATCAGATGAAAGAAAAGATATTACAAGCTGCCAAGAAGAAGCCATTCAGATACCATGGAAACACGATGAGGTTAACACAGGATCTGGCTGCATCCACACTGAAGGACCAAAAGGCATAGAATATGATATTTCAGAAAGCAAGGGAACCAGGTCTACAACCAAGAATAAAATACCCATCAAAACTGACTATATTCTTACAGGGGAAAGTATGGTCATTCAACACAATAGAAGAGTTCCAAGCACTCATAAATAAAAGACCAGACCTGAACAGAAAATTTGATGTCCAACCACAGAACTCGAGAGAATCATCAAAAGGTAATTAAAAAAGAAGGGGAAAAAAACAAAACCACAACAAATTTTTTCTAAGAGACTCAATAAGTTAAAATGATATGTATCCATATAAGAAAAGAGGTCATTGGTAACACTTAAAAACTGCTGCTCTTACCTGAGCAGCTAGAAGAATTACACTCAGAGGGAACAGTGACAAACTGTATAGGATGAAAGGACAAGACATAAATAGGTATATGGACATATGCATGCATAAATACATATACATGTGTATGTATATATATACATATATACATGACTAGAGCTAAAAAAGAAAAGAGGTTATGACAAAGAAATGGGAAAAGAAACAAATGGGGGTAAATTTATGTCACAAAGAAGCTCATGGCAGGAGGGGGGAGAACATCAATACAGTGGAAGGGTAAAGAGGTTGGAGACAGGAAATACTCAACTCTTACATACTTTGAAACTGACCCAAAGAGGGAAGAACAATAAAAA
The DNA here is from genome assembly GCF_027887165.1 of Monodelphis domestica. NCBI lineage: Eukaryota > Metazoa > Chordata > Mammalia > Didelphimorphia > Didelphidae > Monodelphis > Monodelphis domestica. The sequence goes on along the minus strand of NC_077228.1, from coordinate 269,718,140 downwards.
AAAAAGTGATTTAGAATATTTTTTCATTTGATTATTGATAGCTTTTGTTTCTTCATCTGAAAACTGCTTCCTCATATCCTCTGAGCATTTGTGAAATGAGGAATGACTTGTATTCTTATAAATTTGACTTGGTGCTCTATATATTTGAGAAATTCAATTTTTATTAGAGAAATTCATTATAAATATTCTTTCCCAGTTTATTGTTTCCACTCTGTCCTTGGTAACATTGGTTTTGTTTGTATAAAATCTTTAAAACATTTAATAGAATCAAAAGTATTCATTTTACATATTATAATGCTCTCTATCTCTTGTTTGGTCAAAATTCTTCCCTTCTCCATAGATCTGCCTGGTAAACTATTCTATATTCTGCTAATTTATTTATAGTATTACTCTTTATATTTAAATCATGAACTTATTTTGACCTTGTGTGAGATTTAAAATGGTTGAGGTCTTAAACTGTAGTGATTAAAATAGTGGAAGATATAAATCGTGATAGATATGAGAGGGTGAGTAAATTTGACTGCAGAAATATGTTTCACTACAGTGTCTTGAGTTTTAAAATCAAATATAAGGTGGTCGCCAGGGAAATATTCCCAATTATTCAAATACCCAAGTCAATTGGGTTTTATAGAGATTTTAATTAACAATACAATGAGTAATCAAAGAAAGAGAGAGAAAGAAAGGAATAAGTATGAAGGGCCTCAAGCCAATATGGCCTAGACCTGAGTCTTAAAAGACAAATCAGTCAGTTTTTTTATAACTCACCATAAGATCTTGTCTAAGTAAGGATTTCTAATGACACCAGGCCAGTAGCATCTCAGCTGCTTTCACCAGCTCCCTCCTCCATCTGAATGTTTCAGAATCAGTCTCCTCAGAATGAGTCTCTCCAATCTGAATGTTTCAGAATGACCTCCCAGCTCTTCCCTGAGCTCTTATTTTTAAGGGCAAAATCTTCTCTGTCACTTCCCCTAAGTTTTTACATCTACCAATCACTGTAGATGTTTCTAAAGGACCGCCCATTCTTAGTCCACACCTAAGAAGGTGTGGATTTTTGAGTAATTCACACCAGGAAAGCTCTGAGTAAGTTTTCCAGTTCTTTGTTCCTTGTAAATCCACAAGTTGCTTGACCTTTATAGGTACTTAGCTTAAGAAAAGTATGGGTTTAAGTACTTTTCATTGTTCAGAAAAGAGTTTACAACTTTATCTTCCCCTAGGGCAGATCCAAGTAGGTAAAGTAGAATTCTCACATTCCTGCTTTAAGTAGAGTTCACTGCCCAAATGGGGAATGGTCTTAATCAAATCTTATAAAGTAGGGTCTGGGAAATTTTAAGGTTTACACTTGTCTTTGCATAGGGTGTGAGATATTACTCTATATCTAGTTTCTGCCATACTGTTTTCCAATTTTTCTAGCAGTTTTTGTTAAATAATGAGTTCTTATCCAAAAAACTCTAAATTTTTAGGTTTATCAAACACTAGGTTGGAAAGGTCATTTATCCCCTTATATTGTGTATCTAATCTATTCCACTGATCTACTATTCTATTTCTAAGCCAATACCAGACTGTTTTGATTATTTGTAGCAGCCTACCCCTAGCTATGGGCAAGGGGAAAACAGTCAGTCTTGAGCATGCTCAGTATTGCTCATGGCTGGGAAGGCCTCTGACCCTTGACCCCAGCTTCTCCCAGGTTCGGCGGGAAAATAGGTTTCTTTGTTCTCATCTGGTTAAGAGAAACCACACCTATGCCTTGTCATTAACCAATGAAAATCATCCCTATGTACTGTGTATATTTGCATATCAAAAACTATAAGTAGCCCAGCAAGCTCCGCCTCTCTCTCTTCCTTCTCTTTCAGGCTAGCTGATGGCTGTCCTTGCAGGAGCTTGGCCTCCGGCCGAGCTCCATCTTTAATCTTTCTCTATTCACCTCTATGACCTGTGTGGTATGGATCTCAGGACTGGTAAAAGCCTACGGAATGGTCCTTTGATCAGAGCTTAGCTGTGTCTCATTGATAATTAATAAAGACTCATTCTGACCACCTCATATCTCTAATTGGACTCCGTCATCCCCCTCGTGGGATTCAAAACTTCTATCCTGTCTCTATCTTCCTACCTTGTGGCTTCTCTCCCCTCTGAGAGAGCCACATTATTACTGCTTGATAGTGTAAATCTCGAAATTTCTCAGACTTGTGAATGTTAAAAAATTTCCACATTGAGGAATCCTCCATTGGAACAAATTCCCTACTGGGAAACATTCCCCATTTTGATGTGAGAACTCGCCAGGATCAGAAATGGGAGGACCTCTATTCCACCCGTACTTAAGACTGCTTTAGGGGAGAAAACTCCTTGCTAAAAAATGAAAGTACTTGGTCCCATGCATATAATAAGGCAAGGAGTTCTTTGAGCCATGCCTGTTATTTAGAATTGATACAATGAGATGCTAGGTACCTAAAGGGTCAGGCAAGTTTTCTCTTAATGAGATTAGTTGATTCAGCTGTGTTTTCACTGGTTCAGACTTACTGAGGAGATTAGTCGACTTAGCAGGAATTCAGATGGGCAGTCCTTTGGAAAACGTCTACAGTGATTGGTAGATGTAAGGACTTAGGGGAGGTGACATAGGAGAAAAACCCCTATATAAGAAAAAGCAGAATCTCTTGAGAAAAAAAAATTCCTTTTGGAGGATCTCTGATGAGGATCGCTTGGGAAGAATCTCTTGAGAGAGGCTCTGGAGAAGGGAAGCTCTTGGAGGACAATCTCTAAGGAGGTCTCGCTGGAGCTCCTCTGAGGGGACTCTGTTCCTCTGGAGGCTCTGGAGAGAGGCCCTTTGGAACAGTCTCTGGCTGGAAGGCTCTTTAAGGAGGACTCTGGCTGGAACTCTCTCTGGTGAAGTCAGCTGAGATGGAGCTGGCCTGGTGTCACTAGAATCCTTGCTTAGACAAACCTTGTGGTGAGTGTTAAAAGACTGACTGACTGATCTCTCTCTCTTAAGACTCAGGTCTAGGCCATGTTGGCTTAAGGCCCTTCATACTTATTTCCTTTTTCTCTCTTTCTCTCTTTTCTTTAATTCCACATTTGTATTAATTAAAATCTCTATAAAACCCAGTTGACTTGGGTATTTGAATAATTGGGAATATTCCCCTGGCGACCACCTTATATTTGATTTAAAAACCAAGACACTGTAGTGAAACATATTTTCTGTGGTCAAATTTACTCACCCTCTCTTATATCTATCACAATTTATATCTTCCACCATTTTAACTCACTACAGTTTACAACATCACTCTTTTAACTGTTACAGTTTAAGGCCTTCAACCATTTTAAATCTAACAATAGTACAGCTTGAGATCTAGTACTGTTATGCCAAAAAAAATATTTTTTTCATTAGTTCCCTTGACAAGGAATTACTTTATTCAGGGAGCTCTTTTCCTTTTTCATCAATTCTGTTTTTTTGTAATCTACTTTCTTCAGTGAATTTTTGTGTCTCTTTTACAAAGCTGTTAATTTTCTCACTGGGTCTGTCTATCTTTCTCCGTTCCTCTCTGTCTCTCACCCTTACCTTCTGTCTTAGAATCAATACTAAATATCAGTTCTAAGACAGAGGGTAGTAAGGGCTAGACAATTGGGGTTAAATTACTTGCTCAGGGTGATGCAAATAGGAATTTTCTGAGGATAAATTTAAACCTAGGACCTCTTGTCTACAGGCCTGATTTCACTGAGCCACCTGGCTACTCCTGTTAATTCTCTTTTCATAATTTACTGGCATCTTTCTTATTTTTCCTCATTTTTTCACTCTATTACTCTTTTCTTTTTAATGCTTCCTTTTTAACTCTTCTTGGGTGGGCTTGGGTCCAATTATAATTTTTCTTTGTGGTTTTGGTTATAGCAATTTTCACATAGTTTTCTTCTGAGTTTGTGCCACTGTAAAAGGGAATTCTTTATTCTCTTTGTCTATTTTGAGTTAATCAGTCAAGAAATCCCTACTTAACAATTTTTTAGCCATCAAGTAAGAGAATTCACAAGTCACTTACTTGGAGAGCTCCACCCTTTTAACTCAGTCAGTCAGAAACTTATGAATCCTTTGATAAGAGTTTACACCCTCAGAGGATGATAGGTGGATTCCACAGTCACTCTCTCCCTGAGCAGTTCTAAGCAATTTAGAAGACATGATTGGCCCCTGTGAAGGGGGGAAGAGACAGGAAGTAATGTGGAAAAAGGACTAGAAAAAGTTCAAAACTTCCTCTCCTTTTGACTTCTCCTTTGGACTTCTTCTTTGGAGGACTGCTCTTTGGGACTTCTCCTTTGGACTTTTCCTTGGGACTTTTGGCTTGGAGAGAATCCTGCCTCGGTGTCTCTAAGAGGAGACCCTCTCCATTTTGTTGGTGCTTCAGTGTGGAGAGACTCTTTTCCTTGGATCCTGCATTGGCTTGGTGGGAGTGACTCAGACTTCCACATAGAGGCTGGAACTTTGTTGGGGAGCAAGCTGAATTTCATCATATCAGCACTTAAGGTAGACTAGGCAACTCCTTACCTCTTTTCCTCCTACATTTTGTGCATCAACTCTTTCTCTTCCCCTTTATAAATAAAAGTTTATCATTGTTTTTTTCTGGCTTAGGGATAATATTTTTAATTTGGTGACCACAACATTGAATTTATAACTCCCTTAATTCTTACACTACCTTAGTAGTTTTTTATAGTCAAGTTATTTGTGGTTTGCTCATTTTTCCAGCCTACTTCTTGACTTTGAACTTTATATTAAAGTTGAATTCCTCTCATTTCAAAGTGGGGAGGCACTATCCCAAGCTTCAGTCTTTTGTGTGTGTGTGTGTGTGTGCTTCTCTTTTCAGGAACTAGCTGAAAACCAGTTAGTGCAAATTTTTAGTGCTTCCAAGATAGAGTGATCAATGGGGAGGTGAATTCACTGCTCCTTTGGGTTGTGTTCTGGTCTTTACTCAGAGAGGGCTCTTGTATCCCTACAGCCCCAAGTGTTTAATTCTCATCTCCACCTTGAAACATCCATCAGGACCTCTACTTTCTTATAACAGACCACAGTGGCTCCTTTCTGTTCTGGAACTTTAACTCACTACTGCTTATGGACAATAGTTTCCAATCAGCTCCAGCAGTGCTAGCAAAGGGTTATCTGTAATCTCTTTATGACCAGTTGTTCTACCCCCTTACTATCTTTGGGATGAGAGTTCCCAAAGTTTCTGCTACTGCTACTGCCATTATCACTGTTATCATGGCCACCTCCAAAGCCAGGACTCCACTCTGATGTCACAGACCTCTCCTGCTGATCTCCTAAATTGTGTTAGGCTATGTAATGGTGAAAATTAATGGTTGGACAATAATTTTATGAAACTATGTGGTTGCCAATATTTATTATATTTCAAGTCAGAAATTTATTTATGAGTATTTATAAATAGAGAGGAAACAATAAAGAAGAGAAATGTGAGGGGGATAGAGAAGTTATCTATCCTATCAACCTAAATGTTTTGCCCTGGGTCTGCTTAATCCAGGTAAAAATTAATTAGCTCTCAACCAGGAAGGCTGGTAGTAAGTAACCACACAGCCTCCTTCAAGATCGAAACTATTCTCTTAGGAAACTAGGAAAATAGTCAGCCTTTCACTCACCCAACAAAGTAGTCCAGGAGTCAGAGTCTAAGTTGAAGCCAAGCTCCAAATCCATGATCCAAGCCTCAGTCTCTAGTAAAGCTCTGGAGATGGAGTCAAGATGGCAGCTTAGAGACAGCAGCAGTTCAGATCTCTGTAAACCCTTCCTCATCAATCAAAAACACAATGCTTCGAGGGGACTGAAAACCAAATCTAACAACAGGGCAGAGCTAGGGAACCCCCCTCCTGGACCCAACTTAAAAGGTACACCCCCAAAAAGCCTGAATTCTAGAACACTCAAGTTTAAGAGGAGGGAAGAATGAAGGTTCCCAAGACCCCTCCCCCACCTACAGCGCTGAGCCTCCAGCAGTGGCTGGAATCTCTGGGCAAGCAAGGGTGCTAGTCCAGAGGGAGTACCTTGCTGGCAAAGCTGTGCCAGGCTCAAGATGTAGAGCACAAGCGGCATAGAGGCAGCTGGAGGAGAAGTGCAGAGAAGGCAGCCTAGTCCCAGCCAAAATACTCCATCTTTCCCCCCTCCCTTATGCAGGTTTTGGACTCAGGGTACATCCAGCTTTACAGATCAACTCCTCTGCCCTGGCTCAGTCTCATCAACAGGGCAGATAAAAAGCCTTCAGAGGGCAGGGAAGCTCAAACTCTAACACCCCTCCCCCACAAACTGATCTGAGAACCTTGCTGACTAAGGTCCAAGGGCAAAAGCTGCAACAAATTACAGGCAACAACCTTGACAACAGGGAGGGAAGCCCAGCTCCTTTTCAGCTTCTGCTGTCAGTCAGGGAAGATCTAGCAAAGCTCCCTGGAATATAAAAACTACAACTCTTTCCAGGATTTCTCATCGCATTCAATTATTGTCTATGTGTTTTCCCAGCTCCTTCATAAGGATCTGTTTGTTGAATTAGTGGCCTTATTCTCTTTTATTCTTTTAGGACCTCTTCAGCCCATCTGTTGCCTCCATTTATTCTCAACTCATTACAATTTATTCTTTAAAAGTCTGAGTTGAGTGGCAAGGATAAAAAGGCCACCACATGCTTCCAACAGATTGTGGACCTCTTCAGCCCATTCCCCATTGTTGCAATTTTTTCAGTCCTAGATTCTTCTATGTGTAAAGTAAATGACAACACTGGAATGAATCCAGAAGCTACCTAATATGGTAATAATACTAGAGGTATTACTTTTTCCACTCTTATAGTTTAAAGGAATATATAAGGGGGCATCTGGGTGACTCAGTGGTTTGAGAGTCAGGCCTAGAGATGGGAGATCCTGGATTCAAATCTGATCTCAAGACACTTCCTAGCTGTGTGACCCTGGGCAAGTCACTTAACCCCTCTTACCTAGCACATGCTGTTCTTCTGCCTTAGAACCAATAACAGTATTGATTCTAAGAAGAAAGGTAAGAGTTTTCAAATAAATAAAATGAAGGAATATATAATTATACATTATAATATTGTTATTATATTATTATAATATAATAACATTATATTATTATACAATGTAAAAATGGAGATTTGAACCCCAGACTTCAATTCCCCAGAAGTCCTTGGCAGTTCCCAGAATCCTACCCAGGCCAAGAACAGGAATTGTATTTAAGATAACTGTCCACCTACTTCGGGTCTCTCTCAGCTTCTGCTTCTAGGGATAGGCGGCTGGCTCTCTACCTAGCTGGCAAAATGTAGGTTGCATATGTTTTCTTATTTTGTATTTTCTTCATGGTATTATTGTTATCATGTTGTTATACTGACATTAAACAATCTTATCTTATATATTGTTGTGTATAAAATAATATGTATTATATATTATATTAAGGTACCTACATATGTATATGTTGCTATTGGTGTCGTTCAGTCATTTTCCGTTGTGTCTGAATCTTTGTGATCCCTTTGGGGGTTTTCTTGGCAAAGACAATAGAGTGGTTTTCCATTTCCTTCTCCAGCTCATTTTACAGATGAGGAAACTGAGGCAAACAGGATCGAGTGACTAGCTGAGGGTACATAGCTAGTAAGTTTTTCAAGCTGGATTTGAATTCAACTCTTCCTGATTCCAGGCATTCTAGCCACTAATATATCTATCTATGTATCTATAGTACATATATTATATTTATATGGATATATAGTGTGTTTAGTACATATATATATATAACTGTATACCTACATATCTATATATTTATATATCTATACACACACTCACATATACACACATATATGTCATCATTCTGTAGTACTTTAAGGCTACTAAACATTTTTCACCTGAGAAGTACGTAGTAAAAATTTTATCTTTTTTCATAGATCAGGAAAACTGTGACTTTATGTTGTTGTTGTCTTGCTCCTTTATCTTTTATGTATTTATTTGTTTTTAATTTGAAAGATTTTATTTAATTATTTAATTAATTTGGAATATTTTTCCATGGTTACATGATGCATGTTTCTTCCTTCTCCTCCTCCCACCCCTCTCCCATAGCAAATGAGTAATTCCATTGTGTTTTACATGTGTCATTGATCAAGACCTATTTCCATATTGTAAAAATGGACACTTGAATCCAGGACTTCAATCCTGCAACATTTAAAAGAGTGGTTGCCTTAAACTGTGACCTCAAAGATATGGTTTTTTATATTAAAAATAAATTGGTTCACAGGGGAAAATTCCCAAATATGAAATATACCCAAATCAGCTGGGTTTTATGGAGATTTTAATTAATACAAATGAAGGAATTAAAGAAAAGGGAGAGAAACAGAGTAAGAGGGAATAGTAGGAAAAGGGCTAGACCAGCTTAGGCCAGCCTTAAGGCTTAAGCCTTAAGAGAGAGATCAGTCAGTCTTTTATCAACTCACCACAAGATTTGTCCAAGCAAGACTCTAGTGTTCAGAGACCCACCAGTTCAGCTTTTGCCAGCTCCATCTCCAGAGAGAGTTCTCTGAGAGAGAGTCCCCTTGCTCTCAGCTTCTCATCTCCTTTTAAAGAGAATTTTCTCTTATGTCACCTCCCCTAAGTTCTCACATGTACCAATCACAGTAGACATTTTCCAAAGGACAGACCATTCTTAATTCACACCTGAGTAGACTAAACTTTTGAGTAATTCACACCTGAAAAACCTCTGAGTAAGTTCTCACCTCTTTGCCACTTGCAAGTTTACAAGTTGCCTGACCTTTATAGGTACTTAGCGCCCCTTTGTATTAGATCTAAAAATAGGCACAGCTTAAGAGCTTTTGCCTTACTATAAGTATGGGTTAAGTATTTTTCATTGTTCAGTAAAGAGTTTACAACTTTATCTTCCCCTAAAGTATGCTTAAGTATGGGTGGAGTAGAGTTCTCACATTCCTGACTAAGTCCCTTCATTGTTTAAAATGGGGAGTGGTCTTAACCAAGTGTTCTGAAGTAGGGTCTGAGAATTTTTAAGAGTCACAATCCCCAGAAGTCCTTGCTCCATTTCCCCAGCATGCTTTGTAATATCACTGAATTCTAACCTGGGCTGAGATCGAGATGGGGTATTTAACCTGATTGGAAAGGCTTCTGGGCCTCATCTCTTTTCTTTCCTGTTTCCACTTGCAAACAGATATGGCTCTTTTCATAATGTAGATGAGGTTGTCTAGGCCAAAGGCCTAGACACGTGTTTTCTTATTCTGTATTTTCTTTAATCCTTAACCTTTAATAACCCCCTAAAAATATAATACTCCTTGCAGAGAGAAACTAATTTCTACCCTGCTTCAGTTTCCCTAAACTTTAACTGTTACAATATTATTAATATTTGCATCAGGGTGATCACTTAGAGTCTACATCCTGGATCATATTCCCATCGACCCATGTGATCAGACAGTTGCTTTTCTTCTGTGTTTCTACTTCCATAGTTCTTTCTCTAGATGCGAACAGCGTTCTTTCTCATAAGTCCCTCAGAATTGTCCTGGATTATTGCATTGCTGCTAGTAGAGAAGTCCATTACAATTTTTTTTTTGTGCCACAGTATATTTGTCTCTGTGTATAAGGTTCTCTTGGTTCTGCTCCTTTCACTCTTCATCAATTCCTGGAGGTCATTCCAGTTCACATGGAATTCCTCCAGTTCATTATTCAAAAGCTATGACTTCAGAGAATTTAAGTAACTTGATCATGGCACCCACTAGTAAGTGTAGTTGGAATTGAAACTACAATCTCCCATCTTCATGTCTAATGAACACTCTTTGCACTCCACTACCATACTGCTTATCTTCCTCCATCAATGATTAAATCTACTAAATCTATGAAGGAGAACCTTTTTAGAGATAGAGGATTGGGCCCTGCCCCCACCCCACCTCCCAAACCAAGTGCCACGCCCCTCCCCACGCCACTCCCTCAGAGTTTATGTACTATGCCCCTCCCCCTACATGCTGGGTATGTCCTACCCACCCCCACTCTATAAAGGGGAGGGAGCAAGCATTCCCATTGGGCTGCTGGGCAGAGGGGTGGGTGAAGTGAGGAATGTCATCAGTGAGTATAGAGGGGGGAGGCTAGTAGCCTGAGTGTTCTTCTCCCCTCCAGTTCTGCCATCTGTGAGTCATTCACCTTACCCCCGTGGGCTCCCATCAGCTGCTGAGAAGAGGGGTGGGGGATGGGGAAAATGTCCTGAGGCCTGGTAGAGAAGGGGAGGGGAACAGTTCTGCCATAGTCCCTCTGCCTTTCTAGTAATAGACTGGGTAGGGGAGTGGCGTGCCCACAGAGTGCCTCTGTGTGCCATCTTTGGCCCTTGTACCATAGGTTTGCCATCACTGTACTAAATAGTGAGAAAGTAAAGAGCACCATTTAGGGGGCATAGGAATAGTTTCATGAAGGGTGAGGGAGGGACAGCAAGAGACCAGGTGAGGGAAAAAGCACTCCTTAGGAGAGGAATGGGCCAGATTCCAGGAACAGTCAATATTCCATGCTTCTCTCAAACCACATTTAGATATCTCATGTATACATTAATATCTTACATGGGCACTGTTATAATTAAAATGGTTGAGGTCTTAAAATGTAGTGATTAAAATAGTGGAAGATATAGATTGTGATAGATATAAGAGAGGGTGAGTAAACTTGACCACTGAAAATATGTTTCACTACAGTGTCTTGGTTTTGAAATCAAATATAAGGTGGTCGCCAGGGAAATATTCCCAATTATTCAAATACCCAAGTCAACTGGGTTTTATAGAGATTTTAATTAATACAAATGTGGAATTAAAGAAAAGAGAGAAAGAGAGAAAAAGGAAATAAGTATGAAGGGCCTTAAGCCAACATGGCCTAGACCTGAGTCTTAAGAGAGAGAGATCAGTCAGTCAGTCTTTTAACACTCACCACAAGGTCTGTCTAAGCAAGGATTCTAGTGACACCAGGCCAGCATCATCTCAACTGCTTTCACCAGCTCCCTCCTCCATCCGAATGTTTCAGAATCAGTCCTTCCTCAATCTGAATGTTTCAGAATGAGTCCTCCTCAATCTGAATGTTTCAGAATGAGTCCTCCTCAATCTGAATGTTTCAGAATGACCTCAGCTCTTCTCTGAGCTCTCATTTTTAAGGGCAAAATCTCCTATGTCACCTCCCCTAGGTTCTTCCATCTACCAATCACTGTAAATGTTTTCCAAAAGACAACCCATTTTGAATTCACAGCTGAGTAGATTAATCTCTTTAGTAAGTCAGGAAAAAATGCTGCTGTGTCGACTAATTTCATTAAGAGAAAACCTCTGAGTAAGTTTTTACCTTTTAGGTCTAAGTAGTTTACAAGTTGCCCCACCTTTATAGGCACTTAGCATCCCATTGTATCAATTCCAAAAACAGGCATGACTCAAAGAACTCCTTTCCTTTATAAGTATGGTTTTCAAGTACTTTCATTGTTTAGCAAGGAGTTTTCTCCCCTAAAGCAGTCCCAAGTAGGGCTGGTGTAGAGATCCTCCCATAGCAAGGAGTTTTCACATTCAAGTAGAGTTCTCACTATCTGGTAGGGAATTATTTCAAGTAGGGAATTGGAGGATTCCTCAATGTGGAGTAAAATTTTTAACATTCATAAGTCTCTGAAATTTTAAGGTTTATAGCACCCACAGCTTGCATAAGAAAGATAAGATCTTAAGTGACGAGATAGGGAACACTTTCCCCCCTGAAGTCAATGATTGTGGGGGGGGGGGGATCAGTTGAAGGTCATGTAAAAGGAATAAAAGTCACAGGGAGACAATGAGGTGGTAGAGTGGCTAAAGTTCTGGGTCCACATACTAGCTGTGTGACTCCTGGAAGGTCATTTGACCCTTTATGCCTTGGTTCCCTCATCTGTCAAATCAACTGGAGAATGAAATGACAAACCCCTCCAGGATCTTTGCTAAGTAAATCACAAATGGGGTCATGAAGAGTCACAACTGAAATAACTCAACAATAACCAGAAAGGTCTTAGTAAATATATATTTACTATATTATTATTTATATTTATGTGATTATATATTATATAGTATCTGTTAGTAAATATATATTTACTGTATTATATTTTATATTATAATATAGATAAATATAAAAGTCTTAAAAAAGAGTTTAATAGGTCACTTAATTGAAACATGAATTAATTCTTTCTAAAACATTCCAGACAAATGTTCATCCTATTTCTTCTGAAGAACTTTAGTTTTTTCAAAGCTTCTTGTCTTATTTATTAAATCAATAGTTCTATCACTTTCGATTTTATTAATTTCTCCCTTAATTTTTAGGATTTCTAGTTTGGTTTTCTGCTGGGGGGTTTTAATTTGGTCGCTTTCGAGTTTTTTTATTTGCATTTCCAATTGATTGACCTCTGCTCTCCCTAGTTTGTTGATATATGCACTCAGGGATATGAATTTACCTCTGATTACCGCTTTGGCTGCATCCCAAAAGGTTTGAAAGGATGTCTCGCCATTGTCATTTTCCTCGATAAAATTATTAATTGTTTCTATGATTTCTTCTCTAACTAAAGGATTTTGGAGTATCATATTGTTTAATTTCCAATTAGTTTTTGATTTGGTTTTCCATGTACCTTTACTGATCATTATTTTTATTGCCTTGTGATCTGAGAAGACTGCATTTATTATTTCTGCTTTTCTGCATTTGTGTGCTATGTTTCTGTGACCTAATGTATGGTCAGTTTTTGTGAATGTTCCACATGGTGCTGAGAATAAGGTGTATTCCTTTTTATCCCTATTTATTTTTCTCCATATGTCTATTAATTCTAATTTTTCTAAGATTTCATTCACTTCTTTCACCTCTTTCTTATTTATTTTTTGGTTTGATTTATCTAAATTTGATAAAGGTTGGTTTAAGTCTCCCACTAATATGGTTTTACTGTCTATTTCTTCCTTCAATTCTCCTAGTTTCTCCATTAGAAATTTGGGTGCTATATTACTTGGTGCATACATGTTGATTAGTGATATTTCCTCATTATCTAAAGTCCCTTTTAACAAAATATAATTACCTTCCCTATCCCTTTTGATCAGGTCTATTTTTGCTTTGGCTTTATCAGATATCATGATTACCACTTCTGTCAGTTGAAGCTCAGAAGGTCTTACTCCATCCTTTAATTATGACCTTGTGGGTGTCAACCCGCCTCATGTGTGTTTCTTGAAGACAATATATGGTAGGGTTTTGGATTCTAATCCATTCTGCTATTCGTCTACATTTTATGGGTGAGTTCATCCCATTCACGTTCAAAGTTATGACTGTCATTTGTGGACTCCCTGGCATTTTGATATCCTTCCCTGGTTCTAACCTTTTCTTCTTTGTCTCTACCTTTTAGTCCAGTGATTTACTTTAAATTGGTCCCCCTTGTCCCCTCCCTTGATATGTTTCCCTTTTTAGTCCCTCCCTTTTTGTTCCCTCCCCTTCCCCCCTCTCTTTCCCTCCCCTTTTGTTTTCCCTCTCCCCCTCCCCCCTTGTTTTTCCCTTCTCCCTACCCTTGTTGGGTAAGATAGAATTCAAGATCCCAATGGATCTGGATGTTTTTCCCTCTCAGAGTTGATTTCCCTGAGATTAAGGTTTAAGTAAAAATTCTCTTCCTCTCCTTCTTATAGGGATTTTCTTCCCCTCCCCTTCCCATGTGAATCTTTGTGTGAGAATGATTATTCTATTTGGTCTTTCTTTTCCCCCTATTTACACATTACATTTCCCCCAGATTGATATAAATGTAGTCATTATAGAAGAGAGTTTGAGTAAAAGAAGAAGATAACACTTTTCTCCTTTTCCCTTTCCTTCATATTTACCTTTTCAGGTATTCCATGCTCTTTGATTTTCGATATTGAACTTTCCACAGAGCTCTGGTCTTTTCATTGCAAAAAGTTGGAAGTCTTCTATTTTGTTGAATGCCCATACTTTCCCTTGGAAGTATATAGTCAGTTTTGCTGGGTAGCTGATTCTTGGTTGAAGACCCAGCTCTCTTGCCTTTCTGAAGATCATGTTCCATGCCTTACGATCATTTAGAGTAGAACTTGCAAGGTCTTGTGTGACCCTGATTGGCATTCCTTTATATCTAAATTGTCTTTTTCTGGCTTCTTGTAGGATTTTTTCTTTTGTTTGAAAGTTTTAGAATTTGGCAATTACATTCCTGGGAGTTGTCTTTTGGGGGTTTAGTGTAGAGGATGTTCTGTGAGCTCTGTCAGTGGCTGTATTGCCCCCTTGTTCTAGAATCTCTGGGCAATTTTCTTTGATTATCTCTTGTATTACGATGTCGAGTTTGCTGTTTATTTCTGGCTTTTCTGGAAGTCCAATTATTCTTAAATTATCTCTTCTCCCTCTATTTTCCAAATCTGTCACTTTGTCAGTGAGATATTTTATGTTCTCTTGTAATTTCTTGGTCTTTTGGCTTTGCTTTATTAGTTCTTGCTTTAAAGCCTGGTTTTCTTTTACAGTTTGGTCAAACTGGTTTTGTAGATGCGTGAATTTCTTTTGCATTATTTCCCACTTTTCCTCCCAGAAGGCTTCCATCTTTTTGATCATTTCAGATTCAAATTCTTCATGGGTTTGTGGAGAGTTTCCATTTCCTTTGGAAGGTTTTGGAGCATTTGCTTGTGTTTCCTCTTCTATCTCCTCTGTGTTTTGTATTTTTGCTCCATAAAATGTGTCCAAAGTCGCCCCCTTCTTCTTGTTTTTTTTTTTTTTAATTTTGGGACTTTTGTGCTTCTGTGGAGTTTGCCATCTCTATCTGAGTGGGGGGGGGGATTACCTTTTTTCTTATCTCTGACTGGTGTTCAGAGGTTTTAGCCCTAGGCAGATTGTCCGTTCTATGCAGTTGTTGTTCTGTCTTCCCAGGAAGCCAGGAGTTGCTGGTGTGTCCCTGTTACTGCCCTCCTCTCCTCGGCACCCTCCTGATGTTTCTCCGTTGCCTTACTTCCATGCTCTAAGCCTAGATTGGCCATTGTTCCTGTGCCTTAGCCAGCCAGCGGCAGCACTCTGCGGGGGGAGGGGCCGCGGTCTGGAGCTCTGAGGGCTCCTAATGAGATTAGCTTTCCCTGGGTTGAATTTAGTATGCCTTGAAGCAGGGACTTTTTTCATGAGACTCCGATGGAAGGATCCAGTCAGGGGGTTACAAGCTCCCCCATCTCTCTCTGTTTCCCTGCTGTCTGGGTGCCCCCTCGACTGGGTCAGGTTGTTTTCAGGAAGCGGCCTTCAGAATAGCAGGCCATAGGTCTCTGAGGTTGCCTCTGCTGCCTCGGACTCGGACTCG
The DNA here is from genome assembly GCF_027887165.1 of Monodelphis domestica. NCBI lineage: Eukaryota > Metazoa > Chordata > Mammalia > Didelphimorphia > Didelphidae > Monodelphis > Monodelphis domestica. Next base: position 269,702,860 of record NC_077228.1, on the reverse strand, counting down.
GTGCTCTGGGTTGGGGGGGATGGGTCCTAGGACCTTCCTTCTGCCTACCCCTTAGGTCCGAGTGGTCTCGGGTTCTGGCTTTTGGGAGGGCCGTACCTTTTGATCCAGGTCCAGGTCCAGGAGGAGGACTTCTGGGGTCTATGCTGTTGATCGTTTTGAATTTCGGTGCCCTAGGAGCATTCAGTTTGAGATCGGTAAGGAAGGGTTTCAGGAGATATGGACTTTAGCTTTCTCTAAGCCGTCATCTTGACTGGAAGTCTCTGAAGAACTTTAATGATGGGAATTTCATTACCTATAAAAGCTGCCCATTTCATTTTAGGTCAAGAAGGGTGAACAGTAGGTACTATAGTAAGAGCACTTGCTCTAGAGTCAGAGGATCTAGGTTCAAATCTAAATTCTGATATTTACTAGCTATGTGATCTGGGCAAGTCACCTATTTTCTGTAGGTCTCAGTTTCCCTACTCATCAAATGAAAGAGTTGACTTCTGAGGTCCTTTTGCCTCTATATTTGTGATCCTATGAGCCTATGGATTCTATTTATTAAGATATTTATCTTAATATAATAAACATTTACATTTCCATAGCACTTCAAGACTGGGAATCAGAAGACATGGATTCTCAATGCAACTTACACATTTTTCTCTAGGCTTCAGTTTCCCCATCTATATATAGCGACCCCCCACGGGAGTCCTGTAACATTTGTCTGTGGGAATAACCTGAGGTGGGGAGAGGAGGCTAAGGAAATGGGAAAATAATAATGACTCAAAGACAAAAGGAGAAACACATGGGCAGTAACGGGAACTCCAAGGAAGTAAGAGCAGCCAGAGAATACTCCTAAACAAGAGAGTCTGCTTTGGGGGTGACAAAGTCACTAAGAAAAGTGGGGAGTCTCAACTCCTGGTGCCTCCTATAGCAATAGTAGGCACTGGGGTGACCAAGTCGCTATGAAAGAGATATAGTGAAGCAAGAGAGTAAGCGGAGAGGAGGGAACAGAGGGAGAGAGGAAGTGAAGGGCGAGAGAGCTGGTAAGAGAGTGCAAGAGAGGAGTTAGAAAGAGAGGAGATTGAAAGAGAGTTTGTAAGAGATTTGTAAGAGGGAGTTTTGCACTAGTTCCCCAGAATTTATCGAGGGTTTTAGGAACATATACATAACATGACATAGGTTTTAACATTGGTTGAATTGACAATGATGAGATCAAAGAGGTGGAGTTTTAATCCATCCGTGCTTTGTAAATGAATGCAGTCCAAGCAGAGCAACGCCCTAATTCAACCCGTGCTATGTTAATGAATGTGTTCCAAGCTGAGGCAGCGTGGCCAAGACCCAGCCCATGAATTTGCACGTCCTTTGCTAGTGCCTAGGACTGTCCCTTTAACATCAAGAGTTCTGACCATGTGTCTGGTAGTACAATATCAATACATCAATCATACTTCCCAGATGCCAACATGCCTGGTATGCTACAATATACAACCCAGAAGAATTTTGCCTTGTCTTTCTGTTTCTCTGGATCTCCCAAGAGCCCTAGCTTTTTAGAGGGGGACAATATATTAGAGCAGATTCTGAGATTTTTCAGCCATAAAAGGCCCACTCTTAGAGTCATGCTGATCCCCTACATAGAATTCTATAAAGGATGTTGCTTCTCTTAGGCAGCTATAGAGTAATAGAGAGGGAGTCTGGAAAACTCTGATTGAAAGATAGCCTCAGACATGAGCTATGTAACCTTGGACGTCACTTACCTTCTTCTGTTTCAGTTTCTTTTTCTTAGGGTTGTTATGTAGTAATGCTTGTAAAGACCTTTACAACCTTAAAACTCTGTTAAATGGTAGTTGTTTTTATTATCTGCCTTCCTTTGTCGTTGAGAAATGCTTTAAGAGTCCTACCCTTTCCCAGTCTCTATGAGTTGCAAAATTATTGAAGAATTTGCCAGAAAAACAAGTGACAAAAAGGGAGAGAAAGAACAAGATAAGGAGGTCTATCTTGACCAGGGTAAATTATGCCTGGATGAGATGAGAAAGTATATTTGTCTTACTTTCATTTCAATGTCATACACATTAAAATATAATGACCTATATACACTGCTTGTCTGAATCATAGAGTACAGAGGAGAAATGAATTAAGAGAGCAAATTATTTCAGGGAGATGGGAGAGTTATTATTTTTTTCTACTTTTTATGTTTTTAAAGATTTTCCTTTTATATATATTTTAAGTTATTAAAAGGTTTTATTTTATTATTTATTTAAATAGATTTAAAGGGTTATCATATCATTATTTTATTTGAAGAAGGATATTATTTTATTTATTTAAATGACTTTAATGTTATTACATCACCTATATTTCTCCCCTCTGTCCCTCCCTTCCTCATCAGACAACCATCTCTTATAACAAAGAATTTTACATATTTATATAATTTAACATATTAAATTATTCATTCCTTAGATTTTATACTTGGAAAACTTCAGTATATGCAAAAAGAACGACCACGTACTTTTTTTTCTCTCCAAGAACAAATTTGTTGTTTTTTCTTCAAACTTGCTCCCATCAGTATGGCCAATCACTATGCTATTAGAAAATTTGGTATAATTCTTAGCCATTTAACATTAAAGAATGTTTTTTAACATTCACTTTTTTGAGTTCCAAATTCTCTCCTTCCTTCAGGCCCCTTCTCCACCCACTGAAAAAGTAAACAGGGACAGTTGGGTGGCTCAGTAGATTGAGAGCAAGGCCCAGAGACAGGAGGTCCTGGGTTCAAACCTGTCCTCAGACACTTCCTAACTGTGTGACTCTGTGCAAGTCACTTAATCCCCATTGCCTAGCACTTAAGACTCATTGCTTTGATCATTGACACTTTACCTTTGAGTCTTGGCATCACTTCCAGACCAGGTAATTGTGCACCTCTGTCTCCCTTCAAATTCTCCTTTATGTGTGGCTTTCTCTCATGAAAATATAAGCTCCTACTAAAATCAGAAGGGAAACAACAAATTGGGAAAAAATCTTCATAGAAACCTCTGACAAAGGTTTAATTACTCATATTTATAATGAGCTAAATCAATTGTACAAAAAATCAAGCCATTCTCCAATTGAAAAATGGGCAAGGGAAATGGATAGGCAGTTCTCAGATAAAGAAATCAAAACTATTAACAAGCACATGAAGAAGTGTTCTAAATCTCTTATAATCAGAGAGATGCAAATCAAAACAACTCTAAGGTATCACCTCACACCTAGCAGATTGGCTAACATAACAGCAAAGGAAAGTAATGAATGCTGGAGGGGATGTGGCAAAGTAGGGACATTAATTCATTGCTGGTGGAGTTGTGAACTGATCCAACCATTCTGGAGGGCAATTTGGAACTATGCCCAAAGGGCGATAAAAGAATATCTACCCTTTGATCCAGCCATAGCACTGCTGGGTCTGTACCCCAAAGAGATAATGGACAAAAAGACTTGTACAAAAATATTCATAGCTGCGCTCTTTGTGGTGGCCAAAAACTGGAAAACGAGGGGATGCCCTTCAATTGGGGAATGGCTGAACAAATTGTGGTATATGTTGGTGATGGAATGCTATTGTGCTAAAAGGAATAATAAAGTGGAGGAGTTCCATGGAGACTGGAACAACCTCCAGGAAGTGATGCAGAGCGAGAGGAGCAGAACCAGGAGAACATTGTACACAGAGACTAATACACTGTGGTATAATCGAACGTAATGGACTTCTCCATTAGTGGCGGTGTAATGTCCCTGAACAATTTGCAGGGATTCAGGAGAAAAAAACACTATTCATAAGCAAAGGATAAACTATGGGAGTGGAAACACCGAGGAAAAGCAACTGCCTGAATACAGAGGTTGAGGGGACATGACAGAGGAGAGGCTCTAAATGAAACTCTAATGCAAATACTATCAACAAAGCAATGGGTTCAAATTAAGAAAACATCTAATGCCCAGTGGATTTACGCGTCGGCTATGGGGGGTGGGGGGGAGGAAAAGAAAATGATCTATGTCTTTAACGAATAATGCTTGGAAATGATCAAATAAAATATATTTAAAAAAAAAAAAAAGAAAATATAAGCTCCTTGAGGACAGGATCTACTTTCCTTGCTTTTATTTGTATCCCCAGAAGCTAACACAGGGTCTGGCACTTAGTTAGAGCCTTAATAAATTCTTGGTTCCAATAAATACTTGGAACCAACACAATATTGATCCTAAGACAGAAGATAAGGGTTAAAAAAAGAAAAAGCAAACAAGACACCAATTATATATGTGAAGTCATGCATATTTCCATATTAACTTATTGCAAAAAAAGAAAACAAAACAAGAAAATTTTAAATTAGAAAACTTAAAATTATATAAATAATTTAAAATGTTTTAAATTGAAGCATACACACACATACTTCAATCTGCACTCAAGGGTTCATCAGTCCTGGGAGAGTCACTTCCAAGGAAAAAGTCAAAAAAAAAGGGACAGCCAGATCATAAGGGGGAAGAGTACAACCTTTTGTTGCCCTCTTGTGGCCATAGCTATTATTACAACCTGCTGAAAACTGGATAATTTTGCTTATCCAACCAGGGAAAATTCAAGTCAAGAGCAAATATTATGTTCTGAGGTAGTAGAAATCTCTAGACTAATTTTAATATTACTTATTATTATGTTTTATTATTGTATTAATATATTCTTAATCATATTTATGTCATAATTATATTTATATCATATATTCTTAAATATATTAATTTTAATATATGTGACGACTGTCTCGTATCAAATAAAGGTGCCACATAAAGTGAGAGGGATTACGTTTTTCTAGCCCTTTCCAAAGGATTCTACCTACAATTTAGTCATCTCCCTCAAGCTCTCTTCCCCTAGGACCTACACTGTATCATTAAGACGCTTTGCTTTGATCATTAACGCTACCTTTTGAGTCTTGGCATCACTTCCCTGTCTTTTCCAGACCATGTAATTGTGCACCTCTGTCTCCCTTCAAATTCTCCTTTATGTGTGGCTTTTTCTCATGAAAATATAAGTTCCTTGAGGACAGTATCTATTTTTCTTGCTTTTATTTATATCCCTAGAAACTAACACAGAGCCTGGCACTTAGTAAGAGCCTTAATAAATACTTGTTCATTCATTCATTTATTCTTCCTAACCTGAGGGTCTATCAACCTTTATATAAAAATATTTTTCATCAATTGTCTTTTGTTTCTCACATCATCCTACTTCTCTCAAATATCACTCCCCTTCTTCCTCCCAGAAAGTTGGTTCATATAGCAAATAGTATTTTTTAGAGAGAAAAAAAGTCAGTACAACAGATTGATATATTGAAAAAATCCAAAAACATGTGCCATGTGTTACACCTATGGACTCCACAAAGGAATTGTTGGGTGTGTCTTCTCAAATCTCCTCATTCAAGTTCTGCTTGATTTTCATAATTCTGTTACATTCACTTTTGATTTTTTGTGTGTAGTTCTTTCCACTTATATTGTGGTAGTTATGGTATGTTTTGTTTTGTTTTGTTTTAACTCTGTATCAGTTCACAAAGACCTTTCCATGCTTCTCTATATTCATTATTTCTTATAGCACAGTAATATTCTGTTACATTCATGTTTAGGCATTCTTTAATCCATGGGCATCTATTCTATCTCCAATTCTTTCTTATAATAAAAAGTGCCACTATAAATTTTTTAGTGTATATAGTGAATTGCTTCTTTGGGGCATAAGCTAATTACTAGAGTCCCTGGTTCAAAGAATATGGACATTTTATTCACTTTGCATCATTCCAAACTGTTTTCCAAAATGGTTTTACCATGTCATTGCTCCACCAACAATGTACTAGTATATTTATCATATCACAACTCCTGCAACATAAATTATTAAAATTTTTTGGTCATTTTTTCCAAATTTCAAAGTGTGAAGTGAGATCTCAGAGTTACTTTAATTTTCTGTTGTATTATTGATTTAGACATCATTCTTTCATGTGATTGTGAATACTTTATAATTCTTCTGTTCAGAAATAGTTGTTCATATTCTTTAACCACTTACTTATTAGGGAATGGATATTCATTTTTTAATATAATTTTTATTTTATTTTTTAAAAATATTTTTCCATTGTTACATAATTCATGTTCTCTCTCTCCCCTCTTCCCTTTCCCCACCCAGAGATGACAAGCAATTCCACTGGGTTATACATGTATTATCATTCAAAATCTATTTCCATATTATTCATTTTTGTAATAGAATAATCTTTTAAATTTATAACCCCAAATCATATAGCCTTATGAAAAAGTGATAAATCACATTTTTTCTTCTGGATTTCTTCTCCAAAGGTTCTTTCTCTTGATGTGAATAGCATTCTTTCTCATAAGTCCCTCAGGACTGTCCTGGATTATCATATTGCTTTTAGCAGCAAAGTGAATCACATTTGATTGTCCCACAATGTTTTAGTTACTTTGTAAATGTTCTCCTGTGTAAACATAATAATGTTGAATTATTTTAAAAAGATGGGAAAACTATGCCAATATAGGTTAAAAACTGTGATAAAGTGAAGTGAAGTTCAAATGTGAATTTCTCTTCAGGGCCAGGTGCAAGGATGCTAAAGAGACTCTTATTATAAAAAATAAAATATTTATTGAAATATATAAGGGTAACAAGAATTTAATTCTAAGGGATTCTAAATCCACCCAGATAAACTCCCTGGTTCCACAAGGAATCACTCCTCCTGTGTTTCACAGGCTACACTAATCCTCCCTGATCTGACTAACCCAAATTTATACTATTCTAAATAAAACTACCACCATTATCCTTAAAATGCTTAACTTCACCTTACAGTTATAAAATAACAAAGGCTAGCTGATTGAGTCTCAACAAGAATCATGTTAGGACTTGGAGCCTTAACAGACTCAGAGTCTAAACCAAAGACCAGGTCTTTCTTTGGTCTTCTGTACTAGAGAGGGAAATTGCTGAGATATAACTGGGAAGTCAAAAGATGTTACACCAGGAAGTAGTTAAATGAAAGAAGCTAAATCTTGAGCCTCTCCCCTCTCTACTTCCTGTTTCTCCCTTCTCCAAGCAACCTAATGGAGGGTTTCTTCACAGATGGTAAGTTAAATTCTTCTCTCTAATAACAATAATCCTTCAAACTAATTTCTTTAGTTAAAAATTCTTTAGTTAAAGGGTCTTTTATTCTTTCAAGTCATTTCTTCTGACTGTGCCCAGATTTCTTCATTCATACACAGATATAAATCAATTTATGAAGACAAAAATAGATAGTCAATAGTGTTTCCCAAATTGGAAAAAGAAAACACTAAGCTCCTTCAGATCTTTCCCTCAGACAGAGAAAGAGGCAAAGATGTAAGCTCCTCCAGCCCTGAGTGAGTCTCTGTGTGTGACTGTCAACTGCCAGATATCAACTGCCACTCCCAGAGAGAGTAACTGAAACAGAATAATGGTTACAACTGTTAACATTTGAAATTGACACACTCTCAGCTCTACTTCAAACTCCAATTCTTTTTCAAGCCAGCTTCTCTGCTTCTTATCTCTGAACTAATAAAACAATACTTATTTTCTAATATCATCCTTATATCTGGTTCTGCTTATTTCACTTCATATCAGGCCAGGAAGGTCTTTCCAGTTCATATAGAAATCAAGCAGTTCAGGGGCAGCTGGGTAGCTCAGTGAATTGAGAGCCAGGCCTAGAGACGGGAGGTCCTAGGTTCAAATGTGGCCTTAGACACTTCCCAGCTCTGTGACCCTGGGCAAGTCACTTGACCCCCATTGCCTAGCCCTTACCACTCTTCTGCCTTGGAGCCAATACACAGTATTGACTCCAAGACGGAAGGTAAGGGTTAAAAAAAAAAAAAGAAATCAAGCGGTTCATCATTCCTTATAGTACAATAGTATTCCATCATCATCATATACCAAAATTTGTTCAGGGGAATGGCTATTAGATTTATTTATTATTATTTGTTTATATGTTATATTTATATATTATTAATTATTTATGTTTCTAGGATACCAAATCCTTATTAAAGATGCATAGAAATAATGATGCAAAGATTCCCCCCCCCCCATTTGACCACTTCTCTTTTTATCTTAAGTATGCTAATTTCAGGCAGAAGCTTTTCAGGTTCATGTAATCAAAGTTATATATTTTAATGTTTGTTATTACCACTATTCCTTGTTTGGTTAAGAATATATCTCCTATTAAAATCATCAATAAGCATTATCTGTAATGAGGTAAGCTAGAAGCCTTTCCAATAAGATTGGGGTGAAGTAATGATACACATTATCAGCACTATCATTCAATATTCAATTCTGAAAATGCTAGCTATATAGCAATAAGGTAAAATTAGAATAGACATACAATCCCAACTGGTAGAGATTGGGAGATAGGAATAATCTTCAAGTGATAGAATTAATCTACATATTTGAATGTAGTTTTCAGTGGCTTTGTTTGAATCAATTTGAATTTGAAATAATTGGAGTAGCTAGACCACCCAGAATTGGAGTTTCAATTCACAATAGAATTGAGTCCAGAGTGAGAGTAATTACAGAATAAAAGCTTGGTTTTTAGGCAAGATCCTCCAGAACGTTGTTGTTTGTCCTTGTTTTTTTTAAGAGGAACAATGACATTGCTCAGTGATGTCTTGATTTGTGCATGAATTAGACTTAAAATTACAAGGATATTAGAAAATAAGTCTTGCTATATTAGGTTAGAGATAAGAAGTAGAGAAGCTGGCTTGAGAAAGAATTGGAGTTTAAAACAGAGCTGAGACAGATTGTCAGTTTCAAATCTAATGGTTTTTTCCTGTAGCAGTTGGTCTCTGACAGTTGGCAGAATGAGACTCTCTCTGAGGGCTTGGGGCTATGCTTTCTCTGTCTGTCTGTCTGTCTGTCTGTCTGTCTGTCTGTCTGTCTGTCTCTCTCTCTCTATCTATCTATCTATCTAAGGTAGAAGGAAAAGAGAGAAAGACCTGAGGGAGCTAAGTGTTTTCTTTTTCCAACTTGGGAAACACTAGTGACTATCTATTGCTGTTTTGATCGATTGCTTATATCTGAGTAGACCAAAGAAAGACCTGGTCTTTGGTTTGAACTCTGAGTCTATTAAGGCTCAGAGTCCTAACTTGGTTCTTGCTGAGACTCAGCCAGTTGGCCTCTGTTGTTTTTACAAATTGGAGATGAAGTTAAGAATTATAAGGATAATAATGTTAGTTGTAGAAAACCTCCATGGGGGGCAGTATTGAGACCAGAGTTCCACTGGTAAGGTTGGGGAAAAATAATAAGAGAAAATACAAAGGTTGAAATTAGAAGGACCTTGCCTGTAAGTAAGGGCAAGGGAAAAGATAAAAATCAAAGATAACAGACAGTGTGGAGTTGAAAGGATTTTGCCTTGCTGATGGCAGGCAGATACAGTTTATTGCATGCATGCTCACAACTTTTAAAGGTACAGATCACAAAGAATGAAAGCATTCCTTTGAGATGGGTCCTTGGGAAAGGACTGGCACAGTCTTTGGGAAAGTGCAACAAGGATGACACCTGATGCAGGATATGAATTCTAGGAATTAGGGTGAGAGAATATTTCCAAGAAACGTAGATAGGCACTTGGGGTAAAATTATGATTCAAGCACCATTCAAGGTTGATGAAATGGTCAGCAACAACATGTCTTTGCCAGCAATGGACATGTAATACTAGGAGAGGCCTAAAGAAGGGGAGGGAGAGGGCACTTGGGCTTATTCTCAGACAGACTCTGAGTGTCAACCTCTTGATAGAAGGCACTCAGATCTTTATCTTAGATGAGCTCCAAGTTATCAACCTCTGACAGTTAGTTTATTTAGAATAGTAAAAATTTAGGTTAGTCAGACCAAGAAGGATCAGTGTATCCTGTGGACACAGGAGAAGTGGTTCCTTGCAGAAACAAGGAGTTTTCTTTGGGTGGAGTTAGAATCTCTTAGAGTTCAAAATTCTTTTTATCCTTATTTTTCAATAAATATTTTATTTTTTATAACAAGAGTCTCTTTAGTGTCCTTGCACCTGGCCATGAAGAGAAGTTTACTTATGAGCTTCACTTCACTGATATAAACTGAATATACTTTGTAAGCACAGCAAACAGAATATCTAAATCAGTTTATAATCAACAATCAATTCATTGCCTATTAGTTTTATAATTTGCCTATTATTTTTACAAAGTGAAGCAGAGTTGTTGCTCCAAGTCATCAGCTTCCTTCTCTCTTCCAGAGACATTCACATCCAGGGGCAAGACAAAAATCAAGACCACTGCTAATGGTTTAGGATGCAGTGGATGGCCTTGGCTTTTTCAATGTCTAACCAAACTCTAAGCTTTCCATAGCACCTACTTCAACTGCCTTCATGGTCATTGGAGCAAATTGTCCTCATTCATCCATTCTGCCAGGGGAAGTCTTCATGTGCTTAGAGTAGACATCCACCTAACTCACCAATCAGTCTGAGGCCAGTGAGTTAGTTACCCATAACAAGATTTAACCCTCCTATACAGATGATTTACCAGAGTGTGGTTGCTATGAATACTACCGTTTTTTGGACTCACAAATCAGAGCTGGATGGCAGATAGATATCAAAGGAGGAAAGGAGACCTGAAAAGACTTCAGCAAGGTCTTTTGTGGTTTTGAGTGATAATACATGTTGGAACTACCTACAGTTCCTACTTAATTTTTTCGTGGGTGGACACCTGAGGAGAATGGAGACTGAGAGAAAATGGATGAAGAGATTATAGAGATAAAGAGAGAGAGAGACAAAGGAATAAAGTCTCAGAGACAAAGAGTTAAAACACAAAGGATCCAGCATGCTCTGGTGATGCTTCTCAAAGAGAGTGATTTGTATGTGTCCCAAAACTTTTATTGGAAAGTTTAGGAATATGGAGTAGGAGGTAGCTAATGAACATGTGAAATGGCATAGGTTTTAACTTTGGTTCAATTGACAATCATGTAATCAAAGAGGAGGAGGTTAATTGAACATGTAACTTAGTGTGGAATGTGGTCTAACTAGGTGGTAGCTAGGACCCTGTGGCAGATAATGTCCTGCTCAAGAATTCTTTTGTCCTTTGGACTGAAGATTTTGAAATACAATAATCAAAAATAACATGACCATGAGTCTGATATATGCACACATAAGGTACAATATCGATACACCAATAATACTTTCAATATGCTAATATACCTGGTATGCTACAATATATGTATAACCCAGTGGAATTCTTTGTCAACTCCAGGAGGGAGAAGGAAAAGGGAAGGGAGAAAACATGAATCATGGAACCATGGAAAACTTATGTGTAAATTTGTCACGGGGATAAAATAAAGGAAATAGGAAGGAAAGAAAGGAAGGAAGGAAGGAAGGAAGGAAGGAAGGAAGGAAGGAAGGAAGAAAGAAAGAAAGAAAGAAAGAAAGAAAGAAAGAAAGAAAGAAAGAAAGAAAGAAAGAAAGAAAGAAAGAAAGAAAGAAAGAAAGAAAGAAAGAAAGAAAGAAAGAAAGAAAGAAAGAAAGAAAGAAAGAAAGAAAGAAAGAAAGAAAGAAAGAAAGAAAGAAAGAAAGAAAGAAAGAGAGAGAGAAAGAAAGAAAGAAAGAGAAAGAAAGGAAGAGAGAGAGAAGAAAGAAAGAGAGAAAGAAAGAAAGAAAGAAAGAAAGAAAGAAAGAGAGAAAGAAAGAAAGAAAGAAAGAAAGAAAGAAAGAAAGAAAGAAAGAAAGAAAGAAAGAAAGAGAGAAAGAAAGAAAAGAAAGAAAGAAAGAAAGAAAGAAAGAAAGAAAGAAGAAAGAAAGAAAGAAAGAAAGAAAGAAAGAAAGAAAGAAAGAGAGAAAGAAGAAAGAAAGAAAGAAAGAAAGAAAGAAAGAAAGAAGAAGAAAGAAAGAAAGAAAGAAAGAAAATACAATAACCAAAAAGTAACATGACCATGAGTTTGATATATGCACACATATATCAGAAAGAGCAACAATCCTGAAAAATATTTATTCTTCCCACTGGTAGGAGGGAAGCTAGGTGGTACAGTAGATTGAGTTCCAGACTGGGAGTCAGGAAAACTCATCTTCCAGAGTTAAAATCTGACTTCAGACACTTACTAGTTGTGCGTAAGCTTTGGGAATAAATCTGAGCAAAATGAATTTATGATGATAGTAAGCAAGTTTCTAAAGCCAAGCAGACTATCTATGGAGTCAATGGGTCTGAAGACATTTCCAGTATAATAAATAATGAAAAATTTTTTAAAGAAAAAAGCAGGCAAGTCTTCTCTCTCTTCTGGTACAAGAAGGTTATCTGTGGTTAGGCATCTGTTCTTAGGTCTAAGTTTGTGCTTAGGTACAGCCTATATTATAGAATCAATATCAGAACAACTCCTCTACTAGGTCTTTTCAGTAATCACATCACCATCTTACAACAGACTCTTGCCTGAGATGGAGCTGATTACAAATGCATTGAACTCGTAGAATGGGAGAACAGCACACATTTTTAAGCCCTTACCTTTCATCTTAGGTGTGTTGGTGTGTGAACTGGTTCCAAAGCTGAAGAATGGTAAACACTATGCAATGGGAGTTAAATGACTTACCCAGAGTCATAAAGCTAAGAATTGTCTGAGACCAAATTTGAACCCAAGACTTCTCATTTCTAAGCCTGACTCTCAATCCATTGAGCCACCTTACTGCCCCTACAATTCCTTCTTTCTAGTAAAGATCAATAGGATTAACACATGATTCTACCTCTATGATTATTTTATTATAATTATTTACTTTCTTTAATCTTATGATTATTCATTATTAATACTTAAACTGTTATTTAATCAACTAATAACTGGAATCATCATTCACTGTCAACAGTTTCAGCTTAACAAATTAATTAAACTAATGAATATGTATAATTGCAAGCTAATTAATAACATTTCCTTTTCAGTGTGACCTGGGGCAAGTCACTTAACCTGTTTGCCTCATTTTCCTCATCTGTAAAATGAGCTGGGGAAGGAAATGCAAATCATTCCAGTATCTTTGCTTAGAAAACCCCAAATGGGGTCATGAAGAGTGGAACAGGCCTGAGCAACAACAAAACATATTAGTAACAGCATTTAGTGAAAGAAGCATGTGGCAGCTTCCAATGGAACAACAGGGCATTATTGATAAGGAAGACAAAAACTTGCTCCTTGTGCCAATTTCATGTTCAGTATATGAGATCCCAGTTAAGACTTCTATTAGTCCTAATATATGATCTCTGCTTCTATCCATTAGAACATAGCAGCATGCTGGGCCAAGATTTCAGTTAATTTTTAAGTTGAAGCTGGTAGTAATTACAGCCAAGCATCAGAGGCAAAAGCCCCTCTTGGAACAGGATCCAGGAGAGTAATCCAGAGAGGAGAGACATTGCATCCCATGAAGCACAGCATGAGTGTATCACAAGAAGATATTGGGGTCCCGCAGAGATGGAATGAGTTTCTTTGGACACACATTCTCTACATAGGTGTCTCTCTATTAATGTATTACTGTATATGGATCTTTTTTTCCCAACTAACACCATGCATATTTTTTTTCACGGTGTCTATTTTTAGAAGAATAAACCACAGGTTTAGGGGTGTATGGGGTGCTCAGGCAGGGGTAGTATCTCTGGTATGGAGGGCTTGTCGTGCCCACTTAGGGCAGCTCTCCAGCCTCTGACCCTCACCTGACACCCAGCTCTCACTTGTGGCTCCCAGTAGCTGCTAGCATGCAGCAGTGGCCACACCCCAGGCCACAGCTTCCACAGGCCGGCTAAACCTTGTGAGGGTAGCCATCGGGTCGTCGACCCCTGGTGAACCAGGGCTTTGCTCACCCAGCATGTGAAGTCTGCTTTGGCCGAAAGGAAGAAACCAATAAAAAGGTTCAATGGCTGAGAGGGCGACGCAGCAAAGCACTGTGGAGTGCTTAGGGCATGTTGGAGCACAAAAGACAACACGGCCATCCAATGCAGCTGAGGAAGTCTCCAGACTTAATGACTTTTCCTGCCACTGGACCCAGGTTTCCAACGCCGAGAGAGTGGGACTGTCTCTGTGCATCGACTTTTCCACTTAAATCTCCTTCACACACAAGTGTCTTTGTGCACACTCATCTATACACCATAGATGAAAACGCACAAAGACAATCGTCATCCTCGGTTACCGAGAGACTACTACTAAAACTAACTAAACCACAGGTTTATGTGGAAGATATTTTTTTTATATTGTTACTATTCAAGAAATATCCTTGATTTAAATTAATTGTGTCCATCTCAAAGACATGATGAAAAATGCCATCTGTCTCCAGAGAAAGAACTGATGGAGTCTGAATGTAGACCAAAACATACTATATTTCACTTTCTTTTTTCTTTTTTTTTCCCTTTGACATCTCCCATAAAATGACCAGTATGGATATTCTACATGTTTATCCATGTAAAATCTACATCAGATTGCTTGCTCTCTCACAGAAGAGCAAGGGTAGGGAGAGAATCTGGAACTAAAAAAAAATGTTAAAAATGTTTAAATTGGTTTTACATGTTAATTGGAGAAAAATAAAATACTAAAAAAAAATTTGTCCTCTACCTAGAGATATGGGGCTCATCATCTATGGTGTTGGAAATGTAGTACCACAGAATACTTTGAATTTAGAGTCATTATCTTTTGGGGGATCCAACCTGTGAGAGTTGGTTGTGGCCCACAATCAGTTATTCATGTAACATCTGGTACACCCTCTTGTGTGGGTATTCACAATCATTGCCCCAAGTTAAAGGTCCTACATGAGTCAAGATTTACCCAAAACTAGAAATGTCCTTACTGTTGCTGATTAGACAACACATTAGTTCAAAATGAAACTATGGGAATCTAGTTATGAATTAATTTTGAAAATATTGTTAATGTATTAAAAAACTATCATAATAAATGTTACAAACTTATTGTTATATTTCTCATGATTGATTACTTAATCATTGTAACAAAATGTAACTCTGATCTTATGGTATTCTGACCACTCCCTAAGCCTCCAGTCCAGAGGTCAGTTGGACCTCTGGGTGGGGCACTGAGTCCTAAATTATCTTAGCCCCCTCCTCTTTGATCTTGTGGTTGTTAACCAAGCCAGTATTAAATTCTCTGCCATGTCACATGTCCATTAGCTACCTACCCATCCCTGATTCTCCATCAGAGGAGCATGCACACAGAATCAATCCCTTGTTGTTGAACCTTCTGTCTCTGAGACTTTCTTTCTTCCTCATGTTCCCTCTCTCTTATCTCTAAACCCCTTCATCCATTTTCCCTCAGTCTCCAACTTCCCTTCTCAGGTGCTCACCCATGAAGATAATATTTTGTGGCTGCAAGCAGTTACAGAAACAAAATAAAAATTTAAACAAACTACATAAAAATAAAATGACAAGAAAAGATTTCTCCCTCTTCTGTGAATACATGAATATGAATTTCTCTAGAAGGAAAAGTTATACATAGAAAGAAAATCAATTACTGGAGAACATCCATGGAACACAAACTTGTATGGCCAGTGCATCCACATAGAGGATATTATAGAAAGTATGTAAGGGATAGAGTAAATTTCATTGGTTAGTTTTAAGAGGAAAAGAGAATAATTTGGATACAAGCCCTTGGGAAAGGGTTCTGATAAGAAGAAAAGGATTGTGGGAGTTTGTACTGACATTAATGATTATTCTCTCTCCTGGTTTGGACAGAACTGAAAGGAGGTTTTGCTCTGGAAATTTTTCCTTTAGCAATTCTAATCTCATGGAGAGATAGTGATTCCTTGGTTGAGAGTTTGCCTTAGAGTGGACTGCTTTTTCCCTGAAGTACAGAGACCCATCTGCCAGAAATCCAGTTGACCAAGGTAATCCCAAGGGTTTGTCACCTGGGACTTTGGGTTATCTAGTGAAGTCAACTCCAGGCTTTAGGTAAGGGCTCAAATACACCTGATAGTCCTTCCTCTTTGTCTTTTTGGTAATCTATATTAATTAGGTTAGTTTATAGTCAGATAGCTTTTGGGGTCTTAGGTAAGAGCAGAGAGCTGTATAGGAAGGGCTTGAGAAGATCAGAAGAGCAAACCTCTTGAGGAGGAGCATAGATTGGTGGGAGGAGCTATAGCTAGATAGATTTAGGACTGTATTTATCATTTCCCTACCCTTAAACTTGTTTTTTTAATAATTTCAAGAGTTGTGCTTTACTGACCCTGGGGAAGTTCCTAGGTGTATTTTATCATCTCTCATCCATCTAGGAAGAATTTTTATTTCAATATACACATGGTTTATGCATGACCAGAACCCACAAATAACCAAGATTACTCATACCCCTAATGCTTTCCTTAGGTGATGTCATCATGATGCTATCTGATGTTCTGAATGCTAATTCTCCACTCTTTGTGTTTTCTGCTTCTGCTGTTTTTATGGGCACTGAGTTATTCCCTGGTATCATCTGATGGACTTCTGCTATGAAGGCTTTTTAGAGACATATGCTGGAGTATGGTGTCTATCCTCTTCTTGGCAAGAAGAGATTATAGTCCTTTTAAGGTAAAATAGTGGGCTATGAGTCATAACACTCAGCTCCTATCAGAATGTGTCAACCTAAGATTAAATCTATTCTTTTAAATGAATTTTTCTGCTGTTAATTAAAACTCCATGGTAAACAATACTCTGACTTATGTTTAAGAAATGTCTTTTAATTCTTGTCATTAAAAGTTATTTCAGAGATTCTACTCTACCCAACCCACAGGAACTATGCAAACATACAGATAATGGAGCCCATTTCTTTCCCATGATCCTCTTTTTTGGGGGGAGATTTTATTTTTCCTGTTATATGTAATAATTTTCCATGTGCAATTTTTGAAATTGTAAGATCCTAATTGTTTCCTTCCCTCCTTTCCCTTCTCCCTCCTGGAGATGGTAAGCAATTTGAAGTTTTAAGAAGTTTAAAGAAGTATTAACATGCAAAACATTTGGAGATGACGTGGGCATTGTACCCCCAAAACTAGAAAAGTGTTTCAGACAAACTGTAAGCAGAGAAATCCTTTGCTCTCTTACATTCTTGTGACTCCTAACCCAAAATATCTGATAATTTGATAAGACCCTGATGGATTATCCTCCTTAGATCATCCTTTAGATTTGAGATAGAGAGATATACATCCTTGATATAATCAAGTTGTATCTCAGACATCCATCTGCCCTCTAAACTATGAGAGTAACCCCCTATGTCTTCAAGCAGACCCCAGTCAGGTGACCAACCCCCCCCAAGCCTCAGTGCATACCACTCTAGAGTCATGTCTTTACTGTTGTAAAGAGTATAAAGACCCCAGAACTGATGTCATCTGGGAACAGCTTTCCATCTATGCTATTCTACCTAGGAGGTAGTCTTCTACTTATGCTGTCCTCCTGGCCAGATTCAACATTACTTTCTAAATTAATAAATTTCTCTTTTTATTTTTAAGCTAAGTTTTGAAGTCTTGTATCCTTGCAAAAGATACCCTTCTGGAACCCTGGGGGGGGGGGGGTCACCTGAAGCCTCCCCAACAAATATTGGTCATTGTTGTAAGAGAATACTCACATAAAACCAAAACCCCAAAATACAAATACAAATAAACTGAAGTGAAAAAATAGTATGCTTTGATTTGCATTTCTGCTTCCACAGTTCTTTCTTTGAAGGTGGACAGCAAAGAATTCTTTGTCATAAGTCTCTCAGAATTGTCCTAGATCATTGTAACTAAGTCTTTCACAGTTGGTCATTGTACAATATTGCTATTATTGTGTACAATGCTCCCCTGGAACATTGTTCTCCTGGAACATTCTCCTGCAAAACTTTTCAACTTTTTCTGAAATCATTCTGCTTATCATTTCTTATGGCACAAGAGTCCTTTCCACCTCCCCCTTTTTTTATTTCTTTGGGGTATAGACCCAGGAGTGGTATTAACATCATACCTAACCATACATCAAAGGGTATACTTTGACTCCACCAACAATGCATTAGTATTCCAGTTTTGCCACATCCCCTCCAACATTCATGCTTTAATTTACTGTCATATTGGTCAATCTGAAAGGTGTGGGTGGTACCTCAAAGTTGTTCTCATTTGCGTTTATCTAATCAAGAGTGACAGAATATTTTTTCATATAATTATTAATAGCTTTGATGTCTTCATCTGAAAACTCCTTGCTCATATCCTTTAACCATTTGTCAGTTGGGGAATGGCTTGCCTCATTATAAATTTGACTCTGTTCTTTATATGCCGTGGTCTTGGGGACCCACCCTATACATGGCTTCAGGGGTCCCCAAGACATAGGTATGGCAGCAAAGTTTTATAGTGAAAATTTCACCTTTTAAGATTGTTATAATATTAAAACTATGGCCGCCAAGGAATTTATTTATGAAATTCCTAAAATGAAACACTCAAGTCAGAATGGAGTTTATGGAGGTTTAATCACAATGGGAGTAGGGAAAAGGAGAGGGAGAGAAGGAGAGAAGAGAAAAAGGAAAGGGGTTACTCAATCTCTGACCAAGGCAGAGGGAGATTAGGCCCAAAGGGCCAAGGTAGAAAGGAATCAGTCCTTGACTCACATGACCGATCTGAAGGGAAGCTGTCTGCGGGCCTCCTCCCTGTTCAGGCTCCTAATACCAACTGGCGTCTAGCCCTGTCCACAGGAAGTGAGCGAATTCCAGAGGCTACTTTCTCCATCACTTCCTGTGCCTCACAAGGGCCAATGGTGGCTCAAGCTTGGCTTAGGATAGCCCAGGTGGGCAGTTAGTTATTTCTGATTTGTCATTGACTAGCACATGCCCGTGTAGTGTGGGTGTGCACAATTTTTTGTGCTAGAACAAGCAAGATGGAGAGTTTTAGAATTCACAATCCCCCCTGATGATGATGATTGGGGGACTATTCTCCCCAATTGATCACTAACATAAGTGTACTGCACCTGAAAAATTCTAACTGCAAGTGTATATAAAATTTTTGCCCTCTAAGAGGAAAACTATAATAGTTGTAGATATGGGGAAATAGAGGAGAGAGAAAGACAGCAAACCAATGTTTTGCGGGGCACATTGACAAAAGCCAATTAGGGGGCAGTCCCCTTTGGCATAAGAGTTTACATTCAAAAAAAATGTTCAATCAACCGCACCCCAAGGTTCATTCTGGATCTTCCTGTAGTAAAAAGGTTTAGATATCTTTCTGCAAACAATTCATTCTCTGGATTCAGTTAGTTAGCAAGCTTCTTCTTTGAAGATCTATCTCAAAAAAAATTTAAGTCTTGGATTTTATGAAATACAATCCCCCCTGAAGAAAGCGTTGAAAAAACACTGAGTCCAGCTAAGGATGCAAGGTTCAGTTGTGGGGGTATGTGAGTTAATTCAAAAGGAAAACAAAAACAAAAATGAAAACAAAAAAAAATAAAAAACAAAAGAAGAAAAGAAGAAAAGAAGAAAAAGGGGAAAAAATAAGGAAAAAATATAGACCCTTTATATATACATATATTTATATTAAAGAAGAATTCAAAATCAGTATCAAAATATCAAAAATCTATATATACAAAATTTTTAGAAAGCAAGAATAAAAAAAAAATTTCCACAGGCCCCTGTATTAGGGTCCAGTTAAGTAATTTCTAATCCCACAAGTCTGTAGGACAGAATGCAGCAAATTTCACTTACCCGTTTGCAGCCAAGGCTACAGGAAGTTGCCATACTATAGGAGAGAAAAAAGGACCAGATTCTTTATTTATATGTAGGGAAGTGTCATTCCCTCGTCTGATTTTACCTTCATTCTCAGGGATAGAGGGAGCCAGGATGGTAGCCAACCTTTGGTACTTGTCTGTAGGTATTTTCACAAAGAGTGTGGATACAAGGAAGGCCTACATCTACACGTCTGTCAAGTGTCTCAACCCCGAGTCTCACACTAGGTTCAAGTCCTTAGTATTGGCTTAGAAATGCATTAATCCTACCTGGATTGGTCTTTGATTTTTAGACCTGTGAGCTCTTTTGGCATTATCCAGGTTATCTCTGTGCTCCTTTTTGATCCTGTTTCTAGAATCAGACACAAACATTAATCATAGTCCCATGACAATTATCAATAAATGGCAGGTTCCCATAGTCTAAAGCTGTTTGGGTACATATTAATAATAATAGCAAGTATATATATATATATACATATATATATATATTTAAACTAATATTATTGTAGAATAAAAATTAATATTGATTGTATGTACCTTAAGTACATAGATATGGGAAAAAGGGAAAAAATAAAATATTTTAATAAAAGAATAATAATAATAAAAGGAAAAGAGAAAAAGGACAAAAGAAAAAATAAATTCAGGAATTCAATGTGTCAAAAGCAAAATAAAACAGTTCCGCTTGTCAATGGGTAGTTATCTCCAATGCATGTATAGGATACAGTCAATCAGTCTCAACAGAAGATGCTCTTTACATGTGAGCAGTGAATCCAAGAGTCCTTTTCTCCAACCTTTATAGCTGTTGGAGTAGTTAACAATATTTGGAATGGTCCTTCCCAGGAGGGCTGGGTTGCTCCTGTACCCTGGAAGTTCTTTATATATACGTTGTCTCCTGGGTTCAGGTCGTGAAGTGAGAAGTTTAGTGGTCTGACTTGTACTGCAGCTCCGGATTCATGTAGCTCACACAGTTTGTGCTGTAATTCCTGTATATAGGAAGCAATAGTAGTATCTCCCCCTAATAGCGATGTATAAGCCGGGGAGAAAGGCTTAGTCTGTATAGGCGGATGTCCAAAAAGCATCTCAAATGGTGAGATGTGTAAATCTCCTCTAGGCCTGCTTCTAAGATAAAATAGGGCCAGAGGCAGAATTTCAGGCCATTTTAAATGGGTCTCAGTGCATAATTTTCCAATCATAGTTTTAAGTTCTTTGTTCATCCTCTCAACTTGGCCTGAACTCTGGGGATGATATGGAACATGGAATTTGGGAGTTATCCCCAAGAAAGAATATATCTGGTTTAGAACAGAATCAGTAAAATGGCTCCCCCTATCAGAATCAATACATGCTGGCAGGCCAAAGCGAGGAATAATTTCTTTTAAAAGCACCTTAGCAACAAAAGCTGCTGTGGCTTGGGCTGTAGGAAATGCTTCCGGCCATCTGGTCAGTTGGTCTACTATGACCAGACAAAATTTATATTGTCCAGCCTTTGGCATTGTTATAAAATCTATCTGCAGGTGCTCAAAAGGTGTGTAAGCCAGAGGACGCCCACCAAAGGCTTTGCCACGAAAGGCATGTTGGTTATATACCTGGAAGGTAGAGCAGGCAGAACACACTTTAGAGGCTATGGTAGTTATACCAGGGGCTATCCATACTCTCTTAACAGAGTCCACGATGCCCTGGGTACCAAAATGGCCATTATTATGAACAAATTGGCAAATTTGGTGATAGAAACTTCTAGGGAGCAGGGGTTTTCCTTCAGATGACACCCAAACTCCATTGATCTGTTTTGTCTTGAATTTTTGTTTCCATTTTTCCACTTCCTTCTCATTATAGGAAAGTGATAAATTTGAGTCATCAGTAGTTGTTAATGTTAAAAGTAATTCAGGCCCTTCTATGGCTGCTAGCTTTGCAGCAGCATCTGCTCGGTCATTTCCCCTAGAGACAGGGTCGGTGCCACCTATATGGGCTGAGCAATGCACTACAGCTAGGGCTTCAGGCAGCTGAAGAGCAGAAAGGACTTTATTAATAATTTCTGCATTAGCTATGGATTTTCCCCTTGCAGAGAGAAACTAATTTCTACCTGCCTCAGTCTCCCCTAAATTTTAATTTTTACAAAAGGCATAAATGAGTGATGGGAAGACAGTTGAGAGTATCAGCCTGGGACAGGCTTTGCACAGAACTGCTCTGTCTGGCCCAGAGTTATGTTTATTTTTATACCCGTCAATGGTTACATATTTTCTTGGTCCACAGCTACATTATTCAACATACATGTTCAATGCAGATAATTGCATAGGTGATCACATTCACTTTTTTTTTTTTTACAACCCTTACCTTCCGTCTTGGAATCAATTCCAAGGCAGAAGAGTGGTAAGGTCTGGGAAATGGGGGTTAAGTGACTTGCCCAGTGTCACACAGCTGGGAAGTGTCTGGGGCCAGATTTGAGCCCATGACCTCCCATCTCTAGGCCTGGCTCTCAATCCACTGAGCCACCCATCTGCCCCCCCTTACATTAACTTTTAACAGATCACTTGATTAACATTCTGTAATCTTTCTATATACTTAAATCGTTACTATTGATTCTAACAGCATACACAAAACTTTTGCAAAAGATAAATTATTTCATCACAGGTGGCATATCTAGAGGTCAGTTCTTTCATTAACCTGTGAGGTGCTTGGGCTTGTGTACAATCAAAGAAAAATAATTTGTTACTTTTAATAAAATAGATAATCAATCAGGATGTCTTAGAAGACAACCAAAACACTGTTGCCAAGTTGAGGAATCAAAGGATAACAGAAACAATCCAGTTTTAAATATCATTTTTCTAATACTACATTGGGGGTTTCCAAGACAGATTTTAGTTGGCAAAACAAGTCACTAAGACATGGCATACTGGCCTCTCCCTAGGGTGATTGATGTGCTGGCTTAGGAGAACTTGTTCCTGGCCTGTACATGGGGGTGAAGAATTTTGAGTACAGCTCTGTTAGAAGTTAACCCATAAGGGGGCATCTGGGTGGCTTGGAACCAATACACAGTATTGACTCCAAGGCAGAAGGTAAGGGTTAAAAAAAAAAGTGAACCCATAAGAGTCTTTTAGGTTTGATGATCTTTTGGTAATATTCTGGGGGGATAATGTGGAACATTAGTATTAATCCTGGAAGTATTTTGCTCTCATATTATTTTTCCTAAAGCTAAGGAGAGAACAATGATCCTAGCAATTCCAATTATAAGGGATGTTAGTGAGAGAAGTCACACAGAGGAGGGCTGAGTGGATGTCTCCATCCTTCCTGAGGGTTGCTTTGTAGCCTCTGGTTTCCATGAATGACTGTGTCAAAACATCATGGCTTGTTGTTCCCTTACATTTATAGATTTGAGAAATTGAACCATTATAAGAGAATTTTTTTTATAAAATGTTCCCCCCAGTTTGTTGTTTCCCTTCTAATCTTGGTTACATTAGGCTTGTTTGTACCAACCCTTTTTATTTTAGTATAGTCAAAATTATTTATTTTACATCTCATAATGTTCTTTATCTTGTTTGGTCATAAAGTCTTCCCTTCTCCATAGATCTGCCAAGTAAACTATTCTATGTTCCCCTAATTTACTTATGGCATCACCCTTTATGCCTAAATCACATGATGCTCTTAATTAGATTGCAAACAGGAAAGACAACAGACTACATTTCTGACTTTGTTGTATAGCAACAAAACTCTGGATTTTCTATACAGATAATATATTTCCTTTGGCTGTGCTTTCTTCGTTCTATATATTTTTGTATTCATCACTTCTTAGCAAGAGGTAATATTACTTTACATTCATTGTTCATACATCTTGCTCGTGTGGATAAGAGAGATACAATATATATTGCAAAGACTGGATTTTACAATGAAATCTCATGCAAGAAGGAAATAGAACTTTGGCTGCCAATGGGAGATGGGACTGGAATCTTCAGCTAAGAAAAGAAGGTGGGCAGTTGGGAAAGTACCTTTTTGTCCCTTCTGAACTGAGAGTAGAAGAAGAAATCTCACTGATCTTATCCTGTTACCATCCCTCATTGATCTGAAGAGACCCAGATTAACCATCTTTCCTTATAAGTGGTGGATAGAGACTTTTTCCCTTTGGGGAAGGCAAGAGACTGTCTACCTCAAAGATTTTTCCTTCAAAGCTGTATCTCTATCTTGGAAAATTACACCAACCTGACTCCACAAAGATCCTAAGGTCTTCTGGGACTTAGGTCCATAGACCTGAGCCTCAAGCCTGAAGAAACTTTAGGTAGAAAATAGAATAGGGGCTTCCTGTTTTCCTCTTCCCTAACCTGCCATTCCAGACTTGTCAACCAATAAATATAACTTATAACTTACCAAAGAACTAAACATCTCATTCTTCAATTGTACTGAGAGGAACAAAGATAATAATCATCCAGAGAAGAGACAGAAACCAGAAATTGAAGGGGATTTTCTCTTACCCTTTAGCTCTGAACATAGATCCAAATTCACTTTCTCTGAGGCTGCTCTGTCTGGGAGAAGAAGTAGTGTTTCTTTTTATCTGTTTCCTCCCTTTCAGAGACCTGTCAAGCTTTGGTTCCTGATAACCAGCTAGTACACTAGGCACATATTTTGTTTCTAGTATAATTTTCAGAAATAATGCTACTATGATTTTTTTAAACTTTTGAATTTGTTTTTGTCAACATAAGGCATCTAGAAGCCCAAGAGACTTTATTGCCAGCTACTGTACATAATAAAAGAAGGAAGATGAATCAGAGGGTAGAGGTGGAAAGCAATGTTTTGTAGCTCTTAGCTTTCTGTTGTTCTTCTTGCCTCTCCCCATTCCACCCGCTTCTCCCAATAATTTGTTTCAGAGATGCAGAGAATTTTTTGGACTGAGGATGGAAAAAATGAGCTACTACAGACTCATACAGCCTGATTTCTTGTCAGAACTACCTCCAACAACATTCCCCACATCCACTCCTAGATTTGAGGGCACAAGAAGAGGTTTAGGGGGAGGTATAAGGAATTTCCAACCTTTAATTAGAGGCTTGAAATAAAGAAGTTGCCCCTAATGAACTAAAAGGAAAGGTTTGAAAAATAGATTAAATGCATATGAGCTTTACTGAACAGGTAGGATGTTCTTAATTACAAAAAAAAAAATTTCACCTGTAGAGATAGAGACCATGGGTAGGAAATATATTTTTTCTTTTATATTTTTTCTCAATTAAGTGCAAATTTTTTAACATTCCTTTTTTTTTCTTCAAAAATTGGGTTCCAACTTTTCTCCCTCACTCCTCTCTCCCCTTTTTGAGATGGCAAAAATTTGATATAGATTCTATATGTTCACTCATTTTTATATTAGTCATATTGCAAAACAAAATACCAACAACAAAGAAAAAGAAAAATTCAGTTGATCATTTCCACATTAGTCATGTCCAAAAAAGAAAGAAAAAAATCACCAATTCTGTACTGTGAGTCCATCACTTCTTTATCTGGAAATTTAAACAAGCAATATGTTTTCATATGAATCCTTTGGAATTGTGATTTGTCATTGCATTGATCCAAGTTCTTAAATCTTTCAAAGTTCTTTGTCTTTAAAATGTTTTTGTTGCTATAATATTGCCTTGGTTCTGTTTACTTCATTTTGCATTAGTTCATACATGTCTTCCCAGGTTTCTTTGAAATCATCCCCTTCATCATTTTTTACAGTACAATCAGATCCCTATATTTCTTAGAAATGAGACCTTCATCAGAGAAACTTGCTGTGTAGATTTTCCCCAATTCTTGCTTTTCTAATTTTAGCTGTGTTGTTTTTTTATGTGTAAAAACGTTTCAATTTTATGTAATAAAAATTGTCCATTTTACCTTCTGTGAACCTAGGATCGTGAACTCTTCTTCCCCATGCATACCTCTGATAGGTAATTTATTCCATGCTCTTCTAATTTACAATTTCATCTTTTGTCCAAATAATGTATCAATTTAGAACTTTTCTTGGAATATAATGTGAAATGTGAGTCTAAACTTAGTTTTTGACAGTTTACCCAGGATTCCCAAAATTATTTGTCAAATAGTGAGCTTTTCCCTGTCACTAACATCTTTGGATTTATCTAACACTAGGCTTCTGTGCTTGTTTGTTTCTGTATATTGTGTACCTAATCTGTTAAATTGATCTATCTTTCTCTTTATTACCCAGTACCATATTATTTTAAGAATTATGATCTTGTAGTATAGTTTGAGATCTCATACTTCTAATCCCAATTCCTTCCAACTTTTTCATTAATTCCCTTGATAGTATTCCTGACCTTTTGTTCCTCCAGATGAATTTTGTTATCTTTTCTTTTCTAGCTTATTCCTTCAATTTCTCTTTTTTGTCATTGTCATAGCAAGCATTTTGTGCGCTATACTAAATAGTAATGTTCATAATAGACATTCTTGATTTACATTTGATATTACTGAAAAGATCTCTAGTTTTTATCCAAAACAGATAATATTGTTTCATGATTTTGGATAAATATTAATCATTTTAATGAAAGCTCCATCTATTCCTAAGCTTTCTAGTGTTGTTTTGTTTTTGTTTTTGTTTTTTGCTGTTGTATCTTGCCAAAACTTTTTTCTGCATTTATCGATATAATCATAATATTTTTGTTGTCTTTGTTATATGAACATGGTCAATTATTGTAGCTGTCCAGCAGTTACAAAATATTCTTACATGGGTTAACCACCTGAAAGAGAAGCTGGGGAATGAGGGAATATAGGTTGAAGGGTTTAAAGATTAAAGAAGGGAGGACATAGAGAGGGAAATGAGACACAGAAACTCAGGATTCATCAGCATAACATCCAGCCTGTCGATTGCTCCTCTGATGGTATGAAAGAGAGAAAACTACAGGTGAAAACATTTTTTATTGAAGTTTCATGGAATAGGGAATGGAAGATAGTTAATTAAACATGTGACATGGTACAGAATTTATCATCAGCTTGGTAAAGAGATGGAGGCTAAGACAATGTAGTGGCCAATGCCCAGCCCAGAGGTTCATTTGACCTTCAGACTGCAGGCGTGGGGAGAGGTTGGAATATCACAAGATTTGAGTCCCAATTCAATCCAAGTATTCAGAAATCAATTATTTGAAATATTAGAAATATATTCATAATAGTCTGGTACATGAGCACATTGGTCATGAGTCAGCTATTGTAAAAATGGACTGGAATCCAGGACTTCAATGCCCACAGGCCTTTGCTCCACTTCCCCAGAATGCTTTGTAATCTCACCTGGGCCTAGATCAAGAAGGTATTTAACCTGATTGCAAAAGCTTTTGTTCTCTCTCTTGGACTTCCATTTTGGGGCAGACATGGCTCTTTCCATAATGTAGGTTATCTTGTCTAGGCCTCTGGCCTAGGCACATGTTTTTTCTTATTCTGTATTTTCTTTAATCTTTAATAAACCTCTAAAAATATAATACTCCTTGCAGAGAGAAACTAATTTCTACCTGCCTCAGTCTCCCCTAAATTTTAATCTTTACAGTTGGCAACCTAATGGGGAAAAAACTCTCAATCCTCTGATTTCTTTTCTGATCTTTAGTTCAGCTTTTAATATCTAGTGCCTAAAAAAATTTTAAGCCACATTTCTCTGGTCAAGGTTTTTATTTTTTACCCTCACAAAGCTGCTACTCGTTCCAGCCGTTAGATAACGCCCCCACCCGGCTCAGCCACTTCTGCCTGCGGGCATTCAGCCCCAGATCCAGACCTGTTCACAGATTGCAGCTCACCTGCCCACCCCAGCTGTCCCCTCTGCTCCGGCCCTGCTTTCTGGAGTTCCTGCCTACAGCCCCAATTGTCCTCACCTAGTACTCTGGCTCCCGGACCTGCCCAGCCTGGCGGTCCACTCGGGCTCTGGTTCCTGCTGCTGGCCTCTCACCTGGTGCCCGATCTCCCAGCCCTGCCTGACCCACCCCAGCCAGCTCATCACCCAGATCCTTGGAGCAGATCGCACAGGACCAGCTGGTAACTATTGGCCACGTGGGCTGATGGTAGCAGGGGAGAGAGAAAAAAGGGAGAGGAGAAGAAACAGATTTTTCAAGCAGGAACCTAAAAAGCAATGGACTATTTAAAAGGATACCTTTTGACTGTTCTGGTAATTTCATTGATTTCACCTGTGTGCAACTTTAACTTTGAAGGGGCAAATGGGTGGCTCAGCAAACTGAGAGCCAGACCTAAAGACATGGGGTCCTGGGTTAAAATCTGGCCTCAGATACTCCCCAGCTGTGGGGCCCTTAACCCCCATTGCTTAGCCCTTACCACTCTGCCTTCTGATAATAGACATTTAAATGGATAATTAAAAGAAAAAAAAAACACCCCCAAGGAACTTTGAAGAGACTAAAGGCTATATTCTAAGGCATTTCAGACTCCAATGGTTTATACAAATCTCTGTACTCTATTGCATTTTTCCTGATTGTTTTAAAATATAACTTTGTGATTTTAAGTTCATATATTACTGGATTTGATATTATTCTGTTATACTGTTCATTTTAATGTACTGAGTTTTGACTACTTTTAAAATTCTGTTGTTTTTCCCCTATAACTGTGCTAAACAAATATTATTGAATAAGCCCACTGTAAAGATTAAAATTTATGGGAGAGGGGGAGACTGAGGCAGGTAGAAATTAGTTTCTCTCTGCAAGGAATATATATTTTTTAGAGGTTTATTAAAGGTTAAAGATTAAGAATATACAAGTAAGAAACATGTGCCTAGGCCAGAGGCCTAGACAAAATAACCTCACATCATGGAAGAGATGCCTCTGCTCCAAAAACGGAAGTCCAAAAAAGGGGCCCTTCAAAAGCCTTTGCTTAAATATCTTCTCGATCTCGGCCCAGGTGAGATTACAAGGCATTCTGGGGAAGTGGAGCAAAGGCTCATGGGGATTGTAGTCCTGTATTCGAGTCTATTTTTTACACCACATATGAAAAAACAGCTTTTTTTCTATTTTGCCGAAGATAGATGGACTTCAGAACTGGTTACAATTGCTATAACAACCTTGGAAAATTTAATATGCTAAATATCTCAATGATTTTAAGGGTTTTTTTAATATGATTTTTGTAATTTTTTTAACAATCTCTGGTCATTTTTGCCTGCCCCTACCACGAGGTAAGGCCCATTACAGTAGCTGAAGTGAAATTTATTTATAACCCCCAACCTTCCCGCATTTCTAAATATATGAATGAAGTTGGGGCAGTTAATCTCAGGGTATTTGTACCCCTAAAAAAGCCTCCAAAAAAGGAGCACCCCTTTTCTTATACTCTTCAGCTCATTACTTTACCTGCACCAGAATGATATATAGATTTCTTGATTATGTTCTTAACCCAAGATGAGTTTTACTTTGTTTAAAAAATATGTTTATTACCAAGGTTAAAAGATTGCTACGTTTGTAAAAATTGTGACAAATGTCCATCAATTCATAGGTTTTAAAAATGCCACACAGCAACTTATGTGAAATATGTAGTGTTATTGTTTGCTATTGTAATTAATTGGGCTATTGAGAATTTTGGGGATATTGATAACTATATATTTGTAATACTATTTTTTAAAAATGAAAAATTGTTACCTTGTTCAATTCATTTGCCTTCTACTCACAGTGGAGCATGGCCACATAAAGAGGAAATGGATCTCATTTTTGGTAAGAAAGCCTTGTAATATTTATTTTCTTAGCTGACACAATGTGTCAATGATTATAAGCTATATTTTTTAATTTTTTAAAGCTCTTTTATTGTTATATTTTTCTTGCATGTGCAATATATTATTTGTTTTTTTCTCTCCTTTTTATATTTGAAGCTCGTCACCAGCATTAAGATTTTCTTTAACCTTTTGACTTTTCAGTAATATAAGTTTAAGGTACATTTGCTAATGCATACCCAAAAAGCTAGAAGACTATAAAAATGATGCCACTAATTATTTTAAAAATTATGGGACTTTGCTTATTGATTCAATCTGATTCCAGGACAAGATATACACATAAGAGCCATTGCACAGAGCCAAAGAAAAGCCCATCCAGGATGGATTGATGCACTTCTAGGCCAATACAAAGGTCTTGAACCTAGTGTGAAGACTCAAGGTTACTGTGTTTAACTTTTGTCACGACATAGGCTTTCCTTGTGTCCACACTCACTCTGAAGATACTCACAGACGAGTATCTCCAAAACCTTGGCTCTGATAATCTGGTCCCCTTTTCTGCCTTTCATAGTGTGGTATCTTTCTGTAGTCCTGGCCACTGACTGAGTAAATACATCATTGCTTAGATCATTTTGATTGGGCCTTGATTCAAGGACCTGTTATAGATTTATTTTTCTTTTACTTGGAATTTTTACACATAAGACTTTGATAGTCTATATTTTCAACCAGAAATTTTTCTTTTCATTTGGATTTTTCTAATGTTTTTGTTGATTTCTCTTATCAATTGATTCATATACCTCATACCTCAGCCATGCATCCCTAAGTGATCCTGTTTTTTTAATCACCCTCTTAATGGGGGGGGGGGGAGGAATGTAAAAAATATCATTATTTAAATTGCAAAGTTTAAATTCCTTTTGAGAAGAATTTTAGGTAAAGAAGATGCTACCTCTCTGAATCCAGAACTGAACTGTTGGAGAAGATACCATAAAGAAGCCTCCAGACCAGCCAGCTGCACAAAAAATTGAACTTTGGGTGTAGTTGATTGAACATTTATTTGTATGTATACTTTCATGCCAAAAGGGGACTGCCCCCTAGCTGGCTTTTTGTCAATTCGTGCAGCAGTTATTGGTTTTGTTCTTTTTTTTTCTCTTATCCTCAAATTACTGTAATGTTTCAGTTGATTATATTCTCATGATCCTTTTTAGGGAAACTTCGCCCCCCAACAACAATCAAATGGGGAAATGTAAAAATGGACTGGAATACAGGACTTCAATGCCCACAGGCTCCACTTCCCCAGAATGCTTTGTAATCTCACCTGGGCCAAGATCGAGAAGATATTTAACCTGATTGCAAAAGCTTTTGTTCTCTCTCTTGGACTTCCGTTTTGGGGCAGACATGGCTCTTTCCATAATGTAGGTTATCTTGTCTAGGCCTCTGGCCTAGGCACGTGTTTTTTCTTATTCTGTATTTTCTTTAATCTTTAATAAACCTCTAAAAATATAATACTCCTTACAGAGAGAAACTAATTTCTACCTGCCTCAGTCTCCCCTAAATTTTAATCTTTATACTATTGAATGCATTTTTAATACTTTCATGATTTGTTTATACCTGAAACCCTACAATTGTTTATAGGTTCCCTAATATTGAAACAACCTTGCAATTTCAGTACAAAACTGTGAGATGCTACTGTATGTACTCTCCGTACTAATATTTAATTTGAAATTTTTGTATCAATATTCATTAGGTTTATTGCTCTCTCCATTTTGACTCTTTCCCTGGCTTAAATATCAAAGACTATATTTAGGTGATAGAAGGAATCTGGTAGAACATCTTCTTTTCCCAATTTTTCAGACAGTTTAATTGGTGTTGGAATTAATTGTTCTTTAAACGTTTAGTAGAATCAATTGTACATCCATTTGGCCTCAGATTTTTTCTTTGGGAGTTCATTTGTGGCTCAATAAATTTACTTTTCTAACAGGATTATTTGCATATTCTATTTCCAGTTTTGATAATTTGGGAAATTAATATTTTTAGAAACATAAATTTCATTGAGACTGTCAGTTTTGTTGGTATATATTTGGACAAAATAGCTTCTAATAATTTCTTCATTTGTTGTGAATTCATTTTTTCCTTTTTTATATCAAGTTAGCTAATGACTAATCTATTTTATTGATTTTTTTAAAGAAACAGTTCCTAGCTTTATTTATTAATTCAATTTTTTTTTTGCTTTCAGTTTTGCTAATCTCTCCTTTGATTTTTCAGGATTTCTATTTTGGTATAAATTTAAAGGATTTTAATTTGTAGGTTTTCTAGTTTTTTACTTATATGTTAAATTTATCTGCTCTTCCCCTCTTTTATTGATGAAAGAACATTTAGATACTATGCCATTTGTTTCATATGTTTAGTATTGATGTTACTTAACTATCTGTGGTACCTTTTTGTAGCCTTTAGAATGTGTAAAGAAACCAGCTAAACTATTTTCAGACAGCTACCTGGAAAGTAATGGTTGTTACTATCTATCCAGCTCTTGCTTAAAAACACTCTGAAGTTTGCTGCTCAAACTTTCCTAGTTAGTCGAAGCCATAAATCTAACTCAGTGCTTACCCGAGTGAAAAAGTTGCTTTAAACAACTGTGAGTTCAACCTACCATTAATCATACTGATGCTAGTGAAAATTTAATTCAAAATTATTAAAACAATACAATTGCCTTATATTTTATAATTAGGTCCTTTTAGATAGAGATTGGACCTTGAGAAAATCATATGCCCAGAGCAAATCATCTACGCTGCACCAGTTCAGCAGGAAGCAGTTTTGAGAAGCCAAAAAATACTTTTCACTTTTCCCAAAACTCATGGCCCTTTCTCTAAAAAGCTCAACTAAGCAAACCATAGTTTATCCATTAGAATACACATTTACTGCTTCGGCGGAACAGGCAGAAGAAACCAACAAGAAGGTTCAATGGCTGAGAGGGCGACGCAGCAAGGCACTGTGGAATGCTTAGGGCATGTTGGAGCACAAAAGACAACACGGCCATCCAATGCAGCTGAGGAAGTCTCCAGATGTAATGACTTTTCGTGCCACTGGACCCAGGCTTACAATGCCGAGAGAGTGGGACTGTCTCTGTGCATCGACTTTTCCACTTAAATCTTCATGCACAAGTGTCTTTGTGCACAAAACCACACAAAACAATAGTCATCCTCAGTTACCAAGAGACTACTACTACTACTACTACTACTACACATTTAAAAAACAAAAAGGGAGATCTGATCCCACAAATGGCTCATACATAATTTGATCTGCTTTTCAATTATATTTAATATTAAAGATTGTTATATATAACTTTAAAATTTTGCTAAGGATTTTAATATGTACTGATGGTACAGTGTAAATTCATTCATTGTGATAATTGGTTACTAGTTAAAAATAAAATTTTAGCAAAAATTTAAGAATATACAAAACTTATAGTGAAAAGATTATTTATTAAGACTTACAATGCATAATGATTACAGATTTGAATGATTAGACGTAACAAAAATGCTTGTCAAACTGAATTTGAGAATTACAAAAAATGAGTATAAAGTATATAAGAATTTAACATTGTCAACATGGAATCTAGAAATCCCAAACTTGTAGCCTAGTAAGATCTGATGAACCCCAAGTTTATGGACTAGCTTGTAAGTTGGACACCCCAAAGCTTGTACTTGTTCCCTGTTCCCATGAGAATCCATTTCAGACTGAATAATGTACCCTAAGGTAAATGACAATCCCATTTAGGTGGAGCTAAGCATATGCTAAGTATCCTTTTTTTGTCTTATTTAATCTTCCAGATTGTATCAGAGAGACTTCTGGGTTAACATGGCTGCAGTGTAGAAGCAAGACTCTTCCTCTCCTCACCACTCACTGATACAAAATACCTCAAAAGGATTAAAAAAAAAAAACAAGTTCAGATGAACAAAGGAACTTCACAGTAGGACGCAGTATTGAAGGTACATGAGATTTGGGCATTTCCACACTAGAAGGGGGTGAAATAGCTCCCACCAAACGCAAGCCTTGAGAGCTAAGAACACCAGGGATTTACCCCTGAGAGCAGCTAGCCTTGAAGAGTACAGTTGGGTGCAGAGATAGAGCAGAGAGGGGTGGCACACAGTAGAAGTTATGGAGACTCGAAAAGTAGCCTCAGGCAAAAACCCCACCCCTTAGCTCCATACACAAAGAGCCTGCCCTCCTCAATCAGACTTCTGGCTAAGAAGGGAAGGAAAAACCAGCATAGTAATGGCTAGAAATGCCCAAGAAATACAACCTTCAGTCACCAGAAAGAACAAGAGAAAGGCACTGACCTTGGATAATTTTTATGAAGAAAAAAATCCAGACTACAGAGGAGACAGATAACAAACAAGTAAACACATCCAAATCTTCCCCCCAAAATGGAAATTGATCACAAGCTTTTGAAGAGTTCAAACCTATTGTATTAGAGACCCTTTCCCAAGAAGACTCACACCTGGGCAGGGGCCATCCTTTTAGTATCCATTGTAGGTAGCCTTACACCCTAGCCTCTGCTATGATTCTTTTCCCAAGCTTGATTATGTACTGTCAGCATAGTTTGAACTCCCATTTTCTTTGTAGTTATAGTAATGTCAGTCATCTTTCCCTGCCCCTGGATCTATCCCAAATGGTATTTGGGTTCCCCAGATTCTTTTGTTCCTTGGAGTTGTCAATCTAGTGGTTGGCTCTCCCAGGGGTCAGTGTGCAGAGCATCCAGAGTTCAATCCTCATACTCTGTGTGGGTGTTGGCACAACTCTATGGGGAGGCCTACTATTACACTGAATCCCTTTTTCCTTGATTAAAGAGTGGTTTTTCTGACTATTTAATAGTTCTGTGTTTTTCCAATTCAACAATATCAACTTATTAAAAGATGTGATGTAATATGAAGATTTTATATGATCTAAAATTTGAATAGACATATGAACATGTAAAATTGTTACTTTAAAACATGTACTATTATATTAAGCAATAGGTAAAAATATAATTAACATTTAGATTTCAAAGATTGGAAATTTGAAATGATATATGTATTAAGAATTTGGTATATTACAAATTAAATTTTAAACAGCATTGTACTTAAATAAGATACAAAATTACTTTAAAAGTATGTGCAATGTATAAAAAGAAATTCATGATCTAAGGATTAACATGCAATTTGTTAAATATAATTAATTATAAGACCAAAATATGTATATAGCAACCTGTAAAACACTGACTCAGATAGCTACAGTGATCACTCAAGAGTATAATTACTTAAGAAACTTGTGCCAACTGAAGCTCTATAAAGTGTAAAAATGAATAAGAAGTTAATATCAACCTTATAACATCCATAATATTATTTTAAAAATTCACATTTCCCTAATTCACCACAATTTGAATGCGAATTTAAAATACAAAAGGGGAAACCACAGATATTACTAGTAAAAGGTAAAAACTGTAAAATTTAGGTTGCTACTTATAAAAAGATTTTTCCCCATTTCCCAAGCAACATACACCTACTAGGATACAAAGCCAAAATAAATCACAATCAGGACACCTTTTAGATAATATTGCAAAAAACTTAAAACATGTGTCAATGTGGAATCTAGGAACCCCCAACTTGTAGCCTAGTAAGATCTGATGAACCCCAAGTTCAGGGTTAGCTTGTGAGTGGAGACCCCAAGTTCTTCCCTATTCTGTGAGAGTTCACCCCAAAAGAAGTTTGAGATTTAGCTAGTCTCAATCTGAATAATATACCCTAAGGTAAATTATAATCTCAGTTAGGTGGGGCTAAGCAAATGCTAAATATCCTTTTATATTAGAAGTTTTCCCCGTTGTTTCAGATTCTTCCCAAGAGGACCAAAACCTGGGCAGGGACTATCCTTTTAGTGTCTATTGCAATTAGGTCACTCCCTGATATCCCAGTCTCTGGCTATGCTCTCTTTCCTAAGGCTTGTAGCCTGTCAGCTAGTTTGAACACTCCCATTTCCTTGGTAATGTCAATTCTATTTCCCTGTCCCTAGGTTTCCCAAAAGGTTTATAAGTTCCCCAAATTCTTTTGTCCTTTGGAGTCATCATCCAGCTCGGTGTCACTCCCAGAGATAATGTCCCCAGAGTCCTGTGGTATAGACCCTTCAAAAGTTTTGGCACCAGGCTCTGAGTAAAGGGTCAAATATTGGACTTATTCCTTTCCTGATTAAAGACTTGGTTTTTCTAACTACTTTGATAATTCTGTGTTATTTTCAAGTTAGCAAATATGTTAGGAGTTCAGTGCAAACTTATTAACCCTTTTTCTGTATGAATTGGGAAGAGTTGCCTGATAGTGTTCAGTCTGGTTCTGGTTCAGATTCTAAATAGGAAACACACATGGTAATGCAATGCACAAGAGGTACTTTATTCAAGCTATAGCCTGGGTCTCCACAAGAAGTGAAAGACCCCAAGCCTTTCTTAGACCAGGCTTATATAGAAGGAGTAAGGGAAGGGGGTGTTGTCCTGACACCTAGGAGCCAAAAGGGAAGACACATCAATCTTAGTCTTTGGTACCCAGATGTTCAACATATGGTCATGGTGACCTAGGTCAGGTCAGTGAACCTTGAGACAACATATCTTTGTGAAACCTGAAGTCCTGAGATAGCATGTCCTTGTAAAACCTGAGACAACATATCCTTGTGAAACCTGGGATAAACATATCCCTATGAAACAACATAAATAAGGACATGTCAACCTTAGTTCTTGGGATAAGGGGCCCATTAGGGGTTAATCTAGAGGACAAGTTCCCACGATATCAATCTGTTTCTTCAATAGTTTAAGCATTGTTAGTGAATATTGAAACTTGGAAAAAAATGAACAAAACCAATGCGACCAAAATTAGAAGGGAAGCAACAAATTGGGAAACAATCTTCACAACAAAAACCTCTGACAAAGGTCTAATTACTCAAATTTATAAAGAGCTAAACCAATTGTACAAAAAATTAAGCCATTCTCCAATTGATAAATGGGCAAGGGACATGAATAGGCAATTTTCAGTTAAAGAAATTAAACCTATTAATAAGCACATGAAAAAGTATATACAGTGTATGTCAATATTTCCTCCCATGCTCTTTTTTTTGTTCACATGGCCAGGCTGAGTTCAGGTACTTCCTTTCACTTTAGTTATTATTAATAAAACTTTTAAAATATAATAGTTATTGATTATTAATTTTAATCTTTAGAGTCTCAATGAAAGCCATAGCAAATCTAACAATACAACTAAGACTATGCAAAAAGCTGAGGAAATGCCTTGTGGGGGAGGCAGTCTTAGTAATCATAGGATTGGACCACCTGATTTGAGGCTAAGAAAGACCCCTGAGGGGAAGTTATCTTAGCTTCTATGCTAAGGCTATGGAGAAATGTCTGCCTATGACAAAACACTACGGACAGCATACACAGCATATTCTGAGTCACACTCTGAAAAGAGGGACTAGTAAAAAATGAAATTTCAAAAGCTATATTTCCAAGCAAAAAGTATTGGAATTTAGTTTTCTAGTCTTACATAATCCATACAAATCATACACTCACTTACCTTGCCTTCATTTGTTAAGTGGAGCAGATGTAGCCCCCAGTAGTGAGAGTAGGCCCCAGAAAATCAAAGCCATAGCTTTGGAGCTGCCAAACATGTAACTTTCCCCCTAGCATGAGAAAAACAAATATTATATGTTCTTCCAAGAAAATTATTGATGAAGGAGTTCTTTGAGAAGAATATACAGAATATACAGCTTTATACAAAGCTGGGTCATATATTGACTTGTTGAATTGACTTGTTAAATTACCACCTATAGAAAACTCTGTTCAAAGCCAACCTAAGTAATCAAAATATATTGTCTCTATCTTGTAAATCATTACTAACCATTGTCCCTGCAAAAGGCTTACCTAATCCCTTAGCCCACATCATTTTCCCTATAAAGTATGTACCCAAAATTATTAATCTTTGTCACTGGTCAACAAGAGTATATCTATGTGTCTGTCAGTCTGGCTCACCCTTCTGCAATCCTAGAATCCCCAGTTCTTTGACCCATGAGTAGAGCTGTGCCCCACAGACCTTTTAGGAAAACATAATTTCCTTGATGATCTCTTTAAATTAGGTCTATTTTTTATCTGGCTTTTATTGCTATCCCTGCCTTTTTTATTTCAGTGAAGCATCATAGAGTCTGTTCAAGTCCTTTATTTGAACTGTGGGTATTTTTCTATTTCATGTGTTTTTCATAAACAAGAAATTGTTGAATTCTGCTTTCTAATCCATTCACTTATGCTCTTCTGTTTTATGAGTTCATTCTATTCATAATAACAGAGATGATGGGGTTTTTACCTCCTATTCTTTTTTCTCTGCCCCTTCTTTAAGAGTTTGTTTTGCTTTTGAATAATCCTTTTCTTGATCTACTCTCCCTCTTACTCCTCCTTTCCATTCACTTAAACACTTTCCCTCTTGTTTCACTACTGGGTGAAAAGTATTTCTGTACCCAATTCTGTGTGTATATTTCCTCCTTTGAGGAGTTCAGATAAGGTTCAAGTGTTCCCTACTCCCCTTGCACTAACCAGCTCCCTGCTGTTGAAAGGAAAACAAAACTCTTTATCTTTTAGCTAACAAACTAACAGCTCAAAAACCCAAGCTCCAGCCTGAAACTGACTAGGGCCTCCCCTCTAAAGTCTAAGAACAACAAGCAAAAATCAAAAAGCCCCATCTCTCACAGGGGATTAGCCCACATATAAACCAATCTCATGCCAGGAAGTAGAGGGGAGGGAACCCTGGAGCATGCTGGGGGATGTAGTTCCAGTATGAAATCCTTTCTTCTTTCAAAACCAGCATCCCCCTGGGATCCTTTGGGAGACTAATCTCCCCAATGGATCCTGCAAACATAACCAAACTAAAGATAGAAACAGTTTTTAAAGGGGAATATACAATAACTTGGGAATGAGAGGGAAACAAAAGAAAAAAGAAATAAAACCAACTAGAGGTCAGTCCCCTAGTTTATTCCCCTGAATGTGAATAGTGTTCCCTCCGGGTTGTCCAGGATCACTGCATTGCCACTAATGGAGAAGACCATTACATTTAATTATACCACAGTGTATCATTCTCTGTGTACAATGTTCTCCTGGTTCTGTTCCTCTCACTCTGAATCAATTCCTGGAGGTCATTCCAATTCACATGGAATTCCTCCAGTTTATTATTCCTTTGAGCACAATAGTATTCCATCACCATCAGATACCACAATTTATTTAGTCATTCCCCAATTGGAGGGCATCCCCTCATTTTCCAATTTTTTTGCCACCACAAAGAGCATGACTATGAATATTCTTGTACAAGTCTTTTTCCTTATTATCTCTTTGGGATTGTGAACCTTAAAATTTCACAGACTTATGAATGTTAAAACTTTACTCCACATTGAGGAATCCTCAAATTCCCTACCGAGAAACATTTCCCATTTTGATGTGAGAACTCGCCAGGATCAGAAATGGGAGGACCTCTATTCCACCCGTACTTAAGAATACTTTAGGGCAGAAAAACTCCTTACTAAACAAAGAAAGTACTTGGATCCATGCTTATGGTGGGGCAAGGAGTTCTTTGAGCCAGGCCTATTTTTAGAATTGATACAATGGGATGTTAGGTACCTAAAAGGGTCGGGCAAGTTCTCTTGATGAGATTAGTTGACTCAGCTGTGTTTTCTCTCATTCAGACTTACTGAGAATCTTGGTCGACACAGCAGCATTTTTTCTGATTCAGACTTACTGAGGAGATTGGTCGACTTAGCAGGAATTTAGATGGGCAGTCCTTTGGAAAGCGTCTACAGTGATTGGTAGATGTAGGGACTTAGGGGAGGTGACATGGGAGAAAAACCCCTATATAAGAAAAAGCAGAATCTCTTGAAGATATATATATATCCTTTTGGAGAAAGCCTTTTGGAGGATCTCTGATGAGGACCGCTTGGGAAGAATCTCTTGAGAGAGGCCTTTTGGAACAGTCTCTGGCTGGAAGGTTCTCTGGTGAAGTCAGCTGAGATGGAGCTGGCCTGATGTCACTAGAATCCTTGTTTAGTCAGACCTTGTGGTGAGTGTTAAAAAACTGACTGATTTCTCTCTTAAGACTCAGGTCTAGGCCATATTGGCTTGAGGCCCTTCATACTTATTCCTTTCTTACTCTCTCTCTCTTTCTTTGATTACTCATTGTATTGTTAATTAAAATCTCTATAAAACCCAATTGACTTGGGTATTTGAATAATTGGGAATATTTCCCTGGTGACCACCTTATATTTGATTTAATACCCAAGACACTGTAGTGAAACATATTTCTACGGTCAAAATTTACTCACCCTCTCTTATATCTATCACAATTTATATCTTCCACCATTTTAACTCACTACAGTTTAAGACCTCAACCATTTTAAATCTCACAGGGTACAAGCCCAGCAGTGCTATGGCTGGATCAAAGGACAGATAGTCTTTTAGTGCCCTTTGGGCATAGTTCCAAATTGCCCTCCAGAATGGTTGGATTAATTCACAACTCCCCCATCAATGAATTAATGTCCCAACTTTGCCGCATCCTCTCCAATATTCATTACTTTCCATTGTTGTCATGTTAACTAATCTGCTAGGTGTGAGGTGATACTTCAGAGTTGTTTTGAATTGCATCTCTCTAAGAGATTGAGAACATTTTTTCATATACTTATTAAGAATTTGTATTTCTTTAACTGAAAATTGCCTATTCATGTCCCTTACCCATTTGTCAATTGGGGAATGGCTTGATTTTTTTTGTACAATTGATTTAGGACTTTATAAATTTGAGTAATTAGACCTTTGTCAGAGGTTTTTGTTATGAAGATTGTTTCCCAATTTGTTGCTTCCCTTCTAATTTTGGTCACATTGGTTTTGTTTGTACAAAAACCCTTTTAATTTAATGTAATCAAAATTATTTATTTTATATTTTGTAATTTTTTCTAACTCTTGCTTGGTCTTAAAATATTTCCTTTCCCAAAGATCTAACATATATACTATTCTGTGTTCACCATATTTACTTATAGTTTCCTTCTTTATATTCAAGTCATTCACCCATTCTGAGTTTATCTTGGTATAGGATGTTGATCCAAACCTAATCTCTTCCATACTGTCTTCCAATTTACCCAGCAGTTTTTATCAAATAGTGGGTTTTTGTCCCCAAAGCTGGGATCTTTGGGTTTATCATAGACTGTCTTGTTGAGGTCATTAACCCTAAGTCTAATCCACTAATTCTCCCTTCTGTTTCTTAGCCAGTACCATATTGTTTTGATTACCTTCTTTATACTATACTTCTTTATACTTTCTTTACAGTTTCTTTATACACTTCTTTATACTATAGTTTGAAATCTGGTACTGCTAGGCCCCCTTCTTTCACATTTTTTTATTATTTCCCTGGATATCCTTGATCTTTGCTTTTCCAAATGAACTTTGTTATGGTTTTTTTCTAATTCAGTAAAAAAGGTTTTTTGATAGTTCAATGGGTGTAGCATTAAAAAAGTAAATTAGTTTGGATAGGATTCTCATTTTTATTATGTTAGCTCATCCTACCCATGAGAAATTGATGTTTTTCCAATTATTTAGATCTAGTTTTAATTGGGTGGAGAGTGTTTTGTAGTTGTAATCATATAGTTCCTATGTTTGTCTTGGCAGATAGAATCCTAAGTATTTTATATTGTCTAGGGTGATTTTAAATGGAATTTCTCTTTCTAATTCTTTTTTTTTTAAATTTTTTTTATTTGGTCATTTCCAAACATTATTCATTGGAAACAAAGATCATTTTCTTTTCTTCCCTCCCCCCTCTAATTCTTGCTGCTGTGATATGTTGGAAATATATAGAAATGCTGATGACTTATGTGGGTTTATTTTGTATCTTGCAACTTTGCTAAAGTTGGTGATAATTTCGACTACCTTTTTAGTTGATTCTCTAGGATTCTTTAAGTAGACCATCATATCATCAGCAAAGAGTGATAGCTTCGACTTCCCATTGCCTATTTTAACACCTTCAATTTCTTTTTCTTCTCTAATTGCTACTGCTAGTGTTTCTAGTGCAATGTTAAATAATAGAAGTAATAATGGGCATCCTTGCTTCACTCTTGATCTTATTGGGAAGACTTCTAGTTTATCCCCATTGCAGATGATGTTGGCTGATGGTTTTAGATAGATGTTTATTATTTTTAGGAAAGACCCTTTTATTCCTATACTTTCTAGTGTTTTCAATAGGAATGGGTGTTGTATTTTATCAAAGGCTTTTTCTGCGTCTATTGAGATAATCATGTGATTTTTGTTGGTTTGCTTGTTGATATGGTCAATTATGTGGATGGTTTTCCTAGTATTGAAACATCCTTGCATTCCTGATATCAATTCAACCTGATCATAGTGAATAATCCTCATGATCACTTGCTGGAGTCTTTTTGCTAGTATTCAATTTAAGATTTTTGCATCTATGTTCATTAAGGAGATTGGTCTATAGTTTTCTTTCTCTGTTTTTGACCTGCCTGGCTTTGGAATCAGTACCATATTTGTGTCATAAAAGGAATTTGGTAGAACTCCTTCTTTGCTTATTCTGTCAAATAGTTTGTATAATATTAGAATTGATTGTTCTTTGAATGTTTGATGGAATTTATTTGTGAATCCATCAGGCCCTGGGGATTTTTTCCTAGGGAGTTCTTTGATGGCTTGTTCAATTTCTTTTTCTGATATGGGGTTATTTAGATATTCTATTTCTTCTTCTGTTAATCTAAGCAATTTATATTTTTGTAAATATTCATCCATATCACCTAGATTGCCATATTTATTGCCATATAATTAGACATAATATTTTTTAATGATTGCCTTAATTTCCTCTTCATTAGAGATGAGGTCTCCCTTTTCATCTTTGATACTGTAAATCTGGTTTTCTTCTTTCCTCTTTTTAGTTAGATTGACCAGTATTTTGTCTATTTTATTTGATTTTTCAAAGTACCAGCTTCTAGTCTTATTTATTAAACCTATAGTTCTTTGACTTTCAATTTTATTTAATTTGTACTTTGATTTTTAGGATCTCTAATTTAGTTTTCATCTGAGGATTTTAAATTTGTTCACTTTCTAGTTTTTTAATTTGCATGCCCAATTCATTGACCTCTGCCCTCCGTAATTTGTTGATATATGAACTCAAAGATATGAATTTCCCACTCAGTACTGCTTTGGCTGCATCCCATAGATTTTGAAAGGATGTCTCATCATTGTCATTTTCTTCAATGAAATTATTAATTGTTTCTATGATTTGTTCTTTAACTAACGGATTCTGGAGAATCACATTATTTAATTTCCAATTAATTTTTGATTGGCCTCTCCATGTACCCTTACTAATTATCATTTTTTTCATTGCATTGTGGTCTGAGAAGGTTGAATTCATTATTTCTGCTCTTTTGCACTTGTTTGCAATGTTTTTATGCCCTAGTACATCATCAATCTTTGTGTACAGTGTACCATGTGCTGCTGAAAAGGTGTATTCCTTTTTGTCCCTATTTATTTTTCTCCACGTATCTACTAACTAATTTTTCTAAGATTTCATTCACTTCTCTTACCTCTTTCTTATTTTTTGTTTGATTTATCTAGTTCTAATAGAGGAATGTTCAGGTCTCCCACTAGTAGAGTTTTTCTATCTATTTCATCCTTGAGCTCCCTTAGTTTCTCCTTTAGAAATTTGGATGCTATCCCATTTGGTGCATACATGTTGAGTACTGATATTTCCTCATTGTCTATACTGCCTTTTATCAGGATGTAATTGCCTTCCCTATTTCTTATAACTAAATCTATTTTTACTTTGTTTTTGTCCTATCATGATTATATCTCCTGCCTTCTTTTTCTCAGTTGATGCCCAATAGATTTTGCTCCATCCACTTACTGTTACCCTATGTGTATTTACCTTCCTCATGTGTGTTTCTTGTAGACAACATATGGTAGGATTTTGGTTTCTAATCCACTCTGCTATTTGCTTGGGTGAGTTAATCAGATTACCAGCTGTGTATTTCCCAACATTTTGATTTCTACTCCTAGTCCTGCCCTTTCTTCTTTCACTATTTCCTTCAGTGTTTTGTTTTTAGTCAGTCCCCCTAATTCCCGCCCTTATTTTATTTCTCTTTCTACCCCTCCTCCCTTCTTATTCCCCTTTTACTTTCTTTATGGTCTTTTTAAACTACCTCCTCTCACTCTCTCCTTCCCTTGTATTGCTTCCCTCCCCCCCCCCCGTTCGTTTGTTACCCTTCTACTTCTCTATAGGGTACAAATCAATTCTCTGCCTCAATGGATGCAATTGTGTAGTGGAGTTGAGTAAACAGCCATAGTCAAAACTAGGGGAAAAAACCCACATAATTGCTGAAATGGCTGAAACCACAAACCACAGAGGTTCCACTCCAGGAACTGCAGGGTGCCCCTAAGTCTGTTGAAACCCACTGCCTCCTAAGCAACATCCTAAGCATCCTAAGCAACATAGCACCAGCCTGGAACCCCAAATATATATAATCTCCACCCTGACCATGCTACCCCTGGAACTCTCTTGCTGAGCTTCCCCTAGTGCACTAGTAATAACGACTTCCCCTTGCCTGAATTGCATTATCTCTGTGTGCTCTTTGGGGTGGTTATCCACTCAGACCCTAACATTTGAGGGTTCATCTGGGATGAATATAACCCCCTGAGGAGCACCAGGACAAGGGAAGTTCTCTCCCAGCTTTCGTGGTGACTCTCCAGAGGTGAGCAGTGTGTCTGTGCAGTGTGATTGGTTGTGTGATTGTTTATGGGAGAATATTGGGCTCCAGAAGAGCATATGCCTTAGTGGATGGGAGATCCCGTGCCCCC
This sequence comes from Monodelphis domestica, assembly GCF_027887165.1. Taxonomy (NCBI): domain Eukaryota; kingdom Metazoa; phylum Chordata; class Mammalia; order Didelphimorphia; family Didelphidae; genus Monodelphis; species Monodelphis domestica. Next base: position 269,658,704 of record NC_077228.1, on the reverse strand, counting down.
CAGATTATAGGGGGATGTCCTATGTCAAGCCCCTGGGCTAAAGTGGATTTCTTACCTGTTTCTGAGTGAGGATCTACAACTATCACAATTTCTGTTTCCCGCGAGGGACCAGGTCGGGAAAGTCAGGAAGCGAGCCTATTAAGATGAGTGGGAAGGGAGTCCTCAGAAATCTTGGAGATGGGATATGGAACTTCAGAGGTTTGGAGTCCCTCTGTCCCCCGAGAAAATAAGGGGAAGTCCAGGGTTTGAGTCCCTAGTGGAATTAGATTCCAGGGAGTCCCGTGATGGAAGCACCATGGGCACCGGACAAATGAAGGAACACTGAGTCTTTTTAGAAGGGTGCCAGGAAAGGTGGGGTGGAGTACTGAGCAAGCTCCATCCCCATTCCAAACTCTGTTTAGAGAATTTTTTGTCTGTCAGTTTGTTTGTCTGTTGTTTTGTCTGTTTTCTGTGTAGTCCTCTTTGCTCTTTTTGACTTTGGGCTAAACATGGGCCAAGGTCAGTCAACCCCCCTGGATTTAGTCCTGAGTCACTACCCTGATTTCAAAGCCCACACCCACAACTTGGGGGTGTTGGCAAGAAAGGGAAAATTGCAGATCTGCTGTAACTCAGAATGGCCCACTTTTGGGATTGGCCCCTGAGAGGGACATGGCAAAAGTCAATCATTTCTGCCATCTGGGCCCGCATTTTACTCCGCAGCCCTGAGGGGCATCCTGACCAGATGCCATATATTTTTACTTGGCAGGATCTGGCCTTGGACCCCCCATATTGGCTATGGCAAATTATGGAGGCGTCCAACATGAGTGATGGGTCACCTTCTTCTGCTCAGGTTCTGGTTGCCCAGCTGCAGCAGGACCTTTGGCCCCATCTACAGGCACGGTTCCAACCTCACCCGCATGATCCACACTCCTATCAGCCAGGGGATTAGGTCTGGGTCAAGAGACACCAGAGGCAGGCCCTCCAGCCCCACTGGAAAGGGCCATTTGTTGTCCTCTTCATGACCCCTCCAACTCTCAAGGTCAACAGGATCGGCCCTTGGGTCCATCATTCCCACGTGTGATCTGCAGACCCTCCAGACCCTGAGCCTGATGCCTGGATCACCCATAGTTGACCTGATAACCCCCTGAAACTCATGGCTGTCATCCACCTGAACCTCTGCAGACATGATCGCCTGGGTAGTGCCCCTTGTCCTCTTCCTCCCAGTTCCCTCTCCCTTAGTTTTAGCCTCACCACTTCCCAACCTCCATCAACCCTTTCAATTGGAGATTCTATGCTGGACAGATGGCCGAATCATGGCCACAAACATAACATCATCGCCCACACCGCAGTTCCGGTGGCGTCCTAGTGACCTGTTTGGACCCACAATGCTCCCCTGTACCGGCACCCCTCCTGACCTCTATTTTTGCCCAGAGTACAACTGCAGGGACTCTGATGAGTTTTATTGTCCCCACTGGAGTTGCGAGTCCTTAGCAACCCCAGGTGTTGGCTCCAGGCCGATTGATGCATACCTTGTCGGTGACAGTCACCCTCTTTTGCTCACAGTTGCTTCCCAGGACACCTCTGGGTGGGAAGACCCAGGGTGGATCACAGGGAAGATTTGGGGAGTCCAACAATACATAGCTGGTCCTGATTTGGGTGCACGCATTACCATTAGAAAGACCCCAAATACTAACACTTACCATTGGCTCAACGAGCAAAATAAGCTCCCACCAGACCACCCAAACTGCAAGAGGAAACTGGGCCAAGCCACTAACCCCTTCTGCTGACAACCTACAGACAACCTATGGGCCCCAATACAGTCCTCCATCAGCTGCAGCCAGTCCCCAGGGCACGGACCACCCACCAGTCAACCACGCACATCCCAGATCTTTCCCTTCCCCTGCCCACACAAACCCCTACTGTCCCTACCCCAATTGCCTCAGACCCCGGTCCCCTATGGCCCATGCTGCAGGCTGCTTATAGTACCCTTAATCGCACTTTTTCTAATATGACCCAGAACTGCTGGCTTTGCTTTGACTCACGACCCCCTTATTATGATGCTATTGCCCTTAATACCACCTATGCTACTTCCTCAGAACCAAGACCCTCAGCCTGTGACTGGGGGAACCAGCACAATGGGATCACCATCAAATCTATCATTGGTCGAGGTATTTGCATCGGAGATCCCACCCTCATCTCAGACCTTCCTCAGGACTTCCCCCACCCTCTGGCTAGGACCTCTTCATCCTGGTATAATCGCCCCCAGGGTAATTGGATCTGCACTACCACTGGCCTTACCCCATTTATTTCCAACTCCACATTGGCATGGATCAAGGAGGCATGCCTTCTAGTGACTCTGTTACCCTGGGTCCTCTATTACACAGGGGACCAATTCAACACCATTTGGGCCTGATGAGTCTTCCGCCCTCACCTCACTTGAGAACCAGTGGTAACTCTTATCCTGGCCACTATATCAGGCTTGCAGGTATTGGAACTGGCATAGCTTCACTGGTCACCAAGGATGCTGACCTTTGGACCCTGCACACAGCCATTAGGGATGACCTCCGGTGCATATAAAAGTCCCTGGAGGCATTAGAAAAATCCCTAACTTCTCTCTCCAAGGTAGTTTTACAGAATAAGCAGGGTCTCGACCTTCTATTTCTGAAGGGAGGTGGCCTTTGTGTGGCTTTGAAGGAGGAATGCTGCTTCTAAGCAGACCACATAAACATAGGCCACAAGCCTTTGGCACAGCTTAAGAAAAGCCTCAAAGAACAAGATAAGGCCCTTGCCTTAGGAAAACCCTGGTACCAAAGACTTTTCCAGTCATCCCCCTGGCTTACAATGCTCGTTTCTACATTGTTAGGCCCCCTCTTAATCCTCCTCCTTTTGTTAACCTTTGGCCCCTGTATTCTCAACCGTCTGGTTCAGTTTGTTAAAGACCGTATCAACGCTGTCCAGATCATGGTCCTGAGGCAACAGTATTAGCCTTTAGCTACTATCCCTGAGTTGTACGAGGGTGTGGCTATGAGAAAGATTACTCATTGTGTACAATCAGAAGTGGGGAATGTAGTGGAGTAGAGTAAAAAGCCATAGCAGGAACTAGGAAAAAAACCCTACATAATTGCTGAAGTGGCTGAAACCACAAACCACAGAGGTTCCTCTCCAGGAACTGCAGGGCGCCCCTAAGTCTGTCAAAACAAACCCACTGCCTCCTAAACAACATTCTGTTTTCACATAGCACCAACCCAAACATATATAATCTCCACCCTGATCATGCTACCCCCCGGAACTCTCTTGCTGAGCTTTCCCTAGCACACTAGTAATAAAGACTTCCCCTTGCCCGAATTGCATTGTCTCTGTGTGCTCCTTGGGGTGGTCTCCTTAACTCGGAAGCTCTTGAATTTGGCAATTACATTCCTGGGAGTTGTCTTTTGGGAATTTATTATAGTGGGTGTTCTATGAACTCTTTCGATGTCTATTTTGCCTCCTTGCTCAAGAACTTCAGGGCAATTTTCTTGGATGATTTATTGTATTGTGGTGTCAAGATTTCTGTTTATTTCTGGTTTTTCAGGTAGACCAATGATTCTCAAATTGTCTCGTCATGACCTGTTTTCCTGATCTGTCACCTTGTCAGTGAGATATTTTATGTTATTGTCTAATTTGTTAGTCTTTTGACTTTGCATTATTAATTCTTGCTATTTTGAAAGATCAATGTCTTCCAGTTGCCTAATTCTGGTCTTTAAAGATTGGTTTTCCTTTTCAGTTTGGTCTGCCCTGCTTTTTGTGGCTTCCAGCTGTTTCTCCAATTGGGAGTTCTTGTCTCTCAGACTGTTGCTCTTTTTTAATTAATTCCCATTTTTCTTGCCAGAAGGTTTCCATCTTTTGGATAAGCTCCAATTTGAATTCTTCCAGGGCTTGTGGGAAATTTCCATTTTTTGGTGAAGGTTTTGATTTTGTTTGAATATCATCCTCTTTTTCCTCTGTAGCCCGGTTTTTCCCTCCATAAAAATTTTCAAGGATCACTGTCTTCTTCCTGAATTTCTTAGAGGGCTGGTCTTGGGCATAATGAGCCATCCCATTGGTGGTTTTCCCTTTCCTTTTTAGACAGAAGTCTGAGTGAGATGGGCAAGTTCTCCATTTGTGGAGTTAAGGGACAAGGCTTTTGCCTGAGGCTAGAATCTCCATGGCCTCAACTTTTCGCTAGAGCAACCGACTGAGGTCTGTGCTCTCCAGTGTGCAGAGGTTTCCAGTGTAACTGCTCTCAGAGGTAGATCTCCAGCAGTCCTAGTCTTCTCCCAAGGACCTAGGGGTGCCCCTTGTTCACTTTAGAGGTGTCTTTCCCTCACTTGATGTTTCTGGTACACTCTGGTTTTGACTCTGGCTCTGGAGGTGAGGTGGTGGAGGGTAGATCAGCTCACATTTGGGTGCGAGCTTTTTCTCCTTCTTATCATGTGGAAATACTCAAACCCCACATACCTTCAATGCTGTACCCTACTGTAGAGTCCCTCCATTCTGCTGAAGATGGTTTTTATGTTCTTTTGAGGTAGTCTATTTCGTTGGGTGCAGGGGAAAGGAAGTGAGTCATGTCTAGATTGCCACTATGCTTACCCGGAAGTCTCTAAGACAAATTATAATAATCTCTTAATTGTTTTTTGAATTGTATTTACAATTCTTCCAAAGCCTGTGTCCAATTCACTGGAGTTTCAGTGTTTTTGCTTGTTGTTCCTTGATCTTCCTCTGTTTCATTTGCTTTGTTCATTGCCTGGATAGAAGCTGTCGATTGTAATTTCTTTTTACTTTTCTGTTGTTTACTCATATTTCCCCCATCTTTCCCCCCTGTAATTGCCTGTAGTCTTGCTCCTCTCATTATGTCCTGGATCTTTGGGTTTGGACTGTTCTTTCCTGAAGGGGCTTCTTCTCTGTTCTGCTAATGGATCATGATAGTCAGATCTTCCCCAGCTGACAGCAGAAGCTGAAAAGGAGCTGGGCTTCCTGCCCAAGGTTGTTGCCTGTAATTTGTTGTAGCTTTTGCCCTTGGGACTTAGTCATCAAGGCTCTTCAATCAGTCTGTGGGGGAGGGGTGTTGGAACTTGAGCTTCCTTGCCCTTTTAAGGCTTCTTATCAGCCCTGTTGATGAGATTGAGCCAGGGAAGAGGAATTGATCTGCAAAGCTGGATGTGTCCTGAGGCCAAAACCTCCAGAAAAAAGGTGGGGGGGAGATGGAGTATCTTGGCTGCAACTGGACTGCCTGCTTTGAGCTTCTCCTCCAGCTGCCTCTATGCCACCTGTGTCTACATCCTGAGCCTGGCACAGCTTTGCCAGCAAGGTATTCCCTCCAGACTAATGTCTTTTCCCACCCAGAGATTCCAGCCTCCTCTGAAGACTCAGTGCTGTAGGTGTCAGTGGGGTCCTGGGACCTTCCTTCTTCCTTTCCCTTAAACCCCCATGTTCTAGAGTTCAGGCTTCCTTTGGGGAGTACCTTTTAAGGTGGGTCCAGGAGGAGGGATCCCTAGCTCTGTTCTGTTCTAGATTTGGTTTTCAGTCCCCTCAAGGCATTGTGTTTTTCATTGGTGAGGAAGGGTTTATAAAGGTCTGAGCTGTTGCTGTCTGTAAGCGGTCATCTTGACTCTACCTCCCAAAATCCCATAATATTTTAAACAATCAGTGACAGTTTCCACTGTCAATGGCTGTTGGGTATAACATAGCAGGCATGAAAGTATGATTGATGTAATAATATTGTATTACCAGGCCTCTTGATAGTCAGTGTATCATTCGTGAGCTAGGCTCTTGACTTGGCCATGCTGCCTTTGTTCAGGGCAAACTCATAACATTTGGCATGGAGCCAAACTCATTTGTAAAACACATATTAGATTTATCCACGCTTAGAAGTTGTCATCATTGCCATTTCAATCAATGTCAATCAACTATGCTTTGTTACGTATTCATTGAAGACCTCCCAATCCACACCTCAATAAATGTGGGTGAGGGGTGCTGCTCTTCCTCTTCATTCCTGCAACCTTGGAGTTCTCCCTTCTATCTGTCTTTATCTTTCCTAGTGCCACTCTTGGCCACATGCTTTCTATCTCAGAATTTTTACTTCCACATGTTCTCTTGTTTCTCATATGTTCCTTTAATTAATTTTCTAAGGAGAATATCATCAGGAGCAAGCGCCACTCCCCCTATCAATTAACTTGTCTGTGTCTCGTGATTCATCACCCATTTTTCTCAGGATCCTTCCTCCTTCTCAAGTTATATGCCACAAAGAAAAATTATATCGCAACCATTGGATGGACTGCTATATTTGGCACTCTACCTGGGACCCAAGGTGCTAAAACCATGGTCACGTCGGTATTAAGATCTCAGAGGCTAAGGGGTGTATGGTGTGCTCAGGGAGGAGGAGTATCTCTGGTATGGAGGGCTTGTTGTGCCCTCCTAGGACAGCTCTCAAGCCTCTGACCCTCACCTGACACCCAGCTCTCGCTTGTGGCTCCTAGTAGCTGCTAGCATGCGGCAGCGGCCACACCCCGGGCAATGGCTTCAACAGGCCGGCTAAACCTTGTGAGGGTAGCCATTGGGTCATAAACCCCTGGTGAACCAGGGCTTTGCTCACCCAGCATGTGAAGACTGCTTCGGCTGAACAGATGGAAGAAACCAATAAGAAGGTTCAACGGCTGAGAAGGCGACGCAGAAAAGCACTGTGGAGTGCTTAGGGCGTGTTAGAGCACAAAAGACAACAAGGCCATCCAATGCAGCTGAGGAAGTCTCCAGGTGTAATGATTTTTCGTGCCACTGGACCCAGGCTTCCAATGCCGAGAGAGTGGGACTGTCTCTGTGCATCGACTTTTCCACTTAAATCTCCTTCACACACAAATGTCTTTGTGCACACTCATCTATAAACGCACAAAGACAATCAATCGTCATTCTCAGTTACCAAGAGACTACTACTACTACTACTAAACTTTCCCTCTGATCCTTGCTCTTTTACTTGCTAGTAAAAGAGGTATTAAGATCTCAGAGGCTAAGATCAAAGCATTGCTTACAAGTTAATTGGAGCATGTGGAACATTGTACAAATGGCATTAATTACAGGGGCATTATATTATTCCAATGATATGGGAGAAAAAGCTTTACAAATTCAAGCTAATGTATTTAGCTCTCCTCAGCCACCTTCATCTTTTGATGCTTCTTTTCAAATGTATCCTGCTCCTCCCCCCAGACCTCTGCCACCAGAGGCAACCAAAAGGGTATCAGTGAGGCTGCAGACAGCCCCTGCAAAAAAAGGAGCAGAATTTTTAGCATGCCCTGTAGTACTAAAAGAAGATCCAAATAATCAGCAATTTCTTACACCAGATGATTGGAAATTAAGGAAAATATTACCAGCAATGGAGAGCACATGGACTCTAATTAATATGCTGCATTAAATATAGAGGATTAACTTACTTCTCAGTCTTTTGCCCTTCCTTTCACTAAAGCTACTGTGAGATTTAAAATGGTTGAGGTCTTAAACTGTAGTGGTTAAAATAGTGGAAGATATAAATCGTGATAGATATAAGAGAGGGTGAGTAAGTTTGACCACAGAAATATGTTTCACTACAGTGTCTTGGGTTTAAAATCAAATATAAGGTGGTCGCCAGGGAAATATTCAATTATTCAAATACCCAAGTCAATTGGGTTTTATAGAGATTTTAATTAACAATACAATGAGTAATCAAAGAAAGAGAGAGAGAGTAAGAAAGGAATAAGTATGAAGGGCCTCAAGCCAATATGGCCTAGACCTGAGTCTTAAAAGAGAAATCAGTCAGTTTTTTATAACTCACCATAAGATCTGTCTAAGTAAGGATTTCTAATAACACCAGGCCAGCAGCATCTCAGCTGCTTTCACCAGCTCCCTCCTCCATCTGAATGTTTCAGAATCAGTCTCCTCAGAATGAGTCTCTCCAATCTGAATGTTTCAGAATGACCTCCCAGCTCTTCCCTGAGCTCTTATTTTTAAGGGCAAAATCTTCTCTGTCACCTCCCCTAAGTTCTTACATCTACTAATCACTGTAGCTGTTTCTAAAGGACCACCCATTCTTAGTCCACACCTAAGAAGGTGTAAATTTTTGAGTAATTCACACCAGGAAAGCTCTGAGTAAGTTTTCCAGTTCTTTGTTCCTTGTAAATCCACAAGTTGCTTGACCTTTATAGGTACTTAGCTTAAGAAAAGTATGGGTTTAAGTACTTTTCATTGTTCAGAAAAGAGTTTACAACTTTATCTTCCCCTAGGGCAGACCCAAGTAGGTAAAGTAGAATTCTCAAATTCCTGCTTTAAGTAGAGTTCACTGCCCAAATGGGGAATGGTCTTAATCAAATCTTATAAAGTAGGGTCTGGGAAATTTTAAGGTTTACACTACTAACAAAGTACTTAACTGAATTCCTCTTTCCTTTAACTGCTCTTATCTCACTGTCAGCTTACTGCAGGAGCAGACAGTCTATCTTTACCCCCTCCCCCCCACTCCTTAATTTCTAACTCTGTCTCCACAAAAAATTAATGCAGTATTAAGATCATTTTAAATTGGTAGAAGAAATCAGGTAAAACTTCTTCTCCAACAGAAATTAGAGATAATTCTGAAAGTTCAGATGTAAATTTAGTACAGCCTAAGGGTCTTGAACTCCTAACTCCTAAAGAAATTCAAAGCAGGGTAATTCAGTATGGTAATGAAGCTCTTTTAACTAAAGACTACTGGGCTAGATATGGCCAGCAAATTCTAAGGCCAGATCATTGGTATCAATTGAATCTAAGTTTATTGCAAGAGATTTCTTTACTTAAAAATTGCTTATTTCAAAAGTTATGCAAGGAACAAGCTAAAAATCATAAGGGAATACATGGGCCCATTATCTATCAGGAATTATCTGGCACAGGTAAATTTTGAAGAATCTGAATGCAGTTTAACATAAAAGGAAGAACACATGTTTGCTTTGCCTCAAGCAAAGCTGGGCAATTCAAAGGATCAGGTCAATTTACAGCAGAGATAGTTTCTTAATTTTTTCTACTGAGACCACAGGCCTAAGCAAAATTGGTACATTGATGAAATAGTCCTGATTTCCTTAAAATTCAGAACTATGAAGAAAAGGCTAGTTAAGATGGAGACATTTTGCTCTCAAAGCAAATAAAGCCAAAGTAGAACCTCCTATCCCCTCGAGTCTCCTAGGCTTGCCAAAGCAATAAACTTTGATCTGCTCAGAAGTACTGGGCACAATTTTAGCATATCAAAAGGGGATCTGGGAGGCTCTTTGAAGCACTCCCAGAGAATCCAGACACACTATTGTGTAAAAGCAAAAGGATAAAAAATCTAAATTTAAAAGATCTTTGCTAAAAGATTAAGTTACTGTGAAGTCAAATTTAGAGTTATATAGCTCAAGTTAATATTGGACATGGCAAAATTACCAAGAAATATCTGATTATATTTCTTTATAGGGAAAGTCAAAATCTTTATCTGATATTTGTCATATACCACTGAATATTTGGACAAGAGATATTTTATCTGTAATAAAACTTTAATCTAAACTCTAGTATAACTGTAGGTTAAGTACCAAGGTGTAAAAAGAATTTTCTAAGGCTTTTAATTAGCTGTAAAGACACATGGACTGTTGCAGCCATGTGACTTACTGCCAAACCTATTTGGATCTTAAAAGGAAAGTTACACCAGTAGATTCATAAATGGATTCTGCCACATGGATGGCAGAACACCTTCACCTCAGGTTAAAAGTTTTTATCACAAGTACTGGAATTAGTCAATAGGAAAGTTAATGCTAAGTAAAATTGTTTAGATGACAAGCATAAATTGGTGTATGCTTCAGAGAAATTTCAAATATATCCAAATTTCAAATATGATGGGGCAATTATTTTTTAACAGGACATAAGATTAACAAGGATAGAAATTATTAGGCATTGCTTAAGAATCCTGAATGAAGTTCAGAAACTTTATATAAGGCATATTAATGCAACTTTATCCAAAAAGCAAATTATTTATAATTGTTCATTCTAGTAGCATCAATTATAAAGATGAGGCACACTCTCATTATTGCATGACATCAGAGTGGACACGTGGTTGGATGGATTCAAATTTTTAACCAGTAGTTTTTTATTAATTAATTTGTTAACCCAGGACAATGATTTATTTGTGATTTGGAATTGGCAGAATAGTGGTCCTGATAATTATGTTAGTCTAAGACTAATGACAAGAATATGAATTCAAATGTTACTTGCACAATGTGATCTATTTTGGCAATTGAATTTTGCAAAGTTTGTAGATAAAATTGATAATTCTATTCCCAGTACCAAAATCTTTTCAGTTATGAATTTAGATGTGATAGTTTAAAAATAATAACATCATTGCACCTTCTTGATAATGCTGTGCATACTTTTACTGCATCTATTTAGGGAAAAGCAGAAACTCTATAGCAGGCAGTCCTGTAATATTGATGCATGCACAGTATAGATTTTGCAGAAAGCATAATTTCATGCAGGTAGACACATGCTTAAGATCATAGCACAAACTTATAAAATTATATGTGATGCATTGTATGGTGTTTATATGGTTATTGGTTTAAAAGGTGAATATTAAACATCAATGTATGCTATATTGCAAAGTCAAAGTGAAAACTTTATAACACACAGTAAAGGGATATGAACTTCCCTTGAGCTAACTATGTGGGAATTTCAAAAGTAAAAGGCCTAGAGGCCACTGCTTTTTAGCAGGCAGATCACTAGCACTCTCTGCTCTATCAGATTGCAAGGTCTATTGTTCCTCAATATTCTATGCAAGCAAGTGAAGTTACTTGGCAGTGCAAAATTTTGTGGAATACATAATGTCACTCATTCAATTCAAAGAGATATCTGCAGAATTTTAAGAACTACACAGTGTGGACTAAGGGATGCATTACAATATGCTCCTGTTGTAAAAATTGGAAACTGATATGTGATTGGAGATAATTACTCTCCTGAGTTATGAGAGTAAGTTCAAAATGAAGTAGTATGAAAAGTTAGTGAGCATCTTGTAAATGATCTTGCACATTTAACTATTCCAAAACAATTTTAGAATAACAGTGCTTTTACCAGCAATAGATGGGCTAAATTGGATAAATGATGGCTTAAATGCAAGCAATTGCAGAAAGGGCTCAAAGAAATTTATAAGCCCCAAAATTCAAAAATAATTAGTATATATGTTCAATCACTTTCTAACTGAATAAGATCCAATAAGGCTTTCATTTGGGGTCAAGATTTTCTTTCTATTTTCTCAGATACCAGAAATCCATAGAGGAAAACCGAAGGCATCCAGCATAAAGAAAGTCACCCCAGAAAGAGGAGAATGCAGATGTCTGTCTGGCACCATCCACAGCACAGCACAGAGGCCAGACACCAGAAAAAACGTCAGATGAACTAGAAATGCCTTAGAGGCAGGTCTATTGCAACATCTGCACAAATTGACTTTCTCTGAGAGATAGTTGACATACAGAAGAATACCATTAATTTGCTTACAGATATTCTATTCTAACAATATATGGGTATTTGTTGTAAGATCAAGGTTTATCATGTACCTGAAAATTTCATATGGTATTCAATTATTTTATTGGAATTGTTCCATTTTACCCAAATTTGATCAAATAACAAATTGTGCAATTAGGAATGTTATAACACTACATTGGATACTGTTCGATTGCAGCAGAAATTGTTTCTATCATCCAAAATGTGTGTATGATAATTGTCTTATATGGTTAATTTTATATTTGCAAGAAGACAATATGTCTTTATTAGAATCAGACTTATCTAAAAGTCAATTTTGTTGGCAATGGCATTTAAGCTTTTAAAAGAAAAAAGGGTGGCTAATGGTACTCCTAGCCATCAATCTCTTCTACATCCAAGAATAGATATAGGCTAATCCTATGCATTAACACTTTGAATGTAATGATAAAGATTGCATTGTATGATATACCTGAATTATGTTAAATATTACCAGGAAATTAAGAGTAAAAGGGACCGAACAGGATGATAACTTTGGGTCGAGGGTTTGTTTGTATTTTTAAAGATAGGGAAAACATCTGGTCACCCGCAAAGTACATCATGCCATATGACACAAGACCAGGAAGATAAGCAGACGAACAACATTGGTGACATCAGTTAGCTGCACACCAGCCACACTCCAGACACACTGGAAGAAACCATCACTGGTGACTACAAACACACTAAAGACTGACATTACACTGCTTTTAATGGCATTTATTATTATCCTACTGATGGCCACTTGTCATGCTGACATCTATGGGTCAATTATACCTAAACCAATATTAAGAATGTTAACTTGGATGGACTAAACCCCACTCATGTACGTTAATGACACCAGATAGATCACATACTCCAATCACATACTTTAACTTGGGATCAGAAGGAAATAGCTACAATTGTTCAGACTACTTTACACCCTTCATTTTGTATGTCTATGCTATATACTGTCAAAAGGAAGTTATTTTGTATGCATTGTAAAATTCCTACTTGTATTGTATGGCTCTCATAAGAGAAGGAGATGAGGTCTAGAGACTTCCGGTCAAGATGGCGTTGTAGAAGCAGTGAAAGTTCAGACCTCGGAAACCCTTCCTTACAGATCTCAAACAGAGTGCTCCTAGGCCACCGAAATTCAAGCTGAACAACAGGATAGACCTGGGGAAACCTCCTCCTGGACCTGGATCAAAAGGTACCACACCCCAAAAGCCAGAACCCTAGATCACACAGATCTAAGGGGTAAACAGAAAGAAGGTCCCAGGACCCATCCCCCCCAACCCAGAGTGCTGAGCCCACGGCAGCAGTGGGAACCTCAGGGCTCTGAGGACTCACCTTGAAAGCAACCTGAGCCAGTCTCCAGGGTGCCCAACACAGATGGCAGGGAAACATAGAGAGAAGGGGGAAGCCTGTAGCCCCCTGGCTGGGTCCTTCCATCTGAGTCTCAAGGGAGGTCCCAGCTTTAGGGCACCAGCTGAACCCAATCCCATCAGGAGCCCTCAGAGCTACTGAAAGGACAGAAAACTCAGGGCTGGCAAAGGGGTTGCTCCAAAGAGCTTACCTTGAAAGTAACCCGGGCCAGTTTCCAGGCATTCAACACAGACTGTGGAAGAAGAGGTTGCTGCTTTTCTTTTTCTTCCTTTTTTTTGGCTCCAGGATCATTTGGCCCACACCACCTGAACCTAATCCCATCAGGAGCCCTCAGAGTCCAGGCAAGCCACAACCCCTCCCCCCTTAGAGAGATGGGTCTTCTGAAAAAACAGAAACCTAGAGGCGAAGTCAAGATGGCAGCCTAGAAGGAGCATAGACCTGGCAGCCTGGCCAGAGCTTTAGAGATCCTCCATATCTGCTCCAGCCATCCAGGAAGTTTAAAACCCAGAGTAAACCCAGCCCAACTAAGCTGAACTCAATCCCATCAAAAGTCTCCAGAACACAGGGAAGCCCAGGCTCCCCATCCATCCTCATTGACTGCTGGACTTTAAGCCAATCAAAAGCCTCCAGAGGACAGGAAAGCTCAAACCCCCAACAACCCTCCCTCAGAGATTACACCAAGAGATCCTCTGTTAAAGCTCCAAGAGGGGAGACTGATAGAAGTCCCTAAAAAAACAAAAAAACGAGAGGAACAAGAGCACAGACAAATACGGGGAGGAAAGAAGGGGTGAATTTGAACAAACAACAGAAACAGAAGAAAGAAACTACAGTACACAGCTACTACTCACCAAATGGAACAGAGGGGGGGAGATCAGCAAACGATAAACCAGAAATCCCAGCCAATTGGATACAGGCTGTGGAAGAACTCAAAACACAACTAAGAGAGGCTGAAGACAATTGGGAAAAGAACTTAAAAATTAAGATAAGTCATCTGGAAACAGAGGCACTTGAACTAAAATAAGAAAATAGTGTCCTGAAAGCCAAAATCATCCAGCTGGAAAATGAGGCAAAGGAGATGAAAGATGAGGCAAAGGAGATGAAAGATGAGATAAAGAGGATGAAAGACGATCTTCAAAGAAACTCAGACCAGAAGGAAAAAGACAACCAAAAAGCCAAAGATGAAATCCAAACTTTAAGAACCAGAGTAAAACAACTAGAATCAAGTGACCTCACAAGGCAGCAGGACACTATAAAACAAAGCAAAAAGAATGAAAAAATTGAGGGAAATGTGAAGCATCTCATTCACAAAACAGACGATTTAGAAAATTGTTCAAGAAGAGACAATTTAAGAATAATTGGACTACCAGAAGACCACGACAAAAGAAAAAGCCTGGACATGATACTAGAGGAAATTATCCAGGAAAACTGTCCCGAAATCCTAGAACAAGAGGGGAAAGTGGAGATTGAAAGAATCCACAGATCACCCTCTGTATTTAATCCCCAACTGACAACACCAAGAAATGTTATAGCCAAATTCAAAAACAATCATATGAAAGAACAGGTATTACAAGCTGCCAAGAAGAAACCATTCAGATACCATGGAAACATGGTGAGGATAACACAGGATCTGTCTGCATCCACACTGAAGGACCAAAAGGCATGGAATATGATATTCCAGAAAGCAAGGAAACTAGGCCTACAGCCAAGAATAAAATACCCATCAAAACTGACTATATTCTTACAGGGGAAAGTATGGTCATTTAACACAACAGAAGAGTTCCAAGCATTCATAAATAAAAGACCAGACCTGAACAGAAAATTTGAAGTCCAACCACAGAACTCAAGAGAATCATCAAAAGGTAATTTAAAAAGAGGGGAAAAACAACAATAACAACAAAAAAGGTTTTTTTAAGAGACTCAATAAGTTAAAATGATATGTATCCCTATAAGAAAAGAGATCATTGGCAACTCTTACAAACTGTTGCTATCACCTAAGCAGCTAGAAGAACTACACTCAGAGGGAACAGTGACAAACTGTATAGGATGAAAGGACAAGACATAAATAGGTATATAGAGATATGCATGCATAAATACATATACATGTGTATGTATATATATATACACATCACTAAAGCTAAAAAAGAAAAGAGGTTATGACTAAAAGAAATGGGAAAAGAAACAAATGGGGGTAAATTTATATGTCACAAAGAAGCTCATGGCGGGAGGGGGGAGAACATCGATACACTGGAAGGGTAAAGAGGTTGGAGATAGGAAATACTCAACTCTTACGTACTTTGAAACTGACCCAAAGAGGGAAGAACAATCCAATCCATTGGGGAAGAGAATAGATTTGTGCCCTATAGGGGAGTAGAAGGGTAAAAAACAGACTGGTGGGGAGGGAAGCAGTACAAGGGAGGGAGAGGGTGGGGGGGAATTTTTAAAAAGACTACAGGGGAGGGGGCAGCTGGGTAGCTCAGTGGATTGAGAGCCAGGCCTAGAGATGGGAGGTCCTAGGTTCAAATATGGCCTCAGACACTTCCCAGCTGTGTGACCCTGGGCAAGTCACTTAACCCCCATTGCCTAGCCCTTACCACTCTTCTGCCTTGGAGCCAATACACAGTATTGATTTCAAGACAGAAGGTAAGGGTTTAAAAAAAAAGACTACAGGGGAAAATAAGGGAGGGAATAAGAAGGGAGGGGGGTAGAAAGGGAAATACAAGGGGGACTGATTTAAAGTAAATCACTGGACTAAAAGGTAGAGCTGAAGAAGAAAGGTTAGAATTAGGGAAGGATATCAAAATGCCAGGGAGTCCACAAGTGACAGTCATAACATTGAACGTGAATGGGATGAACTCACCCTTAAAACGTAGACGAATAGAAGAATGGATTAGAATCCAAAACCCTACCATATGTTGTCTCCAAGAAACATACATGAGGCGGGTAGACACCCACAAGGTTCAGAATTAAAGGATGGAGTAAGACCTTCTGGGCCTCAACTTACAGAAAGAAGGCAGGATTGGCAATCATGATATCTGATAAAGCCAAAGCAAAAATAGACCTGATCAAAAGGGATAGGGAAGGTAGTTATATTTTGTTAAAAGGGACTTTAGATAATGAGGAAATATCACTAATCAACATATATGCACCAAATAATATAGCACCCAAATTTCTAATGGAGAAACTAGGAGAATTGAAGGAAGAAATAGACAGTAAAACCATATTAGTGGGAGACTTGAACCAACCATTATCAAATTTAGATAAATCAAATCAAAAAATAAATAAGAAAGAGGTGAAAGAAGTGAATGAAATCTTAGAAAAATTAGAATTAATAGGCATATGGAGAAAAATAAATAGGGATAAAAAGGAATACACCTTCTTCTCAGCACCACATGGCACATTCACAAAGATTGACCATACATTAGGTCACAGAAACATAGCACACAAATGCAGAAAAGCAGAAATAATAAATGCAGCCTTTTCAGACCACAAGGCAATAAAAATAACGATCAGTAATGGTACATGGAAAACCAAATCAAAAACTAATTGGATACTAAACAATATGATACTCCAAAATCGTTTAGTTAGAGAAGAAATCATAGAAACAATAATTTCATCGAGGAAAATGACAATGGCGAGACATCCTTTCAAACCTTTTGGGATGCAGCCAAAGCGGTAATCAGAGGTAAATTCATATCCCTGAGTGCATATGTTAACAAACTAGGGAGAGCAGAGATCAATCAATTGGAAATGCAAATAAAAAACTCTAAAATGACCAAATTAAAACCCCCCAGCAGAAAACCAAACTAGAAATCCTAAAAATTAAGGGAGAAATTAATAAAATCGAAAGTGATAGAACTATTGATTTAATAAATAAGACAAGAAGCTGGTACTTTGAAAAAACAAACAAAATTGACAAAGTACTGGTCAATCTAATTTAAAAAAGGAAGGAAGAAAAGCAAATTAACAGCATCAAAGATGAAAAGGGGGACATCACCTCTGATGAAGAGGAAATTAAGGCAATCATTAAAAATTACTTTGCCCAATTATATGGCAATAAATATACCAATTTAAGTGATATGGATGAATATATACAAAAATACAAACTGCCTAGACTAACAGAAGAGGAAATAGAATTCTTAAATAATCCCATATCAGAAAATGAAATCCAACAAGCCATCAAAGAACTTCCTAAGAAAAAATCCCCAGGGCCTGATGAATTCACCAGTGAATTCTATCAAACATTCAGAGAACAGTTAATCCCAATACTATACAAACTATTTCACATAATAAGCAAAGAGGGAGTTCTACCAAACTCCTTTTATGACACAAACATGGTACTGATTCCAAAACCAGGCAGGTCAAAAACAGAGAAAGAAAACTATAGACCAATCTCCCTAATGAATATAGATGCAAAAATCTTAAATAGGATACTAGCAAAAAGACTCCAGCAAGTGATCAGAAGGGTCATCCACCATGATCAAGTAGGATTTATCCCAGGGATGCAGGGCTGGTTCAATATTAGGAAAACCATCCACATAATTGACCACATCAACAAGCAAACCAACAAGAACCATATGATTATCTCAATAGACGCAGAAAAAGTCTTTGATAAAATACAACACCCATTCCTATTAAAAACACTAGAAAGCATAGGAATAGAAGAGTCAACATTTGGCATGGAACCAAACTCATTTGTAAAACACATATTAGATTTATCCACGCTTAGAAGTTGTCATCATTGCCATTTCAATCAATGTCAATCAACTATGCTTTGTTATGTATTCATTGAAGACCTCCCAATCCACACCTCAATAAATGTGGGTGAGGGGTGCTGCTCTTTCTCTTGATTCCTGCAACCTTGGAGTTCTCCCTTCTATCTGTCTTTATCTTTCCTAGTGCCACTCTTGGCCACATGCTTTCTATCTCGGATTTCTTACTTCCATGTGTTCTCGTGTTTCTCATATTTTCCTTCAATTAATTTTCTAATGAGAATATCATCAGGAGCAAGTGCCGCTCCCCCTATCAATTAACTTGTCTGTGTCTCTTGATTCATCACCCATTTTTCTCAGGCTCCTTCCTCCTTCTCAAGTTATATCCCACAAAGAAAAATTATATAACAACCACTGGACGGACTGCTATATTGGGCATGCATTTACATTCAGGGCTAATGAACATACTAAACCTACACTCATGTAAGGGCAAAAAATTCTTTTAATATTGGTGACATGTACACAAAATGGGAGAAAGAAAGAAGAAAAAGTCAAATACTATATTGCACATGTAAGGAAAAAATTTTAAGATGTTTTAAAAATAAAAAATATAAGTCTTACAATCAGTGACACACTGTGTCAGCCAAGGAGAGGTAGAATACAAAGGTTTCTTACCCAAAAATGGGATCCATTTCCTTTTTAACTTAGCCATGCTCCAAATGATTTGCACAAAATAACAGGTTTATAAAACAATAGGCAATGGATAAGACATGTTCAAAGAAAGTACCAAATTTCTTAAAAGTCACAAAAAGCATATCAAGTCACATCAAGTTACTAATACAAGTTTCCTATCCAACTAGTTTATGGACCTTTACAAAGGTATTTTCCCAAGTTCAAGGATAGGATGGTACAAATGTGCAAAGGAATATACATCCAATAGCAAAAATACAATAGTTGAGAATGCAGAATATCAGCAATATATATATATATATATATATATATATACATATATGTGTGTGTGTGTGTGTGTGTGTATAAAACAGAATGAAATCTCAAAAAACAATTACTCATCATCTGTAGAAGGTGTTCTCTTGACATGCGAGCAACGTTATAGATTAACCAACACATACAGTTTAAATATAGAGTCACAAATTTTCCCTTCAAAAGATTTACATCAATCACAGTGTAGTATCTGTTTATTTGTTGTAAGGCTCCAAGTACTATAAGTCATTTTGAGGTGCTTTTGCTACTTAAGAAAAATATATATTTACAAAATTGGGTTAACTTTAATAATGATTCAAATTAATATTTTCTAGTGATTTGGATATTTCATTATGCTTATTAGCCAGTGCTTTACTTTCTTTTCAATGACAGGTATTAATAAACTCTTGAGTATACTTGCAATATGTTGTTGGAAGGGAAATATTCCTATTCAATTTCTGGCATTAAGACATCAGGGTCTGGGAAATCAAAGGTTGTTATACCCTCTGATTCCAATGCCCTTTCACCCTCCTCACACCTTCATAAAGATCTTTGGGTATTTGGTATGTTTGGGGGATTTCCTTGGACTCCTCTAGGCTGAGAGGCAGTCTCACTCTGAGTATAGCATGGATGAGCTCCACTTTGGATATATTGTTGTTGGGTATTTTGGTATGAGTTATTGTTTGCTTGATTTGGAGTTGGATATGCAGTATTATTTCCATAAATGTTGTTATTTATATAATTGACATTAGTTCTATACTTGTAATTTCTGAAGTTATTATTTGTAAAGTTATTCCAAATTGCTTGTTTCCAATTCCTACAATTCATTAGTATGTCACCCCTTTTTGCACAGAAGTGGCTGTGAACCTTAAAAATTCCCAGACCCTACTTCATAAGATTGGATTAAGACCATTCCCCATTTGGGCAGTGAACTCTACTTGGATCAGGAATGTGAGAACTCTACTTCACCTACTTAAGTCTGCCCTAGGGGAAGATAAAGTTGTAAACGCTTTTCTGAACAATGAAAAGTACTTAAACCCATACTTATAATAAGGCAAAAAGTTCTTAAGATAAGTACCTATAAAGGTCAAGCAACTTGTGAATTTACAAGGAACAAAGAGCTGAGAAACTTACTCAGAGCTTTCCTGGTGTGAATTACTCAAAAATTTACACCTTCTTAGGTGTGGACTAAGAATGGTCTGTCTTTTGAAAAACATCTACTGTGATTGGTAGATGGAAGAACTTAGGGGAGGTGACATAGGAGAAAAATTCCCTATATAAGGAGATGACAGGCTCTTAAAAATAATACAGACTCTAAGGAGGCTGTTGGGAGAGAGCTCTGGAAACAGTCTCTTGAAGGCAGTCTCTTGAGACAGTCAGAAAAATCCCTCTCTGGAGAAGGATGGATGGCTGAACTGGTGTCTATATTCTTGATGGACAGATCTTGTGGTAAGTGATTAAGGACTGACTGATCTTTCTCTTAAGGACTTAGGCCTGGGTTGGCTAGGGCTGCCCTGGGTTAGCCTATCCTTTTCTCATTCCCCTTTTTCTCTCTTTCTCTCCTTTTCTTTAATTCCTCATTTGTATTCATTAAAATCTCTATAAAACCCAGCTGACTTGGGTATATTGAATAATTGGGAATATTTCCCTGGCGACCACCTTATATTTGATTTAAAAACAAAACACTGTAGTGAAAACATATTTCCTGCGGTCACAACTTATTCATCCACTCTTCTATCTACTACAATTTAAGTCTTCCACTATTTAATCACTACAGTTTATGGCCTCAACTATTTTAACTATTACATGGCATAGAATCTATTGATGTGTGGATTCCCACAAAGGGGCAATGGCCACAGCTTGACCTTTTTCTTTTTCTTGTTTATCAAGGCTTTCAGTTAAGTATTTTAGTTACTTTTGTAATTCTGCTACCAAATAATTTGTTTCCACATTTTTTTGTTCATGAACTTTTTATACATATACTGTGACTCTCTGCCATTCCTCAAGGTCCATATTAGGGTAGTTTGTCTTAAAATATTACTGGAACACTTTACAACAGTTATTTACAAACTGCCTCCTTATTTGCCACACATCCCTTTCTTTAATAAGAGCCTATGTACCTTCCTCCAAGCTCAATAAGTATCTCCATAAATTAGGAGGGTGACTCATCTTCCAATTGCTTAAGGCTCTCAAACTTGGTACATGTACTTGGCCTATCAGAGAAATCTCACATTGCCTTTATTTTTTCCCCTTTTAAGCATTATTTTATTTGGTCATTTTCAAACATTATTCATTAGAAACAAAGATCATTTTCTTCCCAACCCCCCACCCCTCCCAATGGCGATATGTGCTTCCTCTGGGTATCACATGTGTCCTCAGTCCAAACTCTTTTCCATGTTGTTGGTATTTTCATTAAGGTGTTCATTTAGTGTCTTTCCTCAATCATATCCCCTCCACCCCTGTAGTCAAGCTGTTGCCTTTCCTCAGTGTTTTTACTCCCACCGTTTGTCCTCTGCTTGAGGGTAGTGTTTTTTCTCCTTAATCCCTGCGGATTGTTCAGGGACATTGCATTGCCCCTAATGGAGACGTCCATTACGTTCAATTGTACCACAGTGTATCAGTCTTTGTGTACAATGTTCTCCTGGCTCTGCTCCTTTCGCTCTGCATCACTTCCTGGAAATTGTTCCAGTCTCCATGGAATTCCTCCACTTTATTATTCCTTTGAATACAATAGTATTCCATCACCAAAATATACCACAATTTGTTCAGTCATTTCTCAATTGAAGGGCATCCCCTCATTTTCCAATTTTTGGCCACCACAAAGAGTGTAGCTATGAATATTCTTGTACAAGTCTTTTTCCTTATTATCTCTTTGGGGTACAAACCCAGCAGTGCTATGGCTGGATCAAATTGCAGACAAGTCTTTTATCGCCCTTTGGGCATAGTTCCAGATTGCCCTCCAGAATGGTTGGATCAATTCACATCTCCACCGGCAATGAATTAATGTTCCAACTTTGCCACATCCCCTCCAGCATTCACTACTTTCCTTTGCTGTCATGTTAGCCAATCTGCTAGGTGTGAGGTGATACCTTAGAGTTGTTTTGAATTGCATCTCTCTGATTATCAGAGATTTAGAACACTTTTTCATGTGCTTATTAATAGTTTTGATTTCTTTGGCTAAAAACTGCCTATTCATGTCCCTTGCCCATTTATCAATTGGAGAATGGCTTGATTTTTTGTACAATTGATTTAGCTCTTTATAAATTTTAGTAATTAGACCTTTGACAGAGGTTTTTGTTATGAAGAATGTTTCCCAATTTGTTGCTTCCCTTCTAATTTTGGTTACATTGGTTTTGTTTGTACAAAACCTTTTTAATTTGATGTAATCAAAGTTGTTTATTTTACATTTTGTGACTCTTTCTATGTCTTGCTTGGTTTTAAAGTCTTTCCCCTCACATTGCCTTTAGCAATGCTTTCCTTGCATGGCATAGCTACAAATATTCTCCTTCCTCATTAACATCCCATTTCAGGTCTTACTCTAGCCAATGAACCTCATTCTTTCCTCAGAATTTATTAACAATAGAAATAATTTTGCTTTTTTCCCATTCAATTAAAAAGTCCTAGAGCAAGTTTTGTACATCCTGTTATGCAGGATCATATGTACAGAATATATTGTCCAGGGTCTTAATAATGACAATTCCTTGAAAAAAGGAATATTTCGTTTAAATTTCTTGATCTCCTGGGGAGTAAAAGGTGTGTGGTGCCTTAAGGTCACCACGTTCCCATTTGTCCATAAGGTGGGCACTTTCCTTAAGGGGAAAAGAACTTCATATGAATCAGTCATAGTTCTAGTCTTTTTAGTGGATGTCTGTGTCAGTACCAAGTAAGTAAAGGGAGGGGTGGAAGGAGGATTGGGGGAGGATCTGGGTCCAAGGATGGGCAGGGCTAGGGGCTGGGACAAGGGGCAAGAGAGGGAGGGGCAGTGGAACAAGGGACAGGGGAGGACAGGGTGGCCAGGACCTGTACACAAGGAGAGAGGAGAAATTCCACCTGAGGTAAAGGTGGTAAAGGATCTTCCCTCTGAGGGATAGATGGGGAGGGATCTTCCTGTTGTATCTGGAGACCAGGAAAGGATCTCTTTAAAACTTCCATTTTGGGGGGCAGCTGGGTGCCTCAGTGGATTGAGAGCCAGGCCTAGAGACAGGAGGTCCTAGGTTCAAATCTGGCCTCAGACACTTCCCAGCTGTGTGACCCTGGGCAATTCACTTAACCCCCATTGCCTAGCCCTTACCACTCTTCTGCCTTGGAGCCAATACACAGTATTGACTCCAAGATGGAAGGTAAGGGTTTAAAAAAAAAACCTCCATTTGGGCCTGTATTTGGAGCAGGATAGGCATTTGGGGGGAAGAAAAGATGGAGAATGCAGAGATCTGGATCTGGGGTGCATAGGGAAGATCCATATCTAGAGTGCACAGGGGAGATGCAGATAGAGGTACATAGGGGAGACCCATATAAGGGGTGAGCGGGGATCTGGATCAGAGGTGCACAGGGGAGATCTAGATCTGGGGTGAGCAGGGAGGGTGGCAGTAGTAGCAGGGAGGAAGAAAAGGTGGAGGAGGAGGGGATGGAAGATGGCAGGAAAGCAGGGGGAGGGATCAACCAGAGGATCTGATAGGGAAAAAAAACAGTTCAGCCACCCCTACCCCTTGGGCAGTGCTAAGCAAATTGAAAGACTGCCATTGGTTTCTGTGAAGAAGGGGGAGTGACAGGAAGTGACATGGAAAAGAGGAGCATAAAAGAAAAGACCAGTATAGTCTAGGGGTCTTTCCTTCCTGGCATTTGAAGAGATTGGTTCCAGAGATTCTTTTGGCATGAGTGGCTGAGATCCCTGCCTTAGTTTGGAGGAGTGTTTTTCCTTGGATCCTGCATTGCTGGGTGAGTGGTTGAGATTCCTGCCTTGACTTTGGAGAAGGCTACACTGGTGGAACTCAGGCTGAAGACACACCACCAGGACTTCTGGCTGGCTGAGGATTACTGGGAAATCCACATGGAGATAACAGACTTGGGGAAGCACCTACAGGGGCTGAACCTGACTTCACTAGGGAAGAGTTGATAGGCTTTTTAGAATCTGTCTCTTTATCTACATTTTTCCACTTTTACTCTTTCCACTTTGTGAAGATTGGATTTAGCTATCTCCTGATTGTAACAATGAAGGTACATAGCTCTTCCTTTATTGTGAAGATTAAATTGTAATCTCCTGATTGTAACAATGAAGGTACTTAGCTCTTCCATTATTGTGAAGATTGAATTGTAATCCACAATCTATTTTTAGATTTTAATCTATAAAAGTGTTAACTCGGTATTTGAAATAGATCTACTCATTTTAACTACAAAAAGGTGTTAACTAACTACAAAAGGTGAACTAACAAAAAAAAGGTGTTAAGTAACCAAAAAAGGCATAATCTAACCAAAGAAGGTGTGAATTAAAGAGTGGGCAGTCCTGGAGAGGAGCATCTGCTGTGATTGGTAGATGTGAAATTTAGGGGAGGTGACACAACAGAAGAGGACCAGAGGCCAAAAGAAAAAAAAATTCTTTCAATAGTTAAGCATTCGATATTTGTGATAGAGGGAAGAAGAATCACTCGGAGGAGAGATGGGAAGACAGACACTCAGATTTGGCTGTGGAACTGGACCCCTGGAGGAGTTCGTGCAGGAGACCTCAGACTGTTTTCCTTTTAGTTGTTGGTGAGTGAAAGGCTGACTTAGTGACCCTGCCTTTCTGGAGGTGTAAACCTCAGAGAAAGGCCCACTTGGTCTTGAAACTCTTTTTTCCTGAATTAGGGTCTTAAAATTTTCTACCTGGCTCTGAGGAAGCAGAGCTCTCTCGGTCTCTCTCTCCCCCTTTATCTCATTCCTTAATATCTTTTCTCTATTATAAATAAACTACCATAAATTCCATTTACTCTAATAATTAATTTTGGGATTTAGAAATAAAATCCCTGGCGACCACCAATTTAAACCACCAATTAAAATATTAAGTCCAACCACAATTAAATTTAACAACCTTTTTGTAAATAAAGCTTCTGAAAGTCATTTTTGACTTAAGCTATATTTTTAAATCGGCAACCACAATATTACTTTGTAACTCTCATATTTAGTATAAAACCCTAACTTTAAACCTTACACTCTGTAGGATTTATATTCAACTGTAGCATACCAGGCATGTTAGCATCTTGGAAGTATGATTGATGTATTGATATTGTATCTTATGTATTCATTTACCACACTCATGGTCAGGTTACTTAATGATCATTGTATAGAAGTTACATACAGTCCAAAGGGCAAGAGAATTCCTGAGCAACCACAGGGTCCTAGCTATTCCTTTACAAGCTGCATGTCAGGTTAATCTCCACCTCTTTGATTTCATCATTGTCAATTCAACCAACATTAAAACCTATGCCATGTTACGTATTCATTGATCACCTCCCAATCCACATTCCTAAAACCTCCAATAAATACCGGGGAACAAGCGCGAATCTCTTTCTTACATCTCTGGATCATGCTCTAGATCCTCTCTGGATCTTCTGATTGCTCTTTCCTATCTTATTCCTCCTGACCTCTCTTTTCTCACGACGCTGTCGCCCCCATCCTTCCTATTAATTCTCTGGCACTCTTGTCCATGGGAAATATTCACAGAGATTGTGATTCCCCATGTGTTTTAACTTGTCTCTAAGTCTTTATTATTCACCTATTTTCCTTCAGTCTCCTTTCTCCTTCTCAGGTTACCACCCACAGGTAAATTATATAGGAACTGCAGGTGGATCCTATATCAACTTTGTTAGATAATTTTTCCTAACTATAAGCCTAGATCTTATTCCATCTGGAATATCATATTCCAAGTTCCTCAATTCCTTATAGTTGTAGATGCTCAAATGTGTGATACTGACTGTGTCGCTTCACTGCTTAAATGTTTTCTTTCAGGTTGCTTAGAAGTATTTTTTTTCCTTTTTACCTGAGAGCTATAATGTTTCTAGGAATATTTGTTTTAAATTTTCTTTTAGGAGGTGACCAGTAGGTTCTTTTTTTTTTACTGAAAAATTGTAATTAATTAATTAATTTAGAATATTTGTCCATGGTTCCATGATTCATGTTCTTTCCCGCCCCTCCTCCCACCCCAACCCCATAGCCAATGTGCAATTCCACTGGGTTTTACATGTATCATTAATCAAGAACTATTTCCATATTATTGATATTTGTACCAGGGTGATCATTTAGAATACAGTAGACTCTTTCAATTTCTTCTTTGACCTTTGTTTTAATGGATATGAAATTTTTTTTAGTTTTTTAGTTTTTTAGTTCAATGGTTCTCAAATTATGTCTCTTCAAACTGTTTTCCTTGTCAATTGTTTTTGTTAAAAAAAAAAAAGATAATGCAGAGGCAGCTGGGTGGCTTAGTGGATTGAGAGCCAGACTATAACAGACGTCCAGCGGCTGTTATAAAAAGAATATTCCTTTGTGGGTTGGGGCTCAAGAAGGAGCAAGGAGTCTGAGAAAATGGGTGAAGAATAAAGGAACACAGACAAGTCAATCTTCAGCAAGGGAAGGCATGAATCCCTGAGGACATTTTCCTTGGAAAGATAATTAAAGGAAAATGTGAGAAGTAATGCTGACACGTGGAAGTAAGAATTCCGAGATAGAAAGCACAGGCCAAGAGTGGCCTTAGGAAAGATAAAAAGAAAGACAGTAGTGAGAACTTCAAGGTTGCAGGAAACAAGAGTTCCTAGATAGAAAATAGGATAAGAGTATCAAGTGTAAGAATGAAAATTCCAAGAGAGAGAATCAAGGGCCTCCCAAATTTATTTCAGTGTGGCTTGGGAGGTGCTCAATGAATACGTAACAAGTCATAGTTAATTCAGATTGGACAGGATGGTAATGATGACACCTTTTGGGCGTGTAGACTTCAACCCCTGCTTTTACAAAGGAATTTGACTCCTCGCAAAATGTTAATGAGTTTGCCTTGAGCAAAGGCAGCATGGGTAGGTCAAGAGTCCGCCCACAAGTATCAAAAAATCAGACACAAAAAATTGTGTCTGATGACACAATATCCATACATCATTTATAGTTCTTAGATGTGAATGTACTTGGAATGCTACACAGACCTAGAGATGTGAGGTCCTAGGTTGTATGACCCTGGGCAAGTCACTTGACCCCCATTGCCTAGCCCTTATCACTCTTCTGCCTTGATACCAATACACAGTATTAATTCTAAGACAGAAGGTAAGGATTTTAAAAAATAAAAAAGATAACACAAATTAGCTATTTTGAATGTTTTAATATTTTTTATGACTTGTGGAAACATTAGCTTCTGTTTGGTCAATTTTAATTTTCAGGGAGGTATTTTCTTGAATAAGATTTTTTTTAACCTCTTTTCCTAAGCTATTAATTGTCTTTTCATATCTTTCTTATATAGCTGTCATTTTTTTTCATTTTTCCCCAGTGCCTACTTGAGTACTGCTCAGCTTTATCTAGTTTCCCATTTTTCCCCTCTATTGCTATAATGTGGTTTTTAAAATAATTTTTAGTTCTGTTTGGGGGAAAGAAAAACCACCACCTCTTCCTTTAACTGTCCCAGGAATTCTGGTTAGACTTAAATTGGCTCCTTTCTTAGAATTTGTTACCTTGAAACTTTAAGATTCTCAAGGATTATTCATTTTTGTTCTTTATAACTGCTCACTATGGTACATAACTTGGGGCAATATACATAAAGCAATATTCTCTCTCACTTGTCCTTTTTAGCTTTTTTAAAATTATTTTTTAAAAACCCTCACTTTCTGTCTTAGAACAGATACTAAGTATCAGTTCCAAGGTAGAAGAGCAGTAAGGGCTAGGCAATTTGGGACAAGCCCAGAGTCACACATCTAGGAACTGAGGCCACATTTGAACCCAAGACCTCCCATCTCCAGGCTTTGCTATCTATCCACTACCCTACCTAGCTGCCCCTCAAAACTCTTAAAGCTGTAAAAGTAATAAGCACTTCCAGGTAAGAGGGGCGAGGGGCTGCACCCCCCTTTTCACTAAGGAGTTCTCAGTATTTAAGTTCATGCACATATGCACAGACTCGGTCCTTGTGGATCCCAATCAAATAAAAGAAGGGTTCAAATCTTTTTTTTTTTGCATAGTTTGGCTCTGTATGCCCCCCCCCACCTGAGAGAAAATAATGTAAAGCTTGACTTGTGCTCATGCCTAGGGACTTGCCAAAAAGAAGTAGAAAAGAATTCAATGTACAATATAGATTGTATAGAAGAACCATTTGCTACTTTAACACAACTGCTAAACACAAAAGACAAATTCACAGAGAGGAAAATAAAAAGCAGCAATAATAATTTATAACTACTATCATCCTCTTCTAAGGGGTAAAGATTTAAAACCATCCAAATATAAAACACCGAGCAAGAGTGCTGAATGAACTTTTCACATTTCTTCTCAATTGGCTATATTCCCTCCATGTTTCCTAGAAAGCCAAGTGAGAAACTGAGTCCTTCCTCCATTCCCCTAGCAGTTACCTTTTCTGAGGAAGGAAGGAAAGATGGAGGAAAGGAAGGAAGAGACAGAGGAAGGAAGGAATATAATAGAGAATGGGGAAAAGTGTAGAGTCCTGATAAGCAGGGTCTACAAAGAGGGGGGTTGTCCTTTGTGGTAGGGACCCAAGGGGAGGTAGGGAATCGGGGAACCAGGGTGAAGAATGACAGACATGGACAAGTCAGAGTTTGAATAGGGCAGGCAAACCCCTATGATATTCTCCTTGGAAGGAAAATATGAGGATCAATGGAGGTAGAGGAGGAGATTAAGGTAGAGAATGCAAGCCGAGAGGGCTAGTACCTCGGGAAAGGAAAAGATTCAGAGAGAGAGAGAAAGAGGGAGAAGGGATCAGGAGCAGAGCAAAGATCCAAGAGGAAGTTCATGGGGCCTGCCTTCTACTTTTATTGCTGAGGGAGCAGGGAGGTGTTTCCAATCGCGTAGCAATCACATCACAGAGCATAGACAATTAAGATTGGGTGGCAATGTAGAGGGAACACCTTTTGGGTGTGTAGATTACAAACTGCGCTTTTCCGGAGGAATGTGACTCCGAGCATGTTAATGAGTTTGTCCTAGGCAAGGGCCGCATGGCCAGGTCAAGGTTACATTCACAAACATCATTGGTATAACCTTGTGCCTGAAGACACAGTGACCATACAATCATTTATATTTCATAGATGTGAATATGCTTGGAATGCTACAAAAAGAAAATGGGAGGGATGGAAGGAGGGAGGTTAGAAGGAAACAAGCATTTATTAAACACTAAATATGTACCATGTGGGCTTTCAAATATAATAAAAGCAAAGCTAATCCCTGCCCTCAAGGATCGTACATACCTTCTAATGAGGAAAGACAATACACAAAAGGGAGCTGTAAAGTCTGGGGGAAGGAAAAGAGGAGGCACCTAGTACATGGGTATGATTCCAAAATTCAGGAAGTAAAGAACAGAACCAGAGGAGAATGGACCCTTTCACAAAAGTGGGGCCCTGGGAGGAACTCACCGGTGATGGAAAAGGAGAAGGTCTTATGGGGAAAAACTCCAGGGTGAACAAACTGAAGTGCAGTAAGGCTTTTCTAGGACCCAGAGGCCCCTGAGTCAAGTTCTATTAAGGAATCAGCAGCAGGGAAGGTATGTTTTGAAGTTTAGAAAAATCAGGGATAGTGTCAGGAGGAGAAAACTCTCCTCGACGGACCTTCTTTAATTTATAATGTTGTTTCCAAGACTAGATGAAAGTGTCCATCTCAAGATTGCTTTTCTGTCACCTAAATTAAACTGAAAGAATAACTTTAGGCCTAAGGCCCAGGCTCAAGTTAACACAGTTTAGGTGGTACAGTGGATAGAGCGCTGGATCAGGAAGACACTTATGTGACCTTGGACAAGTCATGTAACTTTTGTCTGCATAGGTATCTTCAACTATAAAATAATACCACCTACCTCATAGGGTTGTGAGGGTCAAATAATATCTATGAAATGTATAAAGTGCTTAACAGTGCCTGGGCACATAGTTGTTGTTGAGTCATGTCCAGTTCTATTTGTCCATGGGTCTTTAAAAAAAATTGTTTCTACTCTTTTTTTTAGTTTTTAAATTGTTTTTACTCTTCAGTAATGATTTTTTCCTAATTACATATTTTTAAAATTTTGTTTTCTAACATTTTGAGTTTTGATTTCTCTCTTCTCTCTCACCTCCCCCATTCCTAAGATGGTAAGCAACTGGATATAGGTTTTTTATGTGCAGTCATATGAAATATATATTTTAATTTGTTATGTTTTGGAAGGAGACATGTTAAAAAAAATTATGGAGTTTTCTTGGCAAAGACACTGGCAAAGAAATCACTGGAGTGATTTCTCATTTCCTTCTCCAGTGAGTCCCCATTTTATGGGTGAGGGATGGAGGCAAATAGGGGTTGAGTGTTTTGTCAGGGTTACACAACTGGTAACTTATCTGAGGCTGGATTCAAACTCAAATCTTCCTAACTCCAGGTTCCCTATCTCTCCCTTGGCACATAGTAGGCACTTAACAAACATTTATTCCTTTCTCCTAAACCCACACCTGTGCTTTAGCTTCCAGGGGCTCACAGCTTGCCATTTCTGCTCAGGCAGTTCTGTACTCCAGCCTCCAGAGAGTCTTGAAGATTCTTACCACTCATGGTAAATCAGAAGAGTAAAAAGGATGACTCCCTTTTAAGGATCCACTGAGTCAGTGGCTTTTCCTGATCAGAGTCCAATTGAAGAATTGCTTTGTCATTCCCAAACCAGCAAATTCTTTGGTACTAAGGGGATTTCCAATCCAATCTTTTATTGATTAGCTTTCAAGAGCTGCCCAACATTCTTCAAGGTCAGGGGGTTCCCTACTGTCTAGGTGAAGCAACGAAGGTGAATAAGGAGTGGGAGACAACTGAGTGCCTCAAATCTGTTGCGTCACAAAAGCTGTTCTGCAAGGCATAGGGTTCATCTTTATTTTACACCTCAGTGGTTACATACTGCTCTGGCACATAATCTCATTTTTCAACATACATGATCTCTTATAGATAATTGGATTGTCACACATTAACCTTTAACAAATTAATTAACATTCTATGATTATCTTGCATACCAAATTGCTATGACAAAGCAAAGCTTAGGGGGCAGCTGGGTAGCTCAGTGGATTGAGAGCCAGGCCTAGAGATGGGAGGTCCTAGGTTCAAATCTGGCCTCAGACACTTCCCAGCTGTGTGACCCTGGGCAAGTCACTTAACCCCCATTGCTTAGCCCTTACCACTCTTCTGCCTTGGAACCAATATGCAGTATTGATTCTAGGATGGAAGGTAAGGGTTTAAAAACAAACAAAGCAAAGCTTGCTAGTGATAAATGTCACAGGCAGGGTAACCAGGGGTCAGTTCCCACTGACCTGTAGTATGACCAGCTAAGAAAATCATTGTTGTTTTTAATCAGCTTTCATAAGCAATCAGAATTATTTAGGAGATAGGTAACAAAAACAATGCTGCTAGGTGCAGGGTTAAAGGGTAAATTTAACACAAACCAGATTTGTGTATTTCTAATTTTCAAGTTACATTTTTCTATGTTTCACTCAGGCATCTTAGTGATGTTGCTCTGGCTTTTGTAAACATAACAAACCATCTAAGTGTCATATCAGCCTGGGCTTGAGAAATGATTAATGTGCCTGATATCCCTGGCTAGCAGTGAGGGTGGAGAATCTAGAAACTTAAGCCTAAGAAGAAAAAGGGAGGGGTTTTTCCCCCTTGAATGGGCATATGGAAATCTTTAGGTTTAATTCTATAATTATGAATTTTTAGTGATATTCTGGGGAGATTAAAGTGGGACATGTGTATTAATTCTGCAAGTACTTGCTCTCATATTATTTTTCCTGAAACTAGGGAGAGAACAATAATCATAGCAATTCTAATAGTAAGGGAAATTAGTGGGAGAAGTCATAAAAAAAAGGGGGTTGAAACACTCGTCTCATCTTTTCTGGAGGCCACTTTGCAGCCTTCAGTTTCCACTTGTGACCATGTCAGACAGTGTGGGGTTGATGACCCCCAACACACAGCTGCCTCTTTTTTTCTCCTTTCTCTCCCATTCTCCAACATCTTGAGCAGGGCCATCTTGAGCATCTCCTTCTGTACTTTAGAGTTCTTTTTTTCCATTGAAATTTTGATTCTGTTTCCAGTAGGAATTATCAAGCAGCCTTCTAGTCCAGAGGAAAAATTAAAGCTGTCTGTGCCCCCCCCCGCACCCCTCACCCACAAATACCAGTGAGAGCAGAGGGAAGATGGGGAATGGAGCTCCCCAACTGTTGGCTCTGCACCTGTGCCACTTGCCACATTGTTTGGAGAAACAAAATCTAGTCTCTTCACTTTCTCCCCACGTGGGAGATCAATCTACTTTTAGAACACAAATAACAATCATTCAGCTGGCAAAAACACAAATGTCACACTCAAAGCAAACCATTGCACAATTTCTCCTACTCTACATGGCTGAAAAATTCAGTCTTTTTTTTTTTAAAGATACTTCTCGATATTTAAACCTCACCCCTAAGGAAATTTGATTAAAACTTTTACAGTCAATTATCATTCTTAATAACTTAATGAGCCCATTTCCCCCTCATCCTCCCCACCCAGATGACCGGGTCTTTCTATTTCATCCAGGATGAAGTACAGTAAAGGCTCACAGGTCTGATCTCCAAATACTAATGGCCGTAGAAGCTTGGATGTGCTCCATTAAAGAGCTGGGTCAGTTTGCACTTGTTAGGCAACTTCGTGGCCCCCTCTCAAGGGGCTCACTGCAGGCCCCTTTGGTTTAGCTCCATTGCAGCTCAGAGATCCTAAGCTCAACTGACCCACAGCTTTTTCCTAGTAGCAACAATTGCAGCTAAAAGGTTGTGATCCAGGAGCTTGGTCTCCATTCAAAAGAATTTGTCACTCAAGCTCTGCTCATCTCAGGCAAAGCTTTTATTGAGGTTAGTCAGTAGGGAGGAAGTGGAGCCCCAGGAAGTAGTGGAGGATAGTTTATAGAGAGAAGTCTAGGTCCCTCTGCCCCCTCCCCTGAACCAGGCTTAAGACCCTTAAAGACCCAGGCTCAAACTAATGGCATTTCTCCTGTTAGCTGTTCATTGAAGGACATGTGTCCCTATAACCCCCACCCCTAATCTGCACTGGTGCCTGGATGGGGGTCCAGTCCCCATAAAATAGTTATTATTGGTGCCAGGTATCAATTAGTGCCTGACCCCAGAGGTCCCATGCCCCATCAATCTGTCTGATGTCATTTGAGGCCTGACTGGGGGGGGGGGGGGATCCCAGCCCCCTGCAATTCACTGTCATACAAGGATCAACTACATTTCCTTTGCCTTAAGAATTAATTCCACAACCACACCTGCCTTCTTTTCTTTCTTTTGTCAACCTGGGGTTTCAATAGTATAATACACCCACCAAACTACTTTATTAAATTGAATTACAAGGAGGACAGATAGGTGGCTTGGTGGATTGAGAGCCAGGCTTAGAGATGGGAAGTCCTGGGTTCAAATGTGACTTCAGACACTTCCTAGTTGTTGGACCCTGGGCAAATTACTTAATCCCCAGGGCCTAACCCTTTTTTCCCCCTAGCAACCAATATACAATGTTGATTCTAAGAGAGAAGGTATGGATTTGAAAAAAAATTTTTTTGCCCTCTTAATTGTTCTACTTACCTTTTCTCACTTACCTTACCAAAGATCTCCTTTCCTTCATGAATTTACCTCTTCAGGCTCAACTCTTTAATCTTTCTTGATCCTCAATATTTTTTGTACTCCTTAATTTTCTTTCTTTCTCTCTTCCTCCCTTCTTTCTTTCCTTCTCTCTCTTTTTCTCTTTCTCTGTCTCTCTTCCTCCCTCCCTCCCTCCTTCTTTCTTTCCTTCTTTCTTTTTTCCTTCCTTCTCTCCCTCCCTCCCTCCCTCCCACCTTCCTTCCTTTCTTTGTTTCCCTTTTCTTCCGATTTATGAAGCAAAAAAGCATTAAAGGGTAGGCAATGGGGGTTAAGTGACTTGCCCAGGGTCACACAGTTGGGAAGTATCTAAGGGCTGAATTGAACTCAGGGTCTCCTATCTCCAGGCCTGGTTCTCTATCCCTTGAGCCACCTAGCTATCTCCACTCTTAAATTTCCTTTAATCCTGCAGCTCTTTCAATTTAGAAATAGAATATGGATTACTCTCTGGGTCAGGAGATTGCTGTCCTTTAATTTTTCCTCAATGTCTTTGAATTTTCTCCTCTTCAAATTCAACCTCTAACATTCTTTACTAATCCAAACTTCCAAGTCACCTAAACAATTTCATTTTCCTTCTAATTCATCATAAGTTCTTTCTCATTTTGTTTCCTCTTCCATAACCTTCTCCCATACAAGTCAGAAGTAGGAAAGACACTAGAAGACATAGGCCAGCAATGAATGGACACAGAGAAAATAATGTACTACATACCTGAGAGAGACGCATCATGGACAAAATGATTGTTATCTAAATCTGGAGAGACCGTGGGTCTATGATGAAAGTTATGGTGACATAGTTAATATTAGAAAGACTCTCTGGTGTCCAAAGAGGATGTTCATTTGGTGATTCACTGAGAGATAATGGCCATCTCTATGAAGTGAGTTAGAATCACTGAAACAATAGATGACAGATAGATAAACAGAGAGACGGACTGATAGATAGATAGATGGATGGATAGATGGATGGATGGGCCTTAGACACTTTCTAGCTGGGGGACTCTGACCAAGTCGTTTAACTTTGTTTGCCTCAGTTTCCTCATCGGTAAAATGATTTAGAGAAGGAAATGATAAACCACTTACTTTTGCCAAGAAACACCCAAATCAGATCATGAAGAGTTAAGCATGACTAAAATAACTAGACAAGAAAGGAGAGCAGATTTGGAAATCATGACCAGGAAGCCATGGGTGATTTTCACCCTTCTTCCTTTTACTCTGAAAATAGAGTCCAAGAAGGTGCTCTCTTAGAAGTTCACTTGGGTCACTGGCAATATCTAATTGAA
This sequence comes from Monodelphis domestica, assembly GCF_027887165.1. Classification (NCBI taxonomy): domain Eukaryota; kingdom Metazoa; phylum Chordata; class Mammalia; order Didelphimorphia; family Didelphidae; genus Monodelphis; species Monodelphis domestica. The sequence continues at coordinate 269,624,039 of NC_077228.1, read as the reverse complement.
GACAGGGAGGGGGAAAGAGGGTTTGTGAAGTAGCCTCTTAAATTATCATTTAATTCAGTAAACTGTGATTGGGAAGGAATGGAAAATGGTGACATGAGCCAATTTCTGAGAAATGTATGCAATATATACTGATGATTTTTATATTTAAACTCTAGATAAAGCTGAACAGAACTCAAGCAAGCACCGGGGATGTTAGTAGTGCTTCCCAGAGCATGTGCAGAATCTAGCCACGGCATGAGGGCACAGCTGGCATTCGGGGAGCTACTCTGTTCCCTTTTTTCCCAGCACCCAAGGACATTTTTGGCATGCCCCACCCCTCTGCCTAGCCTCCCAAAGCAAGCACTTTCTTCCTTAGCTCTCTCTGGTAATGTAGGGGTTCATAGACAGCTTGAATTTGCCTTCTGGGCACTTGAACTGGGAAAAAGTTCCCTAACCCAGATCTAGGCTGACAACCTATATCTGTGCATTTGTAAGTGACCTGGTAAGGCTAGTAGCCCTAGAATGCCATCTACTGGGCATTCTGCTGTGATTGTACTGTTATGCTCAAAATTAAGGTAAACTGAGGCCCAAAGCTCCCAATACAACAAATTTATCAGAAAAACTAATACCAGGAGGCAAAGAGGTTGGAATTACTATAGCTTATTTGTTTGTTTGTTTGTTTGTTTTTGCTGGGAAGCAGAGACCAAAGAGAAGGACAAAGCCCAAAGTAAACAATGTGATTGGTAACACTGGATATGAGGTACTACATAGACTGTCCTTAAAGAATATTGACTGATTTATAGAACCCATCTGCAACCTACAAAGCTTATTAGTTAAAAAGAAATAACAGACTTCCTGGCCATCTCCCTTAACTGTGTAATTGTGTGTGGAGATAATATATTTCTTTGAATTAAGGTGATTTATAGGACAGCTTAGCTCTGAAAAAAAGGTTGAACTTCTGAACCTGTGAACTTCTTAAAGCAAACAAGGAAAGGGACTTACATAATTAAACAAAACTACAAACAGAATTAATTGTAATTCTATTTTTGTAAAAATAGAATCAATTTAGAAACAGAATTAGTTATTGCAGTCAACACCTCAGGGGAGCATGTAGACTATCCTTAACCCATCATTCCTCCTCCAGAGATAAATGGAAGGTGCTACTGCAGAAAAGATGACTTGTACTAGGGCATGCATACCAACAGTTAAAAAATAAATCCCTAAGGTCTCTTTCTCCCTTTGTCTCCCAGAAACAGAAAAAAAAGGATATTAATATTGGTTTTAAAATAATGAATAAACTATTTTAGATTATTCATTTATTGTTGCCAAGGTTTTATTGTCCCCTCCACTTTTAAAAATTATATTTTATTTGCATAATGTCAGATCATTAATAATCCTATAAACTGACAAATTCACTATATGACCTTGAACAAGTCATTCTCCCTTGATGAAACTAAGTTTGCTTCTCTATTAAAGAGAGTCTCACATTAGATTATTGTGAGTGTGGAACCCCTACCCTCTTTTATGATTATAATAGTATTACCCTTTATGATTATAACACAAATAATATAATTTGCTTCATATGAATTATAAATATTAACTAAGAAAAATACAGTTTAAGGGTAGTATCAAATCTTGCTGACAAGCATTTTGACCTTAAGCCTGTAGCCCAAAAGTTTCAACCAACCCAACCACACCCTGTTGCAAAATCATAAGACCAGAGGTAGAGGGACCGATCCAAATGTATCTCTGATGCAAATATCAGTCAGAAATGTCATCCATCTAACTGCTGATTCCTAGTTGTCAGTAGAAAAAAAAACATTAGATTTTAACCCTTTACTGAAAAGGTTTTAGAAAGGTCAGTGATAATAATAGATATAAAGTTGCCACCCATAGTGATTATTACTTTTTTTTTTACTTTCTGGATTATTCAGCACTTGCATGATCTGTCCATATGAAAAATTCTGTATTTAGTCTGTCTTTTATGACAAGATGTCATCAAATTTCTATGTATAAAAAAAAAAGGTTATCTCCTGAGGCTGGAAGTCTTTGGTCTTGATCTTGACCAGAGTCCAGCTTAATTGTGAGACTGGCCCCATCTCAATAAACCTATCATTTAGCTTAGAGACTGAATTGGTGTAATAAAATTTTGCTATATTATCTTTAGAATCTTTTCCAATTCTGAAAAAAAAAGCAGTGCCCTACACCTGTGAAAGAGCTACTCTCAGCAAAACAATGATCCAGGATAATTCCACAGGACTTGTGACAAAGAATGCTATCCATCTCCAGGGAAAGAATAGTTGGAGTTGGATGCAGATCAAAGTACACAATTTTTCACATTAGTTTATTTATAGTTTTATTTTTGAGTTTTGGTTTTATATGAGTATTCTCTTATGATGACCAATATAATATATATCCTGCATGATAATATACTTATAACCCAAATCAAATTGCTTACCCTCTCTAAGGGGGGGAGGGAAGGAAGGGAGAGAAGTAGAAAATTTGGATCTTATAGTTTAGGGAAACATGTGTTGAAAATTATTACATGTAATGTAATGTAATGTAAAATTATAATGTAATGTAAAACCAAAATATATTTGAATAAAGTACACCAGATGCAATACTTTTGGTCTCATGCACAAATAATTGAAAAGATTTAGTATAGTCTGGGATTCCAAGAGCTGGTGCAGATAAAATCACTTCCTTAAGCTTATTTAAGGCTTGCAGATGCTCAGGTCTGAGTTTCAGAGGTTCTGGTTCTGTATTCCTAGTTAGATCTGTTAAACATTTAGTAATTTCACTATACCCAGGTATCCATTATCTACAAAAATCAGTTGTCCCAAGAACAGCTCTGAGTTACTTCTTGGGCTTAGGTGCACTCAGTTTCTGGATATTAGCTATTCTTTTCTTAGTGATATTTCTGGAACTCTATGACAACACAAAACCAAGATATTCAACAAGTGGCAAAACCCACTAAAGTTTTGCTTTAGAGATTTTATGTCCACGTTTATATAATTCAATCAAAAGAATCTTGCTATCTCTCAAACACACTTTAGCAAATGAAGATGCTAGAAGGATATCATCTACAAAATGCACTATTTTACTTTCCTTGAATGATATTGTTTTAAGGTCTCTATTCAAAATTTGAGAGAATTGGCTCAGGCTGTCACAGAATCCCTGTGGAAGATGAGCGAATGCCCACTGGGCACTGTCCCACATGAAAGCAAAGATCTTTTGAGAATCCTCATGAATTGGTATAGAGAAAAATGCTGAACATAAATCTATCATGGTGAAATATCTTGCTTGACTTGGAATGGATGATATTATAGAAGCTGGGTTTGGTACTACAGAATGAGTCTTAATTAGATGATCATTTACAGCTCTTAAATCCAGTATGAATCTACAGACAACTTTGCCATCTTGATTGAGCTTTTGTTTCTTTATTGTATGGGAGTGTTGTAATTTGAAAAACATGGTATTATGATCCCTTATTGAATTAGGGACTCAATAATCGGTCTTATTCTGTCTATAGCTTCTTTACTCAAAGGATATTGAGGAACACAAGGAACTGGTCCTTCCTTGGTTCTCACTATCACTGGATCAGCTGGTTTCAATAGGCCAACATCTGTGGAAGACTTTATATCCTCAGGAATAGGATAGATGGAATTCAACTCATTCTCTGCACTGACTGAATCTAAGAACAGCAATGGAAAGGCTTTCAGAGATTCTTCTGGGAGTTATAATGATATATCCCCAGTGTCAGTACATTGAATCGTTGCTCATAATTTACAAAGCAAGTCCCTCCCAAGAAGGTTCATTGGGCATCCAGGCATACATAGAAAGGCATGTTCCACACTCAATGCACCAAGGGTAATTATTTTAGGTTGTAATTTTGCTACTCTCTCTGGTTTTCCAAGTAGCTCCAATCACTTCCATAGTACCAACAGCTCTACAATCTTTAAGAAGACTTTGCAAAACTGACTTACTGGCTCCAGTATCCACCAAAAGATCATATATTTGATCCCTTATAGTTACCAAAGCATAGGGTTCAGTGCTATTTGGGGGTTGGAAGGTTTCAAGAATTGGTGCAAGCACAGTAACATCAGTACAAAACTCAGTCATTTCCTGTCCATCCAAGTCAACAGCTGCATGAATTACCTGACTTTCCCAGGACTTGGTATCATCAGCTTTTATATTACTCTCATTGCTCCTGTCAACATGGAATTTAGGAATCCCAAACTTGTGGTCTAGTGGGATCTGATGAACCCCAATTTTAGATTTAGCTTGTAGATTGGAGACCCCAAAAGCTTGTACTTGTTCCCTGTTCCCATGAGAATCTACCCTGAAGGGAAATGATAATCTTGGTTGGGTGAGATAAGCATATGCTAAGGACATTCTTTGTTTTAGGTAGTGTCCCCTATTGTATTAGAACTTTTCTCAGGAAGGTCAGACCTGGGCATGAACCATCCTTTAATAACCATTGTAAGCAGCCCCCTTCTCTTGCACCCTAGCTTCTGGCTATGACTGTATCTTGTCAGTGTAGTTTGAACACTCCCATTTTCCTTGTAGCCATAGTGATGTCAATCATCTTTCCCTGCCCCTGGATTTCCCAAAGGGTATATAGGTTCCCCAAGTTCTTTTGTTCCCTGGAGTCCATCCTGAGTCAGTGGCACTCCCAGGGGCTAGTGACCAGGGCATCTTGATTCTGTTCAGTCATGGGAAGCAGCTCTGTTGTCGTATTAGTAGTGCTAACCTTTACCTTTTCCCTTGATTAAAGAGTGATTTTGACTATTTAATAGTTCTGCGTTTTCTCTACTTGACACTCCTTAAATTCTCCATCTTAATATCATTGTTCCCACTTACAATTTCCTTATTATTATTTAGGTTATATTCTTCATTAATTTCTCTTATCATATATTCATTAGGATTTTCTATTAAATTTATATTACAATGTTCTTTCTCTGTACAATTATTCACACCAACTATATCCTCCTTTGATTCAATTAATTCATTTGTATCACCACCTATATTATTTTCATTACTCCCATTTTCATTTATCCTCAACTCATTTGCAATTATATTACACTCATTCCTTGATTCATTCTCATTTGTTCCCTGGGCAAACCTTCATAAGACAGTATTCTTACTCTGGTCTCCCTTTACAACCTGGCTATATTTAGGCCTTGCTCCAGCATTTACCCAAGACTGCATAGTATTTAAATCAGTCACTTGTTGTCCCTGGCAACAGACATTTTGACATTGATTGGTATACCTGGTTTGATTATTGTTATTATTTACATTCCATCTATTATTATTATAATTATTACTATTCCAGTTATTATTTCTATTATACCCATTACTTAATTGTCTCCTAACCTGATTCCTAAAGTGGCAGTCTCTGTACAGGTGTCCAGGTGTCCAATGTGATCACACAGGAAACACCTCCTAGAGCCTGATCTTCTTTCATTTAGTTTATAAGTATTATTAGTATACCTTGACTATGCAGATCTTAACGCAGCCACAGCTTTTATTTCTTTGATTTCACTCTTTCTAGCCTTTGATTCAGCTTCCTTCAATTTCCTCTTTAAGTCCTCAACAATAGTATCCCTGTCATCATTCCTTTTCTCGGAGTCTGTAATCAAATATGTGGCCTTCCTCCGTAGATTATCCAACTCTAATTCCTCCCAGTCAGGGTAATTTATTTTTAAAAATTGCCTGATCTTTGGGACAGCATTTTTAACAAAGACTCTCTGAATATGTGCAATTGAGTTCTCTTCCAGGGGATCCATTCCCAATAAAGTTTCACTTGCCTCGGTTATCCTTTCCGGAAAAACTGCAGGAGCTTCAGAGACCTTCTGTTTGATTGCCTCAAATTTTGACCATGAGTTGGGCCTTTTGGTATTGTTAGGGTCCAGGTTTTCACCCCCCACCACAGAAGACCAATAGACAATGCAATTAGCAAGAGGGTCATTTATTGATCTGGTGCACACCAGGAGAAACTCAGCCAAGAGAGTTCCGATCTTCCTCTGAATGCTGATACTTATATATTCTCCAGCATGTATGGCCCCCCAGTCCTTATCTGGGACATACTATCCTTGAAACTTTGACATGTTCATGTTGCTGGGGTCTGCTCAACCCCTAAGTTCTTCTCTGGTACATGCCAGCTGCTGGGGCTTTGACATATTTATGTTTCTGAACTTCCAAGGCCAGGCAGTTCCCTGCTTAGGCCTCCCTCATTTTCCCACTTCTTTTTCTCTTAGGGGGCAGAGGGAAGGCCTGCCCGCTGAGGCAGCTCCTAGCCCTCATCCCGGGGCTCGATGGTGGCTAGGGGTTGATACTGTTGTTGGAGGGCCAACACCTGGATGGCATCCAGCCAGTCTTTCACGAACCGAACAAGGTGGTTGAAAATGTAGGAGCCAAATGTTAAGAGTAGGGTTAACTAAAGAGTAAAGTTAAGGGGGCCTATAAGGGATGTGACTAGGGTAGTGAGCCAGGGAGAAGAGTTAAAAAGGTGGGTGTACCAGTTGTAGCAGTTTCTCTCTCCTATGTGTGGTGTCATGTATTCTTTTTGCTAGCTGTCTCCCCACTGCTTCTGGTAAGTGAGTCCTGCCATCTGGCAGGCCCAGCCATCCATAGGGGAACCACACAGCCTCCAAGAGGGCCAGAATCTCAGGCCCCACCTGGATCAGTGCTCCCTGCCATCCTATCCCCTCTCCTCTCCAAGTATCTAAGGGAAAAAAGGGCGAAGGTCCAAATATCTATAGTTTCTTCAGTGCTGAGAATGGATGTAGAGCTGTCCCTTCCTATGGTCAGAAGAGAGGGAGAGGGGAATAAGAGGGGCAGGGAAAGGCTGCAGGCACAGGGTCTTTAGGGGCATGTCCTCAGTGAATTCCAGGGCCCCAGGTCAGTGGAGAACTTCTTGGAGATCTGAAGGGTGTTCAGCCATTGCTTCCCCCATTGGGCAGACAGGTCACAAGGTGGAGAGTCAGCCCCTAAGATAGAAGTTAAAAACCAAGACTAGGGGAATAGAAACAAAGAAAATTAGTACAATAGCAATTGGCATCACACATTTGCATTTGGGCATCTTAGCCAACAGATTTCTTCAGAAATCATCTTCTGACAGGAATAGATTGCTTTAAGAAATCAGATTCCTGAGTTGTTTGCAGAGCTGGTATGTGATGTTTCTATTAAAGAATATCCTTTTGCAAAGTACACATTAACTACAGTCATCTATAAACCCTTGAGTAACAGTATCTTACAGATGTATTCCTTTACCCCAGATTCTGGGGAAAATTCAAGAAAGCTTTGAGCTATATTTCAAAGCTCAAGATTCAAACTTCAACTGTGGTAAATTAAGGCTACAAATACAAATACAAGCCATCTAGGAATAAACTTCACCTACTTCTCAAAGTATGTTCCTAACAATTTGAGAATTTCCAATTATTAGGGTTGTTTGAGGAAATGGAAATTTTAATATCACAATTTGCATTATATGCTGATCATGGGATATTGTCACCAAGGAAGAAGGCCCAGAAAGGGAAAATATCTCCAAGTCACAAAAGACACACCAAGCAAGGCTGTCATTGCCATTGTTGTTTCACTCGAGGATGGTGGGGAAAATTCAGTCCAAAGTGAGCCTTGGGCTGCCTTCTCTATAACCATCCTAGGACTTTTTCTCTCCTTAGAGCACTTGCCACTGGGTCCCAGAAGCCTTCTTTTTCCTTAAAGGACAAGTCTCTCCCATTTCAGCTGAGAGAAATTCTGCTCATCAGCAGTCCAGAAACAAATCTCCATACCCCCAAACAAGCCTTTGATATCCCTACAAGGCTGATCACTCAAATATTTTCATGTATTTACACATCACGGTGTAGTCACATGAGTGCTGAATTAAGTAGTTCCCTATAAATCAGGGCTGTATCATCTCCTGGACCTAGGCCATCTGAAAGACTAAGACAAGGTCATGCAGGAATCACTTCAAGGTAACTGTCCAGAGAAATTGAGGAATCATGTGTGATTTTCCCACATACATTGCTTTATATATTATCCCTAAGTTAAAAGATCCAATTATGAGAGCAGAACATTCATCTGTTCTCTTTCACCTTCTCTCTCCCTTTCTGTTCTTTCAAAACCCTCTGCTTAAAAAGCAGAACACACCTTCCATTCTTCCTTTACAAACCCACATACTAAAGCTTTATGGACTTTAAATCAAAGTCCCTTTCTCTCCCGAATTCAAACCCAACATACCTCCCCACTTTCTCTGACATGCTTTTACCATCATAAGTCAAACAACTATCCCCCTGGTATCACTTCAATTGCTAATCAGTAATCCAAAAGAATTCTGATTTAAAGGATTACATCATTGAACCACTGAACCTTTAGCATAGTGCTCATCCATTATAAATTTCAGTTCATAATACAAATTGGTAAACTGAGGTAACCACGGAGTATTGAACAAAATCTATGGCACAGGTTTACAATGAGCTTTTGTTCACATCTAAACAATACTTAAACATATAAAATACAATACTTAAACATATAAACATACTTAAACATAAAATATTTTTAGCAGCAACACACATAACAATCAAAATTCTGAGCAAGCATTTTTCACATATATGCCATTTTTAACATCCTACCCACTCTTTGGCTACTGTTTGCCACAAATATATTTATACAGATCAAAAATGTAACCCAAATATTAACCAACAAATCCCCAGAACTCGTATGTGGTAACTTATCAATTACATATCACTCAACTCATTTTATCACTCTGGACCTGGAATGTTTGCGTTAAGATTCCACAGCTCCAAACAAGCTACTTGGTCAGACAGGGCTGGCAACATTTGCTTGCTGGAGCACCTTAAATCCTCCAAAATATACAATTAAAATATACTCATCTTTAAGTTCCATCACACAGTCTAATTTCCAGCATTTGGCATCTGAATACATACATGTTCATCTCTAGATTACAAATTCCTTCCTATGCATTTTGCACATTTAAAAACAATTCATATAGCCTTGATCAAAGACAACATCATTTTAAAATTTCCTCTTTTGTAAAATATCATATTCTTAGCACTTATCTCATTAAATCCCATGCACAGATTAACCACTTTAAAAACTTCTTGTGTGTCATATGATTTCTTGCTGCTAGTTCTGACAGCACATACATTAAAATAAATCTGATTTGAAAGATTCCCCAGTTTAAATTCTAGAATGTTTTTTTCAACAACATAACTTTTTTCTGGATGACTTTTATATCTATAAAGTAGCCAATACAATTTCTGTCCATTCAGAATAAACATTCTTCTCTGTGTCAGGCTGGCTATCAATCACACTTAGACAATTCTCAAATTCACTGAAACCATTATGCATTGCGAGGTTTAAAAAAAAAAAACTTCTAACCAGGAGTTTTTGTGCTCAATAAAAATATGGCAACATTTCACATTTAACTGGCAAACAGTAACCACAATACCTTACATTTGTACCATATCAAAATCATTAGCAATTCTCCCAAGTTGAGAATTAATTTTAAGTGAAAATTGCTAACCGTGGGGTAAGAATCTCCCTTTTCTGCCCAGGATTTTCTCTCTTCTGCTCCTTTGGGGGCCCATCCAAAGGGAGAAAAAGGGAAAAATCATTGAACAGGTATTTGCTTTTGTCCTCTTCTGAGGATTTTTGACAGTGGAAAGTTCAACCATGCAACTCTCCCCTTTTTACATAGAGATGAGACTGTGACAGAAACATACAACTTTGTGGCAAGCATGCTTTGAAAGGAAAAAAATCAGTGTTTTAGGATCCATTCTTAAGAAGAAATATTTGCAGGGAGAAAATTCATTAAATCAGTTTCAGTGTACTGCTCCTTTAAGTGAGGCCGAACTAAACTGCAGAGACTAGCCCTCTGATTGGCTGAGCTGACTTTCTTGTTCCCTAGCTCTCTGAACTGTATGGGCTGATCCATCTAACCTGTCCCTCTTCTTGATGGTGATTTCTAACAAAATTATCTTGTAGTATCTGGACAAAACTATTATCTGCTCCCAACTGGTGTTGGGGTGAGCTGTTCATGAACCGACTGTGTTTCTCAAGGAAGGAATTTCTAAATCCCCTCCCACGCAGACTTTACTCCTTCATAGCCTGCCTGGTTGGAATGCAGGCGGAGGGAGCAGTAGAACAGCCACTGCAATATTAATTCCCCTTTGTGACACTGCATCCTAAACTCCTTTTTCTTCTTTGTTTAATCTAGCCACAACAAAGACTCAAAGAAACCTATAGGACACCCTCTCTCACACATTTATACACCTTTGTCCAAATATAGAAAGACACACGAGACAAACAATAAAAGCCAGAAGACAAACAACAGAGACACGGCCATTCACTAGGTTTTGGGGCAGTACACTCCCCCGACCTACAGGCTAATCTTAGAAATCTCATTTCTCGGCATGTCTGCCAGCATGGATATGAAACTTGTAAGGACCATAACCCTTAAAGCAAGCTGTTTAACAAGCAGGCTGATTATCTATTGTTGAGACCAAGAAGTTGAAGGTAATAATTACAAGCACTCCTTCCCTGTGTTCAAGGAAAGAGTTAGCAACTGCTGAGCAATATATCTCAAGGGCTGCCCCGGACCCTCCCTTGCAGCCAAAAAAAACCTCAGTGTGTCTATACAAAATCACCTAGGGCTATAAGAACCGCCTAGGGCTGTACAAAAATCACCTAGAGATCGTGGGGAGTCCCCCAGTCTCTCTTAGGGGTCCAATATCTTCCCAAAGGGGACTCTAACCCCTTTCCGTTTAAGCTAGTTGAGAATAATCCCAACCTGATGGAGACTGGAACTCTGTTCGACAAAGACTTGAACTTTGTCCTCAGGGGACTCAAACCGCCTGAAAGTTCCAAGTTCGGTACGTACCCTGGACCGTATTCCTTCCCCCCCCCCCCCCATCTCAAGCACTTCCTCTGGTTCCCGACTGGCTTCCTCTCAGATAATAAGAGATGCGTACCACAGAATCCACACTCAGAAACAGGTGGGAGGATCGGAGAGATGCTGCGGGGCGAACCCCTCACCCCAGAACGGGATGGGCCTCGGAACTTAGCGTAGGATGACCTGTATAAACTGCAGGTATGTATCATCCACTGAGCCATATGTTCAGAGAGTCCTCCTCTCCCCCATATACTTGCGGTCACCACACACACACACTCACACTCCACTCGGCTCACCTGAAGGCCCGTTCCAAGGCAATGCCTTTGGCCCTCCTGGCAAGGGGTTCCGAGGTGGGGATGAGGAGGATGAGCCCCCATATGTTAGGGTCCGGGTTTTCACCCCCCACCACAGAAGACAAATAGACAATGCAATTAGCAAGAGGGTCATTTATTGATATGGTGCACACCAGGGGAAACTCAGCCAAGAGAGTTCCGATCTTCCTCCTGAATGCTGGGACTTATATATTCTCCAGCATGTATGGCCCCCCAGTCCTTATCTGGAACATACTATCCTTGAAACTTTGACATGTTCATGTTGCTGGGGTCTGCTCGGCCCCTAAGTTCTTATCTGGTACATGCCAGCTGCTGGGGTTTTGACATATGTATGTTTCTGAACTTCCAAGGCTGGGCAGTTCCCTGCTCAGTCCTCCCTCAGTATATCTTCCCATTACCTCCAGAATTGCATCTCTTGCCTCTACTAACATCTCATAAACTCCCTCTTCAGATGTATCTAATTTCAAATCCTCTGGCCAGGATTGCAATAACGGATCTGTTCTAGTCTCCTGAATAAATTTGGTTCTTTCTCTCTTAGTCAAGACCTCCTTCATCAATAGGGCAAAATCATTGAAGTCAGGATCATACAAATCGATTGCCCTATGCACCTCCTTAATCACCCTAGTAGGTTCATCATTAAAAAGTGGTGTTCTCTTCCTGATGGACTCAAGGTCTTCTGGGGAAAATCTCTTATGTATTTTCACTTTATGGACTTCATTTTGTTTTACCACTGGCATATCTCTAAATGGGCACAAAGAAATTATTCCTACTGCGTCCTCTTTATCTAGTCTATTTGAGTTTTTCTCATTATTGTTTACTCTGTTGGTATCTTGTACAAAGCCTTGGGTCATATTTAGGCATTAATAGATTATTAAAGGCATTAAAAAATTAAGTGCTCGAGGGTATCAAGTTGGAATTTCATTTGCATAACCATCATCTTCATGTCATCCCTTCTAAACCAGGTCACCAAATATTTTAGATGCTTAACACATAGGCACACAGAGACAAGAGACTTATAGACCACCCAGGCACAGGTTACAGCCAGGGATACATAAACCATAATTTCACATAGCTTAACATCCATTAGGGGTTTCAGACAATCCATAGCAAACACATAATGACAATAATTAGAGAACATCAAAAATACAAAATATGGTACATGAAGAAAAGAATTGAAGAACAGAAATAGTACATTGCTAAACATGTCTACAGACATGCCAGCTTCCATTGTAAGATTATTGCTACAATGTATATTGTACATAAACTAAAGATAACACAAATAAATTTCAAACAATCAAAATAGTTTTTTTTTCTCTTAAGATGGCTTCCCCAAGATAGCTGCCGGGGTCTATGATGCAACTTCAGTAACCCCTTCAGGACACCAACCTTCAGAATTCTATGTAACCCCCTAAGCTCCTAGCTAGCTAAGTACACAGAGAAATATACACTCATACAAGAAATAAATACAATATACAGATTCTTAACCTAGCTGCCTTCGCCAAACTATTAGGATAGGATTATGGATAAGGGAAACACAAGAGGAAAAAACATATAAAAATCTACTTTATTGTTTTGGAAGGGAAAGGAATAAGGGCGTAGGGATTTACTTATGCTTATTCTCATTCAAAAACTAACTAACTGTGCTAACTAGTGTAAAGATTAAAATTTATGGAATATGGGAAGACTGAGGCATCTGAGGCAGGTAGAAATTAGTTTCTCTCTGCAAGGAGTATTATATTTTTTAGAGGTTTATTAAAGTTAAGGATTAAAAGAAAATACAGGATAAGAAAAAACACGTGTCTAGGCCAGAGGCCTGGACCTCACCTACATTATGGAAAGAGCCGTGTCTGCTCCAAAACGGAAGTCCAAAAAGAGCCAAGCCCTTCAAAAGCCTTTGCTTAAATATCTTCTCGATCTCGGCCCAGGTGAGATTACAAGGCATTCTGGGGAAGTGGAGCAAAGGCTCGTGGGGATTGTAGTCCTGTATTCGAGTCTATTTTTTACATTCCCCCCTTTGATCGTTTGCAAAAAATTAATTTTTTTCCAAAGGATCATGAAAACATAATCAATTTAAAGATTACAATAATTGAGGATAAGAGAAAGAAAAGAATAAAACCAATAATTACTGGACGCATTGACAGAAAGCCAGTTAGGGGGCAGTCCCCTTTGGCATGAAAGTATGCATGCAAATAAATGTTCATTAACCACACCCAAAGTTCATTTTGTGCAGTTCGTGGTCTGGAGGCTTCTTCATAATGGCTTCTCCAACAGTTCAGTTTCTGAATTCAGGGAAGTAGCATCTTCTTTACCTAAAATTCTTCTCAAAAGGAATTTAAACATTGCAATTTAAATAATGATTTTTTTTTTACATTCCCCCCGTTAAGAGGGTGATTGAAAGATTCAGAATCAGTTAGGGATGCATGGCTGAGGTATGAGGTATATGAATCAATTGGCAAGAGATATTAAAAAGACATCAGAAAATCCAAAAGAAAAGAAAAATTTCTGGATGAAAATATAGACTATCAAAGTCTTATGTGTAAAAATTCCAAGTAGAATAAAAATAAATCTATAACAGGTCCTTCAATCAGGGCCCAATCAAAATGATCTAAGTAATGATGCATTTACCCAGTCATTGCCAGGACTACAGAAAGGTACCACACTATGAGAGGCAGAAAAGAAAGGAACGAGATTATAGAAGCCAAGAGGAGCCAAGGTGTTGGGGATACTCATCTGTGAGTATCTTCAGAGTGAGTGTAGATACAAGGAAAGCCTATGTCTTAACACATGTTAAACATAGTAACCTCGAGTCTTCACACTAGGTTCAAGACCTTTGTATTGGCCTAGAAGTGCATCAATCCATCCTAGATTGGCCTTTCTTTGGCCCTATGAAATGGCTCTTGTGTGTATCTCTTGTCCTGGAATCAGACAGAATCATTAAGCAAAGTCCCATAATTTATTTAAATAATTAGTGGCATCGTTTTTATAGTCACAAGCTTTTTGGGCATGCTCTGACAAATGTATCTTACACTTGTAGCACTGAAAATCAAAAGGTTAAAGAAAATCTTAATACTGGTGACATGTGCTTCAAATATAAAAGGAGAAAAAAAATAATAAAAAAAACTGAAAAAGTATATTGCACATGCAAGAAAAATATAATAATAAAAGAGCTTTAAAAAATTCAAAAATATAGCTTATAATCATTGACACTCTGTGTCAGTTAAGAAAATATAAAATACAAGGCTTTCTCACCAAAAAATGAGATCCATTTCCTCTTTGTATCTGGCCATGATCGCTGTGAGTAGAAGGCAAATGAATTGAACAAGGTTAACAATTTTTTCATCTTTAAAAATACAGTAGTACAAATATGTAGATACCAAAATCCCCAAAATTCTCAATAGCCCAATTAATTACAATAGCAAACAAACACACTTTCATATTTCACATAAGTTGCTGTATGACATTTAAAAAAAAAAACCTATGAATTGATGGACATTTGTCACAATTTTTACAAACATAGAAGTCTTTCAACCTTGGTATTTAAACATATTTTTTTAAACAAAGTAAAACTCATCTTGGGTTTAGAAGATAATCAAGAAATCTATATATCATTCTGGTAGAAGTAAAATAGTGAGCTGAAGAGCATAAATAAAGGGATGCTCCTTTTTCTTGGAGGCTTATAGGGATACAAATGCCCTGAGATTAACTGCCCAACTTCCATTCACATGTGGGAAGGTTGGGGGTTATAAAATACATTTCACTTCAGCTACTGTAATGGGCCTTACCTCGTGGTAGGGGCAGGCAAAAATAACCAGATTGTTAAAAAAAATTCCAAAAATCATATTTAAAAAACCCTTAAAATCAAATCATTTGAGGTATTTAGCACATTAAAATTCCAAAGGTTGTTAATACAATTATAACCAGTTCTGAAGTCCATCTATCCTCAGCAAAATAGAAAAAAAGCTGTTTTTTTCATATATGGGCTTATTCACAATAATATTTGTTCAACACAGTTATAGGGGAAAAACAACAGAATTTCAAAACTCAGTACATTCAAAATAAATTCAATCAACCTTCAGTTCAAGCAGAATAATATTGAATCCAGTAATATATGAACTTAAAATCACAAAGTTAAACCTTAAACAAAACAATGCAATAGAATACAGAGATGTTTATAAACCATTGGAGTCTGAAATGCCTTAGAATGTAGCCTTTAGTCTCTTCAAAGTTCCTTGGGTTTTTTTTTGTTTGTTTGTTTGTTTTTAATTATCCATTTAAATGTCTATTGTCCGAAGGTAGAGTAGTAAGGGCTAGGCTATGGGGTTCAAGGGATCCGTCCAGGGCCCCATACCTGGGAAGCATCGAAGGCCAGATTTTAACTAGAGACCTCCCGGCTCTGGGCCTGGCTTCCAGTTCGCTGGGCCACCCATTTTCCTCCCCAAAGTTAAAGTTGAATCTTTGGGCTGAGTCTGCTCCCAGACAGGCAGGTAAAATCAATGAAATTGCCAGAAGAGTCAAAAATCCTTTTAAACAGCCCATTGCTATTAAGTTTCTGTTTGAAAAGATCTGTTTCTTCTCTCTAGTCTTTTCTCTCTTTCCCCTCTCTGATACCCCTGCGGCCAATACCCCCAGCCACGTGGAGGCTTAGCCTAAGGGAAAATTGCCCGGTCTCCTTTCCCTCTGGTCTCTCCCCTCCGCCCACGTGGCCAATACTGTTACCAGCTGGTCGCAATGAGTCCTGAGCGATCTGCTCCAAGGATCTGGGTGATGAGCCGGCTGGGGTCACACTCTTGGGTCTGGGGCTCAGAAATAGGCAGGCAGCGGCTGGTGAGAGGCCAGGAGCAGGAGTGGCTGCGGGCGTGGGCAAGGCCGGGACCAGGTACCAGGTGAGGACGATCAGGGCTGCAGGCTGCAGGCAGGAAGCGGCGAGGCAGGTCCGGAGCCTGTAGCAGCTTTGCGAGGGTAGAAAACCTTGGCCAGAGAGATATGGCTCAAAAAAAAATTTTTTTTTTCTAGGTACTAGATATTAAAACTGAATTTAAGATCAGAAAAGAAATCAGAAGACTGAAAGTTCTTTTTTCCATTAGGTCGCCAACTGTAAAGATTAAAATTTATGGAATATGGGGAGACTGAGGCATCTGAGGCAGGTAGAAATTAGTTTCTCTCTGCAAGGAGTATTATATTTTTTAGAGGTTTATTAAAGTTAAGGATTAAAAGAAAATACAGGATAAGAAAAAACACGTGTCTAGGCCAGAGGCCTAGACCTCACCTACATTATGGAAAGAGCCGTGTCTGCTCCAAAACGGAAGTCCAAAAAGAGCCAAGCCCTTCAAAAGCCTTTGCTTAAATATCTTCTCGATCTCGGCCCAGGTGAGATTACAAGGCATTCTGGGGAAGTGGAGCAAAGGCTCGTGGGGATTGTAGTCCTGTATTCGAGTCTATTTTTTACACTAGGTTACTAAATTAAACTTAACCAAGTTCCTAAATCTTACTCAGCAGGAGTTCTCAAATTCAAGAAAAGGCATTTATGTCTGCAGGAGCACTTAGACTTACTATGATGAAAATTTATTAGCTGAATCACCAAAAATAAAACAAAGTCTCCAAGCAAAAAAGGAAATAGGTGTCACAATAAATCTGGACTCCAGTTAGTAACTGAAGACCTCCATCCTTGTGAACAGCCTCCATTTATACAGCACAAACTTCTGTTAAATATACAATATTTTTCAGATATATTTATACTTAACTCTTCCCCAATGTGCAAACAAAAAGAAGAAAAATTACATGATAAAGGAGAAATGCAAAAAGTTATGGGTATGGAGAAATGAAGAAAAATTTCATATAATATACTTCCTATATAGTCCTTTTAGGCAAAATTTTTATAGGAAAAACCTTGATGACTATTTTGCAGGAAATAATTGAATGCTTATTCAATAAAATTACAAAATGACTGAATTGCAAAAATATCTAAGTAAAAAATAAATATCTACTAATGATGTCATCATAGTGGGGGGGTAGGGGATTTCACATTCACACTTACACAAAGGAAGGAAGAGGATTCAGTGCTTTCTTTGCTCATAGATTTCCTCTAGCTGACTTCTTTTAGAAGTTATTGAGGGCTGTGTGACCCTGGGCAAGTCACTTAACCCCCATTGCCTAGGCCTTACCACTCTTCTGCCTTGGAGCCAATACACACTAGTGACTCCAAGATGGGAGGTAAGGGTTTATTTAAAAAAAAAAAGAAGAAGAAGAAGTTATTGAGGGACAGCTAGGTTGCTCAGTGGATTGAGAGCCAGTTTGGAGGCAGGAGATTTTGGGTTCAAATATTGCCTCAGACACTTCCTGGCTATGTGACATTGGGCAAGTCATTTAATTCCCATTGCCTGGTCCTTACTGCTCTTCTTCTTGCATTAGAACCTATACTAAGACAGAAGACAAGGGGTAAAAAAATTACATTTAATTAAATTTTTGAAAAAAATTTGATGTTTGTGATTGTTTTAGGGGTAGCTAAGTGACATAGTGGGCTAAGAATTGGGAAGAATCACCTTCTTTAAATCTGGCCTCAGATCCTTACCAGCTGTGTGACCCTAGGCAAGTCATTTAACCCTGTTCATCTCAGTTTCCCCATCTGTAAAATGATCTGGACTATTGTAAACCTTAAAATTTCTTAGACTTGTGAATGTTGGAAATTTCACCATTGGAATGTGAACCCCATTGGCAAGGGAGGTTCCTCCTCCTCCCTTCTTAAGATTACTTTAGGACAGAAACCTTTTGCTGAACAATGGAAAGGACTTTGACCTATGCTTAAGCATAGAACAGGAAGTTCTTTGAGTCATGATTGATTTTAGAATTGATACAATAGAGATACTTGGAATGACAGAACCAGGTCTTGGAAATTACAATCTCCACCCTACTCAGTCCTAACAGGATTTAGGAAGGGCTGCAGCATAGATCAAAATTTAATTATTCCAATCTCCACCCTACTCAGGGTAACAGGATTTAGGAAGGGCTGTAGCAAAAGATCAAGATTTAATTATTTGAGAATATGACCTTCAACAGACATGTGCAAAGCCACAGACCTCTGGGTGGTCCTGGGTTAAGCTAGAGCCACCATTGGCACAGGGAAGACATGGACAGTGATTGGTAGATGTGAGAACTGAAGGGAGGGAACTTGGATGTTTTCCTTAAAGATAGGAGGGTCTGAGGACTGGGAGGTTGGTTGGTTGGAGAGGTGGTGCTCTGAGAAGCTGGCTCTGAAGGAAGCTGGAGATGGAGGCCCCTGAGACTGTTTCTCCATTTTGGTCACGTGAGTGATAGGGACTGATCTCTTTTCTTTGCCTCAGCTATCTAAGGGCTTGGGCCTTTTGGCCCAGCCTAACAGAAGGGGTATTTAAGCCCTATTCCCTTTTCTCCCCTTTTCTCTCTCCCTCTCTCTCTCTATCTCTAATACCTTTCTTCCTCCTGTTTGTAATTAAACTCCATAAAAGGTTGACTGCTGACTTGAGTTTTCATTTAGGAATTACATAGCTGAATTCCTTGGCGACCTTAAATTAATATATATCAGTCTTTTAAAGTGATTTCCTTGTCACACTATTTAAAGTATCTTTTCTCAAAAAAAAAAAAAAACAAATGGGGTCATGAAGAGTCAGACATGACTGAAAAACAACAAAAAAGACATTTTTCACCTAATTGTAGGAGAAGGAGGGATGGAGGGACCCTACTTGCCTATCGTAAACTCTAGTGTAAGGACTTTCTGAGTAAGTAGGTACGAAGTAGTAAGAACAGAGTAGAGTTAAGTGTACCTCTTCTAGATACTTTGACTGCTAATAATCATATTAATCAATCAAGAAGTGTTTATTAAGTTTATTACCTATAATGTTCCAAGAACAGTACTAGGTACAAGGAAGATACTAAGACAATAATGAAATAATTCCTGTTCTCAGGAAGCTTATATTCTTTTTTATACCCCAGTAATATTTTGTTATAATTTTTCTTTAAATTGTATGTAGAAATATTTCTGACATTTTGCAATTCAGGTTTTCTCTCTCCCTCCCTTCCCTCCCTAGATGGTGAATAATCTGATATAGGTTATACATATGCTATCATGCAGAACATATTTTTTATTCCTCATGTTGTAAGAGAAAACATATTTAGCACATATAAGAAAAAACTAATAAAAGGAAATAAAGTGAAAAAATGGCATGCTTCAATCTGCATTTAGACTCTATCAATGAGAGCATTTTTCATCATGAGTTCCTTGGACTTGTCTTGGATCATTATATTGCTGAGAATAGCTGTCATTTACAGCTGATCATTGTATAATATTGCTATTACTGTGTACAATGTTCTCCTGGTTCTGCTCACTTCACTTTGCATCACTTTCTATAAGTTTTTCCAAGTTTTCTAAAATTGACCTGTTCATCATTTCTAATGGCACACTAGTATTCCATCACCAACATATACCATAACTTCTTCAGTCATTCCCCAATTGATGGACATACCCTTGATTTCCAATTCTTTGCCAGCACAAAAAAGAACTGCTATAAATAATTTTTTTATAAATAGGTCCTTTTCTTCTTTCTTTGATCTGTTTGGGAACCAGATCTAGAAGTAATATTTATTGTGGATCATAGTTTTATAGCCTTTTGGGCATGGTTCCAAATTATTCTCCAGAATGGTTGTTATAATCCAATAGTGTATTAGTGGCATAATTCCTAACATCTCCTCCATCATTTATCATTTTTCTTTTTAGTCATATTAGCCTGTCTATTGTAAGGTGGTACTTCAGAGTGCTTTAATGTACATTTCTCTAATCATCAGTGATTTGGAGCATTTTTTATTTCTTCTTCTAAAAACTGCCTGTTTATCTCCTTTGACCAACTATCAATTGGAGAATGATTCATATTCTAATAGATTTGACTCCGTTCTCTCTCTCTCTCTCTCTCTCTCTCTCTCTCTCTCTCTCTCTATATATATATATATATATATATATATATATATATATATATATATATATATATAATATATATATATATATATATATATATGGGAAATGAAGCCTTTATCAGAAAAACTTAGAAATTTTTTTTTGCAGTTTTTTAGTTCCTTTCTAATTGTAGCATACCAGGCATGTTGGCATTTGGGAAGTATGATTGATGTATTGATATTATACTACCAGACACATGGTCAGAACTACCAGACACATGGTCAGAACTCTTGATGTTAAAGGGACAGTCCTAGGCACTAGCAAAGGACAGGCAAATTCATGAGCTGGGTCTTGACAGGGCCACACTGCCTTGGCTAGGACCACATTCATTAACATAGCTCTGTTTGCATCAGGGTGTTGCTCTGCTTGGACTTCATTTACAAAAGCACGGGATGGATTAAACTCCACCTCTTTTATCTCATCATTGTCAATTCAACCAATGTTAAAACCTATGTCATGTTACCTATACGTTCCTAAAACCCTCAATAAATACTGGGAACAAGCATAAAACTTCTCCCTGACTAACCCCTCTCTTACTCTTACTAACGCTCTCTTACCAGCTCTCTCTGACTAGTTCTCTTGTCCTTCATTTCCTCTCTCTCTCTGTTCCCTCCTCGCCACTTACTCTCTTGCTTCACTATATCGCTTTCATAGCTACTTGGTCGCCCCAGTGCCTGCTATTGCTATAGAGGCATCAGGAGCTGAGGTTCCCACCCTTTCATGGCGACAAAGTCGCCCCAGTGCCAACTATTACCATAGTGGCACCAGGAATTCAGTCTCCACCTTTCATAGCGATGTGGTCGCCCCCAGTGCAATTGCAATAGGAGGCACCAGGAGTAAGACTCCATTTTTCCTAGCAATGTTGTCACCCCCAAAGTAGACTCTCTTGTCTAGGAGTATCAAGGAGTTGATACTCTTCACCTATTCTCTTGTTCCTCCTACTTCCTTGGAGTTCGTGTTACTCCTCATGTGTTTCTACTTCTGTCTTTGAGTCATTATTTTTCTCCCATTTCCTTAGCCTCCTCTCCCCACCTCAGGTTATTCCCACAAATATATGTTATAGTACTCCCGTGGGGGGTAGATATACCTCTCATTAGGACACATACTAATCTTGGTTGTATAGTTTTATTTGTGCAAAACCTTCTTAATTTAATGTAATCAAAATTATTCATTTTACATCTTGTAATATTCTCTATGACTTGTTTGGTCATAAATTCTTCCCTTATTTATAAGTCTGACAGGTTAAACTATTCCATGTTCCCCTAACTTGCTTTTGGTATCACCCCTTATTTCTAAGTTATGTATCCATTTTGACTTTACCTTCGTATATGATATGAGGTGTTGGTAATGCCTAGTTTCTGCCATATTATTTTCTAGTTTTTGTTGAATAGTGAGTTTTTGTCCCAAAAGCTTGAATCTCTGGGTTTATCAAATACTAAGTTACTATGATCATTTACTACTCTGTGTTGTATATTCCACTGATCCACTACTCCATTTCTTAGAGCCAGCACCAGATTGCTTTGATTGTTGCTTTAAGTTACAGCTTGAGATCTGGTATGTCTACACCACCTTCCCTCATATCAGTGGAGACAACCTGTATATACATATATACAAGTGCAATCATAGACAAGCCTGTTGCCCATGTCATCTTGGAAGACTTGGGAGAGTCACGAGATGGATATCTGTGACTTCAGGAAGATATTTTCTCAGCATCTCCCTCCTCAGCTCTCTGAAACACTTTGCCCTGACCCTGATACAGAGGGGACTTACAGAAGCAAGAGGCAAAGAGAAAGGGAAGAACCAGGGAGGAACAAGGATGCTGTCACCATGGACAGTGGATCCTGAGCCAGGGCAGAGAGAATGATGAATGTAAGAATCATGTCAAGGTAGACATGCTTGTCCTGCTGAATACATTTTGTCCAGGGACAGCCTTTGTTTTCTGCTCCCTATCCATTCATCTTAGAGACATTTGTATTCACTTAGAGCCTGACACCTTTCCATGTTGGGAAACATCTCCCTTTGTTTTAAAAGTTTGTTTTCATAAGCCTAAAGATGTGACAAAGCTGTTCATCACCAGAATTGCACAACTGTCTACACTAGTATTTGGTTGCTATGCTAATAGGGAGATGGAGAGAAAACTAGAAAGAGCAGAGATTTAAGGCACTGGGTTTTATTTTTTAAATTCCAAGTACCATGAAGAAGAGTAGCTCTCTAGGCAATGTCAAAATGCCACACATTGAGAAAATAAGAGTTAATGAGATGAAGAAAGAGAACAATTTTTAGGAATAGATACTTCTAGAATAAGGGCAGCTAGGTGGTGCTGTAGCTAGAGTACTGGGACTGGAGTCAAGAAAATCTTAGTTCAAATCCGGCTTCAGATACTTATTAGCTATGTGATTCTGGGCAAGCCACTTCACTGTGTTTGCCTCAGTTTCCTTATCTGAAAAGGAAATGGCAAACCACTCCAGTATCTTTGCCAAGAAAACTCCAAAAGAGGTCAGGAAGAGTTGGATATGACTGTTAAAAAAAAGAAAAGAAAAGAAAAGAAAAGAAAAGAAAAGAAAAGAAAAGAAAAGAAAAGAAAAGAAAAGAAAAGAAAAGAAAAGAAAAGAAAAGAAAAGAAAAGAAAACTCCTGGCACAAGTGACCTAATAGCTAGCTATCTATGTGGCTGGGTAAATGGCAAAACAATGGTAGCAATTCTGTCTCTTTACTTTAAAAGCCCATGTTGGGCTTGAAAGGGAGAACCATGCCTCTGAAGGGAAGTAGTTACTAGGAAAGGTCTGACCCAAAGCTCAGCCTGCCTTGCTAGCACCACAGGGGGTTTATATAACTATATAAAAATAAATACAAGAGGCCAGCTAGGTAACTGGGGGGATTGAGAGCCAGGCCGAGAGAGGTTTCAAATTGGTTTCAAATCTGGCCTCAGACACTTCCTAGCTATATGATCCTGGGTAAGTCATTTAACCCCCATTGCCTACCCCTTACCAATTTTCTACACTGGAATCAACACTTAGTATTGATTCTAAGATGGAAGGTAAGGGTTTTATTAGTAACTAAATACACAATAGTTTGGGATGGGAAAAGAAATTCTTTAAGACACAAAAGAAAAAAAAATCATTATGAAATTCCTCCAAGATAAGAGAACAAGAATAATTCTTTGGTAAGTTACCTCTTAGTTGTTAAAAGTCATCCTTTTCTAGTCATTAGATCCATTTTGGGATCTTCTTTGTCCTTCTCTCCCAGAATGGTGACATCATGCAAATATGCATACCTTAAAAATGCTAAAGTTGGTGTCTCTGTGGATAGAGATCCAGAGCTGGAGTTGGGAGGTCCCGGGTTCAAATCTAATCTTAGACACTTCCTGGCTCTGTGACCCTGGGCAAGTCACTTGATTTCAATTACCTAGCCATTGTCCTTTTTCCTTAGCGTTGTTACTTAGAAACATAAAGTGAGGGTTTAAAAAAATCCTAAAGTGGGGTCAGCTGGATGGCTCAGTGGATTGAGAGTCAGGCCTAGAGATGGGAAGTCCTGGATTCAAATCTGGCCTCAGACACTTCCCAGCTGTGTGACCCTGGGCAAGTCACTTGACCCACATTGCCTAGCCCTTACCACTCTTCTGCCTTGGAGCCAATACACAGTATTGACTCCAAGAAAGAAATTAAGGGTTTAAAAAAAATGCTAAAATGACAGCTTAATAGATGAATTAATATAATAATATTTAGAGTTAGAAAGGGTCTTAAAAGTCATTAGTCCAAAGTCTTCATTTTATAAAAGATAAAACCAAGGTCCAGCTTGGGGCTGTGATTTGCATTCCATTTAAAGTAGGACTAGTAAAGGATTTAGGTAGTTGAAGCTTTGGGTTATTTGAAAATTTGTGTGGTAGTAGTTTGCTTCAAGGTTTAATGATGAGGAATGAGGAGGAAGGTTCAAATCTGACCTTGAACACTTCCTAGTTGTAAGACCCTGGGTAAGTCACTTAACTCCAACTGCCTAACCCTTAAAGCTCTTCTGTCTTAGAATTGATACTAAAATAGAGAGTAAGGGCTTAAAAAGAATATGTGATTCCAGAAGGCATGGGAACTAGGATTACAATAGAAAATAATCTACCTCTCTACCTCAAAAAACTAGGGGGTGGGAGTGGGAAATGGACATTTAATAAAATAGAAGACTTTTAGGCATTCCTGATGAAAAGACCAGAGCTAAATAGAAACTTTGACATTCAAACCCAAGATTCAGGAAGGCATAAAAAAGTAAATGAGTGAGAAACAAGGAAACTAACAAGAGTTAAACTTTATAGTCCTGAGGATCTTATTTTATGGAACCCCCAAATATACCTTTATCCCTTGGGAACTTGCCTTGGGGAAGTCTCAGACTCCTCTTAGACTGAACAATAAACCTTAAAGCACCCAATGAACTCTGCCTATATAGATATATTCAAATGTTAAGTACTCTTTTGTCTTAGAAGTTTCTCCCATTGTATGTAGGCCTCTCCCAGGTAGTCCAGCCCAGGACCCACCTTCCCTGCTCTCCATGTAAACCAATCAATCCTGTCCTTTATTCCCTAGAGTATATATAGGACACCAAGTTCTTCAGCTCATTGGAAAATCTCTTTAAAGTGCATTTTCCCAGAGGCCAGAGGTTTTCCTCTGTGTGGTATCTTGCACATGACTCTGTGTAGTGGCTGATAGAGCATTGTCTCCCTCATACTGATTAAAGACTTGTTCTTTCTGACTACTTTGGTAGTTCTGTGTTTTTCAAGGTTGACAGTTTCAATGGAAAGATAATACACGCACTCCCAAAGAACTTTATCATCAAGAGGGCTGTTACAAAGGGTACGTACGGATATGAATCACTTTTGGGGGAATGATCTAAAAAGAAAAATAGAATCATGAAGAAGGATATATTGAAAGAAAAGAGAGAGGAAGAATGGGAGATATTATCTCACAGAAAAGACATGAAAGGAATCATTTTTAAGGTGGAAGAGGAAATTGAGTGGGGCAGGCAATGCTTGAACCTAACTCTCATCTGAAAAGGCTAAAAGAGAAAAGAATATATTTACATTCTCAGTTGGATATAGAAACTCATCTTAACCAAAAGAGAAGTAAAAGGGAAGGGACTAAGAAGAGGCCAGATTAAAGGAAGCAGTGGTCAGAAGCAAAACAGACTTTTAAAGAGGAACAGGGTTAAAAAAAACAGAAGGATAAACAGAATAGAGAGATAAATAGAATAGAGAGAAACACAGAGTTAACAGTCATAATTATGACTGAGAATGGAGTAAAATCACCTATAAAATAGAAGTAGATAGTGGTATGAATTGGGTGTGGAGAGAGAAATTAGTGTGTTATTCTCAAGGGGATTCCAGAACTTCACCAGTCATAGAACCTTAGATCTGGGGAGTTTCTCTCAGGAGGTCAAGCCCTATGGATGGAATGATACTTGTGTACCCATTGCAAAACATTAGCCTCCCCAGACAATCCGGCCCTGAACTCCTCCTCTCTTTGTATAATATTCCTTTATTTTTTTATTATTTATATATATATATATATAATCCTTTATTTCTGGATTAAAACCCCTATCTTAAACCGTTGTCATAATTCTTTTAGGGAAGCTAGATTGTATCAAGATTTTCCTACAAATAAGGAATTTTTCTGTGAATTATTGGGCATTCTGTCTTAAATCCATGTCTTGAAATAGTTCCCCACATTTCTCTCTCTCAATAAAGCATTGTGTAATTAAAGAGGGCATACCTTGATTTTTTTCAAGGTACCCTTAAATTTCCACTTCTCTCAAATGGAAGCCAGAATCCAACAATATGTATTTGTAAGAAACATACTTGAAATAGAAAGACACACATAGTGCTAAAATAAGTCATTGAAGTAAAAAAGGCATGATCTCAAATGAAGTAAAAGCAAAAATGTACCTAATTAAAAGAAAACTACATTTTCCTAAAAGATATCAGAAAATGAATAAAAATACTAAACAAAAATGTGCCAAATGGCATGGAATCTAAATTTGAAAAGGAAAAGTTGAATGAATTATAGGCAGAAATAGACAGTAAAACTATATTAGTGGAGGCAACCAGGCAGCACAGTCAATAGAGAACCAACCCTGAAGTAAAGAGGACTTTTATACTTTAGAAATTGGGACAATCTGCCATAATGTTTTTGCAAGACACTACATCTTATATAAAAGTCACTAAACCCCAATTGCCTGGCCCTTACTACTTTTCAGCTTTGGATATTAACACAAAAGATAAGGATTTTTAAAAAACCAATATTAGTGGGGGATCTTGATTTACTATTTTCAGATCTAAATAAACCCAACCATAAAATAAATAAGAAAGAAATTAAGGAAATAAATAGAACTTTAACCATGATAGTTCCAAAAGACTCATGATGAAAAATCCTATCCACCTCCAAAGAGAATGGATTAACTCTGAGTGCAGAGTAAGGAAGGTCACTTTTAAACATTTTCTTTTTCTTGCAACATGGCTAATAAAGAAATAAAAGTTGCATGACTTCATATGTATAATGGCATCATTTTGCTTGCCTTCTCAATGGGTAGGGAAGAGGCTGAAAGGAGGAAAAAAATTGAAAATCAAAAAAATTCTATATACAATATTCTTTTTTATTCTTATTTGCATATCAATGTTTGTGGTTTTGATGTCTAATTTCATAATAAAAATGTGTGGGGGCAGCTGGGTGGCTCAGTGGATTAAGAGCCAGGCCTAGAGATGGGAAATTCTAGGTTAAAATCTGGCCTCAAACACTTCCTAGGCAAGTCACTTGACCCCCACTGCCTAGCCCTTACCACTCTTCTGCCTTGGAACCAAAACACAGTATTGATTCCAAGATGGAAGGTAAGGGTTAAAAAAAAAAAGTGTGAATGTGAAACTCCCTACTCCCTTTTATTAACCTTTATGATTATTTTTGTAACACAATCATTAGTTTTGAGTTAATAGTTAGCTATATTAATTACAAGCATTAGCTAAGAAAAATATAGCTTAAGGTGCTATTAAATCTTGCTGACAGACACTTTAACCTTAAACCTGCAACCCAAATGTTCCTACCAATCCCACCACATCCTGCTGCATGTAGGACATAAGACAGTCAGTCAGGAGGTGGAGGGCTGCTTTTAGGTGCCTGACATAAGGAATTCAGTCAGGAGTATAGGATGCCCATCTAATAGGTGTAATGGCTTAGGTCAGTCATCCTTAGGTGTCATCTTTATAGGAGGGACTGACTCCTGACAGGGATGAGAATTGTCAGCAAAAATCAGACTCTGTCCCTTTATTGCAGAAGTCAAGCCTAATAATAGATATTAGTTACCAACCATAGTTATGATTTCTGTACTTTCCAGCTTATTCAGCACTTGCATCATTAAGACCCGCCCATGTGGAAGATTTATGTTCGTTTTAACTGTATGTTCTGTCTTTAATATGACACTGTCTCATCAACTTTCTGAACATAAAGAGGCCATCTCCTTAAGTCTTTGGTTTTGACCAGAGTCTGGTTTTATTGTGAGACTGGCCCTCTCTCTATTTTTGGCTTGGAGACTTTGTTTCTCTTATGGGCATTTCTGCTGTCACAGACAGGGTTCAGCCCCACTCATGACTTCATGGGTTCTCGGCAGGTGACAAATGGTTCAGCAAGAAAATAAAAAAACAGAATACAGCTGTGCATATAAATCAGCCAGGGGCAAGTTTTGCAATCTGGTGGCTGCTCCACATGCCCAGGCTTGGTGTTTATTCTTATACCCATTTTCTTAGCACACAGATACATTATCTAACATACATGTTCAAGTAAAGATCATTGGAAAAGTGACACATTAACTTTTAACAAATCACTTGATTAACTCAGATCATTCTATATTCTTGTATTGTGATTACAGATTCTTAACAGAATAAAGTTTTCACACAAGATAAATGATTTCATCATAGATGGCTTACTTTTCTCATTACCCTGTGAGGAGTTTGAGCTTACAAACAATCAAGGAAATTTACTTACTACTTTTAGTAAAAAGAAATAATCAGTCAGAAATTCTAGCAACAATTCAACAATCATAACATTGGGGTTGAAAGGTATTGAGAACACAATTCAGATTTAATATTAGACTGATCATTTTTCAGGGTTTACTAGGGAGTTTCTCAAGGGGAAGAATCTAATCACTGAGGCATGATGAAGCTCGGTGTACCTGTACAAGTCTTTCCTTATGAATGATTTATGTACTGACGTTAGGGGAATGAGTTTTTGTACAGGGGGGAGTGGGGGATATTCTGGGCTTGGCTTGTGGGTACAGCTTTTACTGGGAATTATGTACCTTGGCAAAAGTTAACTCATGATGGTCTTTTTAGGTTTGGGTTTTGGAGTCTGATCTTTTGGTGATATTTGGGGGAAATAGTGTGCAAGCATTTTGCTCTTAAATTATTCCTTCTGAGGCTAGGGAGAGGGCAACAATCATGTCAATTCCATTAATAAGGGATGTTAATGAGAGAAGTCATGCAGAAGGAGCTGAGTGAGCAAGTCCAAACTGCCAAAAAGCTACTCTGTGACCTTTTGGTT
The DNA here is from genome assembly GCF_027887165.1 of Monodelphis domestica. Taxonomy (NCBI): domain Eukaryota; kingdom Metazoa; phylum Chordata; class Mammalia; order Didelphimorphia; family Didelphidae; genus Monodelphis; species Monodelphis domestica. The sequence goes on along the minus strand of NC_077228.1, from coordinate 269,595,267 downwards.
AACATGAGTGACCTTGTCAAGACATTATGGCCTGATGACTCCCAGTATCCTGCTAATAGAATTTTCCCCACAAATGAAAGCAAAAACATTCTTAAAATCTCTGAGAAAAGAAATGAAAAGTTTAATCTTATAATTGTGTTGTTTGTATTTAAGTGGGGATTAGTTCAATTTTTTAAAATAATATTTTATTTTCCCCCAATTACATATAAACATAAAATTTTAACATTTGTTGTTTTTAATTTTTTAATGAATGAAAAAAGAAATTTATTTGATTTTAGTAAAAGTCTAACATGATTTATAAAAGAACAGATAATACCTGAAGATATTTTTTTCTGATCCCCAGTGTACCCTTCTGTCTGTAACCTGTAGTAGCTCATTCAGTGGCTTAGCAAGGACTCTAAAAAGTCTTGTAATGGCACCATGTAGAGAGGCAAACCCAGACCTTTCTTTTCACTGAAGTCAACCATAGGTTCTCTGAATGAACTATTCAAGTCTATGGGAGAAGAAATCTCAGTTCCAGGTTAGTACCACAGTAAGTGGAGAAGTATAAAGGGTGAGTAAGGAGGATTAGCACCTCTGGTGTGAGAATTTACTGAGCCCTTTTCAGACCTGCACATCTACCTTTGGTATCCATCTGGAACTAGATTCTCATCTGTGGCTCCAAGAAGCTGTGGCATGTTCAGCCACCATACCCCAGTCTTAGCAGACAGGCTAAACTAGGTTGAAGATAATCAACAGGTCTCAAACTCATCTGTGACTTAGGTAGAAGGGTTGTGAAGACCTCCCCTGGTAGAATGGGTGAACAAGAACGATTTGTTCCATTGGCAATGAAGGCACCTAAAGTAAGTTCTGTGGAATTCTTAGGGCCTGGTCAGCCATGAACCCAGACCATTGCCACTCATTCTGACTTTTGCCTTGCCACTAAATTTCCATGACTCTGGGAGAGAAAGTGAGGTTGATGATTGTGACCACCCTCTCCCAAAGGTTATCCTTTATCCAAAATCTAAAGGTCATCAGGTCACTCAGACTAACTGCACCAGTGGATGATTTTGCACAATAATTATTCAATAGAAAGATAGGTACTACTGACATTATTAGCTCATTTTATAGATGAGACACCTGAGTATTTACCACCAGTTAAGGTGAGGTCTTTCAACTGAGGAAATCCAGCCTGGTACCTTGTACCAAGAGCTATAGAAAAGGCATTTGCTTCCTTGTGCTTCCATCGCCTTTCAGGGATATGGCAGATCTCAGACCTGTGACTTTAAGGGAGCAAAAGAGGAAAGACTGTGATAGTCCTAGGGCCCCTGCTTTCTGAAAGATCCTAACTGTACTTGTTATGGGCAGAAAGGATACCCTTGGGGTTCGGGAAGGATACCTTTTGCAAGCATGCAAGACTCCAAAACTTAGCTTAAAAACAAAAAAGAGATTTATTAATTTAGAAAGTAATGTTGAGAGTGGTGTAAACCTTAAAATTTCTTAGACTTATAAATGTTGGAATTTTCACCATTGGGAAATTTCATACTTGAAAAATTTCCTATTGATAGTCTATTGGAATGTGAACCCCATTGGCATGGGAGGGTCATTCTCCTCCCTTCCTAAGATTACTTTAGGACAGAAACCTTTTGCTGAACAATGGAAAGGGCTTTGACCTATGCTTAAGCATAGAACAGGAATTTCTTTGAGTCATGATTGATTTTAGAATTGATACAATGGAGATACTTGGAATGACAGAACCAGGTCTTGGAAATTGCAATCTCCACCCTACTCAGTCCTAACAGGATTGAGGAAGGGCTGTAGCATAGATCAAAATTTAATTATTCCAATCTCTACCCTACTCAGGGTAACAGGATTTAGGAAGGGCTGTAGCAAAAGATCAAGATTTAATTATTTGAGAATATGACCTTCAACAGACATGTGCAAAGCCACAGACCTCTGGGCGGTCCTGGGTTAAGCTAGAGCCACCATTGGCACAGGGAAAATGATGGACAGTGATTGGTAGATGTGAGAACTGAAGGGAGGGAACTTGGATGGTTTCCTTAAAGATAGAGGGGCTGAGGACTGAGGGGTTGGTGGGAGAGTTTTGGCTCTGAGTGGTTGGAGAGGTGCTCTGAGAAGCTTGCTCTGAAGGAAGCTGGAGGTGGAGGCCCCTGAGACTGTTTCTCCAATTTTGGTCACGTGAGTAATAGGGACTGATCTCCTTTCTTTGCCCCAGCTATCTAAGGGCTTGGGCCTTTTGGTCCAGCCTAAACAGAAGGGGTATTTAAGCCCTATTCCCTTCTCTCCCCTTTTTCTCTCTCTCTCTATCTCTAATTCCTTTCTTCCTCCTGTTTGTAATTAAACTCTATAAAAGGTTGATGGCTGACTTGAGTTTTCATTTAGGAATTACATAGCTGAATTCCTTGGCGACCTTAAATTAATAAATATCAGTCTTTTAAAGTGATTTCCTTGTCACAGTGGCCAGGAGGATAGCAAGGTGCAACAGCAAGATGGGGAGCAGTTCTTTGGGAGGACAGCGTGAAAGAAAAGGCTGTTCCCCCAGATGACATCAGTTCTGGCGATTTTATACTTTTTACAACAGAGTTAGTCATATAGGCATGAGGTGGGGTGATCATACTGGGGTCTGCCTGGGGACATAAAGATTCCTTAGTTTTAGGGAACAAACAGATGTCTGATAGGATCGAGATGTGGCCTGAAGGTGCATCTTTCTGTCCATCTAGAGGACGATTAAAGGAAGATAGTCATCTCAGGACCCTAGAGGGGTCATTGGGTGTTTTTAGGCTCAGAGTCAGGAGGAGACAAAACAAAGGAGTTTCCCTGGTAATAGTTCACCTGGGTTTCTGGGGTACAGTGCCCATGTCATACTCACTATTGAGGACTGGAATTGGATATAGTGGAGACTACACTTGCCAAGTTAGGTTGATTTAAGTGGGGCTGGCAAGAACTTGAATCTCTCACCACTCTAGTCCATCCTACATATTGTTGCCAAAGTAATTTTCTTTAAGTGTGGATTTGAGCATGTCAACTTCAATGGCCTCCTATTGCCTCTAAGATAAAATATATTTATTGTTCAGTCATTTCAGTCGTATCCAACTCTTTGTGACCCTATTTGAGGTTTTCTTGGCAAAGACACTAAAGTGATTTGCTACTTCCTTCTCTAGCTCATTTTACAGATGAGAAACTCAGACAAACAGGGTTAAGTGACTTGTCCAGGTCACACAGCTAGTAACTGTCTGAGGCCTTATTTGAACTCAGGAAGATAAGTCTTTCCAACTTCAAGCCTAGTACTTTATTGCACTGACTAGCTGCCTTTGGATAAGATATATTCTGTTAAGCTTTTTTGTTGTTCCTTTTCAAAATATATTTTTAGTTAAATACATAAATACACTTTATGTATATAGATGTATGTTTTATTTCTAGATAATTTATGTATTTATTTATGGGGTGTATGGGGTGCTCAGAGAGGAGTAATATCTTTGGTATGGAGGGCTTGTCATGCCCTCCTAGGGCAGCTCTCCAGCCTCTGACCCTCACCTGACATCCAGCTCTCACTTGTGGCTCCTAGTAGCTGCTAGCATGAGGCAGCGGCCACATCCCGGGCAACGGCTTCGACAGGCTGGCTAAACCTTGTGAGGGTAGCCATCAGGTCGTCATGGACCCCTGGTGAACCAGGGCCTTGCTCACCCAGCATGTGAAGACTGCTTCGGCTGAACAGGCGGAAGAAACCAATAAGAAGGTTCAACAGCTGAGAGGGCGACGCAGCAAAGCACTGTGGAGCTTAGGGCGTGTTGGAGCACAAAAGACAACAAGGCCATCCAATGCAGCTGAGGAAGTCTCCAGATGTAACGACTTTTCGTGCCAATGGACCCAGGCTTCCAACGCCGAGAGAGTGGGACTGTCTCTGTGCATTGACTTTTCCACTTAAATCTTCATGCACAAGTGTCTTTGTGCACAAAAACAATCATCATCCTCAGTTACCGAGAGACTACTACTACTACTACTACTTATGTTTTTACATTTCCTAGATTTCCATTTATATCCCTTCCCCTCCTTCTTCTCAGTGGGCTATAGTTATAAAAAGAATGTTTTTTAAAGGGGGAAAAAGAGATAGTAGAAGCAAGACTATGCATTGTTCTAGTCAAATCCCTGCAACCCAAAGAAAAAGCAAAAAGAAACCCTGCCCTTAAGGAATTTACATTCTTTGGGGGTCTCAAGTAAAGGTAAAGTTGGCAAATAGGACAAAAAGAGTTTATTGGCACAAGGCAGAAATGCTTTTATTAAACAGCAGTAAAACAATTTACATATGAGGGTAAGACAAACCAGCTATTGATTGTTAAATATTATGGGACTTTGATTAATGATTGTGTCAGATTCCAGGAGAAAGGAGCACAAAGTTAATCTGCACAGTGCCTAGGAGCACAAAGTCAAGGAGACCAACCAATCCCAATGGGATTTATGAGATTCTGCGCCAAGACAGGGGACTAGAACTTATTTTGAGTTTGACGATGTGGCTGTTTGACACCCTCAGAAACAGGATTCCCTTGTGCCAGATCCAGACTTCTACCAAGAACCTGTTTGGCTCCCCTATCCCTGAGAGCAAAGGTAAAATCAAGCCAGAGAATATTTCCCTTCTGCTTCAAAATCTAGTCCTTTTTCTTTCTCTTTCATAGTATGGTAATTTTCTGTAGTCCTGGCTGCTGATTGGCTAAGTGCTTAATTGCTACTACAGGCTTATGGGACAAAAATCACTTTAATTCAAAGATCTGTTATGGGCTTATTCTTCCTTAATTAGAATTTTTAAACATGAGACTTTGATATTTTATGTTTCATCCAGAAATTACTTTTTTCTCTTTTATTTTTTTTGTTTTTTTATTTTCTTTTGACAATTGATTCCTATACCTCATAATTCAGCCATGTATCCCAGAGTGATCCATATGTTGGTCAATACCCTCCTCAGGGAGGATTGTATTGTTGTCATAAAATTCTAGATTCATAAAAATTTTTCTTGTTTGAGAGTAATTTTAGGATAAAAAACTTGCTACCTCCCTGAAACAAGAAAGTGAACTGTTTGGAGAAGGTGCCATAAAGAAGCCTGCAGAAACCCCACACTGCCCCCAAAAGATCCAGAATGAACTTTGGGATGTAGTGAATTGAACTGGGAGGGGTTGAACACATTTATTTTGAATGTAAACTCTTATGCCAAAGAGGACTTCCCCCTCATTGGCTTTTTGTCCATGCGCCTAGCAATCATTGGTTTTGTTCTTTTTCTCTTTTATTTCCCTCTTATCCCAAAATTATTGTAATTTCCCCTTAGAAATTTCAATATTGTATACACCTTTAGTTAAAGATCTTTAGGGATATAAGGTAGTTATGTATAAAGATTCATTGGGGAAACTAGGCATGTAAATCTGGGAGATTTCTACATGCTCATTTCCCAATGGAATCACAAGGGGGGTTATATGGATAGAATTTGTTCCCCAGGACTCTCTTACTTAGCATCCCATTTATGTGCTCACACTGAGTGCTCACACTGTGTGCATACATAGGGAAGATATATTTTGATGTTACCCTGCCTCTCTCTTCTTCCCTGAATGCAGCTGTGGAGGCTGGGGGGAGAACTTGGCAGGAAAGTTTACTCACATGATCTTACTTTAGTTAGAAAATTGGGCTTTTAATTTCTATTTCTTTTTTCATCTACTTCAAGTGATTACTAATAAATCTTATAAAATATAATATTTGGAGTTATTGATATTAATCTGAATTTTACACCCTAGACAAATTACTTAATCCCTATTGCTTAGCCCTTACTACTCTTCTGCCTTGGAACCAATATACAGTATTGATTCTAAGACAGAAGGTAAGGGTTTAAAAAAAAAAAGAATATAGTCCCAGGATAGTACTTGAGTAATTGTCTTAAGTATGTGTGTGTTAGTATATTAATCATAAATGAGTATTATACATTATACTATATATCAAATAGAATCATGTAAGGGAAGAGAGCTATAGTGGGCAGCCAGACTAACTGCAGCTAGGCTAGATTGCCCAAGTCCTCCAGAGGATTTGGGATTTCTCAGAAATGGAGTTTTGGGGACAAACATGAAACTATAAAAGAGGATGTTTTTTGCAAGTCAGGGTCTCAGACTTCAAACTTGGAGTCTGCAGACCTCTGGTCTATTTCTTTGCTAACATTAAAATCAGATTTTTGCTCAGAATGTTTCCCAGTCTCTTTTCTTTGTTGAAAGCCCATTAGGTCCAGGACTTGGATTTAAGACATGGGTGAGGCTCATCTAGGGATGCCTGGATCCCTCCCTGAGGCATTCTGGATCTGGACTCCTCTCCCTCTTTGATCCCTTCCCTTTTAGGGAAGTAAGCCTCCACCCATAGGAAGATCTTGTTTCTTTTCTTTTTCGGGCCTTTTACCTGTTATATTTTTTTATTCACATTTGTCTCATTTTTAGGTCTATTTGTGTTTTACAGATTGATTTTTCTTGTTAAAACCTCTGTATTTTGGCATGCACACATAAGTATTTTGGTCGAGTTCCCTCATTCTGAAGAAGAATACTTGGATTTGTACTAAATGGTTTTTGTTTAATGGTTCCCCTCATGCTGAGGAAGAAGACTTGGATAAGTACTAAAGGTTTTGAGGTTTTTCCTCATAGAGTCAGGTTTCTCTCACAGAAAGCTATTCTTGTTACAAGATAGCAACAACAAACCCAGGTTCTTTCTTTTCCTATTTTGAGTGAAAGGCTGAGAGTAAATTTTACTTTGACAGGGATTCATTTGTTCAGCAGAGAGGAAACATTTTACTCATGTGTGGTTGTTTCAGTCTTGTCACTGCTCCATTTTTGGTTTTAAGCTGTTATGAATTGTGCTACTATAAAAGAAGCTTTTAAAATTACTCATTTGATTGCTAAGAGCATTTTACACTGGTTATATGCACATATACAAGGCCAATTAGATTCCTGTGGGTCATATTCGAATTCATAGACACCTATATCTGCAGATATTGAATTTGCAATTTTCCTGTTCTGTTTATATGCTAGAGAAACTCTTGGGTTAGTTATATAGGCTATACACTTACTAGAGATGGTTGGTAAGGAGTTTGGTTTTTTTCCCCCCTCTCCCAATATTTAAAAGAAAATGGGAAGTGAGTTTAGTTCTTTTTTGTCTCACAGCTCCCTGGAGTAGTTGTAAGCGTGGGGGCAGGGCAAACTTCCTGTTCAACCTGGCATAATCAAAGTTAAAGCAGTTAAATTGTGCAAGATTTGGTCTGAATAGGTCCATAACTCTTCAGATGATTTGTTTTGGCCACTATTTAGAAGTCTACAAATAGAAACCTTAAAAGAACAAAGACTTGCCCTGCAAGATAAACATCCAAGACAAATGAAACATTGGTATTGGGCTGAGATAGCTAAAACATTGCATCTGGAAACTACCAGGCTGAGGCAGGAGGTATGAAAAGAATATTGATGGGCTTAAAGTCATAGCTCTGTATGTCCTTGAGAGAGAAAAGAAAAATGATGAAACAAAAAAAGAATCAGGCTCTAAAAGCATCCTTGCAGTCACACCTATATTTGCATCTAAGACACACAGAGGTTAACCTCGTGATTGTTACAACTGTGGAAAAATGGGCCACCTTGCTAAAAAGCAGTGTCATCAAAACAAACAACCAGATAAATAAATGAAACCAGAAAGATAATTACAAAGGAATTACAACAAGGCAAGACAGCTTAGATTCTCTTCACCTAGTCCTGTGCCAACAAGCAGGAACTTCAGCTTTCCTCATAGAAATGATGCATGAAGGTATAGAGTGGGAGGATGGGGGTGGGTAAAAGGATGAATCACAGCTAGAAATAGAATTTGTTTTGCCCTTGTGGCACTTGTCGTCTCAGTCTCTTATCCCCCCTCTCCCCCAGTCTTACATCTTTGTTACAACAGATGACATTGTCTATGATTGCTTACTAGATGTGGGAGATTCATTGTTTTAATTTCAGTGCCAGATTCACCTGATATCATTGGTTACATATTATTGGTGTAATTGGTGTACAAAGGTTTTGGCCTCCAAACAGGTTATAACATGTTGGTCCCTTGATAATAAGTCATTCTTTCCTGTTCATGCCACAAACTAAAAGTTAACTATTGAATGTTTACCTGATTGGTCTAGAGCTGCCAGAAGATTCTCTTTCTGTGTTTATTCTGTTACTAGATTCAGAACCAGCTATCATTGCTTGTATTGCTACTAAACAGATTAGACCTACTATTCCTGAATTGGATTGGGCTAAATCCTCTAATAATGTGAGACTTTTCAAATCAGCTGTACCTGTTACTATTTTTTAAATTTTATTTATTTAGTTAATTACTTTAGAATATTTTTCCATGATTACATGACTCATGTTTTTTCCTTCCCCTCCTCGCTCCCCACTCCCAGAGTCAATGAGCAATTCCACTGGGTTTTACATGTATCATTGTTCAAAACCTATTTCCATATTATTACTATTTGCAATAGTGTGATCATTTAAAGTCAACATCCCCAATCATATCCCCATCAAACCATTTAATTGATCATGTGTTTTCCTTCTGTGTTTCTACTCCCACAGTTCTTCCTCTGGATGTGGATAGCATTCTTTCTCATAAGTCCCTCAGAATTGTCCTAGATCATTGCACTGCTGCTAGTAGAGAAGTTCATGATATTTGATTGTGCCATTGGGTATCAGTCTCTGTTGTACTTGTTACTACTGAAGTAAAGGGTGATCCTCTTCTCACTAAGCCATAATATTCATTGTACAAAGAAACTATAGAAGAAATTGAACCTATAATTAATGCAGTAATTGATCAAGGGATTTTAATTGGCATATAACACTTCCATACCCTCTGTTAAGAAACCCAAACCAGGTCCTGATGGTAAACTTGTATATTTTTGTATAAGACCTTTGTGCTATTAATTCTTATGTTATTCCTCTCAGACATCTAGTAGTTCTCAATCTGGCTACATTGTCTCACCATTCCATGTATAGCCAAATGCTTTACCATAATTGATTCATGTTTAGCCTTTTTCAGTGTTCTGATAAGTGAATCTGTATTCCACCTGGAAAAGGACTAATTAAACCTGTTCAAGAGTTCCTCAGGGGTATGTAGTAAGTCCAGCTCTTTTCTCTCAAATTCAGAAACTAGACTTATCTTTAATTTCCTTTCAAGGCTCTATGCTAGTACAAGATGTTGATGATTTATTATTAGTCTCTCCTGATGATGAGATTTGTGAAAAGGACAGCATTCACCTGTTATTACAATTTATGAAAGAGGTCATAAGATTTCTAAATGTAAAGTCTAATGATGTCTCCCTTCAGTTGAATATTTAGGTTTTCTTTTTATCATAAAACTCCAACAAGGGTCACCAAAGCATGTTCAAACCATATAGAGGTTGGAAAACCTGAAGACTAAGGAACTACTACATGCCACCTTAGGCAGCATGGATTACTGTTCTCAATGGAACCCAGCATTGGTGAGATTGTTAAACCATTAACTGTTATAACTAAAGACTCTGTTCCAGAATCTTTGGCTTTGCAGCCTGAATACCTGACAGACACTCTCAAAAAGTCTCTCCTCCCAAGATGTGCTTTGGGCCTCTCAGACTAAGTCTTTTTTCCTCTTTGCCATGAGCAGAAGAATGTAGCATACAGGGTATTCTCCCAGAACTTGGGCCATCCCTTCACCCCTGCCAGCTATATGTCATCACCTTGAGGTACCTCCATGCCTTTGGGCTATGGCAGCTGCTGCTCTAATGGTAGACAAGGCTTGTGATCTGGTCCTAGGCTTTCAGTTCATTGTGCTGTGCCTTTATGAGATGGAAGCCTTATTGCTGAGACACGGGATCCAGGCTTTCTCTGAGGAGAGATCTGCTAGACACAAAGAAAATGTTACCATTAAAAGGTGTTCTGTCCTTAATCCTGCCTCACTCCTACCAGAGATTACTTTGTCAGATGATGATGTATTTCTTTTATATGGTTGCAGCCTTGTTGTTAATATGGCTGAAAGACTTCAACAAGACCTCACTGATGATGCTCCACTTGCTGATCCAGATTTGACACTCTATACTGAAGGCTTCTCCTTTATGAGGGATAGGGTCCATTACATCGGTGCTTCAGTGGTATCTGATTGAGACCTTTTCTAGTCTGTTTTTCTACCATTTCATCACCTCAGGACCCATGCACTTGAATTCATTGCTCTCACAGGCAGTAAAAATCTCTGGTTGCAACAAGGTTTTCTTAAATCCTCTAGAAAAACTACAGCAAACATTGACCTTATCTGTGATCTCCTGGAAGCTATTGAGCTTCCTAGCTTGCTCTCTCTCTGTCATTCATTGCACAGTCCATACTGGAGACACTGATCCAGTGTTTCTTGGCAAAGAGTCAGCTGACATGACAGCTAAGGCTGCTGTTATCAATAGCCCTGCTTTTTTACTCTACCCATACAACTCTTTTCACTGAAGAAGGAACATTGCACCTCCTCAAGAATAAAGTCAATTCCCTTATCTACAGTGAGAAAGAAGTTGAGTCCTGGAAGACAAAGTTTAATGCAAAGTAAGTACCTGGGGTTTGGATCACAAAAACTGGTAAGCCTCTTCTCCCTAAGAAATTTTATCACCAAATTTATCTTTCAGCACATAAAATGGGGCATTTTGGTACTCAGGGAATGGTGGACACATTCAAACATGTTGGGGTTGACCCTGGTGGTATTTCCTCTGTTGTTAAACATATATATGCTTCTTGCCATACATATTGCCTTATAATCAACATGCCTTTAGAAAGGTGATATTTGGTGTTCACTCTTTAGCCTATACCTCATTTGAACATCTCCAAATTTATTATATAACATGCACAAATCAACTATTTCCAAGTATTGCCTTATTATTGTTGATCACCTTACAAGATGGGTTGAAGTTTTCCCCATTTCTAGGGTTACATCAGCCTTTGTTATTAAGATCTTACTTTAAAAAATTATTCTTAGATTTGGACCTTCAGCTTTTATTGATTCTGATAGAAGGACTCATTCTATAGATTCAACTCTGACCCTAGGTTCATTCCTCTCTCAGTGTGAAAACTATCAATATCCCATATCACCTTCAGAGTTCAGGTCAAGCTGAGAGAATGAATAGAGAACTTAAAACTATGATTGGTTAAAGGAGCACTTTTCATTGCATGATTTCCAGACAGGTGACACTGTCTACATTAAAAATGTTCACAGGACTGGAGACACTCAGCTGTTCTGGGAGGAACTATTCTCAATACTGCTGACAATCCCAACTGCCCATTAATGTGGAAGGAAAAAACTTGTATTCAGGGCTCTCATGCTAAGATTGCTCAGGTTCCAAAAAGGGGACAAGATAAAGAGGATGCTTTATAAGTTCCCTGTGTTCTGTCTCCATTGTTTCCTAGCTTTAGATCAAGCTGTGTCCTTTTCAAGGAAGAGTGTTGTATCAAATTCTACCCACTGCACTACTATACCAGGGCAGTGTGCTCTCTTTTATATACTTGACATGCTAGGATTTACATTTATTATGTATGGAACAACACTGTTTAAGAATAACTAAAGGCCACTGAGGTGAATAGAGGCAAATTTATCTTTCTCATGAGAAAGGGCACATGCCCAAGTATGGCAAGTGTGCCCTGGCAGCAGATGCAGTTGCCTATATGATCATCCCCCACCTCTCTCTTAGTTTACCACTGACTGGTTACTATGGGCTCACATTCTTGGTACAAAGTTCTGACCCAATACATTTTATTCCTTATAGGCCAAGTAGGATGTCTACTCAGTAAAACTTAGGCTAGCTTAGAGTGACATGGCTTTGGGGAAAAGTATATGTTCCTTAGGAAATATGAAACTTAAGTGCTTACTTCTGCATTTTGAGAAAAGTTCATCATTTTGTATATTAGTTCCCTCCCACCCATAATCAGAGAGTGATGACTGCTCTTGCCTTTGCACCACTTATTATATGTCAGACCTTACCAGATCCAGATGAGGGCAAGATCTTTGACTCAAAATCAGGCTTCCAGGGCAATCTTGGAGACTTGTCAGCAGATGTGGGCCTGATCCATGACCTAGATTTGGGCATGGACCTTGATGTAGGCCACAATTCAGTAACTTTGTAAGAAACAGGATGATGATTCTTATACATGCACCCTACTGGTTCAATTTGTGGCTACCAGTGGTAAGACTATCTCTTCTAAAAGTAATATGCGTGTTGAAAGTAAGGTTATTAAGATCACTAACACTAAAAACAGTCACGACCATACCTAAGATGAAGTAACCAAAGTTTAATTATCAGAGCACAAAGCATCATAGGTCTGCAACTCAGAGAGGCAGGTTAAGGAATCACCCAATTATAGTAGCAAAAATAACTATCTCTGAAAATCAGTTGAATACAGAGGCAACCAAAGAAAGTGGATTCCTTCAGGGATGGATGGAAAATCATTTCATCTGCTCTTCAATTAGTCTTGGACAGGATCCTTGGAGAACGTGTACATTGGCAATAAATTTCACTTGAATGGTTGATGTAGAAGCAACAAGACTGATTAATAATAGCACATGCTCCACCTTGTGTTCTATAATAAGGTCAAGGAATAGCCAGACTAGAGAACAACTTGTACAAGAAAGTTTGTCTCAATTTGCAGATTTTGTTTATCACTTTTGCTGTGTGATTTTCTCATATTAATATATTGAAGTACCATCTTTAAACCACCTCATTTATTTTATCTGTTCACTGGGATAATTATTTCTTAAGTATGATACTTCATTAATTTTTCCCAACATATTAGCTCTTTGACTGCAGTTTTTAGCAATCTTTCTGGCTTGACTGCATTTTCCCTGTTAGAAATCTTTCAAGGTAACAAAATCTACAAATAACACTAAAAAGGGCACAAAACAAAGATTTTCTTACAATAATGATATAGCCAAATTAACCAAAACAAATGATCACATACTTGCTAGCTTTAACTTTTTCAGTTTGAAAAAATGAAATAACCAAATTTAGCTAAAATAAATTATCAGCTGACTTTATTACAGAACAGAATTAAGTCTGACTGCAAGGAGTGGAGCTGATCCTCTACCTTGTAGCTTTCTACTTTCATTTTACTTAAGCATTCTTTTAACCAAAGTCAGATTATTTGTGGCTTCTCTTTTAACTGCTTCTAACTGCCATTGTTAAAAAGCAACCCATTTGGGGCAGTTTGATTTTCTTTCCTGACTGAGTTTCCTTCCCTCTTATAAAATGAATTCAATTAAAGGACAGAATAATTGTTTCCTTTTTAAGTCCTGCAAGTTGAACTTTTCCCAATTAAAAGGGTTTCATGGGATAAAAGGAATGAAGGAGCTTGTTCCATAATTAAGGTCAGAGAAGGGCACAGTGGCAGTCTGCCAAGACCCCAAAGATGGAAAACGTGGGGGTTAGAAGAAAAACCCAGGTATAGTGGCAGAATGAGTCCTGCTAGGCCTCAAAATGAGCACAGAAGCAGAATGAAGCTTGCTGAGGCCCCAAACTCAAGGTTCCCATAGGATAGTGATGGCGAACCTTTTAGAGACAGAGTGCCAGGCCCCACACCCACCCAGAGGCCATGTGCTATGGCCTTACCCTGCATTGAATGCAGGGTGGACCTACTCCCCCTTACTCCATGCAGAGAAAAAAGCACTCCCATTGGACTGCTGGGCAGAGGAGGAGGGGCTGTCATTAGGTACAGTGGAGAAGAGAGCAGCTCCACCAGAGTCTCTTTCTAAAAATGAACTGGGGGGTGGGGGACAGCAGCTGCATGCACAGAGAGGGTTCTGTGAGCCACCTTTGGCACCTGTGCCATAGGTTCACCATCACTGCCATAGGGTGTCCCCACCAATAGGAACCTGCCTGTGCTGAAGTTACCCAGTTACCTGGGAGGTAAATTGGGCTAAGTTCTGAAGTTTAAGAGAAAGATTTCTGAGAGTTCATAAGGAAATGTATCCGTATTGGTGGAATATGAGACTATAAAAACCTCCTGAAGGAGGAAGAGTTAACCACCTATATTATCTGCTACATAGTCTCTCCTAAACTTCCTATGCCAGTATGAGCCTACATTCTGAATAACATGTTTCCCCATAGTCTCAGTGTGATTAGAAACAGAAACAGGGAGTATTTAGGCAGCTGATACCACAAATATAGTACCAGTTTTCAGGAAGGGTACTATATGCCTTAGTGCCAAAGACAAAGAATTGACCTGAGATGATTAGTATCCATAGAGAACTAGAATCAAAATGCAATTGGTTACTGAGTGTATTATGGCTATAAATAAAAGGAGTATAGGTGCATTATGCTATTCTTTATATTAAACAGAATTGGGGGGGGTGCGCTGTAAATGGGCACCTAAACCAGCTGGACCAGATTAATTGCCCTAGAAGGCCTCCAGATGTTTTGAGGGTTGGAGATGTCTCAGAAATGCAGGATTAGGACCAAACATGAAATTAAGTATGTAGTGTGTATTTTGCAACTCTGAGTCTCACACTGGAGAGTATGCAAAACTCTGGCCTGTGATTTCTTTTCTCACAGTAAAGCCAGATCTTTGCCCAGGTATCCCAGTCTCTTTTCTTTCTGTTTCTGATATGGACAATGTCATCCATAAGCTGAAGGAAGAGGGCTGACTTGGAAAATGAGACCTCCTTTCCCTTAATATTATCAGATAGGGACTTCAAACTAAGAAAAAAGGACATGATTTAAAATTCTTTACAATTATTAATGCAAACTTATATGTAAAAATCTTCATCCAACTTTGGAAATGTATTATGAAAACACTCTCTGGCCTATATTTCCCATTAAAAACATTTGGAAACCAATTGTATGTGTGTGTCTATCTCTTAGTTTTTAGACTTCTAACAGTCTAATCTTGTTGCTTTATTAAAGTTAATTTAAAAACCTTTACAACTTTGTCTTATCCTCTTCTTTTTTTGAGGAAACAACTTATTTTCCACAAATGTTCTTTGAAGAAATTAGTTATTTTAAGGATTAATATATACATTATACAGAAATATATAACTATTAGCAAGTGGCAAACCCATTAACTCATTTACTTAGTTGCTTAGAATATGGAACTGACCCCAACTTTGTATTAAAATAGTAAGATTTTTTTCTATTTGCATCCTATTATAGAAACTCAGATGTTTTAGTATAACTCTATTAATTAATAGATTTGGTATTGTAACAGCAAAACTTCCACTGGCCATTTGCCCTGATTATAGAAATTTTCTATGAAAAAAGAAACACAGATAAGAGGAAGGGGGATCTTTCCCCCAAATCTTCAAAAAATTATATCATAAACTAATCAAAGACTAAAATTGTAAGTCCTCTACTATGAATTTCCAAACTTGCATCTGAATGTTTTTATAAATGCTGAAATGCTTTAGTGAGTTCTGAAGTCATTCACTATAGAATTTAGAGAAAATTGAGACCAGAACTGTGAAAGTTGCAGAAAAGAACATTTACATCTCTTCTTGCACCTTACTTAGAAAGTAACAGATTTATTGTATTGTTTTGTTTTGTTGGGGGGGGAGGGTCAGTAATTTCACTGATTAAACAGAATCTAAATTAAATTGATAGTAGTATCAGTAACATTCCAAAGTGAAGGGAAAAAATCTGTATTTTTATATATCTTCTCCACTGTACCTAATGACATATATATATATATAAAATAATATCTGTACCACTTAAGAGCTGCCTATTAACTCTTTCCTATTCATGAAAAAGAGAAAACTTCATGGAAATCAGGGAACTAAAAAGTAAATGAGTTATATTAGAAGGGTACATCTAATTAGGTGCCTGCGAGTTTTATAAATTAAATACAAATCAATTTAGGAAGTAATTTTTAAACCAGTGTATATATTTTGAAATTGGAAATCTTGGTATAAATTATATTGGACTTCTCAATTCTGGAATGGATATTAATTGAAATAGGTTAAAAAATATTTTTATTCTAGTAACAAATCTATATATGTTTTCCAATGTTACATGATTCATGTTGTCTCCCTCCCCTCTTCTTTCCCCTCTTTCGCAGTTGACAAGCAATTCCACTGAGTTTCCCATGTAGAGTATTATCACTCAAAGCCTATTTTCATATTGTTCATTTTTGTAATAAAGTAATCTTTTAAAACCCAAAGTCCAAATCATATACCCAAATAAACAAGTGATGAATCATGTTTTCTTCTGCATTTCTGCTCCAATAGTTCTTTCTCTAGATGTGGATAGCATTCTTTTCATAAGTTCCTCTGAATTGTCCTGAATCATTTTATTGTTGTCAGTAGCAAAGCAAAATTTGATCATCCCAAAATGTTTCAATTTCTGTGTACAATGTTCTCCCAGTTCTGCTCATTTCACTCCACATTAGTTCATGTAGGTCCGTCCAGGTCTTATAGAAATCAACCGTTTCATCATTTCTTATAGCACAATAGCATTCCAACATCATCATCATATACCACAATTTGTTTAGCCATTCCCCACATGAGGGATATCCCCATAGTAATTGAAATCGGTTTTAAATAACTTCAAATCAATAAGGAAACACCAGTTCTTTTTATAACAAGTGAGATGAGAAGAATCATTTGTATCTTCAGCTCTTAGCACAGTGCCTGCCATATAGTGGGTACTTAATAAATTAGTTCCTTCAGAAGCCTCCATTTTTTGAAGATGGCCAAGTCAGCCTTCCTTCCATAACTCTCCTACCCCTCTTCCTGACTTTCTGGACTTCAAAACCATGCCATCATTTCATTCCCCAAAGTTCCCTCCCAACACCTTGCTTTTGCATATGGTCTTCCCTCATTAGAACCAATCAATGAGTCAATAAGCATTTAAGCAGCACCTACTATATGCCAGACACTATGCTAAATGCTGATTAAAAAAAAAAGATACAAAAGACTGCCCTCACAGAGCTTACAGGCAATATGCAAAGAAATATATACAAAGCAAGCTATACAGGATAAATAGGAAATAATTAACAAAGGGAAGACACTAGAATTAAGAGGGTTTGGGGAAGACTTTTGGTAGAAGCCTATGGTAGAAGCAGGATGTTAGTTTGGGCTTAAAGGAAGTTAGGGAAGTCAGTAGACAAAGTAGAGAAAAGACAACATTCTGGGTATGGAGGCCACCCAGAGAAAAAGCAGGAGCCAAATGATGAAGGATCTATTTGTAGAATAGCCAGGAGGTCAGTGTCACTAGACTGGGAGAGTATGTGTTGGGGAAAAAGGTGTAAGAAGACTGGAAAGGTTGGAAAGGGCTAGGTTATGAAGA
Source organism: Monodelphis domestica (assembly GCF_027887165.1). Classification (NCBI taxonomy): domain Eukaryota; kingdom Metazoa; phylum Chordata; class Mammalia; order Didelphimorphia; family Didelphidae; genus Monodelphis; species Monodelphis domestica. Next base: position 269,577,974 of record NC_077228.1, on the reverse strand, counting down.
GCTATCAACACCAAATAGAGTATTTTATATTTGATCCTGAAGGTGATATGGAATTTACTGAATTTGTTAAAACTTGAGTTTATTGAGAAGGGAGGCATGACATAATCAGATCACTGCTTTAGGGAAAATCATTTTGGTTGAATGGAGAATGGATTAGTGGAGAGAAACCTGAGGCCAGCAGACCCACTAGTAGGCTTTGCAACAGTCTAGACATGAAGTGATATGGGTATATGAAGGGAGTTATTGAGGGGACTTTGACAATGAGGACAGAATTGAAACTGGTGCCCCCTGTAGTCAGCAGGAAAGCCAGCAATTAGGATAGAGGACGAGGCAGGAGGCAGGCCAATGTCCTTGGGTGGCATGCAGGCTAAGGAGGAAGAGTGGCAGTTGACTCACAAGGTGTGACGTGTGAGAGTTAGTGGGCAGAAAGTTTGATAAACTGAGGTCAGAGCACATTTCACTCTCTCTTTTACTTCTGTATTGAGGCTGACTCCAGTACTGCCTGCATTACTGCTGTGGCATATAGGACGAAAGCCAGTTAAATTGAGGCTATATATTAGTCCTTTCTTTAGGAATGATCTATTTCCTTGATCTCCCATCCTCTCCTTTCTAATTAATAAGATATTAAAACCTACAGCCAGTCTTCCCATTTTTAATCTTTATAAGGGCCCATACCAGAGTGGTGGCAATTGTCTTCCTGCCTGCCTTCCTTCTATCCAAACCAAGTGCATATAAGTCTGCCTCTGCCACAGTTGTCCCTTCTCCTAAGGGGGAAAAAACAAGTGCTCTCAAAATATAGATCCATTCCACTGAACATTGCTTTATCTCCTCAAAGGTTAAAAGAGTGACCCATTTACTTTTATAGAAGGGCAGCTGATTCTCAGTTGACCAATCAGGAGATAGTCACAAGCTTTGAAAAACAGTCAATGTGGCGGTGGTAGGGGTGGCCTTCAGACCCTGGACATTTGAGGCTGTTTGCATATCAGAATGAAAGACTTCTAATTTCCTGGAGGTCTGGCAGATGCAGTCAGACTTGAGAATCAGTAAGTTCTGGGCCAAACCTATGGGTAAATCACATGATCTTGCTAGACCTATTTTTTCATCTGTAAAGTGGAGATAGTCATTGTCTTAAAGACTTATGGAATTGCTCAAATGTAAGGGCAACACCCTTTTCATGGCTACTTCCCCAATTCTTACTTGCATTAGCCAGTTGGGTTCCCAGAGAGGAGTCGTCTACTATTTTCAGGATCTTGGGAGTGGGTTTCTACTACTATGGCTCTGTAATACCTACTGATATACTCCTTAGTGATAATCAGCTAATGTCCTCAAATACCTTTTCAAATGATGGTATAGTTGGATGGTTGGTAGTACCGCAAGAATGGAGTAGTTGGGGAAAAAAATCTTCCCTCCTTGAGTCTGAATAAATACCCCAACAAATACACACATAGGGATGATGGAAAGAGTGGGCATAAGGGTAATATACAAAGGTTGGGAGGCATACATGGCAAAGGGGTAATAATCTCTGGTTAGTGAAGTTTGGTTCTTCCTTAGAAGAATCTGCATGTAGCACTCTTTAGGTATAGCATAGGCTAGGCTCTGAGGTTCAGTGATTTGTGCTTATAGGTAGTCATTTCTTTCTGCCATGAGGTTCATGGTCTTTGATATCCTCTAGTTATGTAGACTGTGTGCTCCTGGTCCAGTCTCTCTGATTTCAACTGGATGAACTCTACTACTGACCCAATAACATCTTTGCAATATTATGGTCCACAGAGAGAAATACCCTCTAACAAGCTTGGATCAAACTTGAATCCTTAGGATTGTAGCTCTTCTGCCACTAGGATCTCAGATGTATTTTTTATTTTTATCCTTTCTTTTGAACACAAATGTTTCCTATGTGGTGTCATTTGTCTTCATCTAAGTCCTAAAATTCTTTCAAAGTGATTAATACTTAGTTTTACACTTGTGATGGAATCATTCAGTCTAATAGCCTACTCTATTATTACATTAATGAAATGGTGTGGGACCCCCCCCCCCATTGTGATCGGACTTGAGTTCTCTTCAAAAGAATTTGTCACTCAAGCTCTGTTCATCTCAGCTTTTGTTGGGATTAGCAGGGAGATGTAGTCCAGAGGCTAGTAGTGGAAGTAGAGTTCTGGGAGTAGTGGGGGGATAGAATTTTATAGAGAAAAATCAAGGTTCCTCTGCCCCTTCCACAGGGCTGGGTTTAAGGAGATGGACAGGGACGCCTGGGTAGCTCTACACAGGTGTTAACTAATGTTATTTCTCCAGTCAGCTGTTCATTAGAGGGAGCCAGGTGTCCTGATAACCCCTAGCTCTTGATAATGTGCTAAGGCCCAGATAAGGGCCCTCACCCCAGAAATCTGTCCAATGCCATTTGGTACCTGACTCAGGGATCCCAGCCCTCTCACTAACTCAAGTAAATCACTTTAATAACTTTAAAGGGCTATATGTTAAGTTATTATAGTTATTATTTCTGTCTCTGGAGAATTAGGTCACAGAGGGCAGATGCAGCAAGAAAATTCCTTCCCCCCTAAATTACCACTAATCCAACTAGTGCTGACCTAGTATCTCCATCCCATCAAACTTGATCTGCTCAGCTGTTAGGCTTTCCAGTCAGGATGGCAGAGGAGGAGGAGGGTGATAGGGATGAAGATGATGTATTTTTGGCATTTGCCCAGGGTCCGGCTCCTCCCAGGGGTCCCATTCTTCGGGCCCTGGACAAGGCCTTTTTCATTTTTCTTGCTCTCTTCCTAGCAGTGCTGATGCTAGAGGCTGCCTACAAGCTGCTATGGCCAATACCTTGGGCAAACCTTTGGGGTTGGTTGCTTGGAACACCTCAAAAAGAAGAAGAACTGGAGCTGTAATCACTGACTGCCTCCTCCCTCTCAACTAAGGTAAAAAACATGCCAAGAGATAAAGATGGACATGGGAATGAGATGAATTATAAAGAATCTCTTGGGGGAGGGGGGACCCCTCATGGAAATCTAGATAATAATAACTATTACTTATTTCCAAAATGCTTTGCAAAAATTATCTCATTTGTTCCTGATTATACACCTAGGGAACTCTAGTAGGTTCTATTATAGTCCCTTTTTTATGAAGGAGTCAGGCAGAGGTAAAGTAATTTGCCCAAGGTCACCCAGCTAATAAATATCTAGGGCAGGATTTTAACTCAGGTTTTCCTGATTTCAAACCTACTTGGAAACATAGCTGCCTTCCTCCTATTTTACAGAAGAGAAGAATAAGGCCAAGAGAGGGATATTTGGCCATGTTACCGGCAGAAAACTAAAAGAGCCAGCCTGGAACCCCAAGCCTCCTGAATACTATTCCCGGGCTCTTCCAATGTTAGGTCAGCTGAAGATGGGCAAGAACTATTCGGGAGAAGGAAGAGGGAAGAGAATACCAAACTGGGGGAAAGAGAGTAAGAAGGGGGAAAAGAAAGTAATCCAGTCTTGTTAATCCTACTTTCTCCCCCCAGGGACCAGAACCTGCCCCAGGACCAGCCTTGTACTATCTCCTTATCTTTCCTCTCACTCTAATAAAGCTTGGGATCAGAAAGAAGCATCAGGCTCCCCTTCTTTCCTCTTTCCTCCCTTCCTAGGCCGTAACGCCCCAGGCCCGACTCCGAAGTGGACTAGAGAGGAGGCTACAGGCCTTTTAGCACCGTTTCCAGTCGAGGACTTTGAACACCGTCCCACACACCCCAAGTTCCCCATCCTCCATTTATCTTAGAATCCCACCGGTCACCCCCCACAAAACGGCCGCCTCGAGGAGCCTAGGGCCGAAGAAGTGAGAGTCGGAGCCGATGCCCCTAGCCCGACAGGAGGTGAGAGGGCATGCCTCCCCGCGCCCTGGAGGCCGCCATCTTGCCGTACGGTAGGCAAAGCCCTGTGCAGGACCAGAGGACCTGCTCTCCCTTCGGCCGTCACTTGGTTGCCACGGTAACCTTTAAGGACAGAGACGATTAGTCAGCTCTTCGTACTTCGGTGACCCAAAGGTTCGAACCTGGTATTATTTACATAAGGCTTTCCTCATTGATGGAAGGGTTGGTTACTTACGTGCACACATTCCGTATGTATGAAAATAATTTCGTCTTGTGAATCACTAGCGGCTGGAGCGATTCTTGGCGGATGCTAGACTGAGAAACGGCCTGGAAGGTCGGAGTGACCGGGGCACGAAGTCACAAGCGGAGTCAGGGTCAGATATCAATAAGCCTTGAAAGAAAACTTTCGTTTCTCTTCGTAGTATATGCCCCGAGCTTTCTTGGGATCTCACCGCCAGCCTAATTTAGTTCATCAATATTCAATATAGATTGGATTGTTCCCACCCACCCCAAAGTGGATCGGTGTGTCCACAAATCTTGCCTCCCCATCTGCCCCTGCAATATTATTTAGGAGCGCTATTGGGCAAATGGAATGCCAGGCTCTGATTGGCAGATCAGGGCTACCTCGTGACCGCAGATCGGCAAACCCCGGGTGGCATAAAGCCCAGGTAGTTCGCCCTAGTGTAGTTTAGATTCCCTCAGTCATCACAGATTCCGTACGACAAGATGGCCTCCCCCTTTCCTCCTCAGGAACTTCCGCGTATGCAAGTCCCAGAAAAGCCCTCCCACCTGAGGCATTTGATCGGAGCGGACCAATGGAATCACCGGGCGACTGGCCGTACGTCTCCCGGAGAAGGGCCGAGCAGGTAGCTTGTGTGTCGTCACTTCCTATATCCCTCTGGCGGACTCCATTAGGGTAGGATGGCGGCGCCCAGGGACATGGTGGTGGCGGGGGCTGGGACTGAAGCGCGGTGATCGCTTCCGTTCTTGCGCGGGGGTTCGCTGCGGGAGGGGGGGCGGAGAGTGTGTGAGAGAGAGCGCGCGCGCTGAGGGTGACGGAGCGGGGGGTAAGGGGGAGGGGGGAGGGACGGACAGCGACGGTGGAGGCGGTGGCTGCCGCGGCGTAGGGACTGTTTCTGAGGTGGGGGCCGCACGGGGCGGGCGGGAGGAGGGAAGAGTCTGTTGGGGAGGACCCGGTGACTAGGCTGAGGTGGGGAGAAGGGGAAGGCGGCCGGAGACCCTCCCTTGAGGAGGGAGCGCGCGCGCGCGCGTGTATGCGTGTGAGTGTGTATGGCGAGTGTGAGTGCGAGGATGCGGGGCGGGGGAGGGAAACCTCTGCGGGAGGCAGGGGGGGCGGGGCTCATTTGGAGACTCCTGGGATCGGGTAAGGGGGCTGCGAGTGGGGACCATGAGGAGAGGGGGAATTGGGGAGGGGGCGAAGAAGAGGAAGCGTCTGCCAAGGCTATGCAGGGGGAAAGCTTAGGGACAGATGTGCTGCTGACAGCTCTGAAGGGAGGAGGCATAGGACAGACCGACAAGGCTGTAGGTGAATGAAGATTTGGGGTGTGGAATCAGTTCGTTAATGGATTTTAGATGGAGCTCTATGGAGGGCAGTGCTGGTAAATGTGCGACAAGCGCTGATGTTTTAAGACTAAAATCCTATAGCTGAGAGTAGATAAAGATGGGACCGGAAGTGGAGGAGAGAGGACTGAGGAATAGAGCCAAAGGGATGGAACTTGAGAGTTTTGGGGTGGGGAGGAGGAGGGTGGGGGCCTTCGAGAAAGCTTGTGGAGTAAGTCAGAGGACAAGATACTCTGAGAAGACAAGGACAACAGAGAAGTCCTTGAATGGGGAAAGGGTAAGGTGATGGGGGAATAAGTATTGTTTTAGTAACATGAGCTAGAAGGTGTGAGAATAGGGGTGGGGGGGGCTGTCCTGGAGGGGAGGGGGTCCTGGAGGGGCTGTCTCTGAGGCCCCATCCCCCCCAGCAGGATTCCTGAAATCCCCAACACCCCCACCAGGGGCTTCGCTCCCCCCATGGCTGCCGCTAACAGCATTATCGTGCTGGATGATGATGAGGAGGAGGATGAAGCAGCTGTCCAGCCAGGGCCTTCCTATCCACCTCCAATTCAGGCCCCACCCCTGGCAGCAGCCTCTGATTCCCTCCAGTCCAGTGGGGAAGGCAGCAGCAGTAGTGGGGGCAGCAAGAAATGCTACCAGCTGGAGAATGAGAAGCTGTTTGAAGAGGTGAGCTGCAGGGGAGAAGTTCTCATGCCCCAGGGAGGGGGAGCCAAAGAAGCTATACTTAATCAGTTTCTCCCTACTAATCCTAACTTTTCCTGTCTTTCTCAATCTTCTCCCTTATCTCTTTTCCTCCAACCCCTTGGACTTCTCTCTCCACTTTCCCCTCCCAGTTTGTTGATCTGTGTAAGAAGCAGACTGGAGAACACCCTGAGGTCGTCCCATTCCTCTGTAACAAAAGGCAGCGTGCTCGACCTACGTTCTTGGCCTCAGCTGAGCTCCGAAATGTGCTCTCTAGAGTCCTCTCTCGTGCTCAAGCCCGGCCTACCAAGCTCTATGTCTACATTAATGAGCTTTGTACATTGCTCAAAGCCCATTCGACCAAAAGAAAGGTACCCCTGACTCCTGCTTCCACTGAGTCCCCTGGAGATGCACCTCCTGAAGATCCTTCCTCTAACCCTGCCCCTACTGAAGAAACTGCTCCTGACTCTCCACGACCTCGAGGTTCACGGAGGCAGATCCAGCGCTTAGAGCAGTTGCTTGCATTATATGTGGGAGAGATAAAACGACTACAGGAAAAGGAGCTGGACCTTTCAGAGCTAGATGACCCGGACTCTGCATATTTACAAGAGGGGCGGCTGAAACGTAAGCTGCTAGGACTCTTTGGGCGTCTGTGTGAGTTAAAAGCTTGTAGCTCACTGACTGGCCGTGTGACTGAGCAACGGATACCATTCCGGGGCACTCGATATCCTGAGGTCAACCGCCGTGTAGAGCGACTCATTAACAGGCCTGGCCCAGACACTTTTCCAGACTATGGAGATGTCCTTCGGGCTGTGGAAAAGGCAGCCACGAGACATGGCCTCTGCCTCCCCCGTCGACAGCTCCAGCTCCTTGCTCAGGATGCTTTTCGAGATGTTGGGACCAAGTTACAGGAGAGGCGCCATCTTGATCTTGTCTACAACTTTGGCTGTCACCTCACAGATGACTATAGGCCAGGTATAGAGAGTGGGGTCACATACAACTAGGCCTGTGGGGAGGGTGTTACTTCTTGGGCTTTTGAGTTAGGAATGCTGGGTCTATGTCTTCACACTGCATGTCTCCCTCCTCCCACCTCAGGCATTGACCCTGCATTGTCAGATCCGGTCCTGGCCCGTAGGCTTCGGGAGAACAGGAGCTTGGCACTCAGTCGGCTTGATGAAGTGATCACCAAATATGCAATGATGCAAGACGAGAGTGAGGAAGGTGAGAGAGAGAGAAGGAGGGCAGCCCGGCTTTCCCAAGGAAACTCTCCTCATAATGAAGACCTTCAAACAGCATCCACAGACTTGGGAGAGGTATGGGGGCAGACAGAGGATGCCAATATTATATCACATATTCTTTGAGGGCAGAATCCTGACTGTCCCTTAATTAGCTGTGAGAGGTGAGGGATTTGGGAAAATGATTTCATTAGAGGCTTTCCTTCTCCAGGGCCCTAGTGGAAAAAAGTCCACAACCTCCCCTAAGGTCTCCAAAATTGAAACAGATGAGGATGAGGAAGAGGAGGAAGAAGAGGAAGAGGAGGAAGAGGAGGAGCTCACAGATTCAGAGGAAGAGATGGAAGAGAGCCAAGAGGGTATAGGAGAAGAAAATGAGCCAGGTATGTGAGACATACCCTATCCAAGTTGTTTCCTCCATATTACCCATCTCTCTCTCCCAGTTTTTTCCTATCAATCACTTTCCATACTAACCTTGCCTCCTGTTTGTTTTTTTATAACTTCCAGGTAAGAATTATGTAGATTCTCAGTCTCCATCTCAGAGGACTGCTGAGCAGGAGCTGGACCCTGAACAGGGAAGCAATAGCAGTAGTTCTTCTTTGGAGGAAGATGAAGCAGGAATACCTGGAAGGAAGACACCTGTTCCCATTTGCCTTGAAAATGAAGACAATGGGGAACAACTCCCATTAGAAGACTTGTCCCAGGATGTTGAAAGCCCAGCCTCCCAACTATTTGAGTTGGTGATTGAAGCCTTACCCTTGGACGCCGTCCCCTCTCCTGAGGATAGGGACCTCCCTTCTCCCAAGAAGTGCCCAGTACCTCCCCTCCCCACCAGCCTCCTGGAGAATGGGGCAACCACTATTACCTCTAATTCCTTCAATGGTGGGGTGTCTCCTAACACCCTGAGGGTTCCTAGTCCCCCCCTCAAGAAGTCTCGGAAGGAAGACATAGCAGAAACAAAACTAATTGAACACAGGTAATATAGCTAGGAGCAATTTGGGATGGGGTGGGGAGGGAGGATGCTTCTGACCATAAAGAGTAAGCTACATGGGATCTGGGAGACCAACTTTTCCTATAAGTACTAATATTCAATTCCTGTTCCCTCAGCTGCATTGAGGTGCAAACTACAGATGAACAAGAGAATGGGAAGAGGTGTCACCTCTCCAGTGCCCCCTCCCCCTTGGCTTCTTCCCTGGTTCCAGTTGCTGACTCTTCCACTCGAGCAGATTCACCAAGCCATGGCTTGATAACCAGCTCTAGGTGTAGCCCGCAACCATCCAGGCCCCCTAGACCACAAGCTCCCAGGCCTGGAGTCTGCAAGGTCAGAAAGGGGGGTTAGGGAGGGGTGCTGATCTTTCTTGCTCTTTTTGTTCACTCTCCCTGTGATCCTACTACCTTCCCTCTGTCTTCCACTTATAATTTCTGCCACTTTTGAAGTAAGCTGTTACCTCATTTGTAAAATGAGGAATGTTGAACTGGATGACCTCTTTCAGATCTAAATCCTTTGATAGAGCTTCTCTCCCACATCTGACTGTCTCCTCCAACTTCTCCCCAATTCTCTTTTTCCTCTCCCTCAGATGAGTGTGGCAACACAATGTGACCCTGAAGAGATCATCATCCTCTCAGACTCTGACTAGCTGTTGGGTTTTCCCTGCCCTCACTTCCCACGGTTTTATTTTGGGGGGGAGGGGGGAGCTGAGCTGTATACCCTTTTTGTTGGTGTTTTGAAAAATAATAAAAACTTTAAAGGTTTATAAAAATGAAAATAAATAAAGTTCTTTTCTTATTGTAATTCTTATTTCTATCTTTAATATGCCTCCTCTGTTTCCTCGACACTGAGCAGTTCATGCCCCTTTCTCAAACCCTCTCCCTAATTTCTCACAGAAAGAATATTTAATTTTTTGGCTGTGTCCCCACCGGATCCCAATTTAGGGGGAGCGAATGCTTTTTGCTTACATAACTGCTTTACCCTGTAGATGTAATCTAACATTTTCCCTGGCTTTGCCTTCCACACAATAATCTTGTTCTCTTACATTTGACACTTGTCATGGCTCGCTCTGCAATCCCAGCTTGCACGCCTGCAGTGAAAACACACTTCCTACTGCCCAGCCCCCTTTCCCCAGCTCCCCTAGCGTAGAGCCACAAGAATAAGAGGACCAATCCAGCGCTAAGTTAAAGTCTTTTTAGCCAATCCACACCTGCTTCGGGGGGGGCGTTACCCCCTCTGAGAGAAGCAATCGCAGCCTGGAGGCGGGTAGGAGAAAGGGAGGAGACAGAAATGAGAGCCAACTAGCCAATGGTTAGCAAAATAGAGGTGTCTGTACTGCTGCCATTGGATAGTTGGCTATCATTTCTTTTTCCATTTGCTTTCATTTTGCCTAAGCGATGATCGATTGGTTTTTGAACCTATCGTCAATGAGGACAGGCTGGGTTAATATTTTAAAGGGAAAAACACCGAGTCGGATGAAACGGTAAGTGAGCATGCCGTGGTGAAGTTGGACTGGTACCTTTAACACGGAGCGAGGTATTTGTTCCTTAAAGGGGAAGTGGTCGAGTCGGCGAAATCTGTCCTAGTTGGTCGGCGTATTATGGGCTCGCTCCCTTAACGTCTGCGGGGCAGGGGGCGGGCCGGGGGCGGAGGGAGGAGGGAGACGGCGCAAGATGGCGGCGGGAGGGGCCCGGGCTGCGGCTCTGGCCGCGGAGTGAGGGGCGGGGGGGCCCGGGGGCGCGCGGCCCGGTAAGCGGGGACGCGCGCCTGGGGGGGGAGGAGGGATAGTCCAGAAAGGAGTGCTGGGTGTGCAGTGGTGGGAGGACCAGAGGGGGGTGGGGTCGGGTAGTGATGAGGGGTGTGGAGTGAAGAGGCGGGGCCTAGAGATGCAAGGGGGAGAGGCTTGGGGGGAGGATTCCATGAGGTGTGGCCTAAGAAGGGGGCGGGGCCTGTGGGGATTCCAGAAGACAGGATCTGAGTGGGGGTGGAGTTGTATATGGGCGAGGGGCGTGGTTAAATGGGAGAGGCGTGGCCTGAGGCTGCACGGGGGGTGGGGCTTCAAGGGGAGGGAAAGATGGGGGGAATACTCCGGGGAAATTAGTGGGACACTCACATCTTCTGCCTATGGTGGCAGAGCAGTCAAAAGGGGCAAAAAAAAAGGTGGGTTCCTGAAAGGAAGAATATGGCACTTTCTTTCCCTGGGCCTCAGTTTCCCCATCTGGAAACATGATAGCCAGCATAGCAGAATGGATATTATGTGGTCACAATATCAGGCCTGCAAGGGATCTTACAGGTGATCTGGTAGAGCCTCCTGGATTGACAGAGGAGAAAACTGAGGCCTGGAGATGGCTTGACCCAAAATCCACTATTCATCCAGTTTTTGGCAGTCTGGATCCTCCTTAGCCTAGGTGTCAAACTCTCCCTAGTGCCTATTCCACTGTATCACAGCCACCTGCCAGGTCTCTGAGCTCTCTTCCAACTTTAATATGCTCTTCTGTGCCTAAAGTCAAAGAGCGTAGAGCATGGAAAGAAAGCTGCTCCCCATTCCAAAGAATCCCTTACTTTCCTGACCCATCTCTTTTCTTTCTCTTCACAGAGACCCCCCCGGCCGCCCTTCCTCTTTCTCTGTTCCTGTGGCTGGGGGGGGGTGCCCCCTTCCCTATGTTCTTCCTCACAATGGAGCCATCCCCACTTTCTCCCCAGGGGGCCGCACTACCCCTGCCTATGTCACTGGCACCCCCCCCACTGCCACTGCCAGCAGCAGCTGTGGTGCATGTGTCCTTCCCTGAAGTGACCAGTGCTTTGCTGGAGTCACTCAACCAGCAGCGGCTACAAGGGCAGCTTTGTGATGTGTCAATCAGAGTGCAGGGCCGTGAATTCCGGGCTCACCGGGCTGTCCTGGCTGCTTCTTCCCCTTACTTCCATGACCAAGTCTTGCTTAAAGGCATGACCTCAATCTCACTGCCCAGCGTCATGGACCCTGGGGCCTTTGAGACAGTTCTAGCCTCTGCCTATACAGGCCGGCTTAGTATGGCTGCTGCAGACATTGTCAACTTCCTCACTGTTGGCTCAGTTCTCCAGATGTGGCATATTGTGGACAAGTGCACAGAGCTCCTTCGAGAGGGCCGGGCCTCTGCAGCTACCACCGCCATGGCCACTACAGCAGCTGTTGCCTCTGGGGCAGGAGGCTCAACCGGAGTTGGGGGAACAGGACCAGCTACCACAGTCACAGGCTCTGGCCGTCCCCATTCATCCAGCAGGGCTAGTGAGAATCAATCCCCTAGCAGCAGCAACTACTTCAGCCCCCGAGACTCTGGTGATTTCTCATCTTCTCATGATGCATATTCGGCCTCTTCCATGGGGGTAGCAGAAAGACGGAGTGGGGGAGGACCTCTGTTCTCCTCTTCTGTGATGGGCAGTGGGAGTGGTGCTTCTGGGAAGCTGCTACTAGAGGCAGATGAGCTGAGTGATGATGGAGGGGATGGAGTTGGGGTGGTAGTTCCTGGGGCTGGGCTACGGCGCCCTACCTATGTGGCCCCCAGCATCATGCCTCAGAAACACTGGGTATATGTTAAAAGAGGGGGAGGCTGCCCTGCCCCAGCTCCCCTTGCCCCTCAAGACCCAGACTTGGAGGAAGAAGATGAAGAGGAAGACCTGGTACTAACCTGTGAGGATGATGAGGATGAGGAGCTAGGTGGGCCAGCAGGGGGCCCACCAGGTGGAAGTTCTGGCCCTGGCCTAAGTATTTCTGATGTACGGACACTGACTGACCCCCCAGACAAGGGTGAGGAACAAGTGAATTTTTGTGAATCATCTGAAGACTTTGGCCCTTATGAGTCTGGGACAACTGGGACAGGCCTGGATGACCCTGGAGGGCCAGCCCCTTCTTCCTTTACCTCCCATCAACCCCGATCCTTGATGCCCTTGGACATGCAGGGCAACCAACTCTTAGTCTTTCCCTCCTCCTCTCAAGCTTCAGCCCAACCCCCAGGAAGCCAGGCTGAACATGGAGCTGTGACCATGGCAGGGTCAGGAGGGGGCAACTTGGGTGTGTCTGGAAGTGGGGGGAGTTCTGGGGGAAGTGGTGGTGGGGATGGGAACAAGATCTTTCTCTGTCACTGTGGGAAAGCTTTCTCTCACAAGAGCATGCGAGATAGACATGTCAATATGCACCTAAACCTGCGCCCTTTTGACTGTCCTGTATGTAACAAAAAATTCAAGATGAAACACCACCTGACGGAGCATATGAAGACCCACACAGGCCTCAAGCCTTATGAATGTGGAGTGTGTGGGAAGAAATTCATGTGGAGGGACAGCTTCATGCGGCACCGTGGCCACTGTGAAAGGAGGCATCGCCTGGGGGGAGGGGGGACCCCAGGGACTACAGGGCTACCCAAGAGAGAGCCTCCTGGGGGGGGCAGTGGAGATGAGGTAGGAGGGACCACTTCTCCCCCCAACAGGAGAGTCTGGTCCCCACAGGGAACACACAAGGTGGAGATGGGTTTCAATGGCAGTGGAGGTGGACATTAAGGAACTATTCCCTCATGACTGGATCCAAAAGCTGGAGAAAGCAGTTGCTGAGTAACTCCCACAATCCTCCCTTGTTTGATGGATAACCCTGGAAAGGAGGAGCAGGGGCATGAGCCAAGGACTTGATTCCTCAAAAATCCTTGGTTTCAAGGGAAAGGAGATATGGGACTATATCATATACCCTCTCCTCTATGAATTTGTATATAAAGAGGGAAATTCATGACAATTCTCTTCCCCCTCCCCCATTAATCCCATTCCATTCCCCAACATATGAGAAACCCTGAAACTGAGCCCTATACTTTCCCCTTCACTAGTGGGAACAGGTAGCTAACACTTAAGACCCAGCCCTTCAGGTTATCCAGTACCTGGGAAGGGTTTGATTAGTGATGTGTCCAGAATCCTCAAGAATTCCAGGACAGGTGGTCTCATTTGTAGTTTGTACTTGGAGTCTGTGTGTGTGTACCACTGTGGTGACTAGGCCTGCCACTCATTCCTTCTTTCCTGGACCCCGCCCTCCTGCCCCACTTTGACTCGAGAGTGAAACCTATATCCATTTCTTCCCATCCAGCACCAATCCCTGCAGTGAGTCCCCAGAGGGGTATGCACATATTGGGGCTTTCAAGGTCATGGAGGGAGCCAGTTCGGGGAGTTTAAGGTTTTTATTTTTTAATTTTATTATTTTTTTTAACGGTGATTAAAATATTTATTGGTCTCTTCACTTGACCTGACAATCACCTGTCTTTCTTTGCTTATGGGAGACAAGGAAGAGAAAGTGATCAGGGTGGGGCTAGGGATATGGGGAAGGTAAGTCTCTCCAAAATGAGAGGGTTGTTGGACTGACTCCTAAATCTTCCCAGGTGTGACATGCCATGATTTTGCTGCCCAAGACCACCCCAAGACCAGGGAAGGGAGCAGAGACTTGATATGGTAGGGGATGGGAAGATCTATTCTGGGTATGTAGTTGAGGAAATGAGGAAGGACTTCATGAGGGGTGGGGTGAGGGAACTAGAATCTCACCTTCTGCCAGTTGCTTCTTTCCTAGAAGGGGATTCCCGGTACTTGCCTTTTAGGGGAAAGTGAAACTGAAAGGAGAACCTCTTAACGGCAGCAGTAGCTGCTGCCGGGGCTTGAGAGAGGAGCTATGAAGCCACTGTGCCTGCTCCTCGCCTTGGGTGAGGTGACCCCCTTTCCCTGAGACCCGCTGAGAGAGCTGAGAGTTGTCCCTTCCCGATTGCATCATGGTTCCAAGCGCTCTAGACCCCATTAAGATTGGGGTCGTGGTGGGAGGTGACTCCTTGAGAATTTGGCCTTTCCCCCAGCTACCTCCTCTCCCTAGGCATACTGGCAGTGAGATGGTCCGATGCTCGCCCGGGGCCCTCGAAGTTGGAGTGCTGGTTTGTCGAAGAGCAGGGTGGTGGTGGGGGCATGCTTCGGGGAGTGACCAAGCGACCTGCCATGCTGCTGCTGAGACAGGGGCCTGGGGAGCCACCACCTAGACCTGACCTTGATCCTTCACTCTACCTGAAAGTGTATGGTAAGTGTTCTCATTTGGACACCCCAGAGCCTCCCTAACTACCCGGAAAGGAGCTTCCTCGTCTTGAAATCAGCTCTGCCACACCACTCTCCACTTTCCTTCCTCAAGGAGTTTGCAGCAGTGGTATAGTGAAATGAGGCCTGGATTTGGAATCCTGGTTCTCATCTGAATTGTATCATTTATGAGCTGTATGATCTTGGACAAGTCACTTACCTGAACCTATAAAATGGAGATTATTTGTTTTGTAAGAATCCTAAACTCATAGATCATGAATTGGAAGGGACCTAAGCAGGCATCTAATCCAGATTCCCCCAACCCCCTTTTCAGTTGAGAAAACTGAGGCCCAAGGGGATTAAATGAATATTAAAGTCAGATCTGACTCCAGTCACTCCCTTTCCCAGAGAATTTGGCCGAGTTAAATGTGTACACTAAGCTTTGTACATTTTAAGTGTTATATAAGTGTAAGCCATTATTCTAATTATTTTAAGAAGTGTATTCTTATTCTTAATTAGCATTAATATTCCCACTCCAAGGCCCCCTTCCCTTTGTTTATTGAGGCCTTACCAAGGTGATTCTCAGCCTTCACCCCAAACTCCTCTTGCCCCTGGGAGATCTACCTAAGGTACCACCTATCTACTTTACAGTCTTGACCAGTCCTAGCTGACACTCCCTCTTTCTCCTGTCCCAGATCCTGCTGGCTCTCTTGGAGATGCCCTTCAGGGGTCACCAGCCCCAAGCTGTGAGTTGAACCACTATGTCCCCAGCCCTGCAGCTTCGGACTGGGCAGCTGGTCTGACCCCTGAGCCTCATTCTCCTCGGTCCTTGGATGGGGCTTGGCTAGTGGTCAGCTTAACTAGCCCCCAATTTCGACTCTCCAGTCTCCTGCAGCTGTCTCAGTCCCAGCCTGTTCCCTCCCCAGTTACCCTAGCAACAGGTAAGGGAGAGAGGTAAGGGAGTGGGAATTGCCTTGGAGTGAGAGCCAGACCAGGGTGGAGTTGGAGTTTTGAAAATCAGGGCTGTGTTCCATAGGTTTAATCAATCAGTCAAGACATTTAAGGGGGAAGGTATTTAAAGTTGGTGCAGAACCCTGATCTTATATCTAATGATCTGCCCTACCCTCACTCCTAATACAATTTGTATGCATTTTTAGGTAATGAACATAGTATGCATTTCAGTTCTTTGTGTTTCAGATCTATTTGGGCCAAGGACTTCTTCTCATTTAAACTTTGGATATTCCCTAGTGTCTCCTATAATAGGCACACTAACTTGTTTCTGAATCCTTAAGACTTCAGGCCCAGAAGAGTATTGGTTCTCTTCTTCAAAGCCTCCCACCCTGACCCTCATAGACCCACTTATTTGACTTAAATAACAATATACAGTCTTGTCTGCCCCCATCTCCCTGCTTATTCCCATCCCTGGCCTTTCTGAACTCTTTGTCTTCCAGGGGAGATTAGAGATGGCTCTGGGTCAGAATCACACAGAACCTCCATTGCCAGTCCCCCATCCCCATCTGGGACCCATTCCCCAGCTTTCCACCCACATTGTTTTTAGCTTTGTATACTTCAGTAAACTTGATCTATACAGACCAGCTTCTCCCCAAATCTGTTACTTACTATGTGTAAGAGCTTCTAGGTACAGCAAAGGCTTAGGGTATGGATTGAGTATGGGTATGTACATTAGTATGCATGGAGGTTCCTTTAAAGAATTATGTCATCAACCGGATCTCAAGGCCTCTTTAAGGGCAGCTTTCAAAGGATCATCCACTCAAGGGTCTGATACCCTCTCCCATCTTAGTCAAACATCTGATTGGTCCCTGTTCCCCACCCCTCCAAGACTAAAGGTATTTAATGAGTGGGGGGGGGGGGAGAAGAAAAGTGTTGCCATGGCAACCTGGGACCAGAGAAGAGGAGTTGTCAAGGTGACAGGGGGAAATACAAGGGTCTTCTAGATTTACTAATTATGGGGGAGGGGAAAGAGGGAAGGAAAGATAGAAATTGATCAAGAGAAAGATATTGAGAGATGGGCCTCCCAAAAGGAGTGCCCTCATTAACTCAATTTCTCTACAATTTTCTTTTCCACAAATTCTTTCCTATTCTTCCCTATGTTTCCCTTTGCCATCTCTAATCTTCTCTTCCCCCAATTCTCACTCACTATCCCATTTCTCTATTCATTTCCTTCCCCTTTTTTTACCCTATTCTTATTCATTTGTGCCCAATTCTCTTCCCTTCTCCCTATTTCTCTCTTGTATTTCCACTGTTTCCAAAGCTGTGCTGACAGTCCTCACCCGCTCTCCTGCCACTGTGGTGCGGCCCACTAAGAAGGCTACTTTGGACTTGAGCTTTACTTATTGGCCTCCCAATTCCGGTAGGGCCCCTTCTTCCTTGGGCCCCCCTCCTTTTGGGCTGGAGTGGCGGCGACAACATCGAGGGACTGGACAGCTGCTCTTGGCCGTGACTCCAGGACTGGGTAGCCAGGCTCTGGGATCTCCGGAGGGGGCAGTGGCATTTGCAACCTGGGATGAGGAGGGAGTGGAGGGCCCATGGAATGGGAATGGAACCCTGCTGCTGCCTGCTGTGCAGCTGAGCCAGGAGGGTACTTACTTGGCTACAGTCCACCTTCCTCACCTGCAGGCCCAAGTCGCCCTGGAGCTTAAAGTACAGAGTAAGTGAGAGAGGGACCTAGACAGTGGGACTGACATGGGGAAGGGGGAGTGGAATGTATGGAAAGAAGCTGGGTCTATAAGGAAATTGAAGGCAATATTAAACTGGGAGGGTAAAGGGTTCTGGGTAATGGGAAGAGGCAAGTTAAAGCTCTCTGAGGGGAGGCTGAGATAAAGCTAAAAGAGAAAATCATGTTTAATTTCCCTTTGATCCTGATAATCCTAATACTCTTCCTCCTCTTCCTGCAGAGCCCCCAAAAGTGACCCTTAGCCCATCACCTATAGTCTGGGCATACCCAGGCCAAGCTCCCCCAGAGCTTCTCTGCCTTATTTCCCATTTCTACCCCCCGGAGGAGCTAAACGTGACCTGGGAGTTTCATAGTAGTATAGGAGAAAGGAGCAAGGTGGCAGGTGGCCAAGCTTGGTGCTCTAGCTATCGATACCACCCTGATGGCATGGTCAGCATCTCTGCATACCTTCGCCCACCCTCGGTAAAAGTGGAGCAGCATGGATCCCACTATGTCTGCCGGGTTCACCACCCCAGTCTGCAGGCCAAATCGATCAGTGCCCAGGTGTCTCTGGAAGTGGCAGGTAAGGAAGGACCAGGTGATGGGAGAGAGAACAGTCTATGGATCCAAAGGATAAGAGCAGGAGTCCAAGACAAAATAGATGTGATCTCCCACCTCTTCTGTACCCTTAGGAGTCTCTGGGCCTTCCTTGGAAGATGGAGTAGGGTTATTCCTCTCAGCATTTCTCCTTCTTGGGTTGATCAAAGGAATTGGCTGGATTGGTAAGTCTTTGCTTTTCATTCTCAATCTAGAAACTCCCCCCCCCCAAAAAAAATCCCTCCAGAAGCCTAGCCCTAGGCTGTAACCCTGTCAGTTCTCCTAATAGAAAACCTTTGGGCCATCTTGTTTATTCACTATGTTTCAAAATTCCATCTTCATTCTCCTCCTTTTCTTGTAAGTTCTGTACCACCAAGCCCTCTAACACACACACTTCCCAGATCTGGGGTATTTAAGCAGAATCACCTTTCTAATCTCCATCTCTCTTCCACAGTGGCCTCCCTGACTCTTTCCATGGAAACAAAGGACAAGGTAAATGGCTCCTTGGTGCCCAAGGTCCTACCCTATTCTCTCAAAACTGAATTTAGTACCCATTTTTATCATCTTTTAATCATATCAGTCTATTAGCCCCCATCACCCATATAAATTCTTTATTTTCCCCACTATCAGTCCATAAACCCATTCCACTCCACTCCCTAACATTCATAATCCGGGATCTGCAATTTATTGATGGTCATGACCTTGGGCAAGTCATTGGTCATCTCTGGACTTCAGTTTTCTCATATGTATAAAGGCGGGAATTGGACTCAATAACCTTAGCCCACATCACACATTTCCCCCTTGCTCCTTATTGATCAGGGTCCTGCATCTCCCATTTTCTCATTCTTCCAGAAATCACAATGAGAAAAACACTGAGCTGCTTAGAACTCCAGGAGAGTCCTGATTGACCATTATACAGATGGGGATGTGGTTTGGGGTTGGGAAAAGTATGCTTGTGAGGTTAATAAAGTTGGATTTGTAAGAATGGTTCCAATTGTGGCTGACTTGATTCACTCTATAACCTGGTCCATTTTCCTCCCATATCTCTTCAATATTCTTAATTAACAACTGAAGTTTAATTAGGATTTTTTCAGCTGGGGCAAAAACAATGAAGATCCCTGGGAGGAGATGATGGTGTCCAAGGACTAAGTGTGTGCCTTCCCCTAACCCAATGGGGTGAGAAGCTTGGCTGTTTGGGGGAAGAAAGGCTTCCAGGAACTTCTTGTCAGAGAGGACATTTCAAGGTTCTGGGTTTCTTTCAGACCTTGGAAGGGGGTGAAAAGGTGACAGGAGGTGATTGTCTTAAAGAAGCCCCCAGGAATTGAAGTGAATGAGGCCAGTTTATTTGAGAAGAGGGATTGAGCCAGGGCACTGCCCAGGGAATTCAGTACTTGGGACTCTAGGGATGATGTTGAGAGAAAGGATGGGGTTTTAATTAATCAAGCTAATTACCCCTTCAGGACACCTTACAATGAACCTGGGATCTCTAGAGGAGTTCTTGTGGTGAGAGGTGGTTTGGGTTCCCCCTCCTTATCTTCCTCTTGCCCACAACTCTGCTCTTAGTGAGAGAAAGCTTTCCTCATGTCATTATTGTTTTGGAGTTCAGCTCTGGAAAAGAACAGCCCCCAGGATCCGGATTGTGTTCTCAGATTCCCCCTTTGCTGCTGCTCCCTTTTCCTAGGCCGTCAGCTTGGGGATGGGGAGGATGCTTCATTCCCATAGCAGGGGGTGCAGGGTCCCCAAACTTTCCCACTCCCGAATACCATGGTAGTGCCCACCCCACTCCCTGCTGAATCATAGAAGACTGGAGCTAGGATCACATCCCTGGACGTGAAGAGAAAAGGACCCCAGATGCCAGCTTCAGGACCAAGCCCTAAACTCCTCCCCGTTCTGGCCCTGCAGCAGCCACTCCCCTTGCAGGCATCCATTAACATCAGACACCTGCATCCGTTTGGAAAACGGGTACTGAATGGAAGGAATCGGGAAACCGGGCTAGCCCAACTCCAAAGGAGACTGGGCCTAGGAGAGTATAAATCCCGGAGCCTAGGAATACGGAATAGGATGTGATCGTTAACCCGAAGGTCCCCCTTCCCCCTCTCCACCTACCTCAAACCCTTTGGATCTCTTGGAAACCCTGCACTGGATTCCATCTCCGACCCACTCCCCATTGAGAAATGGAAAGCGTGGATTAGCGGGAGACTATCTCAGTCTATAATGCACCTGGCTCGGAGGATTTTAAAAACTCTAGTTTTTTTGTTTTTTTTTTCCTAACTGGACGGGGAGTGAGGTGTAAAAACCCCAAAACTGAGGGCCGGGTTTCCCAAAGGAGAAAGGCTTCAGGGCTGGGGGAGTCCTGGGTGCCTGGCTATCTACCCACACACACCCAATGTCCCGGCTCTCAGCACACACCTCCCCCTCTCGCCTCCCTGTCCTTTACTTCCTTCCCTATTTGACTCCTGCCCTCAGAGCGGGCGGACGCCTGCAGAGAGGAGGGGTGGGGGAGGAGCGGAAAGGGAGAGGGGGGCGGAAAAGACAGGGAGGGGACTCGGGGCCCCGGCCCGAGACCGACAAGAACAGCTGCCCTGAGGCCCGCGCCGCCCCCGCCCAGCCCGGAGCCAGGTCAGAGCCCCGGAGCCCCCCACTACACCCAGACTCGGTCCCCTCCTCTAGCTCGGCCCCCAAACTCTCTCCGCCTTCCTCCCGTCAGATTCCCCACATACCACCCCCCCCCTTACACAAGTTTCCTCCCAGCCCGCACCCTACAAGCCTTCCGCTCTGATCCCCTGCACAGTGCTTGTAACCCCCAGGATCCCGACATCCAATGAATTTATTGATTCCCCCCGCCAGGCTCCGACCTCTGGACCTCACTTCTCTCTCTGCCCCTCCCTGGTGGTCCTCTCCCACCTTGACGCCCCTCCCTCCTTCCTTGTTTCTTCCCAGGCAACCCCATGGCCCGACCCAGTTGACCCCCTAGGCCCTGATTCCAGCCATGCTCCCTAGGCCCCTGCGGCTTCTACTGGACTCTGGAGGGGGCTCCCCCGGCGGAGTCGTGCTCAGCAGCTTTAGGAGCCGGGACCCCGAAGGGGGCGGGGGCCTAGGGGTGGGCGGGGAGGAAGAGGAGGAGGAGGAAGAGGAAGAGGTGAGACTTCGGGGTAGCTGGGGGGGAATTAGTGCATGAAGGTGTTCCTCTATGTAGGTTTCTTTTTTCTCTTTCCTGTGCCTGCTTCTGCTTCTGCCTCTGTGGCTCCATTTCTAGACATCTGTCTGCCTGCCTGGCAATCAGGTAGTCAGGATGCTTTCTGCTTGCCCACCCATTGGTCTCTCTGTCACTTTCTCTCCTGTTAGCTCTCCCTCAGAATCTATCTCTGTCCCTTTCGGAGTCCAGCCGGTGTGGATTGGTCTCCCTTGTTGTTGTTTGGGGAGGAGGGGTTTGTTTCCACAGTAACCCGATCCTCTTGCTCTGGGATTGGGGAAGAAGCCCTCAGATTCATGACCCCTCCCCTCAGGGATGGAGAAGAGCCTAGGGGAAAGGCGGAGGAGCTTCCTCCCCTAGGAGGGGCAGAGCCGAGGCCTGGAGGTGGAGGTGGAGGTGGTGGAGTGTTGGATGCCTGAGTTTCTTCGGGGATTGAAGGTGGTGGCCAGGGACTGTGTATGGGGCCCCAGGGCCTGCACTCCTGGGTCCCTGGGTTGGGTTAGATCAATGTGACCTGCTGGGCTGGTTTTTCGGGATTGGGTGGGGGAGGGACTGGGGCCACGTGAGTCTTCTCCACTCCCACTCCAGCTCTCTATGATCCTACTTCCCCAATCTTCTTCCTGCTTTAGGATCTGAGCTGCTGATTTGGGAAAGGGTCCTGGGGGTTGGGAGGAGGGAGAGACAGAGGATGTGAAGGGAACCTACTGTAGGGGGATGAGGCCAGGGAGTGGGGGAGGGGACAGGGTTGTTCCCCAGACTCAGACACTGCCCTCATTGGGGGAGGGAGATAGAAATGAAACTATGTAACTCAAGTTTCATTTTCTTCCCCCAAATCCCCAAGTCTCAGCGTCTTCTTTGCTTTCTTTTCCTTTGCCTCTTTGTTTCTTTCCCTTTCTTGTCTCCTTTTTGCCTCTAGCTCCCCTCTCCTGAAATTTCACTTTCTTACTTGGGCCACCATTGTTTTGAGGTTCAGCTCTGGGAGGGACAGCCCCTAAATCTGGGCTTGTGTACCCCACCACCTCCTTCACTGCAGCCCCCCCCTCTTCGCAGAGCACTGAGGCGGCTTGGGGGGGGCTGCCTCATTCCCAAGGCAGGGGATTCGGGATCCCCAACCTCTCCCACTCCCAGAACACGCTGGTATTGCCCCCCTCCCCAGGTGATGGAGCAGGCTTTGAGAGTGAAATGGGGATGACTGGGGTGGCAGGGCACTAGAGGAAGGACAAGTTAGAGCTGACAGTACCCCACCTCCTTCCCTTTTCAGGCTCCTGTGTCTGTCTGGGATGAAGATGAGGATGATGCTACCTTCACTGTTACCAGTCGTCAATACAGGCCCCTGGATCCCTCGGTGAGCTCCTGCCTTCTGACTTCTCAGTCCCTGTGTCTCTGACTCCCTACTTTCCTACAACCCAACTTCCTGAAAATAGCATTGAAACTAGGGGCTCTTTTCTGCCACTGATTCTCTTCATGAGTCTAAGCAAGAAACTCTCTTTGAGCTTTGGCTTCTTTCTTTATACTCTTGACCCCTAACCTTCCCAAGGTCCCCAGGTGATTTCTGCTGAACCCTCAGATAGCCTCAAGTTACTTCTTCACAGACCACTTGCTAGCTCAGTGATTATTTGGGGGGTTGGAGTGAAGAATCAGAGACCTCCTCCCCTCCTGTGCAGGCTCCCATGCCGCCTCCTCGTTCTTCCCGTCGACTGCGGGCTGGCACTCTGTCTGCTCTGGTCAGATATCTGCTGGATAGCCGGACTTCAGGGTCTGATGTGACCTTCATGCCAACCTTCTTGGCCACCCACAAGGCATTTACCTCCACATCCACTGTACTGGGATTGTTAGCTGACAGGTCAGAGGGGATGGGAGTTTGGGTGTCTGAGGAATTATCTGGCTACTACTGGTCAGAGGCAATAGGCTGTTTAGGAAAGATGGACAGATGGACTTCCCTCCCTTCCTTCCAGACTAGAGACCCTAGAGTCCAGGCCTTGTGATGATTTGGAGAGGACAAGAGGGTGAGTGACCCCCTGAACTGACCTCCTGATCCCTCCCCACCCTAGCTACAGCTTGACCCCAGCTTGATTTTCTTACACCAGGCTGATCCCCTCCCCCCCCCCCCAGGTTAGCCATCTCTGTTTTGTCAACCTGGCTGACCTCTCACCCTGAGGATTTTGACTCTGAGGTCAGGGGTCAGCTTGACCGGCTTGAGAGCTTCCTGCTTCGGACAGGGGATGCAGCAGGGGAGATTGTTGGGGGGGGCATCGATGATCTCATCCGAGACCTCCGATCCCGGGTGGACACCCCAGCCCCTGACCCTCCTAAGCCCCTGGCCCCCCCTGGCGATTCCCCTGCTGACCCCACGGATGTCCTGGTGTTCCTCGCTGACCATTTGGCTGAGCAGCTGACCCTGCTGGATGCGGTGAGACCCTGACCTCCGACCTTTCCAATTGCCCCTCTGAATGACCCCTCACTAAATTCTCCTTTACTCCTGATCCATCCCTTGCTTCTGATCTTTGCCCCCCCCATAACTGTCCTTGCCCCCTCCCTGTCTTTGACTTATCCTACTGAACCCCATCTATATCCATAACATACCATGGAAACTGATTTATTGGCCAGTTGAGGTCTCTAAACCCAAGATTATTGGAACATTGACCTATCCACCTCCCCTTCTCTTTGTCCCCACCCATAATCTTTGACCTCTCAATCTCCCCCCTGCCAGGAGCTGTTCCTCTCTTTGGTCCCTTCTCAGTGTCTGGGGGCAATATGGGGCCACAGAGACCGACCTGGTCACTCCCACCTCTGCCCCTCTGTTAGAGCAACAGTCACACAGTTCAACAAGGTGGCTGGGGCTGTAGTCAGCTCAGTCTTGGGGGCCACAGCATCTGGAGAGGGACTTGAGGAGGTGTCCATTCGGCCCCTCCGACCCCCCCAGAGAGCAAGGCTCCTGGAGAAATGGATCCGGGTGGCAGAGGTAAGTAGAACTGGAGGGAATGGATATAAGATCAAATGCTTTTACCACCCAGAGTAATGGGGAGGTTTTTCTGGTCTGAAAAATCAGGAGCATGGGGGGAATTCTATATTATCTTCCTCCAGGAGTGCCGCCTTCTCCGGAATTTCTCATCTGTTTATGCTGTTGTGTCTGCCCTTCAGTCTAGTCCTGTCCACCGGCTTCGGATGGCCTGGGGAGAGATAGCGAGGTATTTTGTGGGAAATGGAGGCAGAGATGCAAGGGAAGATGCCTTATCTGGATCCTTAAGAGAAAGTCAGACATTCATCTGATAAAGAAGAGGTCATTTTAGGGGGTAGATCCTGAGGATTTTAAGAGAGTTGAAGATAAAAGGTTCTCAGGGCTTCTCTCTTTCTCCTAATCAGGGACAGCCTTCGACTCTTTTCCAGTCTCTGTCAGATTTTCTCAGAAGAGGATAATTATTCTCAAAGTCGGGAGCTACTATTGCAGGTAATTCCCTTCCTTCCTAGTTCCTTTACTACTCCCTCTTAATCCCTCAAAAGCCAGTTCCCCGGGGCAGCTGGGTGGCTCACTCAGTGGATTGAGAGGCAGACCCAGAGATGGGCAGTCCTGGGTTCAATCTGGTCTCAGACATCCCCTAGCTGTGTGACCCTGGGCAAGTCACTTAACTCCCATTGCCTAGACCTTACCACCCTTCTGCCTTGGAACCAATTCACAGTATTGATTCCAAGATGGAAGGTAAGGGTTCAAAAAAAAAGTTAGTTCCAACTCCTATTCTCCAATTCCCTCCCTCATTCCTTCCAACCTATTTTCTTTCTACAGGAGGTAAAGATACCTCCCCCATTGGAGCCAAACACCAAGAAGCCTGTGAGAAATGTGCCATCTCGGGGTGGGGTGAGTGCCTGGTTAGGGAAAGTGACCTTGGAGTAGGGTAGTAAGGAGTTAGGGTTAGTCGATAGAGAGAGTGTCCAAATGGAGACAGAAGCAGTTTGATGTGGTAGAAAGGGGCCCTAGAACAGGGAATCACACACATCTGGGTCCAAGTTCTAACACCAACACTCCTCATCTCTTAAGCAAGCCTTAGTTTCCTAGGTCTGGAAAAAGGGGTGCATAACTTTGAGGCAGTATATAGTCAAGGACAGAGAGCTGGCCTCGGTGTGTGGAAAGCTTGAGTGTAGCAGTTTAACTCTAGGCAAATGTATTGGGCAAGTCACTTAGCCTTGGTGTTGGAGACAGCTCTGAGTTGTAGAGAAGATGCCTGTTGGAGCTAGTAGAGGGACTTTCCTCATCTAGAAGGGAATTTCTTATGCCAGTAAAATCATGAGTCTAGTCCTTGCCCCTGTTCCTAATGATACTATCTACCTTGCATTTCGAGAAATGTTTTGTAAACCACAAAGCACTAGATGAACTCTTATTATTATTAGAGGACAGAGTGATGGTGGGGCAAATGCTCTGTTCCAGGAGGACAGCCAGGATGAGTGGGGAGGTAGCTAAACTGTGGTCTCTACTTCCTGCCTTCAGGGTGTGGTCCCATACCTTGGCACCTTCCTAAAAGATCTTGTGATGCTGGATGCAGCTTCCAGGGATGAGCTGGAGGTCAGTGTTTATGGCTAGAGATGGGGGAGGGCAGTATGTCTTTGGTCACAAGCTGGTCAGAGTGACTTTTTTTTAATAATGTGTGGCTGGAGGTGGAGCAGTAATTGAGTTTTAGAAAACTAGGTCAGAGTTTTCATTCTTCTCCCTTCCTCCCTTTTTCCCTATCAGAATGGTTACATCAACTTTGACAAGAGGAGAAAGGTAATGAGAATGGGAGCTCCCTAGGGAAGGGATGAGGAGGGAGTTGGCCTCAGGCTCCCTCAGTCTCAGGGTCCCTCTTTCTTGGGGTACCTCCTACAGGAATTCTCTGTCCTGTCTGAGCTTAGACGTCTTCAGGATGAATGTCGAGGTTATGACCTCCACCCTGACCCTGATGTCCAGCAATGGCTTCAGGGGCTCCAGCCTCTGACAGAGGCCCAAAGGTGACTGACTTTAATATCCCAAGTGGGGTTGGAGGCTTAAGGGAGGGGAGAAGGGAGCCAGAGCCTGGAGTAATTAAGAGATATTTGACCTCTGTCCTTTGAACCTCTGCCAGTCACCGTGTATCTTGTGAAGTGGAGCCCCCTGGAGTCAGTGACTCCCCTGCCCCCCGGATTCTTCGGCCAACATTGGTCATCTCTCACTGGACAGAGTGAGAGGAGGATGGAAAAGAATAGGGGTTGGGGGAGGGTGCTTCAATGGAATTCCAAGAGTAACCTTTAGAAGGCAAGGGTGGGAGGTGGTAGGGGGCTCTGTGTTTCTTTCTGATCTATCCAGCCCTTTTCCATAGCGTACTGGGATCTGTTGGTGGCCCTACTCCTCTTGTCTCCTGGGATCAGCCTAGTCCTAGAGAAGATGACATAGTCACAACCCCTGCCCCTTTGCTCACTCGACTTGCCCAGGTGAGGCTTTGATCCTTGATTTCAGTGCCATTCTTTTTTTAAAAACCCTTTATCTGTCTTATCATTGCTACTGTGTATATTGTTTCCAAGACAGAGGGTGGTAAGAGTTAGGCTAAGATTAAGTGACTTGCCCAGAGTCACACAACTGGGATTTGTCCTAGGCCAGAGTTGACCCCAGGCCTGGCTCTCCATCCACTGAGCTAGCCAGCTGCTCACTCTCTGAACCACTCTTGCTTCTGAGCCTCTTCCCCCTGCTTCTTGCACTGACCTTATTATGTTTTATCTGTCCCCAGCATATGAAATGGCCATCTGTTTCCTCTCTGGACTCTGCCCTGGATGGAGCTTCTTCCTGCCACACTCCTGCTGATCCTGGGTTCCTTTCCCCAACAGCCCACTCTCCCAGGCCCTCCAGAGGTCACCGAAGATCGGCCTCGTGTGGCTCTCCTCTTAGCATTGGATCGGGGGAGGGTGCTTCCTTGGGGCCAGGGTCTGGGATCGGGCCAGGGGCCTCAGACTGTCGCATCATTCGTGTGCAGATGGAGCTCGAGGTGGATGGCAGTGTCTACAAGAGCATCCTGGTAAGGGGAACCTGCTTACTTATTTATGAAAGGGTGGAAGAGATAGGGGATGAGGAGATCCTCTGTTTCTATCCAGTCAGATTTTCACATGAAGTGTAACAATCCTTTATCCCGTTGGCCTTGTTGAGGATCAGTAGCCACCTGACACATTCTGTAGCCACATTGAATGGGCATAATTCTGACAGATTATGTAGGTGTTTGGGGATCAGAGGATTCCTTGTACCTCTGGGGTGTGCTGTGAGCAGTCAGGTGGGGATCGCTGGCCTGTTTTGGATTATGGACACCATGCTGGATTTTATTCTACGCACGAATGCATTGAGGATAGATGTTTTGAGTTAGATTTGGGCACGAGTCCAACTAGTCTGGTTCCTTGATTATTGCCCCTAGGTGACAAGTCAGGACAAGGCTCCAAGCGTTATCAGTCGTGTCCTGAAGAAAAATAACCGAGATCCAGTAGCAGCTTCAGAATACGAATTGGTGCAACTGCTGCCAGGTGATCGAGGTAAGATGTCATAAAAGGGCAGGTTAAAAGTCAAGGAGTTGGGAGCAGTGGTACAGTGAATGATGCACTAGGCCAGGGGAGTTGGGAGGACCTGGGTTTGAATTTGGCCTTAGATACTCCCTAGCCATGTGGGCAAGTCATTGAATCCCATTTGCCTAGCTCTTGCTGCTCTTCTTTCTAAGACAGAAAATGTTACTTAAAAGATAATAATAAAGCCAAGGTGTCTTATAAGGGGAGGAGTCAGTCATTGAGAACCTCAGTGATTTGGAATAATTAATTTTGCTTTTATATTTTTGACCCTGGATCTTATGTCTGCCTTGGGTTGCCCATTCCAGAGCTGACTATTCCACCATCAGCCAATGTCTTCTATGCCATGGATGGTGCCTCTCAGGATTTCCTCCTGAGGCAGCGGCGGCGACCCTCTTCAGTGACTCCATGTCTTTCCACTGGACCTCCTACACCTGCAAATCCTCCTAGTGAGGGAGGAGGAGGAGGCTCTTTCCCCAGAATCAAGGCCACAGGACGGAAAATTGCTCGGGCACTGTTCTGAGGAAACCATATTGTTTTACAGAAGCCATGGTGACTATGTTATTGGTTATTAGCCACCTTGAATGGTGGTGGCCATGTTGGATTTGAACAGTCATCTCGTATGGTAGGTAGCCAGTCATTCTTGGTCAGAAAAGAGTAGCCCTCATTTACTGTGCAGCTATGTTGGAAACAGCCTATCCAAACAGATGTCACTTTGGATTCCTATGGCTATTTTGGCAGGAAACAGGGACAGGTTACATCTCTTATGGTTCCTACCTCTTGATACCTCTTATTAGTGGCGTCATTGTCACCCCTAACTCTTCTCTATTTGTCACATCTCAGAATGCAAAGGGCCAGGGAAAGGCTTGAAAGGGGTATAGCCTAGAGGCTCTGAGTACCAGGAATGGGTGGGAGGGGAGAAAAAGAAGGAAGGTCTTCCAGGGGCTCCCTTTCTCTCTATGATCCCCCCATCCCCAGACAGGGACTCCTGTGCTGTGACAACACTAAAACAATAAAAACACTACATGACCTCCACCCATATGACTTCTAGAATCTGTGTACTTCACAAGCTCAAGAGTGCAGGGTGTCATCATTTAAAAAGTTCTAGCCAACTTCCCATCACTCAGCTCAGGCCCCACTTTGTCCCTCCCTAGTTATTCAATCATGGATCTCTACCATATACCCAAAACCTTTGCTGAACACCAAAGAGCTCTTCTAGCTATAAATATGAAAAAGGGAGTCTTAAAGCCATGTTAAAGAGAATGAACTAATGGAATTTGTGATTCTGAAAAGCAGTATAAGCTAAAAATCATTCTAATTCATGAAAACAATTCAAATTTCTGGATCACAGTATGTTTCCCGAGAAACTAAGGATGTTTTGGTGTATGTTGTATACACCTGTATACTTCTCATATAGTGACATTTATAACCTTTGAGTTCAAGTGTAAGTAGCAAAAACTAAAATTTGAATTAGAGGATCTGTGAAAATAAGATCACTTAACCCCTCTAGAACTGGATAAAATGGATTAAATAAGCACCAATTTTCATGGTTTCTGAGGTCTCTTTCAAAATTTGATTCTTACAAAAATCTTGTGTAGTAAGGATGTATATGTCAATAACCTCTTGGGGAAAGGAACACAATTATAGCCTCATCACAGTGATTGTCATAAAACAGATATTTCTTGTGTTTGTGCCCCTGAAAAGGGTATTTCCCATCCCTAGGCCATGATATAAATGGCTTTTCTCTTCTCATACTTGTACATGAACTTAATGTCTGGCAAGAGTACTAAAGAATATAAAGTTGAAGAAATGGGTTGAAAATTGATTTAATTCTTAATTTGTAACTTAAAGCTTCTACCCAAACTTAAGATTCCCATCCACTAGGAAAGAAACAGGAATCTAAACTGAATAGAAGGAATTATGATAGGTACATGGATTGAAACGGCCTTAAGGAAGGGGAAGGGAGGCAGCCAAATAAATTAAAGTAACATAATGGGGTAGTTGGAAAACAAGACAAGAGAGAGGAATTTTCACATTTTATTTGCCACAATGCAGATGACCCATTATCTTTCCCTACTCTATTCTCTCCCCAAGCTGAGATGTCAAGCCTTTCCTACAGACCCTGCCTTGGCAGCCTGGGCACGCTGGAACTCTTGTTGTAACTGGGCCAGAGCCTCACGTTGTTTTTCAGACTGTCGTTCTAAGTCTCGGAGCTGAGTTTCATATCGTTTGCTAAAGGAAGTGAGGAAAACACAAAAAGATAATCATACTAACTTCATCACAAGTTTGTTAGTCACAAAAGACCTGGGACAACTATAAAGCAGAAAAGCAGATTAGTGGGTTAATAAGAGGTCAATGTGACTGATTACTGGGGATAGAGGAAATTAACAGAGACAAGAAGAGAAGAAATGAATAATGAAACTGAAGTTATATGTCAAAATATGGTATGAGAATTGTATTGGCATAAGAGTCAAATGTGGTGGTGGGGAGATTGTAATGTGAAACGTGGAGGGAGGATAATACTCACATCTCTGCTGTGATATAGTCCAGTCTCTTGCCCACAGTAGCTCGGGCCTCCCCTAGTTCCTGTTTGACCAACACTGGGCCCAGAAGTTTAAACACTACATTGGATCCATCCAATAAAGCTAATTCCTAGGGATGGAGAGAAAACAGTTGGAGACACAAAATGCTTGGATATGCCTTCTGGCTCCTGGACACCTACAAATCTAGACTCTCACCTCTTTCACAATGTTATTTTCTGTTAGTTGTGCCTCCAGCTTCTGTCGACTAGACATAGACTTACTCAAGTCTGGAGTGGACAGAAATGAGGAAAGGAAAGAAATAAAAATATATTAGAGAGCTTGAAACCCCTCATAATTTCAATGGATCAAAGAAAATTGTATTTTGGGTAGGGTCATAAAATTAAGTCAGGGCATCGGTGATGAAGAAATTTTAAACAACAGATCAAATTTTGTGCACAAAGCACTCACTTTCATTCCCCTATATCACGATTGTACTGGAGAACTGTAATGACAAATCCCCATTTCACAATTGAGGTAAATGAGAGCATGTTCAACATAGCACATCAAGTTGTGTACAAGAGTAAGCATTTGAAGAGCAGCAAGGTGGCTCAGGGAATAGAGCCACGCTTAGAGATGAAGTTCAGATTTACTCTCAGTCACTATGTGACTCTGGGCAAGTCACAACTCCAACTGCCTCGTCCTTACAACTCTTCTGTCTTGGAGCCCATGTTTAGTATTGATTCTAAGACAGAAGATAAAGATTATTTTTTTAAAGTCAGTACTTGAATTCACGAATCTTGAATCTTTTGCTATTTAACCTCTTCAGGAGAAAAAGATTAGGACACTGAGTAGATGGCATGGAGGGGCTTGCTGTGGGGATCATTTTGAAGGAATCCCCGGTTGAGGAGCCAAATCCCGAAATGGCCCTGAGGCCCTGTTCACTCACCCTTTTGTAGCTGCTGATACTTCTCCAATTCCCCCTGAAGCTTTTTCTGAATCACCTCCGCCATGGCGTGAAGAAGGGTCTGGGAATCACAGAGAAGAGGTGTGGGAGAGCGTCAGTCCACAACTGGCAGCTTGGCCCTGCCCTCTTCAGAGCCCCGGGCCTGCTCCGGCCCGCCTAGGCCTCTACACGCGCCTCCAACCCCCCAGACCCGAAGAAAGGTCTCGAGCTCCACAGAGATCCTTTACTCTCACCTATAACAGCCCCCAAACCCGGAAGCAGATAGGGGACGCTGGGAAAACAAGAAGCACATGGCAAGTGACGAGCAAAAAAAAGGACGGCCTAAGGCACGCCGGGTAATGTAATTCCAAATTATCAGAATACCTAAACTGGGCTGCCAAAAAGGCCGGTCACTCGAACGGATTTGATGTCGGAACATCAGCCTGAGGAACACACAAGACAAAGCTGTTGTCGCTTTCGCAAGCCCTCCCTGGGCGGCCAGTTCCGTCCTTCAAGGTGAATTTTCATCTTTAATCGACACGTAGCGTTCCTGCTCCGGCGTCAGACACCGCCGCCTACAGATACAATCTTACCCAACATGGCTTCCGGAAGACAGCTCTCCTGGTTCGTCCTCTGATTGGTCACTAGTCTTTGGGATCCTCCTACGCCAACTAAAGCTTCCGGTTTTTCCATTTAACCGATCGTGGGACCTTAGTGTGGAGTTTGCACGTGGTTTTTGAAGAGTCCGGTTTCCGGGGCGCATGGAGGCAGCTCCGAAGCCGGGCAGCGGGGCTCACGTTAAGGGCCAGGGCAAGAAACAGGTACGGAGTGCCTCTGCCCCCTATCCTGGCGGAGAGAATGGGAAGGACCGTGGACGGCCCAGGCCGTGAGGTCAATCCGTTTCTATGTCTTCTCCGTGTCTTCACTCTTGTTAGTCTAAAAGCAGGAATTCTTAACTTTATTTGTGTCGTGGATCCCGTTGGCAGTCTGGTGAAGCCTATGAGCCCCTTCTTAGAATGATATTTTTAAAGATATAAAATAAAATTAATAACATGGTTATCAAACTATCAAAAGTTTAGGGGGCAACTGGGTGGCTCAGTGGATTAAGAAACAGACCTGGAGATGGGAGGTCCTGGGGTTCAAATTTGGCCTCAGACACTTCCTAGCTGTGTGATGCTGGGCAAGTTACTTAACTCCCATTGCCTTGCCCTTACCACCACTCTTTGGAAGTTAAGGGTTATTTAAAAAAAAAAAAGTCAAAAGTCAGATTTGTGATGTAGTAATAGATGTACTTTAGAACACTAAATGTATTTAATGTAATTTAATGTGCTTGAAAACACAAGAAAATTAGAGTTAAGTTTTAATTTTTGAAAGATATGTTTGGGTGAAGGCTGTTGTTGCAGAACTTGAATAGGCTTAAATGGTAAACTATTGGGTGATCTTTGACAAGAAAGGCATGTGATTTTGGACATCCATGTTGATTTTTATTATTGAAAATACATATTGACAAATTAATGTTGTTGAAAACACTTTTAATATCTTCTAAACCTTTAGTGCCAAGGAGTCATATCTTTTCTGGATATGATCGGAGTAGGTATCAAGGTGTCACTAGGTTTGGTGCTGCTTCATGATCATCCTTACCTCGTTTATTCCAGAAACCAAGACGATACTGGGAAGGGGGAAATGATGAAGCCCATCCCCTCCCTGACAAGGGATCCAAAAGGAAGTGGGAGGAGAGGCCCCAGCCTAAGGATGCCCAAGTACCCAAGAAACCAAAGCAGATTCGGGAGCCAAGACCAAAGCAGAAGCAGGAACTAAGCTCAAAGCAGACCCAGAAGGTTCTGAGGTCAAAGCAGACCCAGAAGGTTCTAAGGCCAAAGCAGAACCTGAAAGATTGTAACTCAGATCAGAAGCAGGAGCTGAAGCCAAATCAGACATTATCTGGGGTAAGATCTGGGTTGGGAAGCAGGAAGCTTGCATCATTGGATAAAACTGCAAGAATATCACCAGCTCCCAGCTGTTCTACCTCATGCCCCTCTCACGGGCTTTGATTTGAATTTTTTGAATAGAGGAGAAAGGGTAGGATCTGTTTGGGGAATTAACTCAGGACAAAATAAGGGAATTTGAGGGACTGAAGAATAGTAGTAAGGAACTCCTGAAATGGTAAAACTTAGTATAAAGTGCTATGTAAATGTGAGGCATTGTTATTAGGAAAAAATGTGAGAAAAGAGACTGACCATCTCTGGTGCAAACTTCATCTCATCACACCTAGGCTCAGGATCCATTTCCAGGACCAGCACCAGTCTCAGAGAATGCTGTAAATAAGTTCCGAAGAGGTGGTTCTAAATTTGTGACGGTAAGGGGCAGCTGAGCGTCTTAATACCCATCACAATAATTGAAAATGAAAACTCAAAGTTGATAGTTTCTTATCTTTAACCTGTGGTGGTTTTTCCCCATTCCTTATTGTTGATTCATTGTTCTCTTAGTGATCATCACAGTGATTGAGAATGAAGAGTTTTAGGGGTTCTTAGGCTTTCATTCCTAATTTATGACCTTTGATTCTTCATTCTCTCAGAAGCAACCCCTTAAGCTGGTAACTAAGGATAAACTCAAGGTAGCTGCCTCAGAAGAGGAGGAAACAAGTGTCCGTGCAGCCCGAGCTGAACTGTTACTTTCTGAGGAGCCTGGGTAAATGATCCATCCTTGCTTAGTAGCTTCTTATTCACCTTTCAGAAGTCAACAGCCACAACTCTTGGGATCTAACCTGTGTTATTGTTGTCCCTTGACTCCCCCTCCACCCTCTTCTCATACCCAGTATTCCCAATTCTGCTCAACCCTGTGCTAGTGAACTTTTCAATGTGCCCTCATCTTCCACAGGTTTCTGGAGGGAGAGGATGGAGAAGACACAGCTACAATCCACCAGTCTGACATTGTAGAGGCTGTGGACATTGCAAGTGCTGCTAAGGTGAGATGGAAAACTGGGAAGAAATTGATAATGATGGGGAAGACACCAGTGTCATTGATTACCTGTGTGATTGGGGTTGGATGGGAGAATTTCCAGACTTCACTGCTTTCTGGATGTCTCTGTACTTACACAATGCTTGAGTGCTACACAAATGTTTGTTTCCATTCTTTCCCTTCCCACTGTAGCATTTTGATCTGAATTTGCACCAGTTTGGACCCTACAGACTGAATTACTCACGGACTGGAAGGTGAGGGATTTAGTTCTATCAGCATAGTGAACCTTTCTCTACACAGTTTTCTTTTTTGGCACTTAACATAGTTCCTGGCACATAGTAGGTACTTAACAAATATTGATTGATTGATTAATTTTCTCATCCAAGGTCAGTATGATGCTGTCACCTATCTCTTTGGCACTTCTGTTGTGTTGCCTGTCTATTTCTGAGTGAGGGAAAGGGATTAAAGTTATTGATAACTCCCTCCGTGCATGCATTCTTCAGACCCAAAGTCTGTGTCCTTGTGTTTCTCCTAGGGTGGGGGTGTGTTCCAATCATATTATAAACTCTAGGGACTAAGGGTTCCCAACACAGTGATTTCCTTTTCTCTTCCACCAGACACCTTGCCCTGGGTGGCCGGAGAGGTCATGTGGCCACATTTGACTGGATAACAAAAAAATTAATGTGTGAAATCAATGTGATGGAGGCTGTGAGGGATATACGGTCAGTAGGGTCTGGGGTTCTGGGGCCATCTTTGAGTGGGTGAGGTTCAATGACCTTTTGAGAGTCTGAAAGGGGTTGGGTGCTTGACCTAGCTTTAGGTCATTTTGTGGTATGGTCTATGATTCCTGACTCCAGGTTCTTGCACACTGAGACATTGTTTGCAGTTGCTCAGAAACGGTGGCTTCACATTTATGACAATCAAGGGATTGAGCTCCACTGTGTCCGAAGGTGTGACCGTGTCACTCGACTTGAGTTTCTGCCCTTCCACTTCCTTTTGGCCACTGCTGTAAGTGCTGGTCATCCTCAGGAACCAGAAGAAATTGATTAACCATGGGAAATGACCTCTCCTTCTATGGAGATGTTTAGGGAAGGTCTGGTAAAGGGTGTGGATTGGTGGCAGGGTGATTGGAGATGGAAAGAAGCCTTGCTTGTGACTCTCCATCTCAGTCTCATTTTCTCCACCTTCCAGTCAGAGACAGGGTTCCTAACTTACTTGGATGTATCTGTTGGCAAGATTGTTGCATCCCTGATGGCTCGGGCCGGGCGACTGGATGTGATGACCCAGAATCCCCACAATGCTGTCATCCATCTTGGTCACAGCAATGGTTAGTAAGTGTTGCAACTTGATCCTTTTCTGCTCTGGATTCCAAGACCTGTCTGGTGATTCAGAAGACTGTATTCACCTTAGACATGATTTAGCTCAACTTCCTTGTTTTGCAACTGAGCTGTTGGAGAACTAGAGTAGTTAAGTGATTTTTCCTGAGATCACACAGAATCAAGAATAGAACTCTTATCCTCTAACCCATATCCAGGGTCTACTATCCTAAGTTGCTTCTCCCTTTTAGTCCCTAACACTTCCCTTTTTGCTTCCCATGATCACTTAAACCTCAGACTCCCAAGCATCATGACTCCTCCTATGCCCTTATCTTATCCCTGTAGGTCTGTCCCCTGTGAAGTCCTGGCCTCTGTTCCCTCTGACTCCTGACTTCCTGACCCCCAGGCACTGTGTCCCTCTGGTGTCCAGCCATGAAAGAACCAGTGGTTAAGATTCTCTGTCACCGTGGTGGAGTCCGGGCTGTAGCAGTGGATTCCTCTGGCACGTGAGTCACTTAACATTAAGGCTCAGGTATCTGAGATTTGGGCTTGAAGTTGAATGGATTTAGATAAAGATGGGAAGGGGGTTATTTGTTACTTTAAAGGTGAATTAAGGGACAACTAGACTGGCTCAGTGGATAGAGAGCCAGGTCTAAGAGACAAGTTGTTACGGGTTCAGATGTGGCCTCAGACATTTTCTAGCTATGTAACTTGCCCTGGGCAAGTCATTTAACCCCATTTACTGGGCCTTTAACCTCTTTTCTGCTTTGGGACCAATATTTAGTTATTGATTATAAGATCGAAGGTAAAGGTTAAAAAAAAATCATTTTTTAAGATGATTTTTCCATATTTCCTGGAGGGCACACTTATACATTTGTATTGTGGGGAAAGATAATTGTCCTTCCATAGGAATAATCACCCTTTTCTATTTCCTAATTGTTAGAGTACTTCAAGTGTGGTCCAGATCCTTCTGTTTTTCAAAACCATTAAGCTTAGCACAGCCCCTGGCACATAATAAGTGCCTCATAATTGTTTATACATTAATCATTTAAAAAAGGTTTTTGTTGTCCTTTAAAATTTTGCTTAAAGCAATATCTTGTTTTTATATCATATGTTTACTATTGTATTCTTCCTGTTTCTTTGTGAAGGGCATTCTCTTAAAGTAAAAAATGAAAGGGAGGGGGAAAAAAGCTTAGCAAAAAAAGTCTGAAATTATTTGTAATGTTCCACTCTCATAGTCCTTCTGCCTCTGAAGGGGGGGAGGAGATGACTGATCTCAGTTTTCAATCATTTTGTTGTTTTTCCCCATTTTAGCAGTTATAGTTTATTGTATATATTGTGTTCCTGGTTCACTTTTATCTACCTTTGCGAAATGGTACAATAATACTCCATTAAACATTTTCCATTATATTCTATACTATTTTCCCCTTCTTATTCTATAACCATTTTTTCAGTCATTGGGAATCTATTTTGTTTTCTGTTCTTTGATCCTATAAAAGCACTGCTGTACATATTTCAGTAGTCTTTTTATTACTGATTTTGCATATTACCTAGTAATGAGGTCTCTGGATATGGACAATTTAGTGAACAATTATGGAGTTTTTTTTTTAATTCTTACCTTCTAGCTTAGAAACCAAGGGTCACATAGCTAGAAGCCAGATTTAAAAACACGACTTCCCATCTCAAGGTCTGGCCTTCAATCCTCTGAGCCACTTAGCTGGCTCTAATTTAGTCACTTTCTTTGTGTAATTCCAAACTGCTTTCTAGGATGATTGTACCAGTTTACAACTCCACCAATGGTGCTTTTGTCTATCTTTCCAAAACCCATCCAAGTGGGACTAGTTCCTTCCTGTGTTCTCTTTGTCCATTTTCAGGCTATGAAGTGGAATCTCAGGGTTTGATTTGCATTTCACTTATTATTGATAACTTGTATTCTCTTATATATTTGTTAATGGTTTAAAACTCTTCAATTAAAAACTTCTTGTTCATATTCTTTGACTCCTTAACTACTAGAAAATGGATTTTGGTCCTGTATTTTGGATATCAGGTCCTCATCACCTCTTTCCTGGGTTGATTTTTTTCCCCTTCTTGTTCTAGTTGCATCACATTTGTTTGTACAAAGGCTTTCCAATTTCATGTAATCAAAATTACCTGTTTTATCTTTTATAAACACCTATCCCTTAATTGGTTTGGAATCCCATCTATTTAGATGGGCTCATCCATTTTCATAGCTTTGGCTTTCTTCACTAATTATCAAACTTTTAATTTAAGTCTTATTCATTGAGCCAAGATTCATCTCCTACTTTCAGAGATTTACATTTTGTTAGTCCAACCATTACCTTAACTTTTTTTTCAACTCATACCTTCTGTCTTAGAATTGATATCATATATTACTTCCAACACAAAAGAACAGTTAGACTGTTGGTCTTAAGTGACTTGCCTAGACACAGCAAGAAGTGTCTGAGGCCAGATTTGGCATTACCTTAAACTTGACATAACTTTAAACTTTATTATTGTCTTTTCTCACAAGCCAGAACTACTTCCAGTGTTCCCAGTCCTTTTCACTGGCCTTTCTTGCTATCAGTGAAGCTCATCCATTTCTTGTTTTTGTCTACACTATAGTTATTTAACCATACCTCTCTTACATCCTTTCACATTGGTAGCACCCTAGAATTTAATCTTTCCTGTCACCTCAAACTTCCTTTATTCCCCACAGCTACCTCTGAACCTAACTTTCTTAGGTATTTTGCATACACCCAAGTTCTCAAAATATTGCTTTCCTTCCTTTCAGTTTTTTAACTCTTTCAGTGATTGATACCCTACATCTAAATACTCCAGCATGACAGAGAACTGGGAGGGACCAATAACAAAGAGTTAAAGATCTTGACAAGGTAAATGTATAAGGTAAATTTTGGTTAGCATACATGTCAAGTCTTACACTTGGATCCAGAACATAAACTTAGCAAGTATAAGATGGAGAGGCATGGTTAAATAGCACTTTGGGAAAAAAATCCGAGGTAAGAAGAGAAAAGTGAGTGGAGTCTCATATATTCCCAAATTCAGTGTTGTTCATCATTGTGGATGACACAACCAAAAAGAAAATGCATTCTGGGTAATGTCAGGAGGGCAGTCACTCTTATGAATAATGAAGTGATATGTCTTTCTGTGGGCTGCTCTGATTAAATCACATAAGGAATGTTGGGTTGAGCCCCAGGTGTCAGGGTTTAAGAGGCACTTTGCTTGGAAACATCCAGAGAAGGGCAGTCAGGACAGTGAGTGGCCCCAATTTCATGTCACATGTGGATAAAATAAGTGGTAATTGTGGGGAGGAACTGGCAGCTGGGGTTTATGTAAAAGGTAGGCTTAAACTGAGTCATGAACAGGGCAATGAGTGATTGTCAGGCACTGTAGGGGACAGACAGCATAGGTAAAGGATGTTGTCTTGAGGAACAAGAAAACATGTCTGACTATGGTATGAGCTACAGGAAGGGAAGCAATACACACAAGACTCAACAAGCATGCTGGGGCCTGCTAGTAAAGGGCTAACATGCCAAATAGGAGTTTCTATTTGGTCCCACAGGCAATAGGGAACATCTGAAGTTTGATGAAAGGGAGCAACCTGTGTTTTAGGAAGATCACTTTGGCAGCTTGTGTGTAGGACAGATCAGAGAGGAGAGAGACAAGGCAGGGAGTGCAGTCAGGAGGCTCTATAAAACAGGCCAGGGGAGAGAGCTGATGAACTGGATCGATGGCCTTTTCCATGGGTAGAAGGAGGCAGATGTGAGAGGGGAATAAGAAGATTGAGTGTATAGGGTGAAGGAGACAGAAGTTGAGGATGTCACCAAGGTTTTTAACTTGGAGACTAGAAGAGTGGTGTTCCCTTTGACAGAAATAGGGAAGTCTGAAGAAGAATAGGTTTGGAGTGGATAAGACCAAGTTGTGTTTTGAACATGTTGAATTTGAGATGCCTCTGTATTTAATGATGGGGCTCAGGAGACAGACACTAGTGCTGGTTATTAGTTCTAGATGATTTTTATCAAGTGAAAGACTATAGAAAGAGGAGAAAAAAGTGCTCTGGGGTCCATTTACTGGTAGGGAAGGTGATGATCCAGCAGAGGAAGAAGGAGCATTTAGACAGGGCAGTTAAGAGACTGAAAAGAAGGAAAAGGAAGGATGCAAGCATTTGTTAGACACCTGCTATGTGCTCAACTGTGCTAATCATTTGCAAATATTACAATTGATCCTCTCAATAGTTCTGAGATCAGTGTTGTTATCCCTATTTTACAAATGGAATTAGAGGCAGAGGTTAAGTAACTTGCTCAGGATCACACAGCTAGTGTTTGAATTCATAACTATAGGTCCAGTGCTCCCAAGTATTAAGAGAACACCAACTAGCTCCCAAGTATTAAGAGAACAGTGTCAAGAAAACTAGAATATCTAAGAAAAACTAAGAATATCTAGGAAGGGAGAATTGGCAGCAGTTTTAATGCCAAGGAGGAGTTAAGAAGAATGAGGGCTGAGGAAAGGCTGTCAGACTTGGCAGTTAATCAGTAAACATTAATTAAACACCTACTATGTGCCAGGCCCTATGCTGAAACATTGGGGATACAAAAAGATGGTCCCTACCATCAATGAACTTATAGTCTGATGGGTGAGATAACGTGCAAACAACATATATAGAAAGCAAGATAGAGACAGGATAAATAGGAAAGAATTTAAGAGAGGAGATACTGGAATTTAGAGGGATTTCTGTAGAAGGTAGGATTTTAGTTGGGACTATTACCTCCTACTTGATCAGGCCCAGATAGGGTTTTTTGACTGGGGAGGAGCAACTGGCATGAAGCAGTAGAAATTACAGAAAGATGAGGAGTCACAATGAAGGTGGGGAAGAGTGCTCATGCTGTGATCCAGCTTGAGTTATTTTATTAGGAAAAATCATTATCCATTGTACACCTGGCAGATGTCAGTAGCAGACGGGAAACAATACAGAGAGTTAATTCAAAGGAATAATTTTGAGATACAAAAGTCCTAACAAAACACAGAATTGCTAAATTCTCATAACTGGAAGTTCATACATTTATGACTGGAAACAATGACGGTGGGGAGAGGGACAAGAGGAGACTGGAATCTTTGGGCCTAGGCCAGATATACTTTTGTAAATGTCTGTGGGCCAGGTAATGAAAACACCAACTAGGCCAATATTTCAATTGGAAATTTTTGTCCTTCTTGCCAAAGAATAGATTTTTAAGAATTTGAAAATTATCCCCAAAATTAATGACTTCATTAACTCATGAAGTTTCATGATGCTGCCATGACAAGAGAATTGCTTTTGCAATAACCTCTTGTTTTTACTGAATCTTTTGTCTTATGGGACTTAAAGGAAGCTAGCAGATAGAGCTGAAGAAGGATGGTATTCTAAACATGGGAGAAAGCTGGAGGAAAACGCCCAGAGCCAAGAGATTTGAGTGTGTTGTTAGCTGAACACCCAGAATCACTGAATCAAAGGGTACATGTTGAGGTGAGGTATGTTAGAACACTGGGAAGGTAGAAGCTGACTGGGTTATAAAGGACAAACAGCATTTTGTATTTGATCCTGAAAGCAGTAAGAAGCCCCTGGAGTTTATTGAGTAGGGTGTTGACATGAGCAGGACTGAGTTTTTAAAAAATCATGTTAGTGACTGAACAGAGGGTGGATTTGGACTCAGGAGAGACTTGAGACAAGCAGACCCAACAGTGGGATATTGGTGTCTGTCGAGATTATTCTGCACCAGGGTTGTAGCGATTAAGAAAGTGATACAAATGGTAACTTTCATGGGGGAAGTTTTAGTTGAATAATGAGTTTGGAAGCCAGATCACAAAGGGCTGAAAAATGAGAGGAACTGAGTAGAGACAATTTTTTCTAAGAATTTAATTGAAAAAAAAAACATGACTAATGTGAGGTTTTGTTTTTGCTGGATTTGGTCTGTTTGTTATAAGATTTTTAGTGTTCATTTGAGGGAAGGGTACAATGGGAGGTAGAGATTGATACGTACTTAATAAAAATAATTTAAAAAATAAATCCTTATTTGCATTTTACCTCCTTATGTACATCTTAACACTTGTTCTGTTAAAAAAAAGAGAAAAGTGAGAGACTAAAGGATATTTTGAGAGGTTTTAGGAAATCTAATTAATAATAAATAAATAAAATATTTGTAGGCTCTTTGGGGACCTTTTGGAAGTAGGAGTGAAGATGATGTGGGTGTATCCTGATGAAGAAGACAAGAAGTGATGAAACCAAGTACTGATAGAGAGGGATTACCCTCGGTGGAAAGGGTCACAGAGATTTCAAGCAAGGGGTTTTAAAAGGTAGCAAGAGATGAGCTCCTTGGTAAATGACTTCTGTTTTCTTCATGAAGTATTAAGTGAAGTCTTCCCCTGGAGGGGAGGAAGAGGGTAGAAATTGTATTGGGAGGCTTTAGGAGAAAGAAAAGGTTTGGTGAGTGAGAAAGAATCAGTTAAGGTGGAATAACTGCCTTACAGCAGTGCTAGTTAGATAAAATAATTTTATAGTGGACCCATTCAGTTTGGTGGTATGACTTCCTTCTTTTTTTATTCAACTCCAAGTGATGTGGAATATAGAATACTGGGAACAGGAAAACCATGTCTTCATTTGGAAGAGTATTGAATTTTGCTGAAGTAGGAGCCAAAATTAGGTGGAAATTACAGAAAACAAATATAACCTTCAATCCAAAAAAACTCCCTGACAATAAATGCCATCCTTCAAAAGTGGATCAAGTTAACATGGGAAGTAGTGAGTGTGCTCTCTTTTGAGATCTTTAAACAGATACCAGATGACTACTTAGTTTATATGTAATATGGCTTAGGTTATTTATTTGGCTCTCATATAGTTGTTCAAACTTAAATAAAAATTACTATTACTAAATTACTATTACTAAAAATTACTATAATATTTTGGTTTTGTTCTTCTGTCATATCCAACTTTCATGTCCCCATTTAGAGTTTTCTTAGCAAAGATACTGTAGTAGTTTGCCATTTCCTTCTCCAACTCATTTGTACAGATGAGGAAACTGGCAAACGAGGATCACACAGCTATAAGACTTGAGACCAGATTAGAATTTAGGAATTTAGTCTTCCTGACTCTAGGTCTGGCACTTTATCCACTGACCCATCTAGCTGCCATATTTTGTTTTTATATTGCCTAAATTTCCCCAATATCCTTCTCTTTTCCCCTCTCAGTCATCCCATTTAAAAAACAATTTTTTAAAAAAGAAAACGAGAAAGTAGAAGGAAAAGAAAAAACCCTAGTGAATCACCATATCTAAAAAGACTGGAAAGTGTTCCATCTGCCACAGCAGTTGGGAAAGATGTCTTCTCATATCGCTACTTTAGTGTTATGCTTATTCTTCATAAATTTTTCAAAGCTCAACTTTATTTTTAAAAGTCCGAGTTCTCTCCTCCTTTCCATTTTCCCCTCCTTTGAGAAAATAAAAAACCAAAATCCATTACAAACCTGGAGTCATGCAAAATAAATTCCCTTCTTAATCACCTCCTTCTAAAAAGTATCTATCATTCTTCACTATGAATCCATTACCTTTCTGTCTGGAGGTGCATAGCATGTTTCATCATGGATCATCTGGAACTATGGTTGGTTATTGTATGATTGCTCAAAGTTCCTAAATCTTTCAGAGTAATTTGTTTTCATGGTGATGTTATCTTACAAATTGTTCTCACCTTGTTCATTTCATTTGTCTCAGTTTATACAGATATTTTTAGTTGTTTTTTTTTCTGAAATCATACCCTTATTATTAATAGAATTCAGTTACATTTATTTTATTACAACTTGTTCAGCCAGTCCCTAATTGAAGGGCATTCCCTTGGTTGCCAGTTCTGTCACCAGAAAAAGATTTGCCATAAAATTTTTTGTACATATCCTTTCTGATAGCATCACTCAGTCCTCCCCCAGGACATCTCTGATGAGAAAACAGGCCTGCAGGGAGTGGCCTCAGACCTCAACTCTCCCTTCATCAAGGCAGAGGTAGCTCTACAGAAGGTGCCAGGAGACCTTCTTCTTCCCTGTCATGTAGTGACATGCATCCCAACATGACAGGACAGCTACCTAGTTGATTTCAACGCCTACTTAAGACCTAGTTTACAGATAAATAGGTAACAGGTCTCCACTCTGCTAGTTTTTTACATTTAGACAAAAGAAAGGAAGACCCAACCCAGTTTCAAACTGTTCTTGGAGGCCAGAAGTGGAAACATTTCTCGAAAAATATTCTAATTCAACATAGTTTTTTACTTTATATTTTTTTGTTCTTTAAAAAAAATGCCTTCTCTTCTGTCTTAGAATTGTGAAACTGAAGGGTGGTGAGGGTCATGGCTAGGAAATGTCTAAAGCACAGTTTGAAGCTAGGACCTTCCATCTCCGGCCAAGGTGCTCTATCCTCTGATTGACAGCCCTTGGTCTTATTTTTGTGATTTGTCTATAGATCTTGAAAAGAAACCCTTTTCGGAGAAATCGGGAGTAGGGTGGTAGTGGTGGTGAGGGTGAGATTCCCCCCCCCCCCCCCCCCCGAATTTTCTGTTA
Source organism: Monodelphis domestica (assembly GCF_027887165.1). Classification (NCBI taxonomy): domain Eukaryota; kingdom Metazoa; phylum Chordata; class Mammalia; order Didelphimorphia; family Didelphidae; genus Monodelphis; species Monodelphis domestica. Next base: position 269,534,258 of record NC_077228.1, on the reverse strand, counting down.
TTTTAGGTGTATTAATTTTGTTTGCTTAGAAACTTTTCAGTTTCAATCAAAGTTATCATCTTTTATCATTGCCTTCATCTTTTGTTTAAGAACTAGGGAACACAGTAGATAGAGCCCTAGACTCCAGTCATTTGACCTCAGTTTCCTAGCCCTTGCCCTGCTTTCTTAGCATTGTTACTAAGACAGAAAGTAAGAGTTTAACAAAAATCTCCATCTAGAGCTGTGAAAGTTCTATAATCTGTTTCTCTTCTTTTTTCATCACATGATCTTTAATATTAAGTATGGTATAAGATTAAGCCTAATTTTTCCAGGCCCCTTGTTCTGCATCTTCTCAGCCATTATCAAATAGGGAATTCTTTTCTAAGTAGTTTATATTTTTAGGTTTATTGAACAGTGGGTCATTGTAACTAACCAAACTAAATCTCATCGGGAACTTTTCAATAACTTCCCAGTTCTTCATGTTTCTTGCCTCCTGGGGCTTTGCCTGGTTCCTTCTTCTTGATAATAACAATAGTTCTTTGTTCTAGAGTACTTTTTTTCCCCCTTATTAAAACCGATATCTTTCAGTTTCAGAATTGATACTGTGTACTGGTTCCAAGGCAGAAGAACAGTAGTAAGGGCTAAGCACTGGGGGTTAAGTGACTTGTCCAGGGTCTCCCATCTCTAGGCCTGGCTCTCAATCCACAGTTGTTTTATTAAGTTAACAGTAAGTGGGAAAGGCAAAATTAAGGTCCTTGAAGGCAAAGAGTGTCTTAGACTTTCTTTTATATCCTGTGAAGCAGCATAGCACAGTTCTGCGCACATAGATGAATATTCAGTGAATACTAATTGATTCTTCCAGGTACATGGCAACTTCTGGCCTGGACCATCAGGTGAAAATATTTGACCTTCGAGGAAAATACCAGCCTCTGACAGCTCGGGCACTGCCCCAGGGAGCAGGACACTTGGCATTCTCCCAGAGAGGCTTGCTGGCTGGAGGCATGGGGGATGTGGTGACCATATGGAGGGGACAAGGACAGGGTGGCTTTCCCTCCCTCGACCAGCCATATTTGACCCATCGGCCCCATGGCCACATCCATAGCCTTCAGTTTTGCCCCTTTGAGGATGTGCTTGGGGCAGGCCACAGCAGAGGCTTCACCAGCATCCTGGTACCTGGTGAGCTAGAGATCCCAGCAGGAAGAGGGCCATAACATGATCAGGAGGGACAGGAAGTAAGGAGAAGAGGATGAGACAAAGGGCCCATTGTAAGCATTACATAAGCAATACACAATTCCCAGGTTATTACCTCAGACTAATAACAGGTAGCAGTATCATGCTTTAAGATTTGCAAAGTTTTTTGCTATTATTAATTTGTTTTATCCTCATATCAACCCTGGGAGATGGGCGATATTATTATCCCCACAAATGAGGAACCTGAGGAAGGCAGGTTAAGTGACTTCCCCAGGGTCACACAGCTCAATCAGTTATCTGAGGTGGGTTTTGGACCCAAGTTTTCTTGACCCCAGGTTTAACACACTATCCATTGTCACCCAGCTGTTTGCAAATTAGCTGGAGATATAGGAAATTGGGAGAGCAGAGGATAAGAGAAAGGTATAAATCCCAGAATTCTCAACAAAAGAATTGGGAACTAGGAAGTAAACCCAAATGGTTTTGAATGGCAGTAGAGAAGAATGAATAGGAGGTCATGCCCTAGGGATGAGAATGGATTCATGAGAAGAGGGAGATGGAACAAAGGAAGGCTATTTTCAGGTTTAGTTTCTGTTCCTGAGATTGTGTTCCCTCCCCTTCCTAGGGGCTGGGGAACCCAATTTTGATGGCCTGGAGAGTAACCCCTATAGGAGCCGTAAACAACGTCAGGAATGGGAAGTGAAAGCTCTGATGGAGAAAGTGAGTACACGTATATTTGAGGGCTTACCTGAAGGGTGTGTTGGAGGAAGGTGAAGAAGGGAGAGAGGGAGGGAGGGAGGAAGGCAGGAAGAGAGACAGAGAAAAGGGGAGGGAAGTGGTGGTGTGAGTGAAATACAAGATGGGGAGGGGGGGTATTGGCATTTGCATGAGTTAACTGAAGATTATTAAGAATCAGATTTGATAGGGGGCAGCTGGGTGGCTCAGTGGATTGAGAGCCAGGCCTAGAGATGGGAGGTCCTAGGATCAAATCTGGCCTCAGACACTTCCCAGCTGTGTGACCCTGGGCAAGTCACTTGACCCCCACTGCCTAGCCCTTACTGCTCTTCTGCCTTAGAACCAATACCCAGTATTAATTCCAAGACCGAAGGTAAGGGTTTAAAAAAAAAAATCAGTTGATAATGCCCTTGGGTAAGACTTGGCCCTCTATATAAACCTCTTCTCCATTGTCTCCTTTCCATGACAACCCATGATCCTATTTTTTCCTCTTTCTTTATAACACTCCCAGATCCCAGCAGAACTGATTGGCCTGGATCCTCGGAATCTAGGTGAAATTGATGTCATCTCTTTGGAGCAGAAGAAGAAGGAGCGAGTAGAACGACTGGTGAGAAGATCCTCTTTCTCTGCATTTTGAAAATATAGTCAATCCCAGACTCATCTCAGAGAAGCAGTTTAATGTTAGAAAAAACAGTGACTTTGAACTTCCACTTAAAACCTGGCTCTGCCCCTTCTGGTCTCTGTAGGGCTGCTGAGTGGTTCAGTGGATTGAAAGTCAGGCCCAGAGACAGGAGGTCCTAGGTCCAGATTTGGTCTCAAGATACCTCCTAACTGTGTGACCCTGGGCAAATCACTTAACCCCCATTGCCTAACCCTTACCATTTTTTTTTGCCTTTGAATCGATAATCAGTCTTGATTCTAAGAAGGAAGGTAAGTATTTTTAAAAAAAAACACAAAAGACCCATGTGACCTTCAGGAATTCTTTTTCTATATCTAGACATGTTAGGAGCAGTTAGGAAGCACAGTGGATAGAGTGCTGGGCCTGGAGTCAGGAATACTCATTCTCCTGACTTCAAATGTGACCTCAGATACTAAGTGTATGAACCTGGGCAAGTCTCTTAGCCCTGTTTGCCTTAGTTTCCAGTAAAAATGAGCTGGAGAAGGAAATTGCAAACCACTCCAGTAACTTTGTCAAGAAAACCCCAAAAGGGGTCAGAAAGAGTTGATTTTCATGTTTCAATTTTCATGACTGAAAACTGACCAGTGACATCAGGTTCTTTGTTTATAAAACTGAGGGGTGTAATCTTGACTTCTACTACTTGGACTCAGAGGATAGAATCAGGAATAGTTTAGTTGGCAGAAGATTCCAAAAGGCCAATCTGTAATCCTGGACACTTTGCTTCCCCAACCCCAGAGAGAGAGAGAGAGAGAGAGAGAGAGAGAGAGAGAGAGAGAGAATGAGAATGATCTTTGAACCACCCAGACAGAGCCTCATCCGAACCCATGCTCACCTCTGTGTCCAGGGGAAAAATAATACTGGTTCCAAATACAGAGACCTCTACTCTCTGGGGAAATTCCCCTGTCCCCTCGGAATACCCAGAAAGTAAATTCTGTTATTTCACAAGCCAACCACTTTCCTTTACCAGGGGTTTGACCCTGAAGCTAAGGCCCCCTTCCAGCCAAAGCAGAAAAAGAAGGGACGGAGCTCAACAGCAAACTTGGTGAAGAGGAAAATTAAAGTTAAAGACCAGGAACACAGGGTAAGGGGAACTGGAGTCATGGTAGTAGTTTGGTGGTGGGACGGAGGGAAGGTGAAGAATGAGAGAAAATTGTCTCCCAGGACACAAGCTCTCCTCACCAAACCACCCCAGCTAGGGGCTTCTTTCCTAGACTTCCTCCTATACTTTGTTGTCTTCCATTTTAGGAGCAGGTCCGGCAAAGCCTTCAGCAGCAGCAACAGCAACAGAAAAAACTACAAACCTCCCAATCTACTGGACCCCCGCCTTCTGCTCTGGATAGATTTAAACGCTAAGGGAAGCCTCAGCTTCTTGGATCTTGTGTGTTAGGACAGACTCAGACCCTCCTTGCACTCCTGCCCAAAAGGACCTGGACATCAGAGTTGCAGGAGCAGGGGTGTCTTAAAGAAAAGCTGTTTTTGATATGATGCCATGCATGAGGATGTCTGTCTTTGCCAGGGAAGCAGCTTTGGGATTTGGCTAACCTGATTAACCCATGTTTCCTCCAGATGAGTATACAGTCATCTCTTAAGGCCAGAGAAAGTACCATTATACTCCTTGTCAGACCTAGCTGGGGTGGGGGGTGGGGGAGGGGGAGTCCAACATGAGGCAAAGGAAAGAGAGTTGAGTTATGCAGCAAGGCTTTATTGAGGGAAGGGGGGGGTTAGGGAGAGCAAAGGGGGGGGGGCAGGCAGCAAATGGTTAGAGGTCTCCACCTGGATGAAGGGGGCAATCTTATAGGATGGTGGTCTGGGATGAGGTAACTTGGATTGTTTCTATTGGGCAAAGTTGGGGTACTTATGTGAAGCTTGTTGGCTGGCCCTGAAGGGGTAGGGAGTCCTGGTCTCTGAGGGTGGTAAGTTCTGAGGCCTTATGGCCAGTTATACGGGAGGTATAGGTTTGTCTAGGCCTGACAGGGAAATCCTAATGTTCTACCAGATTTTTCTGTTGTGGCAATTCTTGTTCCAGGCTCAAGCAGATTCTGGCGTTAGGAAGGAAAGGAGGGGTTTTAGTCTTGGTAGGGATTGGGGGAAAGGGAAAAGGGATTTTGGTCCCAGGATCTATCACTCCTCTCTTATAGAAATCAATCCCCTTCTCTGTGTTCTTCACCTACTATTTTGGGAAGAGGTAGCAAAAGCTTCCCATTTTTAGAATATTTAAATGGCAGTTTAATAGTTCTAGATCCAATTAATCCTAGAATCTGAATTTGAAAGGCCTGAGAGACCATAGTGTAACACCTTTTCTGAAATTAATCCCTTTTGAGAGTTTCTTAACATAAGGTCCCATTCAGCCTGTGCTTGGGCAACTTTCTCAAGGCAGCTCCCAGTTAAACATCTTGACTTGTTTTATTTTACCTTAATGTTAATTTTTAAATCTACCCACCTACTACATGACAGACTAGCCAAATGGTTCTTAGTAAAATATGAAGCCCTAGATAAGTGTTAATGATCATTTTCATTGTTCTACAGTCCTACCATGTTTATAGTCACTCCCAGCACCATTGCCGTTTGAACTCCAAAGCCTGAAAAACAGTAAACTGGTCCATCATGTTAATAGAGGCAGACTCAGGATTTATAACCCTATAGGAAAAAAACTCAAATTCTCAGAGCTTAGAGTAATTTGGATGAGTTCTCCCTGAAGATATCTTCTAAGCAAAGGCTAGATAATCTTGTTAGGAATTTGGTAGTGGGACTTGAGGTAGTCTGAGGTTTCTTCAAAGGATTCCTAGGGTCAGTTGTGAACCATGTGACAAGGAAATCACTTTAAAAGACTGATATATATTAATTTAAGGTCGCCAAGGAATTCAGCTATGTAATTCCTAAATGAAAACTCAAGTCAGCCGTCAGTCTTTTATAGAGTTTAATTACAAACAGGAGGAAGAAAGGAATGAGAGAGAGAGAGAGAGAAAGGGGAGAGAAGGGAATAGGGCTTAAATACCCCCTCTGTTTAGGCTGGGCCAAAAGGCCCAAGCCCTTAGATAGCTGGGGCAAAGAAAGGAGATCAGTCCCTATTACTCACGTGACCAAAATGGAGAAACAGTCTCAGGGGCCTCCACCTCCAGCTTCCTTCAGAGCACCTCTCCAACCACTCAGAGCCAAAACTCTCCAACCACACTTCAGTCCTCAGACCCCCTCTATCTTTAAGGGAACCATCCAAGTTCCCTCCCCTCAGTTCTCACATCTACCAATCACTGTCCATCATTTTCCCTGTGCCAATGGTGGCTCTAGCTTAACCCAGGACTGCCCAGAGGTCTGTGGCTTTGCACATGTCTGTTGAAGGTCATATTCTCAAATAATTAAATCTTGATCTATGCTGCAGCCCTTCCTAAATCCTGTTAGGACTGAGTAGGGTGGAAATTGTATTTTCCAAGACCTGATTCTGTCATTCCAAGTATCTCTATTGTATCAACTCTAAAATCAATCATGACTCAAAGAACTTCCTGTTCTATGCTTAAGCATAGGTCAGAGTCCTTTCCATTGTTCAGCAAAAGGTTTCTGTCCTAAAGTAATCTTAAGAAGGGAGGAGGAGGAACCTCCCATGCCAATGGGGTTCACATTCCAATAGCCAAGACCCACTATCAATAGGAAATTTTTCAAGTATGAAATTTCCCAATGGTGAAATTTCCAACATTTATAAGTCTAAGAAATTTTAAGGTTTACAACCAGAAGCCTCATGGCCCACTCCTGTCCACTTCCTAGTCAATCTGAGACCCATATACTCCTGGATTTGCTGTGGATACTGCTAACAGTGCCTAGTGATCTGAAGGACATGGTCCTAAAGCCCAGTGGTCAGCCTTTCGTTGGTGTTGGTGGAGGGAGTTTATGAACCCCAATGGGGGCCTGGAGAGAAAAGTAGTAGAAGCACTCTCATAAACCTAATGATTGGTTTTACTATATGATATTCAGGGTAGTTCTGAGGGAAGCAGGAAGCCAGAGTTGGGAGGAGTGAATTCTTCAGAATCAGATGCCTGATTGCCATTATCACTGGAGCTAGAAGGGACCTCAGAAGACATCTGATTAAACCCTTTCTATTTTAAAGATGGTGAAACCAAGGCCCACAGAGTTAGTGATTTGGTTAGGCCACCAGCTGGCACAGAGAATTTGGGTGCTGCACTTGAGTTAAAATCCTACCCCAGACACTTGGCTGTGTATGACCTTGAATAACTCATAAGCTTGCAGATGAGGATAATGCTAGTCACAGTGTTGTGAGGACTGAGTGACATAGAAGTGTTACATGAATAAATGCTAGAGGGCAGCTAGGTGACTCACTGGATTGAGAGCCAGCCCTTAAGACCAGGCCTTGGGTTTAAATGTGGCCTCAGGCACCAGCTGTGTAACCCTGGGCAATTCACTTAACCTCCATTGCCTACTAACCCTTACCATTTTTCAATTCAATACACAGTATCAAGTCTAAGATGGAAGTTTAGCGTTTATAAAAAAAAATAATACTGGCTATTCTTTACCCAAGGTCAAGAAGGCAGTAAACAAACATTGAATTTCATAGAAAAATAAGGCACATGTATTGGTTAACCATTATGCATGCTGCCTCCAAACTTACATCCCTTGTTCCTGGTTCTGTTTTCTGGTCCAAAGAAAACTATTCAATGTGTTCCCCAGGCAAAACGTGGCAGTTTCCTTCATCTGATTTTCTAACAGTGTAGGGAGCTCTTACTAGCTTCATCTTCCCATAGGACAGTAACAGGCCTGCTCTTTCCAGCTGATTGGGTGGTTTCTAGAATGTTTCAGATGTGGTCTGGGCAGACCAGTTTATAGCTGGACTATTATCTCCTAGTCTTAGACATCACTTAATGCAACCTCAGGTCACATTAGTTTTCTTACTGTAGTCTCATAATACAATACACGCAGATGAAGAAAACAAGGAGGCTTTACTAATTCACAGAAGAATAGCTATCACCTCCTGCCCCTGCAGAAAGGCACTACACCCTGGGAGACAGTCTCAACTGTCCCCTCCGACCATCTCAGGAAAGGGAGGAAGGCTTTTCTTCCCAGCTGATCAGGGCCCAACTAGCTCACTGATCTGAGCCCTCTCCTGATCATTTCCAGCTCTAGAATGTGGGACGGGGCTGAGACCCCCAACCTCTTCTAATCCCCTCTTGACATCTCAAGCTCACCTTAGCTCTTATGAGGTGTCAAAAATGCCAGTGGTGAATCACCCAACATCTTAGCATTCCCAAGGCTTCTTGGAGCCAGGAGCAGAGTGGCCTATTCCCTGAGGAACTCTTCACAAGCTCCCAGATATCCTTCATCTCCCAGGGTTCAATATGGTGAGAGGTTAGCAAGATCCTCCCAAAGCAGCATCGGTCGATGGGGTAGCGGGAGGCACCTGCTATCCGTATGCTGTGGGTGGGGATAACCCCCACCCTCTTGGCAATCACCCCGATAAAGACATCCTCTACTGGTATCAGAGGCACACCCCCAGCTGCCCTCAGAATCAGCCGCAGGACTGGGGCTGATAACACATAGCCAGTGCCTGAGCCATAGGGTGGGAAGGGACCCCGGGCAGAAGGCCACTGCACCTCTGATACCCAGTGCCGGCTGTACTCCGACCGGGAAGGGTAGACTCTCCGATGAATATGGCCTAGGTACAGGTAGGGTACAGGAAGATTCGGGCTACGGGCAGCAGTTCCATCTCTGTCGAGATATCTCTGTTGCCAGTCCTTTTTCAGGTCGTTTCCTCGTTGCTTAAGCTCAGCCACAAGCCCTGGGACATTGATGTAGACATCATCGTCAGTCTTGAGGACGTAATGGACATCAGGGCAGTACTGGGCTGCCCATGCCAGCCCACTTAGAGTTTTTAGAGTAAGGTTTCGATAGGAGTCCATGAAAGCAGCTTGCACAATATCCCCCTTAACCTGTGCTTCCTGTTTCAATACTTCTTTAATGTTTTCCAAAGGACTGTTACTGGGTTCCCCCAGCATGAAGAGTGTCCGGACCAAGTAGCCCTGGATCTCCTGCAGAGCCCCCCAGGAGGCTCGAATGGCATCTCTCTGCTCTTGGTGGTCAGGCGCGGAGCTCACCAGAATCAGAAGGAAAAGTGGGGAACCAAGACCTGTGCAAACTCCTATGTTAGGGATCAGAAGGTGAGGCAAGGAGAGTGGGGGCACAGGTGCAGCTGGAGCTGGCATTAGAGGAGTGCAGGAGAGCTCCTTCCTTATCTCAGAGGGACAGAAGATGGCCCAGATGCACAAGAATGTCACAGCTGCCAGGAGAATGCAGCGCGGGTGAAGGCAGAAGGACATGGTAGGGTGCATAGATTCAGATTTGGTTGTGACCTGGGAACAGAGAAATGGAGAGCAAGAAGAGTAGATTAGAGTTGAAACAGGCAAAGGCACCCACTAGATAGTCATCTCGGTCCTGGCTGCCCTCCTAGGCAGCCCTAGCTCATCATCCTTCATTCTAGCTGCCCCTCGGAGACCCCAGCATCCTCCTTGTCAGCTCCTGCTCTGGGAGGTGGACTGGGAAAAAAGAAGGTAGGAGTGGGGGGTGGGGCAATGGAACTGAGGATGCTGATTTCAGAGGATGGAGGAGCGGACTGACAGACACCAAGATGGTGAAGGGCTGGGAGAGGGAGGGGAAGAAAGGGAGCTGGGGACAAGGGGGCCACCCGGAGGGGGTTACCTTGTCTGCAGCACCCTGACGCCCCAAATCCTAGCTCCATGGTTGCGCCGATTATCAGTTGCGTGCACACGCCTCTTCTCGCCGTCATCCCCCTGGCCCCGCCTTCTAACTCCCCCTCCCCCCCAGTCGGCCTGCTGTCAGCAATCTCCCTCTGCCTTAGATCAGCAGAGCTCTTGATGGCGCCGGGCTCCCCGCTCTATCTCCATTCCCCCTCCCTCTTTCCGTCTAGGTTTGGGTGGTCCCTTCCCGTCTCCCGCCGGGCCCCCTTCGCGCTATTCCTCGCCAGGACTGAGGAGGGCGGGGCGGGGCGCCTGTCCCCTCCCATTCGCTTTCTCCCCGTGCGGGAGCCGCGAGGTCCGGTCTCCCACCTCCGTTGGATGTCAACGTGTCCTTGGATATCTCTACATCTGGGGGCCGGCTCCTCTGTACAGCCGAGGCTGTGCTGGGATTCCCTACGAATGGTCGCCAGGCTCCCGAACCCCCCCCCCCCTCCCCGGCCCGGCCCAGCCCAGCCCTGCCCAGCCCGGCCCAGCCAAGATGCCTTCCCACACTTTTTCTGTACGCGCCGAACCCGGAGCCCAAGGTCCTCACCTCCTTGAGCCCCTTCAACTCGGAAGGGTTCCGGCCTTTTTCAGTCTCGTTGCTCAGCCAAGTTGTTGAGATCGGGAAGGTGGGGGCGAGAAAGGTCCCACCCCTGCTTCCTTTTCACCGAGACCCGACTCCACCCCTATGACATTTTCCCAAACTGCAAGTCCAGGCAGGAAGTCTCAGCCTGGGTGTGCCCCCTCACCTTCAGGGCCATGGCCAATCCAGGAAGGAAAGCCTTGGGCCGGCTGCCAAACCGTCCCACGTGCTCCACTTCTCAACTAATTAGCAAGCTCAAGGAGGGTAACCTATTAATCTAGGATCCTTTCGTTTGGGCAGAGCTGAAGCATGGGAGACTGGTTAAATAAAAGTAGAGTCCAACCATTCTGGGTTCATGTGCTTTGCTTTAAAACAGCTACTATTGGGATTTTGAGCATTTTACTTGTAATGGCCAAAAATGAATGCATCATCAGGTGCAGGTGTTTTATTATTCACTGAACCCAAAAGTCACAAACTGAGAAAGGACAGAAACCAGACACTTGAACAAATTTGATATAAACTATTTATTAATAGACAAGGCCAGTGAGGATGATTACTTCTTCTTGGACACACCCACAGTGCGACCCCTGCGGCCTGTAGTCTTGGTGTGCTGGCCACGGACCCGGAGACTATAGGAAAGAAAAGGGACAAGGATTAGAACAGCACAGTTGGCAGTCAAGATGTCAGCTGAAGGCTCCTCATTTCCCAGAATCCTTCCAAATCTGGCCTAATTAATTTCAATGACTCATTCCCTTGAGTGGAAAACCCCCAATTTAGCCCTAATACTGTTTACAAATAAAATTTATTCAGCCAAACAAAATTGTTACCCTTGTGTCCCACCTCTCATGTCTTCCATGAGATTTCAAACCTCAATGACCCTTGACCCTCAATTGCCAATTCTGTTCTTCCATAAATATCACCCTTTTCTACATCCAAAATTTCTACATAGGTTCTAGCTCTTGCCACATATGCATTTTTAAAATATGCTTGTCAAATATTTCCCAATTACATAAAAAAAAATTAATAACATTCAAGAGTCCCAAATTGTTTCCCTCTCCTTGACAAACTATTAACACCCAATCAAGGTCCTCTATACTTATGGCACCCTGCCCCCCAGCCTACCTTCTGCCTTTATGCATCATATATTCTTGCTCTACCCTAAATTTGTCAACTTTGTTGTTGCCATACATTCTTACACGATTTTGATATTAAAATTTCACCTTCCTACACCATAATTCATAGGAATTTCTATCACCTGGCAGCCCCAATGCTTCTATAGTTCCTTGGCATTTCACAGAATGAAAAGGTACAGCTGATAAGAGCTTAGTTTGCTTTCTTCATCATGCCATCACATTCCACTCACCCCCAGAAGTGTCGAAGGCCACGATGTGCCCGAATCTTCTTCAGTCGTTCCAGGTCCTCACGCAGCTTATTGTCCAGACCATTAGCCAGAACCTGTACAGGTAGAGTTTAGAGATTGTTCAATCTCTTGGCCCATTTCTCCACCAGCACCCAACCTATGTTGTCTTATAAAGCTAGACTGTTACCTTAACTACCTTCCCCCACCCCATCTCCCCAACTTCCTACCTGGCTGTATTTTCCATCCTTTACATCTTTCTGTCTGTTAAGGAACCAGTCTGGGATCTTGTATTGCCGAGGATTCTGCATGATAGTGATCACGCGCTCCACCTGTGATGGAAGTGGGAATAATAGAGTACAGCCCCAAAGCTCCCTTCTAGAAGGTATGCCCACCCTCCCACCCACTTTCAGGAATTTCTTACTTCATCTTCAGTGAGTTCACCAGCCCTCTTGGTGAGGTCAATGTCTGCTTTCCTCAGTACTACATGGGCATATCTTCGACCCACACCCTGGAGAAAATAGGGAGAAGGAAGATCAGCAAAATCAAACAGTAATGGGCATTCCTACAGGGCAACAGAACAGGCCTTTGCTCAGCCAAACCACAAAAATGTGTTCCCTCAAAACCCGTCCCTAGAAAAGTTTAGTGCCCAGGAATGAAATGGGAGTATGCTTCTTACTCAATATGGTTTAGGGTCCCATTAGCTTTTGGGGCATTCACATTTGGGATTCTTATATTAAGCCTGCAACCCAGTAACCTCCACCCCTCAGCAAGGAGTACTCTGATCAAGAACAAGGACTCATGTCTCTTAAGCCAAAAGGTACACACGGCAACAAATCAAAAACATGTTTCTGTTCACTGTGCCCATTATCTCATCACTGTGGAATGAGTTATGTGGTTCCTTAAGCACACAGCTCACATTATAAAATGCTGATTTAAAAAAAAAAAAACCCTTACCTTCTGTCTTGGAATCACTACTGTGTATTGGCTCCAAGGCAGGAGTGGTAAGGGCTAGGCAATGGGGGTTAAGTGACTTGCCCAGGGTCACACAGCTGGGAAGTGTCTAAGGCAAGATTTGAACCCAGGACCTGGGATCTCTGGACCTGGCTCTCAATCCACTGAGCTACCCAGCTGCCCCCAAAATGCTGATTTTTTAATTCTCAAACTTCTTCCTTCAATGGTCTATTGCTGCTAATACCAATTTTGTTATCACTCAACACTATAAACACATGCCCTACCTTTTCCAGGCATTTATTAGCTGTGTTAGCCGGGACAAGTGAGAAATACTCCTTTATGACAGTTATGTAGAGTGCTAAGATCTCAATTTAAATGTGACTTCAGACATGAGCTATGTGTCCCTGGGCAAGTCACTTAACTGTTCTTAGTTCTGCCTCATCTATAAATGGGGACAATATCAATCATCTCCCAGGGCTGTTGTGAAGATCAAATGACAAAATGCAGTCCTAGTTTTTAAAAAAGGGCAACATAACTTCAAATATCCGGAGAAAAAAGGACCAGTCAGTAAGCAAGCACTTAGTACTTCCTGTTAACATTAATTCTGAGCTAAGCTAATGGGGTACAAACAGGAAAAATACAGACTCTGCCTTCAAACAAGGGCGCTCATATTCTAAGAGGAAGGTAACCTGCAAGTAACTGTACAAGATTACATGCAATATATATAAATGGAAGGTAGGACCAGTGTATGGGAAAGGAAGGGCCAGGTAAAAGGGATGGGAGTTTAGGAAGAGACTAGTTAAGACCAAAGATGAGATATACCAAATGTGACTTTTACTGAGTCTCAAGTAGATATCACAATCAGACTAGTACTTTAGAAAAATTACTTGCATCTGATATTATAAAGGGGAAGGATCTATATTGCAGAGTATGGTGATGACTGCATCAGGATTGGCGGAGAAGAGTATTTCTATAAAAGGTATCATGAATGATGCAATTTGTGAGGGTTTGAGGATGACATGGAAGACTTGAGTAGGTGGAGGAATGGTAGCAACCCAAGTAGTAATAGGGTAATTTGGAAGAGGAGGGTTTGGAAACAAGGTAAATGCTGTTTTGGATCTGTTGAGTTTTGTGCGTACCAGGGGGATGAAACTAGTAAAGAGATGTTTTACTCCACCCTAAGAAAATAGTACCAGGAACAGATGACAAGGCAGCTATCACACATGCTGTTCTAAGCGTCAGGTTTGACATAAAGGCTCAATCAGAGCTTTTCATTCTTATCTGCTGGCATCAAAAGGTCATTTGGCAGTAGCAGGACTGTTCTTCCTGCCTATTCCTATTTATTTTAGTCCCCGGGTTAATGAGTCAAGCTCTTTGGTGATAGTTAAGAAAGGGCTCAGAACAATTTCAATTCAAGTATAAAAAAATTGGAGCAAGTGGCAGGATTTTCTTAAGATTATTCTGGAAGTGAATTAATTGTACATTAGAGGTAAGGAGAGCCAGGCAAAGCTGTTTCAATAATCCCCATATAGGGGGTGGAAAAGACCCTGGATTGGGAATGCTTGTGGCAGAAATGCAAGGCAAACTGGTGAATCGAAGAATGACTTTGCTAGAAAGGCCCTCAAAAGCCAGCTAGACCAATGAACAGAACCTGTCCCATTAGTCATGTGCTAGAAAGAACCTTCATAGATGCTTATCTAACCTCTAATTCTAAGGAAGACTAAGATGAAATATACCTCCTTCCAAGTTTATGATTATGAACCCAGAACTAAACACACAAGTTGTGTTAGTTTCCCTCCTTTTTTGTGGCTGTTCAGTCACATAGGACTTTTGGTGATCCCATGATCCATAGCCATCCATGGGGTCTCTTGGAAAGGATACTGGAGTGGGTTTGCCATTTCCTTCCCCAGTGGATCCCTGTCAGGTAATCGGAGCTTAAATGACACTCCAGGGTCACAACTAGGAAATGCAAGGCTGGATTTCAACTCAGGTCTTTCTCTTACCCACTCTATCATTGGGCCATAGTTGCCTCTTTTCTTTTATAGCCTAATATTTAAAAAGCTCCTTCTTTAGGCAAAACAGATTTCCTTCAACAGTAAATTTAGAGTTGTCAGATTTCTGATTTCTCACCACTCAATAACTTCTTCCCTCTATCCATTATAGTTTATACTGGCTTAATTGACTGTCTTCCTTCAAATAAGATTTGTATAAACCCTAATTATTACCTTTAATTTACTGTTTTTCATATGTACTTTACCCCCCTCCCAACAATCTCATTTTAATGTGATGAAATGTCTATACTCAAGAAGTTGCCAATGCTCCCCAAATCAGTGTAGATCTAATAACCCAAATTTAAACATAATTTGGGGTGAGTGGAGGTGAAACTAGTTAACCTAGAGGATGGTCAGAAACGCCTCAGTTGCTTCAACTATAAATTGAGTTGAAGGAAATGGCAAACCACTCCAGTATCTTTGCAAAGAAAATTCCCAAAGCAGTTATGAAGGTCAGACACACTGAAAAATAACTATAGATTTTACTATGTCTTAATAGTCTCTAAAGTTTTTTTTAAAAATAAGTTAACAAGCAAGTCATGTCTTCTGACCCCCACTTATCACTCCATCTAAACTAATCCAACTTGACCAGAAAAAAGCCAATATCCTACAGCCCAGATAAACACCCAATCTTTTTATCACACTTTCTTTTACATTTTATACCTGACTACAGTCCATTATACTCTTGGTTCTTGCAAACTCCCAGAGGACTTCTTTACCAGTCTGTCACTCGGCCTCTTTTCTTAAGTTACATAAACACAAGGGAAGCTGCCTGACAGACCCTCTCCCATTTTGGTAGTGATGGCAACACTCTAGCTCCAATCTGAGGAAATAAGATTTAAATTCCACTTCTGAGTTACTACTTATATGGCCACCATAGGCAAGTCACAACTTTCTGGAATTTCATTTTCCTCATTTTGGACTAGACCAAAAGATCTTAGTCCTTTTTTCTGTCATTGAGCCTTCTCTACTTTTAGCAGTCCAGTGAAACCTAGAAACTGCTTTAGAATGTTTTAAAATATGCATATAACACAAAAATTCTTAAAATATGCCCGAAACATCTGTGTCTAACTACAGTAATTTCAAAGTAATGAGAAGCCAAAATAATATATACTGAGTTATCTACAGGGACTACAAATACTGTGGTCTGTTGCCTTAATTTCATAACTGAAGAAATGCTAAATTGCTTTTGGAGGTTAATAAAAATAAAGATGTACCACCCTTTGCCCATACTAAATTTGAATCTAGTCCAGATCTTCAGGCCAATATCCTGTCTGTTTATTAAAGAAGCAATGGATCTGAAGAGGAAGTGAAAGAACACATTACAGGAATGAGGAACAAAGGCAGAAAACCTAATGCCAAATCTGGGAACTAATATGTAGCGAAATATTGCTTTAATTCAAATTATAGGAAAACAGGGATTCAGATTTTGAAATGCTCTGAAATTCCAACTATATATCTTCTATAGTAAACTTTTCCCATCCTTCATTCCACTGCTTTCCTTCTGGTTATTTCCAATTTGTTCTATACATAATTTGTTTGTAGTGTTATTTGAATGTTGCCTTCACCAGGAGATGAGTTCCTGAAAGGAGATTGTATTTTCTTTCTTTTCACTCCCAGCACTTAACAACTGCCAGTCTCAGTTCTGTCTCAAACTGATTCCTCCTACCCACTCTCACCACTTTTGTTTGCCTTCTCCTTTAACTGATCCACTGGTTTCACCTCCCCCTCCCCCCCAAGTAGAACACAGCCAGTGACTGGTTCCATTTCTGGACTCATCCTTTAAGGTCTAGTCCAAATTCCACCACTGGAGTACAAAAAAAGATGTAAGTAGGAAGAGCACTTGGAAAAACTGTTATATTCAAAAGGCTCTATATAAAAAAAAGTGAATTTAGAAGGAAAAACTTCAGAAAGCTTGTTTTCAAATATCACCCTTTTAAAAAAAAAGAGTGGCAAGGTGAGGCAACTGAGTGGCTCAGTGGATTGAGAGATTAGAGATACGAGGTCCTAGGTTCAAATATGGCCTCAGACACTTAGCTGTGTGACCCTGTTTAAGTGCCCAATGCCAATCCCTTACCACTCTTCTGCCTTCTTAACAAAACAGAGTATTGATCATAAGATGGACACCTTATTTCTAGGTGGCTACCTTGTTTTTTAATCTTTCAGTTGTCAACTGGAAATTTGGAGACCCCAAGTTTGCCTAGGGAGGTCTGACTGCCCATTTCTGATTGAATAGACCTTAAATTGATAATCCTAACTTTGGTGGGGCTAGCAGATCTAATCACATGCTAAGTACCCTTTTAGTCTTTGAAATTTCCCCCACTGTATCAGAGATCCCTTCCCAAGCAGCCCCACTCCCTAGCTAGTGGCGTTCCTAAGCCTGTTTGCATCCTGTCAGTGTAGTTGGGACCTCTTGTAACCATGGAAATGCCAATCAATCATACCTCCCTGTGCTTAGTTCCACAAATTCTATTGTCCTTCAGACTATCATCTAGTGTAGGTGATCCTCTCAAGAGATACTGGTGCCAGAGATATAAGTTTGACTCTGTGTAGTGGCAAATATTGAACACTATCTCTTTCTTGATTAAAGGCTTGGTTTTTTTAGACTTCACTAGATCTGTGTTTTTCTGAAGTTAAGACCCTAGGCTTTTTGAAAGCAAAAGTGGACATCCCCCAAAGTTCAGAACACTGAAGATGTTCTTGAATCAAGCCTGGAAAATTCAAGACAATATTGACAATATTGATACATGTGGATGATATTCAACAAACATTTGTACAAAGAAATGAATTTCAGAGGAAAAATCACTGTAGTCCTGAAGGGCAAAGAAAGCCTAATAAGATAGGACATAATATAAAGGCTTGACAAAAGGAAATATCAGAAATGTCTCAAGAAAAAAATCCAAAGATTAGTTATGGGCCATTTATCCATTAGTATAACTTTCCTAAAAATGTTCCCTACTTGTCTTCCTAAATATATTTCAAGCTACATTGGAGGTTAGAAGTGACAGATTTTCAATATTTGGAGTTGGAAAAGGTCTCAACCGTCACCTATCAATCTTGCCATCCTACATATATGGGAACTCAAGACTTTTGAGAACTTTCTTACCCAGTCCAAGGTAATATAGTAAGTGGCACCTGAACCCACTTGACTTATTAAGTCCAGCACTTTCCACCCCCTACCGTCCTACTGTGTCTTAGTACTGTTCAAGGAGGTATCTGACACAGGTTAAAATATTCACGTTTTAAAAGGATAGGGAAGGAAATAAGTAGCATTGAGGCAGATAGGAAGCAGAACTCCTGGAAGAATGTTTCCATTTAGTGTGAAAAGGTACTTTTGAGTTTGTGTTTCATCAGGTAACAACACCCTTAAATTCTCATGTCCAAACTTCTCTTCTTTGATGTTTCCGCAAATCTATTTTTTGCCCTATCTTTCCGTTCCAAAATTTCGTGGCAGGCCCTTACCTTGATGGCTGTGATGGCAAAAGCTATTTTCCGCCGTCCATCAATGTTGGTGTTGAGCACTCGCAAAATGTGCTGGAACTTCTCGGGAATTACAAGAGACTAGGGGATCGAGACAGTAGATAAATAATTTGGGTAAATTTAAATCAATCACAGGGTGTGCACCACCATGAATTCCTTACGTACTACATAGGGAGAACTCTCAAGTTACACATTAATAGTTATGGTAGTCAGAACCATTCCTCTGTCCCCTAAATACAAAGGAGGGCATGAAATCACCTACCCCCCCCCTCCGTCACACATGCCTGGGCATGACCCCTGAAAGTTCCCTAGAAAGCCGAAAAACGTATGTAAAGTGTGGGAGTCCAGCCAGGAAGTGAGAATCCCTCCCTTCGAATAGTTATCCGCAAATGGAGGTAGGTGATCCAGGGTGATACCCGCCTCCCCCAGCGCCATTCTCCGTCCCTCCTCTCCAAGGACCCAGGAGCCGGTTCCATTGCTTAGACCTCCCGCCCTGGCCTAACCACGCGGGCAAACTCAGCAATCTCGCCAGCAACCTGCAGACCTTTGGGCTGGGTCGCTCTCGAAGCGTCCCCGGCCCGATCCATAAACCCCTGACCCCGATGTCGCCGGATCCCCGGACCAGGTTTGAAGCCAGACTTACCATGGTTGCAACGGCGGCGTGAGAGCCTCCTCTGGAAGAGGAAACGGAAATTACGTGTACTCCTTATATACTCTCCCGAGAGGGCGGGGAAGAAGGGAAAGGAAGAGAGAGGGGCAAAAAAGACTTATCGAATGCAAAAGTACTTCCTACTCTTCGTCGCTTTGGATGACGTTGCTTCCGGGAGGGGCGTTCCGAAAGCCAACTCGGGACTCCGGCGTTTCCGTTGTGCACTTTGAAGTCCCTTCCGTCTTAGAAACTAATGTCTACTGAAGTGAAGGTCCCGAGCATGGAGTGTACCGACTCCGGTCTCCAATAGAGGGCTCCAGAGAACGACCCCAGGAACTGGCGAAACGATTTTCATACGCACGCTTTTGGGTTACAGCGTCATTTTTGCGACTCTATTGGGTTCCTCGATTTGAGCCATCCTCGACCCTGTGCACCCCATCCGGGGTGTGGACGGACCTATTTCTACCGACACCTAGCGGAAGTAGCCGAGGGGCGGGGCAGAGGTGGCAGGAATGGCAGCCCCGGAGTTGTTGCTGCCTGCCGGCGCCTCGGACATGGAGGAGGACGAAAGCACCCTGGTAAGGGGGCCCGCGTCTGCCCTCCCAACGCGAGGCTAGGGACAAAAGTGGGGGGTACTGAGTGAGGCAAGACTTGTACGGCTGCGCGGAGCCTGGGCTGTCATTCACCTCTCTGGGCTCTGTCCTCCTAGTCGGAGCCCCGGGACAGTCGTCCCCACTATTGTTTACCCTGAGGAGCGGCGGCTCCACTTTCCACCCCCTCGTCTCAGTGTTTCCTTCTGCAAGGGAAACGTGTGTTGTTATTCCCATTATCCCAATCTACGAGCATACTTTCCGCAGTGGGTGGGCTTTGGTGGGGGGGGGGGGGAAGTGCATTCTCCCCCCTCTCCCCAACCAATATGTCATATTCCTTCCCCATCTCGGCTGCTAATTGCTCTTTCCTCAGGGGAGCGGCCCGGGGCTCCCAGAGCCACTGCAGCTGGGAGAGCTGGATATCACATCTGATGAATTCATCCTAGATGAAGTAGATGGTGAGGGATGATTAGATCCTAGAAAACCTGAGGGGTGGGGAAGGGAAATGACCTTGGGTTTTGAGTTTTCTAAAAGTGAGGAAAGACTGGAATGGGGAAAGCTGGGAATTGTCTGTTGGGCAAATGCGTGTATTTCTGTGGGGACGGATTTTGGAAGGGAAAGAACTATGAGCTTGAGTCCTCATGACTTATTTCTGGTTCTAGTTCACATTCAGGCAAATCTTGAAGATGATTTGGTAAAGGAGGCTCTTAAAACGGTGAGACTTCTACAATATCAACTTGCCCTTGCCCTCCATTCTTCCATTTTTCTCCCAGTAATTTTTGCCAGTATCTTCCTTATTGGGATCCCTGATATTTTTCTCTTATCTTAATCCCTGCAGAAGATCAAGTTCTGTGGTTTCTTTGACTTAGAATGTCTTCTTTCTGGTCCTCCCAGGGTGTGGATCTCCGTCATTATTCAAAGCAGGTGGAACTGGAGCTACAGCAGATAGAACAGAAATCCATTCGAGACTGTATCCTCGTTTTCTGGGAAAGAAGGGGGTTTCTGACACTGGCTTACAGGATGAGGTAGAATGTGTAGCTAAAATTGTCTCTTGTCATCCCAGGTATGAAAAGGTGGGTGCTTAGCATACAAGAGTTCTTAAGGGGGTCTTTGGCCTTTTTATAAATCTCCTTAACTGCCTATGTCTCAGACATCCAGGAAAGTGAGAATATTGCATCACTTCACAACCAGATCACTGCCTGTGATGCTGTCCTCGAGGTTAGTGACTCAATTTCTTGTTTGATTTTCAAGATCTTATGAAATCTGAATTGGTATGTTAACATTGATACCATTTCCAAGGTCAGAATATATTTAAGAACTAACATTTATTTAGTGCCCATCATGTATCAGGAGTTCTGCTAAACACTTAAATAACAGACAAAAGTGAATCAGTCAGGGCAGTTAGATAACTGATAGAGAGCCAGACCTGAAGAAACGTCCTGGATTCAAATCTAGTCTCAGACTTCCTAGTTGTGTGACCCTGGACAAGCCACTTAGCCCCAGTTGCTTAGTCCTTACTGCACTTCTGTCTTGACATCAATAATAAGTATTTATTTTAAGACAGAAAGTTAGAGTTTTCTAAAAAAGTGGATCATTCTTGACCTCAAGAAGCTTATACTTAATGGGAGAAAGGAAACACAATATTTATGTGAAGGATACAAGTTACTTTTGAAAGGTGTTATACCAGTAACTGGAGGATTAAGGAAAGGTTTTATGTAGAAAATAGTGCTTGAGGTGAGTTTTGAAGGAAACCAGAGATTCCCAGAAAGCAGAAATGAGGAGAGTATTCCAGATATAGAGAAGGGGGACAGCCAGTGAGAAGGCACACAGATGAGAGATGGGACATCTTATGTATAATAAGGTAGGAAAGGACCAGATTGCAAAAAGTTTTAAATGCTAATTAGAATTTGTATTTGTTCTTAGAGGTAATTGGAAGGGAGCCATTGGAGTTTATTGAGTAGGGTGTGACTTAGATCAAATAAATTACCACCTGCCTTGCTCCTGCACGCTAAAAACTGTTGGGTTTTTCCATCTGACTTGTAGCTGAAATTTATATATGTTGTCTCTCCCTATTAAAATCCAAAGAGCAGGGACCATCGTCTTGCTTTTCTATATTTTTTTATCCCCTTTGCTTTGCACGTGTATGTGCTTGATACTTTTTTCACTCACTGTATATTAGAAAAATTACTTTGGGAGCTATGTGGTAGATGGTTTATATTGGAGAGAGAGTTGAGGAAGGGGATCAAATTGGAGGCTATGTCAATAATGTAAGCAAAAAGAGATGAGGGCTTGAATTAGTCTTGTGACTGTGAGGGGAAAGGAATGGATATGAAAGATGTTAGGGAGATAGAAACTAAAAGATATGGAAACTGATTTATATAGGGTGAGGGAGAATGAGGAGTCAAGCATGACTCCAAGATTGTGGGGATTAGAACTCAATCCCTTGATAGTAATAGGAACATTTGAAAGAGGGATGAGTTTGAAGGAAAAGAAAATGAGTTCTGTTTTGGACATGTTGAATTCCATATACCTGAAGGACATACAATGAGAAATATCTAAAAGTTAGTTTATGCTGTAGAACTGTAGCTTTGGAGAGAGACCAGGCAGTGGTGGATTTATAGATTTCTGAGATCCTGGATAGAGATAGTAATTGAACTCATGAGCACTCATTTGGTTCCTGAAAGAAACAATAAGGAGTCAAGAAAGCCCAGGACAGATCCTTGGGGTTTACAGACAGAGCAAATAACTTGAAAGTTGATCCAGCAAGGAAGACTAATTGAGGACATAGACAAGTAGGTGAAGAACCAAGAGACAGTGTCACAAAACCTAGAAGGGAGAGAATATCTAGGGAGGGCAGGGTAGCCATATCAGGTAATGCCAGATGTAGAGTGACAAAGGTAAAGACTGAGAAGATGCCATTAGATTTGGCAAGTGACAGATCAGTGATGACTTTAGGGAGAGTTTCTATCTTTGATCATGAAATTTTTGAGATCAAGGATGTGACCATCCTTATCTGTAACAGAAATGAAATGGAACGCTAGGTTCTGGTTACTGATTAGATTGAGAAACTTTTCACCTCAAGACCTGACATCCTTTATGTTTCTCACATAGGACCAGGTTCTAAAGTTGGATAAGATTGGATTTAACCTTCTTTCTGTGGTCCTCATAACCCATGTTCTCTAGGTGATCTACCCTCCTTTAGTTTTAGAGCATCTGCTAGATATTTCTGCAGGGATACCTCAAGCCCTTCCCAAAATCTTTGCTTCGGTTCCTATAATGATTGTTATCCTCCACAATATATCATTGATTCACATTTGTTTCTTTCCCTTTTAGCGCATGGAACAGATGCTGGGTGCTTTCCAGAGTGATCTCAGCTCTATTAGCTCTGAGATTCGGACACTACAGGAACAATCTGGAGCCATGAATGTTCGACTCCGGAACCGCCAGGCTGTGCGTGGGAGACTTGGGGAGCTTGTGGATGGTTTGGTTGTACCTTCTGCTCTGGTTACGTAAGTCACCTGGTATTGTAAACCACTTGGGTCACAGATTAGAGCCAAATCCATATGCTGCTCAACACATTAGTGCTTTCCCTTTTTTTTTTTAAACACCTTTATCTTTGGTCTTAGAAAGGATACTGTGTATTGGTTCTAAGGCAAAAGAACATTAAGGGCTAGGCAATGGGGGTTAAGTGATTTGCCCACATTAAGGGCTAGGCAATGGGGGTTAAGTGACTTGCCCAGGGTGACATAGGTAGGAAGTGTCTAAAGCTAGATTTGAACTGAGGACCTGCTATCTCAGGGCCTGGCTCTCAAACTACTGAGCCACCTAGCTGTCCCAGGATTTTCCTTTCTTATCAAGTGTCTTAGAGTCAAGTACACTGGAGTAGGGGGAGGTTATTCAATGAAACAGGAGTTTGTGCTTACACTGATCAGCATTTCCCATGGTCAGATCATCTGAATCAGGGGTCAGAAGATAGGAATCATCTTGAGTCAGGTATTTTTTGAATGGTGTTATCAGGGATCCTATGGGAATCAAGGGACTATTAAAGTCATATAACTCCATCCTGCCCTCAGCACACAGGAGATGGAGCTGTGTCTTAATGAAGAGATAATTATTCTTGGGGAGTGTTTCTAAGGATGCTTGTTTCCTCCTTACTACATAATAACTTGCTATCCCCTCTGTCCATACCAAGGGCAATCCTAGAAGCACCAGTGACAGATCCTCGGTTCCTGGAACAGTTACAAGAGCTTGATGCTAAGGCAGCTGCTGTCAGAGAACAGGAGGCTCGTGGGACAGCAGCCTGTGCAGATGTCAGGGGTGTACTGGATCGGCTTAGGGTCAAGGTGGGGATGAGGATGGTGGTACCCCCAGTGACTTCCAGAATATCCCCTCCCAAGACTTCCACACTCCTCAAAGAGATAACGTATTTTATCCTCTGGTTTCCAGAAAATTGTCTTGGAAATACTCAGAAACTCTGAGAAGTTTCCTTTATTGATCTCACTGTTATATCCTTCTCCCCCAGTCCCCTCAAATGTAAGAGGTAGGGTATATGTCTTTACATTTTGTGGCCTTTTCTCACCAGGCTGTGGCTAAGATTCGAGAGTTTGTCCTACAGAAGATCTATTCATTTAGAAAACCGATGACTAACTATCAGATCCCACAGACTGCCTTGCTCAAATACAGGTCACAGTTGGGGGAAATGAGCATGATGACAGGCATTGGGATTTGGAAGTAGAGGGTGGGAGGGGGAATACTTCCTGAGCTTCCCATGGAATTATTCTTATGGAAATTACAGGTTTTTCTATCAGTTTTTGCTGGGAAATGAACGAGCAACTGCAAGAGAGATAAGGGATGAATATGTGGAGACGCTGGGCAAGGTTTATCTGTCATACTCGCGCTCCTACCTGGGAAGGCTCATGAAGGTTCAGGTAAAAACTGGACAAGGGTGTTGGGGTCAGCTACATGGTTCAGTGGATTGAGAGTCAAGCCTGGAGACAGAAGGTCCTAGGTTCAAATGTGGCCTCAGCATACTTCCTAGCTGTGTGACCTTGGGCAAGGCACTTAACTCCCTTTGCCTAATATTGCTTCTAAGACAGAAGGTAAGGGTTTAAAAAACAAAACTAGAAGGGGTAGGGACAGCAGCAAACCAAAGAGATGCTTGGGGAAGGGAAGGAGAACCCTGCTGAGATACATTTTATCTGGGCTAGGGGAGAAAGGTATAGATAGCACTTTGTTTTGGGGTGTGGATGGTCACTAACTTTTTTTCTCCATGTTTCCACCAGTATGAGGAGGTGGCTGAGAAAGATGATCTGATGGGTGTGGAAGATACAGCGAAGAAAGATATCCTAAGAGCCAAGGGGAAAGATTTTCTGAAAATGGGAGGGGGACTAAAACTAGTTTCTAAGGGGAAGGTAACTAGATATTGAAGTCTTAGGTGGAAGGAAGAACCTGGGCTCCTGATAATTAAAGTCTCAATGCGTAGGAAGGAGACCTGGTCACTTGGGCATTCCTTTCTAGACAAATTCTGTGTTTTGGTATCTGAGATATCCAACAGTATTGGGCCCACTTGTCCAAGTTCCTTTGTTTTCCCTAACTATCCCTTCCTAATAACGATTTTTTTCAAAGCCATCTCTCCGAAGTAGAAATACAATCTTCACTTTGGGGACCCGTGGCTCTGTCATCTCTCCTACTGAGCTTGAAGCTCCCATCCTTGTGCCTCATACAGCTCAACGTGGGGAGCAGAGGGTATGAAGGGGTTAGGGATTTGGGATGTAGTGCGGCAGAGTGGGAGGCTTCTATTTGAGGGACATGCAGAGGAGCTAGGACAGGGAAATTAAAGAAGGTATAATGTTCTCCCCTAGGAAAGGAGGAAGCATTGGGGTAGGGGAAATGCCACTGTTGTGAACATCTTTTACATTCCCTATTTTCTATTCCCTTAATATTCATTTAAGGT
This sequence comes from Monodelphis domestica, assembly GCF_027887165.1. Taxonomy (NCBI): domain Eukaryota; kingdom Metazoa; phylum Chordata; class Mammalia; order Didelphimorphia; family Didelphidae; genus Monodelphis; species Monodelphis domestica. The sequence continues at coordinate 269,509,323 of NC_077228.1, read as the reverse complement.
ATTTTTGTATAACCAACATTGTGGGTGGAGGAGGATGAGCCTTAGTAGTGGTGGGGGTTTTCCCCAACCTTGATTTTCCTTTACTTTTTTTTCTCAAGACTAACACTAGATAAAGCAGAAAAGACTGTGTGCTAATCTTTGGAGAGATTGGTATCACATGTCATCTATCAGTTCTAGTCCTCTCTAATTCCACCACTTCTCCCATCTCACAAATTGTCTTTGTTGCTCCCAGTATCCCTTTGAGGCACTCTTTCGGAGCCAACACTATGCCCTCCTAGACAATTCCTGCCGTGAGTTTCTCTTCATCTGTGATTTCTTCGCTGTTTCTGGCCCTGCAGCCCACGATCTTTTCCATGCTGTGATGGGGCGTACTCTCAGCATGACTCTGGTGAGATCTCCTTAGTCCCTTGTAGGGACCTAGAAACTTTGAGACCCCTTAGTTTAGATTTTCACTCTTATGTAAAGAGTTCTCATCATGACCTGTGGGAAACACCAAAATAAGAGCCTCTTGGCCTCTCAAAACCTTCATTACCCCAATTCTGACTTAATAGGTGTCCTCTCCCCTTTCCTTCCCTTGCCACTTAATAAGTGAACTTTAATACCCTAGCCAGGGAGAGATGAGTGAAAGAGTTCGAGTTTGTGTGTGTTTACCCATTTGAAGGAGTGTCAGTTAACTATTTCTATCTCTCTGACCCTCTTTTCCTTATGGCTGTCTCACCTCGATTTTTATCCTCAATCTACAGAAACATCTGGAATCATATTTGGCTGATTGCTATGATGCCATTGCTGTTTTTCTCTGTATCCACATTGTCCTCCGATTCCGAAACATTGCAGCCAAGAGGGATGTCCCTGCACTGGACAGGTTATTAATATCTCGTCCTGGATTATATTGCCCTTTAACTCCTTCACTTAGAGGAAACAATCCTGCGTTGAACAGGACACTGATAATCCTTACACCCAAAGGGACTCTTCATGCTAGATTTGATTCCTTACCCATCTCTCCCCAGTCTGTGAATTTCAATTCAGTCAAGAGCATTTACTTATAAAAGCAGAGCCTTGTGCTAAACACTGGAGGAGATTCAAGTTCAGTCATGACACAGTCCTTTCATATAGTTTTTATAGTCTAGTAGGGAAATTGGATGCAAATGGTTATAACATATGGTATTAGTCATATAAAGAACTCAGGAGTAGAGAAGGCATCACTGCTGAGGATCACAGTTTCCATAGAGGCATCATGTGAGTTGGGCTTAGAAGAATTATGTGCCAGTTTCCTTACCAGTAAAGACAAGATGAATCTCAAGCTCTAAATTTATGATCCTCTGTAGTAGGTAAAGGGAAAGGAGGACATTCCAAGAATAGGGAACAATTTTAATGAGCAGAGGGTCTTTTGAGGGGAAGGCAGAGATCTTTTGGTTGACTGGAGTAAGGGAAGTCATATTAGCTAAGACTGATGAGGTCAGGTAGTACTAGATTGTGGAGGTCTTGACTGCTAAGCAAAGAAGTTTAGGCAGTTGGGAACTGCTGAAGAATTTTTGTGCAGAGGAGTGATAGGACTAGAGTCATGCACAAAGAAGTTTGTTCTGGTAATAGTATGAAGGATAGATTGGAGGGGAAAGAGGAGATGTGAGGGAGATATCTATTAGGGGACCATTGCAGTAGTCTACTAGGATAGTGACAATAAGATTGGGAGAGAAGGGGATAGAACTGTAAGATGTATAAGTGAAATGATAAAATATGGTAATTGGTTGGATGTGAGAAATGAAGAGAGAAGAGACAGAACAGCAAGGTTTAGAATGCAAGAGACTGGTGCCATTCCCTCAGATGCCTGACCCTTTACTTTATTTGGAAGGAGGTCCAAAGGGATTATTTTAGATTGGATCATGTGCCCTTCATCACTGACTTCTGATCCTGGGTGATCCCCAGGTACTGGGAACAGGTCCTGGCTCTGCTGTGGCCTCGGTTCGAGCTGATTCTGGAAATGAATGTACAGAGTGTCCGAAGCACTGATCCCCAACGACTCGGAGGGCTGGACACACGACCCCACTATGTGAGGGCAGGGCAAAAACCACTGTGGGATTATTGGGGGTGACGGGATAAAAAGAGATTTTGGGCTAAACTAAAGAACTAAACTAAAGGGGTAGAGGAGCAGTGAATTAAAATGGGTGAAGTTAGGAAACTGAGCAGTCTGGAAAACAAAGGCCCTTCTGGAAAACTGGTGTGAGATGTAATTCTTCATCAGATCACACGTCGTTATGCAGAGTTTTCTTCAGCTCTTGTCAGCATCAACCAGACTATTCCCAATGAGCGGACAATGCAGCTACTGGGACAGTTGCAGGTGAGGTGGCCCTTCTCTTAATTGGGACTTTGGAGGTGAGGAAAGAAACCCTTCTTTAGATAGCCTTGCTTTCCTCCACTGTTCCCTTTCTTCCTGATTGCTTTTCCAGGTGGAGGTGGAGAATTTTGTGCTCCGAGTGGCAGCAGAGTTTTCCTCACGGAAAGAGCAGCTTGTATTTTTGATCAACAACTATGACATGATGCTAGGCGTGCTCATGGTAACAAATTTCCCCCAAAACCAACAAAAGTAAAGATCTCCCTCTCTCCATCCCCACCCCTCCATCTTAAAGATTATTCCTCACCCAGGAATGGGGCTGTCTTTTTTTTTTTTTTAAAGTTTTTACTTTCTATTCTGGTAACAGTTCTTGGGCAGAAGGGAAGGGCTAGGCAAATGAGGTTATGTGACTTAACCTGGATCTGTAAATATCTGAGGCCAGATTTGAATCTAAGTGTTCCTGACTGCCTAGGCCTGGCAATATAGCTACTGTGCCACCTAGCTACCCCCAGGGTTTGCCTTTTAATGAAAGGTCCCACTTTTTCTGCTCTTAGACATTTTGAACCCTCTTTCCATCTCCAAATTTATCTCTTCTTTTTCATCCCCTTTCCGTAGGAACGTGCAGCAGATGACAGCAAAGAAGTTGAGAGTTTCCAGCAGCTGCTTAATGCGAGAACTCAGGTCATTGATTTTCTCTCACTCCTAGTCCTTTTCTTGAGTAGTTAATTAAATTAATTGAGGAAGTATTCTTCCAAACCTAGCTCATTCTGAGTTACCTCCCCACCCCCCACTTTGTGTTCTCCAGGAATTCATTGAAGAGCTTCTGTCCCCACCCTTTGGAGGTTTGGTGGCATTTGTGAAGGAGGCTGAAGGTCTGATTGAGAGGGGGCAGGCAGAGCGTCTTCGAGGGGAAGAAGGTGAGGAAGGTATAAGGAAAAGGCTGAGAGAAAGGAAGAATTCTAGGGGCTGGAAGGAAAAGGAGATAGGAGCTAGAACAGAGGTGTCAAATAGGTAGCCCACAACACTTCTTAGTGCACCTGAACCAGATTAAAATATAGTTCCTAATTGATTTTTCATTTGTTGATGTATTAAAATATATATATAAAATGTATGGTTTTCCAAGTCAATATGAGGCCTGCAATGATCCTTATGTACAGTTTAGTGGCCCTTGTTTTTATTTATACTTGATACCACTGACCCAGATGAATGTGGGGAGAGCAGGGAAGAAGAAAATACAGAGTTGAGCAATATCAACCAATAGTACCAATACCAACCCTGTTTCCTTAACATTCTAGCCCGGGTGACTCAGCTGATCAGGGGCTTTGGCAGCTCTTGGAAATCTTCTGTTGAATCACTAAGTCAGGATGTCATGAGGAGCTTCACTAACTTCCGAAATGGGACCAGCATCATCCAGGTGACACCCTTTTCCCATTCTCTGATCCTGCCCCTTTCCAAGTCATTGAGGTCAGTTACCAGGAGCCCAGCATCATCTTTGTGACCCCCTAATAATCTCCAAACATTGATTCTACCTTCAAATCCTTACTGGCATCATTTGGTGGTCCTCAAGCTCTAACCACCTTTGTAACCTCTTATGACCTCTGACCAGGGTGCCTTGACCCAGCTGATCCAGCTTTATCACCGCTTCCATCGAGTCTTATCCCAGCCCCAGCTCCGAGCCCTCCCAGCCCGTGCAGAGCTCATCAATATTCATCACCTTATGGTTGAGCTTAAGAAGCATAAGCCCAACTTCTGATATGTTTATCCTTGAGATTCTCCAAGCCCTCTCTCAATCCAGTCTATCCCCAGGATACCTCTAATTTTTCAGGGATTAATTTGCCCAACTAATGATTCCCCATTCCCTAGACTCCTCATGTGCCTATTTCCAAACCTGTTATTACTCCTTGCCAGACTAAGAATAATTTGTGTTCTCATAGTCTACTCTGGTGATTCTTCAAGATGACATTCCCTATTCCCAGTTCTGTCTTCCTTCTAGCCAATAAAACTTCCGTGTCTCTGTTTTTGTTGAGTTTTTTTGTTTTTGTTTTTGTTTCTCATCATTTCTTGGACTCTTAAGTTACAAGAGAGATATGAAAGAATTGCTATTGATAAGTGTAGCTTTCCAGGGTCATTTTTGATAGCAGAACCACTAAGGCAGGGGCTCCTAACCATTTCTGTCTCATGGACTCTTGTGGCAGTCTGGTGAAGCTTATAGATCCCTGCTCATGTTAGTTTTAAATGCATAGAATGAAAGGTAACCAATTATGTTGAAATATAATGATCAAAATAATAAAAACAAAAAAATTCATGCACCTCTTAGGTTAAAAAATCCTAGCCCTGGGTAGAGCTTACTCCAGAATTTCCAACTTTTCAGCCCCAAGGACTTATTTTGATATTCATGATTTTGTTAGTATGGGTACTCCTTTGTTGCTATAGATTTTGTCTATGTTCTTTCTTAGTTATTGTGACAAAATAAAAAAATCACCTGGGGGCCAGCCCTCTACACGTAAGTAGAAACTGTTAAGTCCTCAGACCAAACCCCTAGTTTCTTGCTGGACCTATATTCAAAACCTTTCCAGTTTGGTAGAACCTTTCAGGCTTTGCTTTTGGTATATATAGCCTTGTTGAAATTCACAGGAGGAAAAGAAGTTTTGTTTCATCAACTCTGAGAAGTGGAGGCCATCGTGACTTTCTGGCCACTGATTTTAGAGAAAAAGTTGTCATACAATTGTCTGTCTCAAGTCTAAGCCAGACTTGAGATTTACCTTACCTTAAGGAACTTTTTTTAAAAAAACTCTTACCTTCTGTCTTAGTATCAGTTCTAAGGCAAATGATGGGTAAGGACCAGGTCCTTACCTAATTGGGGTCAAGTGACTTGCCCAGGGTCACCCAGCTAGGAAGTATCTGAGGCCAAATTCAATCACTCTTTCCACTGTTACCTCAAGCTGCCCTCTTAAGAACTTTCTAACCCCAACCCCATTCTCTTCCTCCTCACATCTCTGAAGTAGCATGAAAATAACACTGAATTGGGGGTCAGAAGACCTAAGGACTAGGAAGTAATTAAGTCCTACTGTATTCAAACCTGGCCATAGCACATCTGGAATTGTGCTGGATGCCAACTTTTAAAAAGAATGTTTAATTGGAGAGAATTCAAAGAAAGGCAAATGACTTCAAAACTATGCCCTTGAGGATTAGATGAAGAAATTGGGGATATTTAATCTGGGGAAGAATATAGACAATTTAACATGGGGAACATATTATCTCTTCAAGTTCTGTGCTTTTGGCAGGGAGGGAGTGGATATGTAGTGAGAGCTAGCCTAAATGGCACATTGGAAGGAGAACTGGTTCAGATCTCTGCCTGTGATTTTCACATTACTGGGCTTCAATTTCCAAAATAAAGGTGGGAGTTGGTCTAGATGGCCTTTTAACTCCCATGTGTAGATCTGAAAATTTGTGAAACAAATAAACTCTTTTTAGCACTATTTTAGGAAGCATACTGATAAAAGCTGAAGAGTGCCCAGCATAGAACCTCAAGAACAATTAACTTCGGGAGATCAAGCCTTATGTGGGTCAGTTGAGGGACATGGGGATGATAATTAACTGGAAAGATTTTAGGAGTTTTCAAATACCTGAATCGAGGTTCTGAAAAAGAGGGATTAGTTTAGTTCTGCCAGTAGCTGTTTCCACCTCCCAGAAGGTCTTCATGTCTCAGCCAGAGAACCACCAAAGCATGGGGGGGGAGTAGTCGGGAGCGGGAGGGGAGTTGCTTCATTTTCTCTACTTCTCATTTCTGGTCTCTGGTCTTTATCTGGCCCCTCACCTCCCATACAAAATTCCCAAGACTGCTGTCGTGAGGCAGGGACTAGCCCCATCCTGAGAGGGCCCACTAGATTTAGGCTATTTCTCCCTGATTCCTGGCAGGTGAGCATGTAACCAAAAGTGTCTCCAGCAGGGATCCCAGAACCATTCTTTGCAGGGCAGGCCAGAAAAAGCAGGCTCTAGCAATCTCCAAGGCTATAGCTCCCTAAGCCACAAGGGGGCCAAGTATCTCGTGATTGGCTAGAAATGGGGCCGGGGCGGGATCAACCCTCTTTCTTGGGTCACCTAGGAAACGTCGAACTCCCTCCCCTCTTCCGCCTTTCCCTAGAACTCCGCCCTACTCTGGAATCAGTCTTCTGATTGGCTTAGGAGACATCCTGGAACTGAAGGAGGGAGGGAGGTGTCAAGGAAATGCTTAGCGTGAAAGTTTGGGACTTCTGATTGGTCTAAAAGCTTTGGGAGGCGGGGCAACATCGTAGAGAAGATTCCCGCCTTGGCTCTAGGTCCTCCTGCTCCTCTCAGTCGGGACCCTAGCCTACTCAATCCTCTTTTTTTTTTTTAAATAATATTTTATTTGATCATTTCCAAGCATTATTCATTAAAGACAAAGATCATTTTCTTTTCCTCCCCCCCACCCCCCATAGCCGACGCGTGATTCCACTGGGTGTCACATGTGTTCTTGATTCGAACCCATTTCCATGTTGTCAATATTTGCATTAGAGTTTCCTTTAGAGTCTCTCCTCTGTCATGTCCCCTCAACCGCTGTAGTCAGGCAGTTGCTCTTCCTCGGTGTTTCCACTCCCATAGTTTATCCTTTGCTTATGCATAGTGTTTTTTCTCCTAGATCCCTGCAGATTGTTCTGGGCCATTACCCCACCACCAATGGAGAAGTCCATTACATTCGATTATACCACAGTGTATTAGTCTCTGTGTACAATGTTCTCCTGGTTCTGCTCCTCTCGCTCTGCATCACTTCCTGGAGGTTGTTCCATTCTCCATGGAATTCCTCCACTTTATTATTCCTTTTAGCACAATAGTATTCCATCACCAACATATACCACAATTTGCTCAGCCATTCCCCAATTGATGTCAATCCTCCTTTTCTTAAAATTCCTATGCCCTAATCACTGTCGCCCACCTATTATTAGACGTTAGGAAGAAGGGAGGTGGGACATGGGACTCCCAGGTTCTCTGAGTGGAGCCAGTGTTTTTGTAGCTCCTGGGAATGATTCACGGGAATCTCACCCCTACAATTATTGGGAGTTCTGGAATCTCTGAGTGGGCCTCTACCCAGTACCATGCTTGTGGCTCAGCCCCTGGGGACTAAAGCACCCGGACTGAAGAAAACCCAAGCTAAAAAACACCCCCATATATTTACTAGTAGTGTGACTGGACAAATAATTTAACTTCTGTCTGCCTCAGTTTCTCAACTGTAAAATGGGGAGAATCACACATCTTCCAGGACTGGGTGGAACAAATGAGATTTGTAAAGGGCTTGGAACACAGTAGGTGTTTAGTAAATGCTTAAAACACTCGGCAAACCTTAAAGCTGTTATGGAAATGCTAGCTATTATTTACTTTTACTAGCCAAACAGAAAATACAGTTAAAGCAAGGACCAAAAAGATGGAATATATTCTCTAGATGACAGTAACACTAATGGTGGAGGACAAGCATATAAAAAACAGGCTGAAAGGTACACACATTGAGAAATGAGTGCAGGGAACTTTCTGGGTCAGTGTTCACATGCTAGGAGCCCATGTAGCCTGGACAACCTGGGAAATACAATATACCTGCTGGTGAATCATCATTGCACCGGGGTCTTCTGGGCATTTCTTTTTTTGTTCTGTATCAATAAACATTTAAGCCCCTTTTATGTATCAGGCAATGGGCTAAGTGCTGAGCCTACACAAAGAAAGGCAAAAGACAAATCTTACCCTCAAGAAGCCCAGTCTAATAGGGGATACAAAATAGAAACAGCTATGTACAGACAAAATATATATAGGATAAATTAGAGAAAATCAACCTAAGGAAGGCACTAGAATTTAAAAGTTGGAGGGAAGAGAAGGGAATAAGCACTTATATAGCACCAGGCACTGTGCTATACACTCTACAAATATTATTTGATCTTCCCTGTAACGTAAGTATTGTTTCCATCAGAAAAGGATTCCTGAAGAAAGTGGCATTTCAGCAAGAACTTGGAGGAATTTAGGATGCTGATATAAGAAGGAAGAGCATTCAAGGAATGGGGAACAGTCACTGAAAATGCCTGGAATAGGGAGATGGACTGTCTTGGTTGAAGAACAGCAAGAAGGCCAGTACCACTGAATGGAAGAGTAAGGGACAGAGGGATATAAGGTGTGGGAAGCTTGGGGATTGTCAAGGTGCCCTCTTCATTCTCTTCTGATGTTGTTTTCTACTATATGCTGGGATAGCTCTTTTATTGCAGGACTGAGACCTATAAACTCACTCAACTAACAAAAAAAAAGACAGTAGGCCAAAATCAGGCTGACTTTTTTTTATTGTTCTTTCAGGGTCCTTGGTTCCAGACAACTGTCTAACTTTAGGAAAGAAAACTCTAGTTAAATCCCTGATTGTGAGTCTGCATCCCCTAAATCCCCCAAACTGACAGGGATGAAGAAGTTCATATTGTTTCCTATGTCCCATGCAAATAAAAATAAAAACTAAGTGAAGTAAGTAAGGCCATCATCCTCCGTGTCTGTTTTACATTTTTGCCAATTCTTGCTGATTTTAGTTCCACAGTATTTTTCCATGTGTCTTTTTTGCTCCCTTCACATGGCCACTCCCACCCCCACCCAAGTCTTACATTGACTATTGCAGCAGTTTCCTAAATGAATTACAGACTTCCAGGATCTCCCATATTAAATCCATTATTCATCTAATTTCCAAAAGGAACTTCCTAAAAAACAAATCTGTTCAAAACCCTTCATTGGCCACTATTGCCCCTAAAATAAAATACAAGCTCTTCAGCTTGGCACATTTCAGCCCTTCACATTTTGGCTCTTAATTTTCTGTATTTCACATTATTTCTTTTCACTGCCACTACCTTCAAGCCAAATTGTTCTACTTGCTGTTCGGGAGCTTCAGAATTCCATCTTCATCTCTCATGCCCCAAATGCATGTATGCCACAAAATATGTAGCTTCCTTCAAGGTCTAACTCATATGTCAATTGCTACAGAAAGGATTTCCTTATCCCCCTAGTAATTAGTACTGTCCCCCTCAAATAATAATGCAGTTATTTATGTTTGTATATTGTAATCCCCTCAGTAAAAACAAAGACTTCTTGGGGGCAGGACCTGGGATTCAATTTTATCTCTGTATTGTGTAAACAGAATCTGCTCCCCACCCCCAGGCAGGGCTAAATTAGATTAGGTTTAAATCTCTATATTTCTTTTTTCTCTATTTCAAATTATTATTAATAAACTCTATGGAAAATAAGAACCTGGAGTTATTAATTTAAGTATAATGGTATCTTTTGCAACTATCAGTGTTTTGTACAAAGTAGGTATATAATAAAGTCTTTTAAAGATTTTTCTTTTTAAAACCCTTACTTTTTTATTTTAGAATACTAAGTATAGTTTTAAGATAGAGGAGTAGGCTAGGCATGGTATGGGAAGCATGGTAAAGTCTCTGGCGTTTTTACAACAAAGGTGAGGAGCATATGCATTTATACTTCATCTGAATCTCCTCTCAGAATGTGTCTGCTTCTCAATACCATCTCAGGAGATCTCTCTTTCCCTTTGTTCTCCTAAACCTGCTCTTGGTAGTAGGGAAAAAAGGCTACCTTGCCGTCTTCTTCTTTGCACTGAACAATCCCCTTGATGATTGTTACCTATACTGCTTGATCACACTGTATCTCCAAAGTCTCTGATAACCTCTTGACACCTTGGACTACAGGCTTACTTTGGTTTTCATTCAAGCAGGATCTTTTTTGTTTGTTTTTAAACCCTTACTTTCTGTCTTAGAAGCAATATGAAGTATCAGTTCCTAAGGCAGAAGAGTGGTAAGGGCTAGGCAACTGGGGTCAAGTGACTTGCCCAGGGTTACACAAGCTAGGAAATGTCTAAGACTAAATTTGAACCCAGGACCTCTCACCTCTAGGCCTGGCTTTCTGTATCTGTCCCTTAAGCAGGATCTTAAGCCTGGGAATCTCTGGAGAAACAAAATCCTTTCCCTGTCTATATTTGCCTGAAGTATAGCATCATTGTAAGTAATGTAATGCCATTAGGCACAATAGACTAATTGGCTAATTCTAGCATTCCTAAGTCTTACCGATTATATTTTTATGACCCCTTTATAATAGTTACAAGGCATAAATTTTACTAATTATATGTTGTCTTCTTAAAGTACTTCTGACCTCCCACCTTCCCAGATACATTGTGGTTTATCTTTTGCCAAAAGAGAAAGAACATGGAACTTCATTTAAAAGGTTAAAGATCTGGCTTCCAGAGATAGTGTAGTGAGTTTAGTCTGATTATGTCAGACTATTATTTATAGTATCAATTAGAGATGATTGAAAAGTGTATCCTCATTAGATTCATTCCCATATTTACTGTTATCCTTACTTCCACACTGCAATGATGAATGGTGCTTGTACATACCATGAGCCATACATTCTAGAAGTTGAGACATTTAAAAGAGGCCCTGATCTTTGTAAATCCTTCTGATGTCCAAATAAGAAGTCTTTAAAAAATTTTTTTTATTTAGAATATTTTTCCGTGGTTACATGATTCATGATCCCCCACCTCCCCTGCTCTTTCCTCTACCCTCCAGGAGCTGACAAGCAGTTCCACTGGTTATACATGTATCATTATTCAAAACCTATTTCCATGTTATTCATATTTGCAGTAGAATGATCTTTTAACGCCAACCCCCCAATCATATCCCCATTGAACTACATGATCCATCATATGCTTTTCTTCTTCATTTCTGCTCCCACAGTTCTTTCTCTGGATGTGGATAGTGTTCTTTCTCATAAAGTTCCTCCGAATTGTCCTGGATCATTGCATTGCCGCTAGTAGAGAAGTCCATTACATTCAATTGTGCCATAATGTATCAGTCTCTGTGTACCAAATAAGAAGTCTTAATTGATGCTAAATCACCAGAAAGACAAGGACAAATGGGGGGCATCCGTCTTAAACCTTTTATTGGAATTTGTTAACTTTCTTAGCAAATATTCCCTAAACTTAATCATTTATGTTGCTTAATTGTCAAAAACCTATAAAACAAACTGAACATCCAGATGAGACACACTAGGTGTGGTGAGACTTCCTACTCTATTCACCTACAAAACAAAGTTGAATATTTTCACCTCTGGATAATGTCTAAAACTCTCTTGCCACCTTCATCTGAGCAATATCTCTCCAACGAATCCCCTTCTCTCCTCTGACACTGCACTCTAGTGCAGTCTTTCATTGACTCATACCTTGATTTTTTTTTTTAAACCCTCACCTTCCATCTTCATATCAATATTGTATATTGGCTCCAAGGCAGAGAAGAGTAGTAAGGACTAGGCAATGGGGGTCAAGTGACTTGCCCAGGGTCACACAGCTGGGAAGTGTCTGAGGCCAGATTTGAACCTAGGACCTCCATCTCTAGGCCTGGCTCTCAATCCATTGGGCAACCCATCTGCCCCTTATACCTTGATTATTGCAGTATCCTGATGGGGGGTGGGGGTCTTTAAGCCTCAAATCTCTCCCTGCTCCAATCCATTCTTCATTTATCCACCAAAGTGATTTTCCTAAAAGCAGGTCAATTTTGTCCCTCTTGCTCAATAAACTCCAGTGGTTCTCTGTTGCCTCCTCAATGTAGTTGATAGTAATAACACACATATTCAGTGCCTTACAATTTACAGAACACTTTCCTTACATTGTCATTCAAGCACCTATTATCTGCCAGACACTATTTTAAGTCCTATAGATACTAAGAAAGGCAAAAGATAATCCCTGCCTTCATGGAGCTCAGTCTAATAGGGGAGAAGACAAGCAAATCAATATGTACAAATGAGTTATATATAGGAAAAATATTAAGAAAGAATTGAGAGAGGAAAGGCACTAGAATGAAAAGGGATTGGGAAAGTCTTCCTATGGATGGGATTTTAGTTGGGTCTTGAAGGAAGCCAAAGAAGTCATTGACAGAGTTGAGATTGGAGAATATTCTAGGCCTGGGGGCCAGTCAGAAAATTCCCAGAGCCAAGAGATTGGAGTTTGTTTGTGGAACAACCAGATAGACAGTGTCACTGAATTATGGTGTAAGAAGACTGGAAAGTATGTGTGCTTCTCTTTTGGGGTTCATAAGTGCATTAAAACATTCCCACAGATGTATGTGACCTTAGGCAAGTCAACCCCAATTTTGTAGCCCTTACCACTTTTGTCTTACATTTGATACTAAGATGGAAGGTAAGAGTTTTTAAAATAACAATAAGCACACACAGAGATGGAAGATGCCAAACTCACTTCCAATAGCTGCTGAGATGAGTTGCTGAGGATGTCTGTGTCTTCTCTCTCTCTCTCTCTCCTCTCTCTTGGTTGAGCTGTTACCTTGTTTTGCTTCCAAGATGAAAGCTCTTTTACTCTGTATTTTCCAGAATATACTTTTCTATGTATACTTTCTCCGATTTCTGTTTTGCTATCAAAGATAAATAAGTTTCTTTCCAATTACTTGTGTATTTTCATTGTGGTGCTCGATAGGGAGTTAGGCTTCGGTTCCTCATTTCTCCATTAAGAAAGAGCAGTAAGAAGTCTAGTTTGAAGCTGAACACCACATCCCCTTCACTAATAATTTTTAAGGGCACAGAAGTTATAATTCTAGGCTGGTACTCCCTCACTCTGAAGAGACAAACTTCTGACTCCAATCTCATTCTTCTCCTCCTAGTAGGAAATAAAGCCTCCTTGGGGGAAAGGTGTTGGGAGAAGAGGCTAGAGATGTCTCTCTACCTCTCTGAGTCATAGAACAACCTGCTCATGCTGCATGAAGGTGACAACTCATGTTATATGTAGTTAATTCATATCCCTACTAAAAAACTCAAGATGAGTATAGCAGTCTGACCAGCGGCTGCTACATAAAGTAATTCCTTAGTGGGTTTTAGCTTGAGAAGGAGAAAGGAGTCAGAGAAAATGGATGATAAATCAAGAGACACAGACAAGTTAATTTATATGGGCCTGTGCTTCTGTGATATTTTCCTTAGAAAATTAATTAAAGGAAAATATGAGAAATAAGAGAACATGTGGAAGTAAGAATCCCTAGATAGGAATGAGGAAAAGAGAATCAAAGTGATCAAGCAGAGAATAGAAATCCAAGAGAGGGATCAGCCCTGCTTCCCTGCATTTATTCAGGTGTGGATTGGGAGGTGTTCAATAGTTGATTCACATTGGATGCAATGGTAATGATGACAACTTCTAGGATAACTCTAGGATAACTCTAACCCGAATTTTGCAAATGAGTTTGGCTCCAAGCCAAATGTTAATGAATTTGCCCTGAACAAAGGCAGCATGGCCAAGTCAAGAGTCATCTCATGAATATCAGAGTCCAACCATGTGTCTGATAATACAATATCCATACATCAATCATATTTCTTAGATGCAAATATTCCTGGAATGCTACAATGAGGCACTAAATGGGAAGGTTGGGAGCTGTGGGACCCCCTAGCAATTCCTGTTGGGGTATGTGCAAAGGTATTTAATAATTGGGGTGATTAGGTCCTGCATGGGTATTGTTCTGTTTGTTGAGCTAGTAACTCCCGTTGAAGTTCTACTTTGAGAAAACTGAGGGGATTAGGACAGCAAGTGGTTAATTGTGGAAGCTGAGCGAACCACATTGACTCTAGCTTGTGTCTCAATTCTGGAGCTGGCTTAATTTCTAGTTATTTATAGGTCGAATCCAACCTCTGTCTTGTGAAAAAAAATGTTATTCAGTTGTGGGAATTCTTATTGTATTGTTTGAATCTATCTCTGTGTGGCTAGGAAAGTCAATCACTTCTACCTGCTGCTTAGAGACCCTTAACTAAGGACCTAGGTTATGCTGCTCAGAAACTCAGTTACATCTAAAAATTTTTTTAAAAACCCTTTCCTTCTGTCTTAGAATCAATACTGTGAGGGGCAGCTGGGTAACTTAGTGGATTAAGAGCCAGGCCTGAAGATGGGAGGTCCTAGGTTCAAATCTGGCCTCAGACACTTCCCAGCTGTGTTACCCTGGGCAAGTCACTTAACCTCCATTGCCTAGCCCTTAGCACTCCTCTGCCTTGGAACCAATACCAGTATTGATTCCAAGACGGAAGGTCTTTCATTCTCCACCCTGGTTCTCGGTTCCTACCTCTCCTCGGGTCCCATCACAAAGGTGAGCCCCTTCCCTTGTGGGACCCTGCTGGTCAGGGAGGTCCATTAAGGAAAACCCCACAAGAGACTTGCCCAGGGTCACACAGCTAGTGAGTATCTAAGGCCAAATTTGAACTCAGATCATCCTGACTCTTGGGCTATGTAAAAATGGAGATTTGAACCCCAGACTTCAATCCCCAGAAGTCTTTGGTACTTCCCAGAATTCCCTATAATCTCACCTGAGTGAGAAAATACAATTTAGTAGTTAAAGGGCTCTCTGCCTCCCAAGAGTCTCTCTTCTTTGGCTTCTAAGCACAGGCTTCTCTCTACCTGGCAGGCAAGATGTAGTGAGTAGGTTGTGAATAGGCTAATGTGCCCTAGGCACATGCTTTTCTTATTTTGTATTTCTTTATCCTTGATTTCTAATAATCTTTAATAAACCTCGTAAAGTATAATACTTTTATTACTAGAGACTAATTTAACTGTTACAGCTAGCACTCTTATTTACTATACCACCACCTAGCTGTCTCAGGTAGGCTGCAGCTAATAAAAATAAAATTTAATTGGAATAACAACTCAGTCTTTTTTTTTTAAACCCTTACCTTCTTTCTTGGAGTCAATACTGGGTATTGGCTCCAAGGCAGAAGAGTGGTAAGGGCTAGGCAATGGAGGTCAAGTGACTTGCCCAGGGTCACACAGCTGGGAAGTGTCTGAGGCCAGATTTGAACCTAGGACCTTCCATCTCTAGGCCTGGCTCTCATAACAACTCTGTCTTAAAATTCACTTAAAATTTATAAGCACAAGATAGGGAAATTGTACTAAGAAATGTATTTGGAAATTTTCTGGCAGGTTTAGTGGGCTACAAGCTCAACATGAGGCAACAATGAGATTTGACATCCAGGAAAAAACTCATGAGATGATGCTGCCTGGATATGGATCCCATCCCTGGTCCTGGCTGGTCCTGGCTGCTCTGAGGGATCTGGTGGCTCCTTCTTCCCAACCAAGATTGACTGAATCAAGAGAAAGGCTTACCTTGGACTTGAATTTGAAATTTGTGGTGACTTTGATCTCAACTTAGGCAGTCTTTTGGCTGCTATAGGAGGCTGAAGTACATAAAAATAGAGAGGGAGAATTTACAGCAGTGGTTCTCAAATGTTTTGATCTCAGAATGTCTTTACATTCTTAAAAATTGAGGTTAAGACCTAGAATGGGTTAAAAACAGGGTTTATATAGATTTTGTATATATGCTGGGGCCATGGGATGGGTAATGATCAAAGCAAGGGTTGGGGAAAAAAACAACAACATATAGTTATTGTTGATAGCTAGCTAGACATTCAAGGCTGTGCTGACCAGACATACTCAAGGTTAAAACATAGTCAGGAGCAGGAAGAAATGATAAGCCTGGGATTTGTGACAAGGAAATCACTTTAAAAGACTGATATATATTAATTTAAGGTCGCCAAGGAATTCAGCTATGTAATTCCTAAATGAAACTCAAGTCAGCAGTCAACCTTTTATGGAGTTTTTAATTATAAACAGGAGGAAGAAAGGTATTAGAGATAAAGAGAGAGAGAGAGAGAGAGGGGGGGGGGGAGAAGGGAATAGGGCTTAAATACCCCCTCTGTTTAGGCTGGGCCAAAAGGCCCAAGCCCTTAGATAGCTGAGGCAAAGAAAAGAGATCAGTCCCTATCACTCACGTGACCAAAATGGAGAAACAGTCTCAGGGGCCTCCACCTCCAGCTTCCTTCAGAGCAAGCTTCTCAGAGCACAACCTCTCAGAGCAAAACCTCTCCAACCACCTCTAGTCCTCAGCCCCTCTATCTTTAAGGAAACCATCCAAGTTCCCTCCCCTCAGTTCTCACATCTACCAATCACTGTCCATGTCTTCCCTGTGCCAATGGTGGCTCTAGCTTAACCCAGGACCACCCAGAGGTCTGGGGCTTTGCACATGTCTGTTGAAGGTCATATTCTCAAATAATTAAATCTTGATCCTTTGCTGCAGCCCTTCCTAAATCCTGTTACCCTGAGTAGGGTGGAGATTGGAAGTTCCAAGACCTGGTTCTGTCATTCCAAGTATCTCCATTGTATCAATTCTAAAATCAATCATGACTCAAAGAAATTCCTGTTCTATGCTTAAGCATAGGTCAAAGTCCTTTCCATTGTTCAGCAAAAGGTTTCTGTCCTAAAGTAATCTTAAGTAGGGAGGAGAAAGACCCTCCCATGCCAAGGAGGTTAACATTCCAATAGACTATCAGTAGGAAATTTTTCAAGTATGAAATTTCCCAATGGTGAAATTTCCAACATTTATAAGTCTAAGAAATTTTAAGGTTTACAGATTCAAGGCCAGGACACAGTCAGAGAGGGTAGGGGGAAAAGGGTGGGGAGGGGGCTTGACTTCTTCTTCAGCATCATGTGCCCCACTTTGGCACTGTTGCTTGCACCTAGCTTTGTTTGGTATTAAATGACTCCCATAAACTCCTCTCCCATACATACCCAAAGTCCTTACAACCCCACCTTTACACTATGAGTTTGGAGAGTTGTGACTGAGGGGAACTTGGGTCGTATCATGGAAACAGATATTTAATGAGTTGAAGAGACTTGCATTTTGAAAATTTGGCATAGATTCCAGCTCCATGAAACTGGCTTAGCCATTTAGGAAGAACAAAGATAAGAGGAAAAAGAGAGAGAGAGAGACAGAGAGAGACAGAAAGAGATACAGAGACAAAGAGAGAGACAGAGAGAGTTAGAGTTGGAGAGTAAGATTCTTATGGGTAGATGGGGCACCATCTAGTGACTAATCAATAGACTTTATCCTCAGATGGTTAAAGATTTGGCAGATTATGGACTAAATCTGGCTCTCAATGGCCCCCAGGTAGTTTATGTTTGGTATTGGAACAAAATGAGATTTAGTCATACACCATTCAATTGTTTACAAAAGGATTTACTTAATCAAAGCAAGAGAAAAATATTCAACAAGGATATACATTGAGAACACTCTTAGCTAATTTCACAGAATGAAACTCCCCTGCCTTTGAGTCACCCATAGTGACCCAGAGCATCAGAGCATGTTTGGAGTTACTCATGGCTCTTTTGTATTCAGATAATCAGGAAGTTATACCAATAGTCTAAGTCTTTATTTCTCTGGTCAATCAAGTCTCAAAGATGAACTTTTTTTTTTAATTTGGAAATTTTTATTTAATAATTAATTTAGAATATTTTTCCATGGTTACATGATTCATGTTCTTTCCCACCCCCCTCCCATAGCCAACACACAATTCCACTGGGTTTTACATGTGTCATTGATCAAGACCTATCTCCATATTATTAATATTTGCACCAGGGTGATCATTTGGAGTCTATATCCCCATCAACCCATGTGATCAAGCAGTTGTTTTTCTTCTGTGTTTTTCCTCCCACAGTTCTTCCTCTGGATGTGAATAGCTTCTTTCTCATAAGTTCCTCAGAATTATCCTGGATCATTGCATTGATGCTAGCAGAGAAGTCTATTACAGTTGATTGTGCCACCGTGTAAAAGATAAACCTTTTAAGGAAAAACAGACCTAGCTTGCTCATAGGCTAGGGGTTGGAGTATTGTTCCCACTGCAAGATCATAGCTCCAGCTTCTGCCACTCATTACCTTGGAGGCTGTTGGCAAAGAAGATCCACTTCATCCCCTTGGGCCACATCCCTTTCCTTTGGACTTTATAACTTCTTGTAGACATTCATTTTCTAACTGAAATCAACACCAACTATCCAATGATGATCAGCTTGAGGCAACTATTTTAGTGTGGCATTTTGCATTTATTCCCACCATTGAATGGGATTCCCAGAGGAAGTTCCACACTCTCAGCTGTACTTTCTTCCCCTTTTTTTGCCCAGCTTTGATCATGTCTGTCAGACCTGACTGATAGGATCCAACCCGAGGCAAAAGAGACAGAGAGATTTATTATTTATTATTGTGGGAAAGGAAGGGGGGGGAGGAGGAAAGGAAAGCAAGGGGGAGGCATTCCACAAACCTATAGATGGCAACCTGGGTAGAGAAGGGGACAGTGAGGTAATCTGGATTGCCTCTATTGGACAAAATTGGGGTATTTGGGTAAAGCTCATTGGACAGCCTTAAGGGGGTTGGGAACCTCTGGCTCTGGGGGTGGGAAGTTTTCAGGCCAGATGGTCATATGATTCTCAAGCTAGGAGGCTATTTGTTTGGGCCTGACAGGGATATCTTGATTTCCTGCCAGGTTTTACTATTGTGGCAGTTTCTGTCCCAGGCTCAGCAGGTTTGGGGAGGAAGGGGAAGGGGGACAGGGCTTTGGTCTTGGACAGGAATTAGGGAGAGGGGGCTTTGGTCCCAGGGTCTATCGATGTCACTGATTGCTTGTACTCTGTTCACATGGATCAACAAAGTTTTTAATGTAAAGAACCTATAAAATAGGGCTTCTATATTGGTCTAACTGGCAATGTAGACTGAACTTATAGCTGACCAGTCCTGCTACCTATCTCTGGCTGGTGGCATCTAAATTTACTTTTGTCAGTAAATCTGTGGGTTGTCTGCCCATACTTGAAATTGAGTTCTTCACACATTATTGTAGAATTTATCAGCAACTCCCATTGGTGTATCTACAAAAGCTAACAGTGATGCATGTGTGAGGCAGTTAATCATTTTTTTCATCCAACTGTCTCCAAACAGGATACGAATATTCAGACCAAAATTTCATTTTTAGTTCCTCTGATTTTGGTTCTTTATGACCATGGGTGAGATTATTGGGAGATTTTGCAATTATGGCATGGTTCTGCATAAATTTTAGATAGTAACCATCAAATTCTAAAAGTGTTTAGCTACTTAGAATTGGCCTACTGATGAGAATTTTTTTTCCCCTTGGGAATGAGTACTCTTTGCTGTGAGTACTTATTCTCTTTGTGACTTGATCGAAGTGCTATATAATTTGAAGTTGTCAATTAACAGCCTCAAATCTGGACTTTTAGCTGATCTAATACTTTTAGTATTCCTTATGCTCTTCCATGGTCTTACTGATCAATAATATGCATTTACTAAGTGGCTACTATGTGCCAGGCTCTGAGCTAAGTGCTGAAGATACAAAGAAAGACAAAAGACATTTCTTTTTCTCAAGAAGCTAACAGTCTAATGGAGGAAACAACTATGTGCAAACAAGATGTATGTGGGATAAATAAAAACATTAATTTATTTTAAGTAATCAGTTTAATTAAATTTATTAATATTAATAATTAAAAATAGGGAGATAATAAAAAAGAAGAAAGTCACTTGCATTTAATCAGATCAGGAGAGGCTTCTTAAAAGACAGAATTTTAGCTGGGACTTGAAAGAATCCAGGAAAGCCAGGAGACAGAAATGAGAGGGAGAGGATTCTAGGTTTGATAGACAGTCAGTGAAAATGCTTGGAGTCTAGAGATGGAGCACCTTGTTCTTGGAATATAGCAAAAAAGGCCAGTATCACTGATTCAAAGACTTTTTGGTGAGAAGTAAGGTATAAGAACACTGGAAAGGTAGGAGAGGATCAGGTTGGGATAGGCTTGTTTGGTCCTAAAGGTTATAGGGAGTCACTGAAGTTTATTCCTTAGAGCAAGTGACATGATCAGATCTGTATATTAGGAAGATTAATTCGATAGCCTAGCAGATAATGGCCTGGACTGGAGAGAGATTTGAGACAGGAAGACAGATGAGAAGGCTATTACATTACATATTACAATATATAAGGTGATGAGCACCTACACCAGGGTAGTGACAGTGTCAGGGGAGTGTAGGGTGCTTATATGAGAGAAATTACGGAGGTAAAATTGACAAGACTTGGCATTAGATTAATTATGGAGTAGAGGATAATACCTAGGTTGCCAGCCTGGGTGACTGGGAGGATAATGGTACCTTCAAACATAATAGGAAAGTTTGGAAAGAGAAAACATTTATAGGGGAAACATAAGTTCATGTTATTTTCAAGATGTCTATAGGAAATCAAGTTTAAGGGGTCTAATAGCTTAATTGGAAATGTAAGTCTTGAGGTTAGGAGAGAGGTTAGAGTTGGATAAATAGATTTGTGAAGTATCAGCAAAGTGCTCATAATTGAATCCATTAAAACCAGTGAGGTCACCTTATGATGCCATCCAAGCAAATAACATCTCCAAGTTCTGACATGCACAACTTTTAAAGTGGCATGGGTATTGTAACCCCCAAACTCAGGCAAACTAAGCAGGGAAATTCCTTTGCTCCCTTCTGTCCTTGTGACGCCTAACCTAAAACATCTGATAACTCCTATAAGACCCCGAGAGAATTATACTCCTTGGACCATGCTTTAGATTTGAGATGGACATAAAGACGCACCTCCAGGCTACACTTTGATAACATCTGACTTGACTGTATCTCAGACATCCATCTGTCCCCTAAACTATCAGGGTCTTCAGGCAGACCCTGGTCAGATGACCAACCCCCCCACCAAATGCCTGAGTGTTTACCACTCTAGAATCACATCCCCACTGTTGTAAAAAGTATATAATCCCCAGAATTGATGGATTCTGGTAGCAGTCTCTCATCTTGCTGTTCCACCTACACTATCCTCCTGGCCAAATTCAACATTACTTTCTAAATTAAACACATTTCTCTTTTTATTTTTAAGCTAAGCTTTGGAATCTTGCATTCTTGCAAAAGGTGCCCTTCCTGAACCCCAGGGGTTCACCTCAAGCACCCCAGAACAAAAGTACATTTTGTTGATGTCTTAGCTTTATATCACAGTCATGTCAAGATCCAGATTGACCTCTCTCCCTTGGAACCAAGAAAACAATTTAGCAAAAATGTCCTAAACAATGACCACATCAGGTAGTTCCTACAATATTCTTTCCTAGTAGTTCTTCCATCTCTTGGCTGTAAGGGGGGAACATGTTTTATTATCCATTTTCTGGGGCCTTCATTGTTGTTCCACTGTTCAGAATTTGTTTCTCTGTAGTAATTTTTTTTCATTTATATTGCTGTGGTCATTGTGTATATTGTTCTTTTGTTTTTGCATGTACTCAAGGAGTATAATCCCTCAAAGAGATGAAGACCATTTTTTCCTTATCCTCCTTGTGGTGATCTCATAGTGCCCATTACACAGATTGAGAGCTAAAAAATCATTGAAAGTCACCTCTCTTTCTCTCTTTTTATTCAAAGATATTTTATTTTTCCCAATTATATGTAATAATAATTTTCTGAAATTTTAAGATTTTCTGAAATTATAAGATCAAAATTGTCTTTCTCCCTCCTTTCCCTCCCCCTTCTTGGAGATGGCAAACAAATTGATCTGGATTATACATATATATTATACAAAACATATTTCCATATTGGTCAAAATAAAACTGTAAATAAACGAATGTGAAAGATAGTATGCTTTAATCTGCAACTGACTCCAACAGTTCTTTCTCTGGAGGTAAGCGTGAGAGAGACAAATCCAGAGACTTTTGGAAATAGAAAAGCCTGGAGAAAATGCAAAGATTCCATGAGCAGCAGGGGGGATGGGCAGAGAAGGTTTTGAAACCTTGGGAAAGGAACAACCCCAGAAGAGTCAGTTGGTCTGCTCTCTCTTGAGGAGAAGATCAATATCTGACTGGATCCCAATCTCAGAAATCTTTCCTTTCCTGAACCTGTCACCATCCTCCCAAACCAGCGAGTGGACAGAGAACTAGAGAGAAAAGGAGTTCACAGGAAGATTAATCCCAAACTCCCTTTACCCTGAATTTGGGGACATGCTGTGCAGGGCCAGAAGCTAGGGTTCAACACTGAACCTCTCAAGAGCTCAGGCCTCCAAACCTGGGTTACCTAACTTTGGGGGGCAGAGTTTAGCTAGCTAGGGATCCCTTTTCCCTCTTCCCTCCTGACCCCAATTTACCTACCATTCAACTTTGTCCTTCATGCCTTTGTTTAGAATAAACTTATTAACAAATTTAACTGATTCAAGACGAGGGAAGATCAATTACAACTGGGGGTGTGTGTGTGGGGGGGAGAAGTGATCTCTCCCCCTGATTAAAGAAGCTTGCTATTTAGAAGGAGCCAAATAGGGGGCAGCTGGGTAGCCCAGTGGATTGAGGGCCAGGCCTAGAGACAGAAGGTCCTAGGTTAAAATCTAGCCTCAGACACTTCCCAGCTTTGTGACCCTGGGCAAGTCACTTGACCCCCATTGCCTAGCCCTTACCACTCTTCTGCCTTGGAGCCAATACACAGTATTGATTCCAAGATGGAAGGTAAGGGTTTAAAAAAAAGAAGAAGAAGAAGAAGAAGGAGCCAAATAGTGGGGAGTGAACAGAAGAACTTAGTGAGGAGCCATAACTAAAGTGGATTGGAGGGGGAAGAGAAGACACCATGTCTCCCTCTCCTCTCTCCTCACCATAACTCCTCTATTAAATAAGTCACCTCTCTCTTGAGCTTCCATCACCACCTGCCTTTTGGCTATCTTGAATTGGAGGTTCCATAGGTCTGTTAAACTTAAAAAAACACCCACAAAACTATTAAATAGTTGGAAAAACCAAGTTTTTAATCAGGAGAGGGATAGGTTCAACTTTTGGCCACTATGTAGAGCCCAGCACCAAGAACTTTACAGGGCCTACACCCTGGGGCCCTGGGAGGGTCACCAGGCTAGATGATAACTCCAATGAACCATAGAACTTGGGGAACTTATATACCTCTTGGAGAACTGAGGATGGGGGATTATGATTGATTGGCTTTACAATGACTATGAGGAAATAAGAAGTCCAAGACAGGGTTCTCAGGGAGAGGCTGGTACTTTACAGTGGATGCAAAAGGGAAAGATCCAGCCAAGTTCTGGGCTACCTGGGAAAGGACTTTGATACAATGGGAGAAACTACCAGGACAAAAAGCATACTTAATATTTTATCTCCACCTGATTAGGACCTCCAAGTACTTTAAGGTCTATTGTTAGCTTGAAACTGTGAATCTGAGACTTCCCTCTCCACAAAACTCTCAGGAGACAAGGGCAAACTTGGGGGTCTTCAGATTTCAAGTTGCTACAAACTTGGGGCTTCTAGATTCCAAATTGACAGGTCTTTGAAACTCAAAATTGCCACAATACAATTTATCTTTCACCTTGTAGCATACCAGGCATCTGAGCATCTGGGAGGTATGATCAACATATTGATATTGTATTACCAGACACATGGTCAGACCTCTTGATGTTCATTGTATGGAAAGGCACAGTCCTAGGCATTAGCATAGGAAGGGCAAATTCATGAGCTGAGCCTTGGCTCAGAATATATTCATTTGCAAAGCACCAGTTAATAGCCATGCCTTGGCTTGGAGTCAAAGCAAGATTAGGGCCCTCCACTCAACTACATTCATTTGCAAAGCATGGGTTGGATTAATCTCCCCCTCTTTGATCTCATCATTGTCAATTCAACCAATGTTAAAACCTATGCCATATTACCTATTGGTTGATCCACATTCCTAAAACCTTCAATAAATACTGGGGAACTAGCTCGAAACTCTCTCTGACTAGCTCTCTTACGTTTACCCTTCCTCTCTCTCTCCCTTCCCCTCCTCTCCTCTTACCTCTCTTTTCTAGCGATGTTGTCGCCCCCAGTGCCTCCTACTAATGCTCAGACTCCCTTGTCTATAGGAGGCACCAAGGAGTTAAGACTCCCCCCTTTCCTAGTGACAGGGTCCCCCCCCCCATGCCTCCTATTGCTATAGGAGGCACCAAGGAGTTGTGACTCCCCACTTTTTCTAGCAACACTGTTGCCCCCAAAGCAGACTCTCTTGTCTATAGAGTATCAAGGAGTTGGTACTCCCCACCTATTCTCTTATTCCTCTTATTTCCTCAGAGTTTACGTTACTCCCCATGTATTTCTACTTCTGCCTTTGAGTCATTATTATTCTCCCATTTCCTTAGCCTCCTCTCCCCACCTCAGGTTATTACCCACAGATAAACAATATAGGACTCCCGTGGGGGGTCACTATACACCTCAAACTCCCATCCACTTTCCTACTTTCTTTCTTTCTCTTTTTTTTAAACTCTTACCTTCCATCTTGGAATCAATACATTACATATTGGTTCCAAGGAAGAAGAGTGGTAAGGACTAGGCAATGGGGGTCAAGTGACTTGCCCAGGGTCACCCAGCTAGGAAGTGTCTGAGGCCAGATTTGAACCTAGGACCTCCCCTCTCTAGGCCTGGCTCTCAATCTACTGAACCACCCATCTGCCCCCTCTTTCCTACTTTCTTGTACTGTCAAGAGTACCACAAGTCTCCTAAGAACACAAAGCTTACAAACTTGATGGAACCCTCAACTCTTCACATATATCATCTACTGTCAAATCTTGTCATTTCTATCTTCACAGCATCTCAACAAACTGTCCTCTTCTTCCCATTCAAACAATTACCATCCTAGTGTAGACACTTATTGCCTCTTTCCTGACCTATTACAATAGCTTTCTAAATGGTATCCCTGCCTCAAGTTTCTCCACACTCCAGTCCATTCTCCATTCAGTTGCTTAAGTAATTTTCTTAAAGCTCCTGTCTAACTCTCTTTCCCCTATAAGTGCCAATGCTCTTTAATCACCTTTCCTCCCTACTATTTTACTTGGTGATCCTGATATGGGGGTATTGGTTCCCTCCTAGATACCCCAAACTCCAGAAGTGTTCCAAGTCAAAAGGGACATAGGAAATTCCTTTCTTCTCCCAGAGAGGAACATTCCCCCTTAGAATTCCTCCTAGATCTTCAATTAACGTAGATATGTACCTCCCAGTTCCTGATAAGCTTTGAGTGATACCTAATCCAGTCATCCTTTAAATTGCACAGATCATCTCTTATAGCCCCCAACCCAATTACCTCATTCCCAATTCACCCCATCTCCCCCTCTTATCCTGTAACCCCTGTTGTCAAAGGGGCATAAAAACCCCAAACCCCATTTCCTTGGAGAGGCATGCTATCTCCTGACCATTCAACATTGCTTCCAAATTAATAAATTTCTCTTTTTATTTTTAAACTAAGTTTTGGAGTCTTGCATTCTTGCAAAGGGCAACCTGTCCTGAACCCAAGATTTCACCTCAAAGCTCTCCCACAACAATCTCATCAACTCCTATGGATTTAATTATTATTTCTGTGCTGATGATCCTCAAACTAGAGCTTAGCACAGAGTCTGGCATATAGTAGGCATTTAATAAATGTTTATTCAATTGATTGAAATCTGCTATCCTGCCCTATTTTCTCTGCTGCCCTCCTATCTCACATCTCCTGCTGCTGTCAGATATCTATCTTCAACTAGATGTCCAGGAGACATCTTAAACTAAATATGTCTAAAACAAAATTTGTTTTCTTTTCCCTTAATCTCATCTCTCTTCTGAACTTGCCTATTATTCTCAAAGGCATCATAATTCATCTAGTCACACCAGCTCCCAACCTAGGTGTGAGCCTCAACTCCTCACTCTTCTACTGATGTGCCCCTTCCTTCCCTCTGATATTGTCACCACCCTGGTCTATTGATTAGCCTGCTTGCTGACCTGTCTGCCACAAGTATCTTTTGTAAATGAAAATGTGGGTTTCCAAGACTGAAAATTTGCCAAAACTGTAAAGATTTCGGCCAAACTGTAAAGATACTTTTTAGTGTCTTGATTTATATTAAAAATAAGTGGTTGCCATGGGAAAATTCCCAAATATGAAAATACCCAAGTCAGCTGGGTTTTATGGAGATTTTAATTAATACAAATGAAGGAATGAAGGGAAGGGGAGAGAGACAGAGAGACACAGAGAGACAGAGAGAGAGTAGAAAGGGCCTTAAGGGAGAGCGAGTCAGGCTTTATCACTCACCACAAGATCATCTACAGCAAGCTCCAGTCCTCCACTGAACTCCTGAACTGAGTTCAGAGCTCCAATTCAGCTTCCAAACTGAACTAAAAACAAACTGAACTAAATTCTCCTTTTAAAGAAATTTTCTCTTGTGTCACCTCACCTAAATTTTCACATCTACCAATCACAGTAGACACTTTTCCCCAAGACTGCCCATTCTTAGTTCTTACCACTCTTTAGTTCTCACCTTCTCTGGATAGACTAAAACTT
This sequence comes from Monodelphis domestica, assembly GCF_027887165.1. Classification (NCBI taxonomy): domain Eukaryota; kingdom Metazoa; phylum Chordata; class Mammalia; order Didelphimorphia; family Didelphidae; genus Monodelphis; species Monodelphis domestica. The sequence continues at coordinate 269,482,779 of NC_077228.1, read as the reverse complement.
CACACCTCTTTTGTTAAGCTTGCCTTTTGTAAGTTGCTTGACCTTTTAGTGATTAATTTAACCTTTATAGGTACTTAGCACCCTTTTGTATTAGATCTAAAAATAGACCACTTAGCTTAGGGTTTTTGCTTCACTATAAGTATGAGCTGGGGACTTTTCATTGTTCAATCAGGAATTTGCAACTTTATCTTCCCCTAAGGCACTGTCTGAGTAGGGTGGAGTAATTTTAAAGTTCTCAATACATTCCTGACCAAGTACTTCCATTGCTAAAAATGGGGAATAGCTTAATCAAATCTTCTGAAGTAGAGTCTGAGCAATTTTAAGATTCACACTTCCCATTCCAATACATCCTCCATTCACACATAAAAGTGACTTTCCTAAAGCATAGATCTAGCCATATAATTTCCTTCCTATTCAAGAAACTCTAGTGACTCCTTATCATATTCGGGAACAATTATAAAATCCTCTGGTGTTCAAATCTCTTTATAACCTAGCCTCAGCCTGTCTTCTTCTTTCTAGTCTTTTTATATCTTCTATTGCTTCTACATACTCTCTGATCCAAAGACCCAGACTTCCTTAATATTTAACAAATGAGATACCACTCACTCGGCATTTTCTCTGTTTCCTGTTCTTGAAATGTTATCCTTCCTTACTTCCACTTCCTGGCTTCCCAGACTTCCTTCAAGTCCTAGCTAAAATCCTACCTTCTACAGGAAGCCTTTCCTAATTTCTTAATTCTTTTTTTTAACCCCTTACCTTCCATCTTGGAATCAATATTTTTTGGTAGTTTTATAGGTATGGCACTGAATAAATAAATTAATTTGGGTAAGATTGTAATTTAAAAAACAAAAACCTCTTACCTTCCATCTTGGAATCCTTCCAAGGCAGAAGAATGGTAAGGGCTAGGCAATGGGGGTTAAGTGATTTGCCCAGGGTCACACAGGAAGTGTCTGAGGCCAGATTTGAACCTCCTCCTGTCTTTAGGCCTGGCTCTCAATCTATTGAGCTACCCGGCTGCCCCCAAGACTGTCATTTTTATTATGTTATCTATCTTGTCCTATCCATGAGCAATTAATGTTTTTCCAATTATTTAGATCTAATTTTATTTGTGTGAAAAGTGTTTTGTAGTTGTGTTCATATAATTCCTGTGTTAGTCTTGGTATATAGATTCCTAAACATTTTATATTGTCTGTCTAGAGTGATTTTAAATTAAGTTTCTCTTTCTAACTCTTGCTGCTGAATTTTGTTAGAAATAAACAGAAATGCTGATGATATATGTGGGTTTATTTTGTATCCTGCAACTTTGCTAAAGTTGTTGATTATTTCAATTAGCTTTTTGGTTGAATCTCTAGGATTCTTTAAGTAGACCATCATATCATCTGCAAAGAGTGATAGCTTGGTCTCCTCATTGCCAATTTTATTACCTTCAATTCCTTTTTCTTCTCTAATTGCTACTGCTAGTGTTTCTAGTACAATGTTAAATAACAGAGGTGATAATGGGCATCCTTGTTTCACTCCTGATCTTATTGGGAATGCATCTAGTTTATCCCCATTGCAGATGATGTTTGCTGATGGTTTTAGATATATACTATTTATTATTTTTAAGAAAGGCTCTTCTATTCCTATGCTTTCTGGTGTTTTCAATAGGAATGAGTGTTGTATTTTGTCAATTTTCTGCATCTATTGAGATAAACATGTGATTTTTGTTAGTTTATTTGTTGATATGGTCAGTCATGTGGGTGGTTTTCCTGATATTGAACCATCCTTGCATTCCTGGTATGAATCCTACCTGGTCATTGTGATTAACCCTCCTGATCACTTGCTGGAGTCTTTTTGGTAGTATCCTATTTAAGATTTTTGCATCTATGTTCATTAAGGAGATTGGTCTGTAGTTTTCTTTCTCCATTTTTGACCTCCTGGCTTTGGGATAAGCTCCATATTTGTGTCATAAAAGGAATTTGGTAGAACTCCTTCTTTGCTTATTCTGTCAAATAATGAATGCTCTTCCTTCTCAGCCCCACCTCCTAGCTTTCCAGGCTTTCCTCAAGACTTAGCTCAAGGGGCATCTAGACAGTCCAGTGGATAGAGAATGAAGCCTGGAAATGTGAAGTCTTGGGTTTAAATCTGGCCTCAGACACTTCCTAGGTGCATGACCCTGGGCAAGTCACTTAACCTCCATTGCCTAACCCTTACCACTCTTCTGCTTTGAAACCCATACTCAGTATTGATCCTAAGATGGAAGGTAAGGGTTGTTTTTTTTTTTTAAGGGAGGAAGGGGGAACCCGACAACCGCCTTCTGAAAAGACCGAAAGTCATTGATGTGGACTGTATGTACTGCTCCTTGGGATGTCCCATATTTCTCTCCTGCAGTAAGAACACACTGACTCATGTTTCTTTTTAAAATAATTCTTCTATTTCTCAAGTACTGGAAAAAGTCTCCAAAATTTTTTTTTCATAAAAAACTTTTATTTAACATAAATTTTAGTCATCCAGCATACATAGAATGGCAAGTGTAGTATTCACAAAAGAAATAAAATTTGCATTTTATACATTAGTATTAACCTCAAAATCCTTAAACTAGTAAAGAACTCAGTGAAAACAACTGCTCTTGTTAAGGAGAACTGCACACATGGGAGTCTCCTGTAAAAAGTCTCCAAATTTGAACTTCTTTGGATCAACCATTCCTAAAATATATGAAACACAATTGTCCCTGGAGATCCAATGTTTAAAACAGCAGGAAACACTGAATCTTCCATTCTCAGTATTATGATAAACATGGTGGATAGGCTCCCCTTGAAATATTTATTGTGTGCTTTCTCAGAGGCTGAGTCCAATTGACTTTTGAATTAAAGTGTAATATCTGAGTTTGCCACAAGAGGGAGCTCTACCATAGCGATTCCTCCTTGAAGACTCTGGAATGTGTGGGGGAGGTGCGGGAAGGGGGAGAGAATCGCGAGTAGGAAAGGTAAACACTTAAAAAAAATATGCTGCAATATCCTGCTGGCCACTAGAGGGCACTCAAAGCATCAACCAGCCTCAGGCTGAAAAATCCTGGAGACTCTTCCTTCCCCAGCAGGGTCGAGTTCCTTTGTCAATTTCTCGTTCTCCCGAGTCCCAGTCTAGAGGATGAAATACTGATAAAATATTAAAATATGGAATATAATTGTACTTTGGACCCCCCCTCCTATAGAATAGAGAATCTTGCCCATATCTTTCCTTGTTAACAATTTAATGACTTATCTAGACTCAGAAGAAAAGGAAAATAGGAAGATATTCGTTCTTCTGCCTATGAAGAAATAGATAGTCGTTGCTAATGGTCTCTTCTTTTCACCCTCATTTCCCTGCGGAGTTTCGTGAAAAGAAAATGTTTGCAGGCAAGTTACTCCAGCGGCTAAGTTGTTTTAAATGCATGAGAGTAAAAAGGCTGGCCTCGCTCCTTTTCCCTTAGAAACAATGAAATGCAGAGTGGACTCTCCCAAGTCGATAGTGAATAAGATTCTTCCCCCTTTCCCCCAACCCCACCCCCGTTACTTATATTTTTATTATATTATATATTATATTTATTAAATTATATTAAGGTTATTTATTTAAACTTTTTTCTTACAAACGTGTAAGAAACATTTATTTACAATCACAAATCCTATGAGATTTTCTTGACATCTGTTCCAACTCCAGAATTCTTGTCTCTCAAAATTCTGGTACTCAGAATAAGACTAGGAAAGAGATCATAAATACAGAGTCCCTTTTATCCTGTCTTGCTGCTAGATGTCTCAAAAGGGAGCTAACTCTTCAGAATTTGTTCCACCGTGCCCCCTTTTTATTCAGCCCCTGAGATCTTCATAGAAGTAATGAAATGAATAAAATTCCGCAGGGATATTAGAGGGAAGATTATAATGGCAATAGTTATGTGAGCCTACAAGTGGCCCCTGTCTCTTACCCATTCTCTTTCTCTGCTTCCTTAAGCTGCTGAAGTTAGCTTCTGACAAATTCTTCCTTTAGATAGCTACATGGATGAATGGATAGATAGATGGAAAGACAGATCCATAAATGTATACATATATACATAGTATTTATTAAACACTTATTGTATGCCTGGAACTGTGCTAAATATTGGACATAAAAATAACAAGTAACAAGTCTTTGCCTTTGAGAAGCATAATTTTTAACAATTAAAAAAAGATATTTTAGGGGGCAGCTGGGTAGCTCAGTGGATTGAGAGCCAGGTCCTAGGTTAAACTCTGACCTCAGATACTTCTCAGCTGGGTGACCCTGGGCAAGTCACTTGACCCCCATGGCCTGGCTCTTACCACTCTTCTGTCTTGGAACCAATATGCCGTGTTGATTCTAGGATGGAAGGTAAGGGTTTAAAAAAAAGATATTTTATTTTCCCACTTACATAAATAATAATTTTCAAAATATGTTTTCCTCAATTATAAGATCTAAATTGTCTCCCTCCCTTTCTTCCCTTCCCCCTCTCAAAAATGGTAAGCAATTGGATCTAGGTTATATATGTATTGTCATGTAAAACATCCTTCCATATTGATCATTGTTGTAAGAGAGTACTCCTATAAAACAAAAAGCCCCAAATAAAAACACAAATAAATTATTTTATTTGAGGGGAAAATGTTAAGAAGCATTTTTTTGGTTGTTTTGTAAACCCTTATCTTCTGTCTTAGAATCAATACCGTGTGTTGGTTCTAAGGCAGAGGAATGGTAAGGGCTAGGCAATGGGGGTCAAGTGACTTGCCCAGGGTCACACAGCTAGGAAGTATCTGAGACCAGATTTGAACCCAGGACCTCCCATCCCTAAGCCTGACTCTCAATCCACTGAACTACCTAGCTGCCCCTGCCCCCAGCATATGTTTTAATGGAGGGAAGATAAAATATAAAGAGGATCTGGAAATAGGGGGCTAGGGAGACTACCTATTATGCAGTAACATTCACCTTCCATTCATATACCTTTCTAGTCCATATCTGTAGGAAAAAAAGAAGAAAAGTCCCTTTGACTTTGTTCTGTCTGCATGCGCCCCCATGAAGGTAGGCAATCCGGAAGGAATGACTGTGCATTGGTCCGGCAAATAGGTGACTCTGCTTTGGTCTCAGTGGTGCCTAATTAATGGGATCTTCTAGAGACTTCTTTTGTTTTTTATTGTCTAAATGTGCTCTTTCTGTCCATATACTCTATCTCTAAAATTGGCTGGATGTTCTGAGTAAATAGGAGTATAGTTGTTCTTCCCACTGCTCAAGCAGTCACAGGCACGCTAAGGGAAGTAGAATGGTATGGTGGAAAGAGATCTGAACTTGGGGCAGCTAGATGGCTCAGTGTATAGAGAATCAGGCATAGAGGTAGGAGGTCCTGAGTTCAAATTCGACCTCAGACCTTTCCTAGCTCTGTAACGTGGGCAAGTCACTTAACACTCTTCTGCTTAGTACTGATTCTAAGCCTGAAGGTATGGTTTAAAAAAAAAAAGAAAAGAAAAAAAGAGATCTGAACTTGAAAGGCTAAACTTGAAGTCACAAGACTAGAGTCTGAATCCTAGTTTGGTTACAGGACTGGTGTGGTTCTGTGCTGGACTGAGAGTCAGAGGACCTTGGTTCAAATACTTACTCTGTACTTGTCTGGATTCCTGGGAAAGTTTCTGAATTTCTCTGTGCCTCAGTTTCTACATCTGTCCAATAGAGGGATTGGACCAGATGGCCTCTGAGATCCATTCGAGCTTCCGTCCTCAGACAATTATACACAATACACAGTACAAAGCACTTGAGTCAGCTTAATGTGGTCTAGGAATTCCATAGGGACTCCACCCCCATTTTGATTTCCAGCATCAATTTCTCCAACGTTAAAACAAATCATTCTTCATCCTGTTGGGAAATGGGAATTTCATATAGGGATTTTTGGTGTTCCTAACACTAACAAACTAAGCAGTCAATACCACAAATATTTGAATCCTGCATCCTCAAATTGTTTTGTTTTCAGTGTCTGAATAATGTCAAAAGCAAGTCCCCTGCGCTTTCCATTGTTTATGGCCCTCTGCTCTGGTTCCCAGGCATAATTGTGGCATGTTCTAGGAAGCCAGGAAAGGCTTCCTGTGTAGCCAATTGATGGTGTCATGTCGAGAATAGACTTTACTTGACCAGAGAGCCCCCTGACAGAGTGCTCAGACTGTTCTAAAGTCTGGATCAGTCTGTAGTGCCAGCAAATGATCACTGTCCTTCGAGAAGGATTTTATGACAATGATTCTGACTTCTGGGAAAAGTCCTCTGAAGGACTTTTACATCATCCTTCTTCCACCTTGAAGATTACCAGAGTTTTAAATTCACTTAATTCCTGGTCAATTCCTAGTTAGCAAGGAGGGGAGGGGAGGTTATTAATTTCCTTTTAAGTTTTCTTTTGAGTTCCAAGAATGAATCCTCAAATACTTCTTAGCTGTGTGACCCTGGGCAAGTCACTTAACCCTGCTTGCATATTCCTTGTCCTTCTGTCTTAGAGTTATTACTAAAATAGAAAGTAAGGCTAAAAAAAAAAGAATGCTTTTGAAATCCTGCCAGCTAACATAGTAGTGTACTGGCACCCACTTCCTTCTTTTTTGTCTCACCTGGTAGTTTATTTTTAAATTAGCTAATTAAAAAACAATTCATTAATAATTTCAGTGACATAGAAATACTTTAAAAATTTTTTTATTTAAGTACTTTTCCTTGATTACATGATTCATGTTCTTTTCCTCCCCTTTTCCCTCCCCCCCTCCCAGAACTGATAGGCAATTCCATTGGATTATACATATATTATCATTAGATACCTATTTCCATATTATTCATTTTTGTAATAATCTTTTAAAAACCAAAACCCCACATTCAATATTCATATAAACAAGAAAAATTGAATGTTTTTCTTCAGTGTTTCTGCTCCCACAGTTTTACCTCTGGATGTGGATAGTGTTTTTTCTTATAAATCCCTCCGAATTGTCCTGGGTCATTGCATTGCTGCTAATAGAGAAGTCCATTACATTTGATTGTACCACAGCATATCCATCTCTGTGTACAATGTTTTCCTGGGTCTACTCCCTTTGCTCTGCATAACGTCCTGGAGGTTGTTCCAGTCTCCATGGAATTCCTCCACTTTATTATTCCTTTGACCACAATAGTATTCCATCACCAACATATACCACAATTTGTTCAGCCATTCCCCAATTGAAGGGCATCCCCTCATTTTCCAATTTTTTGCCACCACAAAGAGTGCAGCTATGAATATTCTTGTACAAGTCTTTGTGTCCATTATCTCTTTGGGGTACAAACCCAGCAGTGCTATGACTGGATCAAAGGGTAGACATTCTTTTATCGCCCTTTGGACATAGTTCCAAATTGCCCTCCAGAATGGTTGGATCAGTTCACAACTCCACCAGCAGTGAATTAATGTCCCTACTTTGCCACATCCCCTCCAGCATTCATTACTTTCCTTTGCTGTTATGTTAGCCAATCTGCTAGGTGTGAGGTGATACCTCAGAGTTGTTTTGATTTGCATCTCTCTGATTATCAGAGATTTAGAACACTTTTTCATGTGCTTATTAATGGTTTTGATTTCTTTATCTGAAAATTGACTATTCATGTCCCTTGATTATTTGTCAATTAGGGAATAGAAATAATTTTTTTGAACATTATTTTATTTGGTCATTTCCAAACATTATTCATTGGAAACAAAGATCATTTTCTAGAAATAATTTTTGACAATTGTTTTCTGACATTTCAGGATTCAGATTTTCTCCCTCCCTTCCTTCTTCCCCTCCCCAAGGCAGTAAATAGTCCTATATGGGTTATACCAGTGCTTTATATATTTCCATATTGCTCATGCTATGACAGAAGACACTTATCACATATTCAATAAACACTCATGAAGGAAATAAAGTGGAAAATGGTATGCTTTGATCAGACTCTAACCATTCTTTCTTTGGCTATGGAGAGCATTTTTCATCATGTTACCCAGTGTTTCAGATCCCTCCCAATAGTCTGTAGCATGGCTCAAGACCCCTTCACAGTATCTTCATCACTGTCTATGAGCAACTTGACTGTCAATTACTGTTCTTTTTTTTTTTACCTTCTGTCTTAGAATCAATATTTGTATTGGTTCCAAGGCAGAAGATCAGTAAGGGCTAGGCAATGGGGGTTAAATGACTTGCCCAGGGTCACACAGCTAGGAATGTCAAATTTGAACACAGGATCTCCAGTCTTTAGGTCTGGCTCTTAATCCACTGAGTCACTTAATATCCCCTCAATTAGGCGTTCTTGATGAGGATCTGACCTCCCAGTGAGCACCATTTCTTTGATATTTGAGTCATAGGTAACTTCACCTTAGCAGAAATTTTGAAAGAAATTTAAAGGGTATAAATGATATAATATATTGACTATACTACAGAAATAATTAGCAGAACAAAAAAACTTGCATCTATAAAGGTAAATCTCTCCAAAGCAAAAAGTGAGAATGACTATTTGGGAATATACTGAAGTATATTTATATGTTTATAATAATATTGAAGGACAACCTGGAACAAGAGAAACAAATGTATAATGTTAAAAAGAACACATAATCTCTCTCTTTTTAAAAAAAAAATCCTTACCTTCTGTCTTAGAATCAATATTAAATATTGGTTCTAAGGAAGAAGAGTGGCAAGGGCTAGGCAAGGGAAGTTAATTAACTTGCCCAGAGTCACATAGCTAGAAAGTGTCCGAGGTCAGATTTGGACCCAACACTAGTACTGGTTCTCTATCCACTGAGCAACCCAGCTGCCTTCACGTGATTTCTTTATAAACAAATCTTGAAGTCTGGATGTGTATACAACTTAAGGATCACAGGCTTCTCAAAAGAACATGACAAATAAAAAAATCCTGAATGTCAGAAGACAAAAATAATTTAAGAAAAATGCTAAGAACTTCTGAATAGAGAAAATAAAGCACTAAACAAAAGGATCATCAGGTGACCCTCTACTGTAAATGAAGATGGTAGTTCAAGTTTAAATTTAAGTTCAAGATGGTAGTTAAGTTTAAAAGTCCAATGCCAAACAACAAATTCTTCAAGCAACCAGGAAAAATAAATTTAAATATAACATAAAGAAAATTTGAATAAGACAGAACTATATTATGGGATAGGATCATGCTGAAGAATACTCTCATGAAAGAAGAGAAATATTCTGTAATAGGAGGTGGGGACCTATAATGAGTAAAATATACTGGGATTTGGTACTAAGGGACACCTCTTCTCTGAGAAGCTATTCTTCCATGAACAACTTCCAGTGTCAAGAGAAGGGAAATCAGTTACTTGGAGTAACTGGCTCCGCCAGAAGGCATTGGAGAGGAGATTCTATGACAAATTTGTGGCAAGTTAGAAGAAAATATCAGGGGGAGAGCAGGAGGGAGAATTAGATTTCACAACCTGTGACACAGAGACATTTCTACTATGGGGCAGTACTTCTATCCTTATACTTCCTGCAGGAATCAATAGTTTAAGAGTAAGAAGGGGAAAAAAAGGGAAGAGGGCAAGACCTACAAGGTAATAACAAAGAAATTGTTTAAAAGAAAGAATTCAACAAGACACTTAAGAGTTTTTAATTCCATGAGGAGTATAGAGTTTAGAAAGAATTAATTAAAATATGAGTAAATATAAATCAAAGAATGAATGTTTAAAATACATAGAAAGGGAAGAAAACTAAGTAAGAAAACATCTTTTCTAGTAAAAGGTGCTGACATTTTTTTAGAAGTTCTGACAAACAAAAGAAATTGAAGGAACAGAAAAGAGGGGGATTTTTAATTAACCACTTAACTGAGAGGTGGACAAAGGAAGAAGAGAGGAAGAATTAGATAACTAAATAAAAGGAAGAAAGAAAAAAAAGATTACTAAGTAAAACTCCAGAACTGGGGAAAGAGTTGAGAAATGAGAGGACAGATCAAGAAGGTAAGATTGGGAGGATAGGGAAGAGAACCTAACAGAATAGGGTTGCCTTCAAATAGATTAAGCCCAAAATAATTGTAGGGATAACGTAGGGTCTTAAAAAAAAGAAAAGGAACAAAAATACATATTCAAATCTTAGAAAGGACAAAGAAGCAATTTTAGACACCCAAATGGAGGGAATACAAATCTCTCAGAACTTTAAATGTGAAAAGATTAAGCAACCTATTAAAATAAAAGAGAGTAGCAGTTTAGTTAAGAAAACATCCCCTCCCTGTGGTCTGTTGCTTATGAGAAATAATTAAAAAGCAAAGATATAAATAGAATAAACAAGAGACAAGTAAAATTTAGTGTACACTAGGCAAGTTCAGAAAAGCAGGAGCTCCAAATGAATTCATGAATTAGACTTAAAAAACAATGAACAGGGGGCAGCTGGGTAGCTCAGTGGATTGAAAGCCAGGCCTAGAGACGGGAGGTCCTAGGTTCAAATGTGGCCTCAGACACTTCCCAGCTGTGTGACCCTGGGCAAGTCACTTGACCCCCATTGCCTAGCCCTTACCACTCTTCTGCCTTAGAGCCAATACCCAGTATTGACTCCAAGAAAGAAGGTAAGGGCTTAAAAAAAAAAAACAATGAACAAATTAAAGGAACAAGGAAGAAATTACCTTTCAGATCCATGAATAGGGAAAAAGCCATAACCAAAAAGGGGGTACAGAGGATCACAGAAGATAAAATGGACAATTTTAGTTATATAAAATTTAAACTGTATGAACAAAATAAATGTAGCTAAAATTAGGATGAAAACGGGTAAATACTAGTTTTTAGGTGCATTTCTTGTAAGCAACAAATTATGGGGGACGGTTTTCTTATCCGACTTATTACTAATTTGTTTTATTCAATTCTTCAATCCATTCACATTTAAAATTATGAGCTCTAGTTTTATTTCCTCCATTTGTATCTCTGGTATTGTTTTTCCCCCTGAATTAGGACTTTTGTTTCTCTTCCTTTTTTTAAGACTGGGGGGGGGGGAGACAAACAAAAAACTTTTGCAATAAGTTTCTCTGAGAAAAGTCTCACTTACAAGATATCTAAGGAACTGATTTGAATTTATAAGACTAAGTAAGAGCTATTCCCCAATTGATAAATGGTAAAAGAAAAGGGATAGGCAATTTTCAAAGTAAGAAATCTAAGTTAAAAATAATTATATGAAAAATGCTCTAAATCACTAATAATTAGAGAAATGTAAATTAAAACAACTGAGGTTCTATCTCACACCCATCAGATAAGCAAAAATGACAGAAATTAGAAAATAAAATTATTGTAGGACTGTAGGAAAACAGTTACATTAGTGCACTGTTGGTAGAACTGTAAATTAGTCCAGCTTTTCTGGAAAGCAGTTTTGAATCATGCTCCAGAAGCCACTAACTGTATATACCCTTTGACCAAGGGGTCATTACCCTAAAGAGATCAAAGAAAGAGGAAAAGGATATATATGTACAAAAATATTTATACCAGTTCTTTTTGCAATAACAAAGAGTTAGAAACTAGGGGAATACCCATCAGTTAGGAAATGATGCAACTAATTATGATAAAGAGATGTAAAGAAATGCCATAAGAAATAACAGAATGGATGATTTCAGAGAAACCTAGGAAGACTTATATGAACTGATTCGGAGTGAAGCAAGTAGAACTAGAAGAACAATTTATATAAATAAAAAACAACTTTATAAAGATGAACAACTCTGAAAATTTTAAGAATTCTAATCAATGCAATGACCAAACATAATTCCAGGGGATCAATGATGAAGTATGTTACCTCCCTGACAGAGCTGATGGACACAAGATGCAGAATAAGACATTTATTTTCAGACCTAGTCTGTGGAGGAATTTGTTTTACTTGACTATGCTTTTTTTTTTTTTAAACTCCTTACCTTCTGTCTTGGAATCAATATCAGTTCCAAGGCAATTGGGGTTAACTGACTTGCCCAGGGTCACACAGCTAGGAAGCAGGTGAGGTCAAATTTGAAGCCAGGACTTCCCATCTCCAGGACTGGCTCTCTCGATCCATTGAGTCACCTAGTTGCCCCTGACTACACATTATATTTACATGCCAAAGGTGAGACTTGAAATCCACATGTTCCTAGCCTTGAGGCTATCTCTCAATCTTCTATGCCATATTGCCTTTTATTAAAGACAAAGACATTTCTCTGATTGCTCATATAGGAAGAATATGTTTTCCTTGCAACTATACCTCAAGATCTATATGTCCATCTCTACCCTGTCTTTTGAACCATTGTAATATATCCCCAACTACTTCTTGGACATCTGGAACTAGATAGCCCTCCTGTAGGACTCAACTCAACATGTCTCACACTGAACTCAATACTTTTCCCCAAAATCCTTTTCCCTTTCCAAACTTTCTTATTACTTTTCAGGACACAACCATCCCCTCCTTTCACTGAGGCACGGGTTTTAATTCTATGAGGAACACAAATTGAAGAAATAATAAATAGATCATGAATTTAAAAATGAATGTTAAGGGGGCAGCTAGTTAGTTTTATGTTTTAGCTTTGTGGCCCTAAGTAAGTCATTTAACTTCAATTGTCCAGTCCTTACTGCTCTGCTGCCTTTGAACCAATACTTAGTATCAATTGTAAGACAGAAGGTAAGATTTTTTTAAGATGAAAGTTTAGAATAGACAACGGGAAGAAAACTAATGAAGAAAATAAGATACAGAAAACTTTTTTTTTTTAATAAAAAGATGTTGAAAATGAGAAGAAAAATGCCTAACAAACAAAAGAAATGGAAGGGTCAGAAATGAGGGTTTTTTAAAAAGTTAAATACTTATGTGAGATGGGAAAAGAAAGGAAGAAAGAAGGGAAGAATTCAATAAAAGGAAGAAAATAAAATGAATCAATAAGATACACTTTGTTACCAGCCTCAACTGCTCGCTTTCACTCCCTAGTTCAGGCCCTCATTACCTCTTGCCTAGGCTAACTGGACTCCCTGCTTCAACTCTCTCCCCACTCAGGTCCCTCCTCCAACCCACCAAGATGATTTTTAAAAATCAGGGTCTGAGCATGTGACTCTTCTGCTCATCGAACTCCATTAATTCTTCATTTCCTGCAGGATGGAATATCCAGGTCCTCTGTTAAAGGTTTTCAGAACGTGGTCCTTATCTACCTTTTCTGGTCACTTCTCTCTTTACTCTCTTCTATGTCCGATATCATAGTTTTCTTTTTCTATTTCATTATGGATGAACTTTGCCTTCCAAATGTCACAGCTCGAGCTCCTGAAATCTTCCTTTAGCTCGATTGCTCCTAGCTCTCCCCTCTCCTTTACAATGAGGTCAGGAGAACACTTTTCGGAAGCAATCAAAACATCCTGAATATCTGCACTTTTTGTTTTATCTGAACCTGTCAAGATACATTTATCCTCTACCAGGCACTGTGCACATAAAGAAAGGTAACGCTTTCTCCATCTCCATCCCCCCAAATCAAAACCAAGAACACTCCTTGATCTCAATCAACAACTGTTTTGCCTGGTCAACAATCCTTCACTTTCTCCTCTCCCGCCTCCCAGCACCCCCCTCTCCCAGCACATAATAAGGGTAATAGAAAGAATAGTCAGTGTTTCAGGATCAGTGGGAGCCCCAGCAGCTAATATCAAGCTAATATCAAAAGCACAGAAACTGCATGTGATGGCTTATCAATAGATTCTCACCTATTGTTCCCCATTTCTCCAGGGAAGGGATTTAAAGCTATTTTATTTTCCCAATTACATGTAATAATTTTCCACATATATTTTCTGAAGTTTATAAGATCTAAATTGTCTCCTTCCCTTTCTTCACATATCCCCCTCTTGGAGATGGTAAGCAATTTGATCAGGGTGATACATGTATGAGCATTTCATCATTTCTTGTCATTAAAATCTAAAGACATTCAGTTTTGTTTTAGTATTTCGGGGTTTATGTTAATATAGTCATTGTGAATATTATTTTTACAGTTTATGCAATTCTCATTGCTGTTCTCTGAATTCTTCATATTCATTATTTCTCATTGCACAAGACAATTTATTAAATTCATATACTGTGATTTTTTTCAGATACTACTCAATTGATGAATGCCCCTTTTATTCCTAATTCTTTGCTTCCACAGAGTGCTTCTTTGAATATTTTGATAGGTATTTGAACCTTCATCTCTATCTTTGACTTCCTTAGGATATAGTCATGGCTAAGTCAAAGGATCTGAACAGTTTAGCCACTTTCCTTGCATAATTACAACAGATATTTAGGAAGGTTGTACTAATTCAAAGCATCATTAAGTGCTTTATTGTACCTATATTCCCTCAGCCCCTCCAACATTACCTGTTTTTGCTTCATGTCATATTTCTCCATCTGACTGTTGTGAGTTATTTTAATTTGTAATACTCTTACTATGATTTGGAGTGAGTTGGAGTATATTTTCAAACGGTCGGTTATAGTTTCCAATTCTTTTGAAAATTCTTAATATTCTTTGACTGTTGAGTAATGGTTCTTTTTTTAAATTTTTAGTTGGTCAATTTCAAACATTATTCCTTGGTTACAAAAATCATATTCTATTCCTTCCTCCCCTACCCCCACCCCTCCCATAGTCAACACCCAATTCCACTGGGCATTATATGTGTCCTTGATCAGAACCCATTTCCATGTTGTTGTTTGCACTAGGATGTTCATTTAGAGTCTACATCCCCAATCATATCCCCTCGACCCATGTAATCAAGCAGTTGTTTTTCTTCGGTGTTTTTGCTCCCACAGTTTTTCCTCTAGATGTGGATAGTGTTCTTTCTCATAGATCCCTCCAGGTTGTTCAGGAAAACTGCATTGCCACTAATGGAGAAGTCCATTACATTCAATTGTACCACAGTGTGTCAGTCTCTGTGTACAATGTTCTCCTGGTTCTGCTCCTCTCACTCTGCATCAATTCCTGGAGGTCATTCCAGTTCCCATGGAATTCTTCCACTTTATTATTCCTTTGAGCACAATAATATTCCATCACCAACATATGCCACAATTTGTTCAGCCATTCCCCAATTGAAGAGCATCCCCTCATTTTCCAAATTTTTGCCACCACAAAGAGCGCAGCTATGAATATTCTTGTACATGTCTTTTCCGTATTATCTCTTTGGGGTACAAACCCAGTAGTGCTAATGGCTGGATCAAAGGGCAGACAGTCTTTTGTAGCCCTTTGTGCATAGTTCCAAATAGCCCTCTAGAATGGTTGGATCAATTCACAACTCTACCAGCAATGAATTAATGTCCCAATTTTGCCACATCCTCTCCAGCATTCATTACTTTCCTTTGCTGTCCTGTTAGCCAATCTGCTAGGTGTGAGGTGGTACCTCCGCGTTGTTTGGATTTGCATCTCTCTGATTATCAGAGATTTAGAACACTTTTTCATGTGCTTATTAATGGTTTTGATTTCTTTGACTGTAAATTGCCTATTCATGTCCCTTGCCCATTTATCAATTGGAGAATGGCTTGATTTTTTGTCAAATTGATTTAGCTCTTTATAAATTTGAGATATTAGACCTTTGTCAGAGGTTTTTGTTATGAAGATTGTTTCCCAATTTGTTGCTTCCCTTCTAATTTTGGTTACATTGGTTTTGTTTGTACAAAAACTTTTTAATTTGATGTAATCGAAATTATTTCTTTTACTTTTTGTAACTCTTTCTAAGTCTTGCTTGGTTTTAAAATCTTTCCCTTCCCAAAGGTTTGACATGTATATACTATTCTGAGTTCACTTAATTTACTTATAGTTTCTTTCTTTAAGTTGAAGTCATTCACCCATTCTGAGTTTATCTTGGTGTAGGGTGTTGAGGTGTTGATCCAAGCCTAATCTCTCCTATACTGTCTTCCAATTTTCCCAGCAGTTTTTATCGAATAATGGGTTTTCGTGCCAAAAGTTGGGATCTTTGGGCTTGTCATAGACTGTCTTGCTGAGGTCACTTACCCCAAGTCTATTCCACTGATTCTCCTTTCTGTCTCTTAGCCAGTACCAAATTGTTTTGATGACCACTGCTTTACAGTATAGTTTGAGATCTGGTACTGCCACCTTCCTTTGCATTCCCCCCCCCCCTCTTATTTCCCTAGATATCCTTGATCTTTCATTCTTCCAAATGAACTTTGTTATGAATTTTTCTAATTCAGCAAAAAAGTTTTTTGGTAGTTTAATGAGTATGTTTGGATAGGGTGGTCATTTTTATTGTGTTATCTCGTACTACCTATGAGCAGTTAATGTTTTTCCAATTGCTCAGATCTAGTTTTAGTTGTGTGGAAAGTGTTTTGTAGTTGTGTTCATATAGTTTCTGTGTTTTTCTCGGCAGATAGATTCCTAAGTATTTTATATTGTCTAGGGTGATTTAAAAAGGAATTTCTCTTTCTAATTCTTGCTGCTGAGATGTGTTGGAGATATATAGAAATGCTGATGACTTATGTTGGTTTATTTTGTATCCTGCAACTTTGCTAAAGTTGTTGATTATTTCGACTAGCTTTTTGGTTAATTCTCTAGGATTCTTTAAGTAGACCATTATATAATCCGCAAAGAGTGATAGCTTGGTCTTTTCATTGCCAATTTTAATACCTTCAATTTCTTTTTCTTCTCTAATTGCTACTGCTAGTGTTTCTAGTACAATGTTAAATAATAAAGGTGATAATGGGTATCCTTGCTTCACTCCTGATCTTATTGGGAATGCATCTAGTTTATCCCCATTGCAGATGATGTTGACTGATGGTTTTAGATAGATACTGTTTATTATTTTTAGGAAAGACCCTTCTATTCCTATACTTTCTAGTGTTTTTAATAGGAATGAGTGTTATATTTTGTCAAAGGCTTTTTTCTGCATCTATTGAGATAATCATGTGATTTTTGTCAGTTTGCTTGCTAATATGGTCAATTATGTAGATGGTTTTCCTAATATTGCATTCCTGGTATAAATCCCACCTAATCATAGTGAATAACCCTCGTGATGACTTGCTGGAGTCTTTTTGCTAGTATCCTATTTAAGATTTTTGCATCTATGTTCATTAAGGAGATTGATCTGTAGTTTTCTTTCTCTGTTTTTGACCTGCTTGGCTTTGGAATCAGTACCATATTTGTGTCATAAAAGGAATTTGGTAGAACTCTCTCTTTGCTTATTATGTCAAATAGCTTGTATAGTATTGGAATTAGCTGTTCTTTGAATGTTTGATAGAATTCACTTGTGAATCCATCAGGCCCTGGGGATTTTTTCTTAGGAAGTTCTTTGATGACCTGTTCAATTTCTTTTTCTGATATGGGATTATTTAAGAATTCTATTTCTTCTTCTGTTAATTTAGGCAATTTATATTTTTGTAAATATTTATCCATTTCTCCTAAATTGGTGTATTTATTGCCATATAATTGGGCAAAATAGTTTTTAATGATGGTCTTAATTTCCTCTTCATTGGAGGTGAGCTCTACCTTTCCATTTTCATCTATGATACTGTTAATTTGTTTTTCTTCTTTCCGGTTTTTATTAGATTGACCAGTACTTTGTCTATGTTGTTTGTTTTTTCAAAATACCAGCTTCTAGTCTTATTGATTAGTTCAATAGTTCTTTCACTTTTGATTTTATTAATTTCTTCCTTAATTTTTAGGATCTCTAATTTAGTTTTCTTCTGGGGGTTTTTAATTTGTTTGCTTTCAAGTTTTTTGATTTGCATGTACACTTCATTGACCTCTGCCCTTCCTAATTTGTTAATATATGAACTCAAGGATATAAATTTTCCCCTGAGTACTGCTTTGGCTGCATCCCATAGATTTAGAAAGGATGTGATGTCTCATCATTGTAATTTTCTTCAATGAAATTATTAATTGTTTCTATGATTTGTTCTTTAACTAACCAATTTTGGAGAATCATATTATTTAATTTCTAATGAATTTTTGATTTGTCTTTCCATGTACCCTTACTGATCATTATTTTTATTGCATTATGATCTGAAAAGTTTGCATTTATTATTTCTGCTTTTCTGCATTTGTTTGCCATGTTTTTATGACCTAGTACATGGTTAATCTTTGTGAATGTACCATGTGCCACTGAAAAGAAGGTGTATTCCTTTCTGTCCCTATTTCTCTCTCTCTCTCTGTCTCTCTGTCTCTCTCTCTCTCTCTCTCTCTCTCTCTCTCTCTCTCTCTCTATATATATATATATATATATATATATATATATAAGCTCTAATTTTTCTAAGATTTCATTCACCTCTTTTACCTCTTTCTTATTTATTTTTTGGTTTGATTTATCTAAATTTGATAGTGGTAGGTTCAGGTCTCCCACTAGTATAGTTTTACTATCTATTTCCTCCTTCAATTCCACTAGTTTCTCCTTTAGAAATTTGGATGCTATACCATTTGGTGCATACATGTTGATTAGTGATATTTCTTCATTTTCTATACTTCCTTTTATAAGGATGTATTCACCTACCCTATCCCTTTTAATCAGATCTATTTTTATTTTGGCTTTGTCAGATATCATGACTGCGACTCCTGACTTCTTTCTATCAGTTGAATGCAAATAGGTCTTGCTCCAACCTTTAATTCTGACCTTGTGAGTATCTACCCACCTCAGGTGTGTTTCTTGTAGACAACATATGGTGGGATTTTGGATTCTAATCCACTCTCCTATTTGTTTACATTTTATGGGTGAGTTCATCCCATTCACATTCAAAGTTATGATTGTCACTTGTGAATTCCCTAGCATTTTGATACCCTCTCCTAGTTCTGTCCTTTCTTCTTTTGCTATATCCTTTTAAACCAATGGTTTGCTTTGAATCAATCCCCCTGATCCCCTCCTTTGATATACTTCCCTTTCTAACCCCTCCCTTTCTGTACTCCCTCCCTGCTACTCCCCTTAGTTTTCCCTTCTCACTTACCCTGTAGGATAAGATAGAATTCAAGACCCCAGTGAATCTAGATGCTCTTCCCACTCAGAATTTATTTCACTGAGAGTAAGTTTTAAGTATTACCTATTAGCACTCTCTTCCTCTCCTTCTTATAAGAGTATTCTTCCCCTCCCCTTCCATGTGTATCTTTGTGTAATAAAGATTGTCCTATTTATTTTATTCTTCAAGTATCTCTTGGTGCCTTCTTTGATTCCCCCCACCCTTTTTCTTTCTTTTGCACATCATCTTATAGCCCTTAATGCCACAATCTCTTCCTGTGAGTGATTCTTCTAATTACTATAGTAATGAATACAATTTTGAGAGTTATAAATAACATTTCCATATATTTATATATATATACATATATATGTATATATATATATATATTGTTACAAGGGAATCACTTTAAAAGACTGATATATATTAATTTAAGGTCGCCAAGGAATTCAGCTATGTAATTCCTAAATGAAAACTCAAGTCAGCAGTAAATTTTTTATGGAGTTTAATTACAATAGGAGCAAGAAAGGAATTAGAGATAGAGAGAGAGAAAAAGGGAGAGAAGGGAATAGGGCTTAAATACCCCTTCTGTTTAGGCTGGGCCAAAAGGCCCAAGCCCTTAGATAGCTGGGGCAAAGAAAAGAGATCAGTCCCTATCACTCACGTGACCAAAATGGAGAAACAGTCTCAGAGGCCCCCACCTTCAGCTTCCTTCAGAGCAAGCTTCTCAGAGTCCACTGCAATCACTCCGACCAAATTCCTCAACCCTCCTCAAGTCTTCAGACCCTCCTATCTTTAAGGAAACCATCCAAGTTCCTCCCCTCAGTTCTCCCATCTACCAATCACTGTCCATCAATTTCCCTGTGCCAATGGAGGCTCTAGCTTAACCCAGGACCACCCAGAGGCTTTGCACATGTCTGTTGAAGGTCATATTTTCAAATGATTAAATCTTTGCTCCTTTGCTACAGCCCTTTCTAAATCCTGTTAACCTGAGTAGGGTAGAGATTGGAATAATTAAATTTTGATCTAGGCTGCAGCCCTTACTCAATCCTGTTAGGACTGAATAGGGTGGAGATTGATTCCAAGTATCTCCATTGTATCAATTCTAAAATCAATCATGACTCAAAGAAATTCCTGTTCTATGCTTAAGCATAGGTCAAAGTCCTTTCCATTGTTCAGCAAAAGGTTTCTGTCCTAAAGTAATCTTAAGAAGGGAAGAGAAGGAACCTCCCATGCCAATGGGGTTCCCATTCCAATAGACTATCAGTAAGAAATTTTCCAAGTATGAAATATCCCAATGGTGAAAATTCCAACATTTATAAGTCTAAGGAATTTTAAGGTTTACAATCCCCCCTGATGATCATTGGGAGACTAGTCTCCCCATTGATCATTTAACATAATCATTTTGTAGTTCTAAATTCACTTCTAACTAAAGATATACACAATATTCAATTTTCTAAGAGAAATTAGAATAGTGAAAGAGGAAATAGAAAAGAAAAGAAAGCAAAACCAATGTTTGCTAGGCACATTGACAGAAAGCCAAATTAGGGGCAGTCCCTTTTGGCATAAATGTGTACAGTTACAATAAATGTTCAATCAAAAGTTCAGTCCAATCAATCACATCCAAAGTTCATTCTTGATCTTCTTGATGAAGTGTATATATATAATTTGATCTAATTGTAGCCCTTAAAGAAGAGAGTTTGAATAAAAAATCATTTCCCCCCATTTTCCCTCTTTTTCTTATTTACCTTTTCATGTTTCTCTTGATCTTTGTGTTTGGATATCAAACTTTCCACTTAGTTCTGGTCTTTTCTTTACAAATACTTGGAAATCTTCTATTTTTTTGAATGCCCATACTTTCTCCTGGAAGCATATAGTCAGTTTTGATGGATAGGTGATTCTTGGTTGAAGACCCAGTTCTCTTTCCTTTCTGAATATCATGTTCCAGGCCTTGTGGTCCTTTAGTGTAGAAGCTGCCAGGTCTTGTGTGATCCTGATTGGTGCTCCTTGGTATCTGAATTGTCTCTTTTTGACTTCTTGTAGAATTTTCTCCTTAGCTTGAAAGCTCTGGAATTTGGCAACTACATTCCTGGGAGTTGTCTTTTGAGGATTTAGTGTAGAGGGTGTTTTATGAACTCTTTCAATGTCTATTTTGCCACCTTGTTCAAGGACATCAGGGCTATTTTCTTGGATGATTTCTTGTAGTATGATGTCAAGATTTCTGTTTATTTCTGGCTTTTCAGGTAGACCAATGATCCTCAAATTGTCTCGTCGTGATCTGTTTTCTTGATCTGTCATCTTGTCAGTGAGATATTTTATGTTTTCTTCTATTTTTGTCAGTCTTTTGACTTTGCTTTATTAATTCTTGCTGTTTTGCAAGATCATTGGTTTCTAGCTGCCCAAATCTGGTCCTTAAGGCCTGGTTTTCTATTATAATCTTTTGGTTTTCTGCTTTAATATTTTGAATTTCCTTTTTGGTTTGGTCTATCCTGGTTTTTGTGGCTTCCAGCTGTTTCTTCAATTGGGAATTCTTGTCCCTCAAATGGTTATTTTCTCTTTGAACTATTTCCCACTTTTCTTGCCAGAAGGCTTCCATCTTTTGGATAAGCTCCAATTTAAATTCTTCAAGAGTTTGTGGACAATTTCCATTTTTAAAAAAAGTTTTGGCTTTGTATGAATTTCCTCCTGTATTTCCTCTATAGCCTGGGTTTTTCCTCTGTAAAAATTTTCGAGGGTCAATGCCTTTTTTTTTTTTTGGTGGTAGATGGAGGTTGTGGCTCCTGGGCACAATTTGCCATCACTGTGGAGGTTTTTTCCTTCCCTTTTTAATCAGAGATCTGAGTGAGATGGGCCGGCTCTCTGTGTATGGAGTCAAGGAGCAAGGTTTTTGCCTGAGGCAAGCTCTCGAATCTCCCCTGCTTCTGATGTTCGCTGCCCTTCTCTATGCCTCCTTTCTGAGAGCACCCACAGTCTGAGCTCCCCCACCCACTGGGGTTTCAGGTGTAGTTGCTCTTAGGGGTATATCCTTGGTGGTTTTAGTCAGCTCCCAAGGATCTAGAGATGCCCCTTGCTCACTCCAGAGGTGTCCCTTGAATTTGGGTTTTTTTAGTCTTTTGAGGTGGTCTATATATTGGTAGGTGCTGAGGAGAGGAAGCGTCCTGCGTCTAGACTGATGCCATGCTTACCCAGAAGTTTGAGTAATGGTTCTTGTTTTCTGTATCTATGTCAATTACCTTGTGAAATGTGAATCAGACTTCCTTTGTCTAGCATTAGCAACTTTTAAATTGATCAACCAAAACCGAAAATACCCCTACTTAACACTTTGTAAGCCATCAAGTAAGAGAATTCACAAGTCACTTACTTGGAGAAGTAAGAGAATTCACAAGTCATGTATTTGGAGAGCTCCACTCTTTTAACCCAATCAATCAGAAACTTGTGAATCCTATGATAAGAGTTGACACCTTCACAGGATGAGAGGTGTGAATCCCATAAATACTGGCCCCCTGGGCAGTGCTAGGCAATTAGGAAGCTGTGATTGACCCCTGGGAAGAGGGGAAGGGACAAGGAAGGACTATAAAAGTCCTGAACTTCTTTGGCTGAGGGTCATGGTTGTCTTTGGTAGTAATCTTTGACTGATGACCTGACTCTTGGAGGTAACTTGGGCCTTGGACTTCTTCTTGGGTGTGTGAGTAGTTTGCCTTCCTTTCCTGGTGTCTGGAGAGAGATTGGTTTCAGAGAGGCCTTCCTTTCTTGGAGGAAGCTTGTGTGAGTTCTCCAGTGGAGGGTTAACAAGCCTTCCGAGTGAACAGTAGCTGACCTCACACTGGAAGAGCGAGGTGAGAGTAATTACCACATTTATGTAAGCAAAAGTAATTATTTTTTCTTTTATGACTAATCCTATCCCTTGTTTGACTATTGATCCCTTAAAATAGGTAAATCTGAAAGCTACTGATCATCACCTCATCCTAGAAATTCTTTCTTTGACTTTCATTACACTGATTTCTCTCTTGGTTCTCTTCCTACCTGCCTGCAAACTCCTCAGGCTTTTTCATTGATTAATTGTCTTTTTTGTACTCCTTAAGTGTAGCTATCTCAAAACTCTGTCCTGGACCATTTCTTCTTTCTGTGCCCTCTCTCCCTTGATTGTCTCATTCCCTTCTATTGGTCCATTCATCATCTATATGATTGCCTCTCAAATCTATATATTTAGCCCTAATGTTTCTCTTGAACTTCAGGGCTGCAACATCATGTTAAACATTTTCCTGGGTTGTCCTCCTGTATGACAACTCTATCATGGCATGCTTGCATGGGTTCTGGATAATGAAGAATGCTCTTTTGCTTTTCCAGGCACCAATGGAGTAAAGCCAGGTTGTGTGTTTGTTCCCATGGTTTTTTAAAGCCCTTGCTTTCTGCCTTAGAATTGATACTATCTGTTCCAAGGCAGAAGAGAGGTAAGGGTTAAGCAATGGAGCTCACATGACTTATGCAGGGTCACACAGTTATGCAGTATCTGAAGCCAGATTTGAACCTAGGATCCTCCCCTCCATCACCAAGTCTGGCTTTCTATCCACTGAATCACCCAGCTATTCCTCTCATGCTTTTTAGTATGATCTTTTCAATGATGCTATTGGACACCATCAATAAAAATGAAAATGACATCAGGGTCAGCCACTACACTGATGGTAAATTACTTAACTTGAAGAGGCTACAAGCCAACACTAAAGTGGAGGGATAGCTGGCACATGACTTACTATTTGCACATAACTATGAACTTAGTGAAGCATCTGAGATTGAGGTGCAACAGAGCATGGATCAATTCTCTGCTATTTGAGCTAATTTTGACCTGACAACACAAAGAAAACAAATTCTCCACTAGCCAGCACTGCACCATCCACAGGTAGAACCATTGGTTATAGCAAATAGACTAATTTTAAATGCTTTGGATAAGTTCATTTCCCTTAGGAATCTACTTTCCAGGGATATCCACGTAGATGATGAGGTTGATGCATGCATTGCCAGAGCTAGTTCAGTGTTTGGAAAGCTCCAAAGGAAAGTGTGAGAGAAAAGAGGTATTGGCTGCCTACTAAAATGATGGTCTATATCTGTTGTGCTGACCTCATTATTGTATGCCTGTGAAATCTGGACAGTATTCCGGCACCATTCAAGCAAACTGAAATGCTTCCATTTGAAATGTCTTAGGAAGATTTTGAAGATTGTGTGGCAAGATAAGGTCCTAGACATTGATATTCTCTCTTGAGCTGAACTGCCAAGCATTCAGACTCTACTACAGAAAGCACAACTCCAATGGACTGGCCATGTTGTTTGAATACCAAACATGCTTGCCTAAAATACTATTTTTTGGAGAACTCACATAAAGAAGTCAGAAGAAACTCTCAATACAAGGACACTCTCAAGGTCTCTCTGAAGAACTTTAGAATTGTGAGACATGGGAGACACTGGCACAAGACTATCTGGCATAGTATAATCAAAGAAGGTACTGTGCCCTATGAACTCAAAAGAATTAAAGTAGTTCAAAAGAATGTGAGATGCTCACATTTAGAGACCCCCTATACCAAGATAAGGTAACAAAATGATTTAGACATAAAGGATGATACTATAAGTAAATTAGGGGAATATAGAATAGTTTACCTGTGAGATCTATAGAAAATGGAAGAATTTATCATCTAAGAAGAGATAGAGAATATGACAAGATGTAAAAATAATAATTTTTACTATAATAAATTTAAAATTTAAAAGGTTTTGTACAAACAAAATCAACATAACCAAGATTAGAAGGGAACCAAACTGGGAAAAAACATAACAAAGTTCTCTGATAAAGGATTCATTTCACTGTCATATAATGGGGGCAAAATAGCTCCTAATTATTGCTTTAATTTCATTTCATCTTCATTGGTGGTAAATTCACTCTTTTAATTTTTTTGGTAAACCCTTACCTTCTGTCTTGGAGTCAATACTATGTATTGGCTCCAAGGCAGAAGAGTGGTAAGGGCTAGGCAATGGGGGTCAAGTGACTTGCCCAGGGTCACACAGCTGGGAAGTGTCTGAGGCCAGATTTGAACCCAGGACCTCCTGACTCTAGGCCTGGCTCTCAATCCACGGAGCCACCCAGCTGTCCCCTCACTCTTTTCATTTTTGATACTGGTAAAATATGATTTTCTTCTTTCCTTTTAAAAATAAAATTAAATCAATAATATGGAAATAGGTCTTGATCAATGACACATGTAAAACTCAGTGGAACTGTGCATTGACTATGGCTAGGGGAGGGAAAGAACATGAATCATGTAATCATGGAAAATTTTTCTTAATTAATCAATAAAATAAAATTTAAAAAATTAAAAAAATCAAATTAACCAATGCTCTATTACAAAAAAATAAAACCAACTCCAAGTCTTATCAGTTCAATAGTTCTCTTACTTTCAGTTTTATTAATTTCTCTTTTGATTTTTAGGATTTCCAATTTAGTCTGCAATTTGGGATTTTTAATTTGTTCTTTTCCTTGTTTTTAGTTGCATGCATTAATCTACTTTTTCTCCATTTTATTGCATTAATGAATAGCATTCAGAGATATAAATTTTCCCCAAAGCATTTCTTTAGCTGTATCCCATAAATTTTGATATGTTGTCTCTTCATTGTCATTCTCTTTAATGAAATAATTGTTTCAATAATTTTTTCTTTGACCCACCCTTTTTTAGAATTAAATTATTTCATTTCCTATTAATTAAAATTTTTTTCCATGAACCCTTGGTGATGATAATTTTTATTATTATGAAATATAATTATTATGAAAGGGATGTATTTATTATTTTTACTTTTCTGTGCTTGTTTGTGAAGTTTTTATGCCTCATCTGATGCTTGTTTGTGAAGTTTTTATGCCTCATCTGCTGCTGAAAAGAAGGTATACTCCTTTTCATCCCTAATCAATTTTTGTCAGAGATCTATTAGCACTAAATTTCTAAAATTTCATTTGCTTTCTTTAGTTCTTTCTTGTTTATTTTTTCATTAGATTTATCTAGATCTGAGAGGGGAAGGTTGAGGTCCTCCACTAGTAAAGTTTTACTGTCTATTTCCCCTCAAGCTCAAAAAAATTTGCAGCCTGTACCATTAGGTGCATCAAGTTCCCTACTTCTGTTGATGGTATCACCATCTTCTTATTTATTCAGGCTTTAATCTCAATCCATCTTTGACTCTTCTGTCTTTTTCACCCTCCACATAAAATCCATTTCCAAATAGGGTCAAATCTATTTCCACAATATCACTCAAATATGTTTACTTCTGCCCATGCACATTGATCACCTTAATCACTTCTAACTAGTACTATGACACTGGCCTCCTATTTGGTCTCTTTCTCCAGTCTCTCTCCTCTTCAATTCATCTTTTACAGAGCTTCCAGAATCATCTTCTAAAGTACCATACTATTCTCCTGCTCAAAAATCTTCAACTCTTTCCTATTGTTTCCTTAAAACACATACTCTCACAAACACACATACATGCACATGAATTTTATTGATATCTTTTTATTATTTGTTACCTAGATTTCCCCTTGTATCCTCCTGTTCTCCCTTCCTAGAAATCTGTCCCTTATAACAAATAATTTTTTAAAAATTCTTGATTTCTGTCTTCGTATTAATTCTAAGACAGAAGGAAAGAACTTTAAAAGAAATTAAAAATCCTTTTCATTAAAAACTGGTCTTCAATTACAGGTATGTAGATGTGCACTACATCTCTGATTTCACTGGTAGAACAAATACAAGACAGGGAAATAACTCCAGGATCTATCCACCATGCTACCTAGTTGTTTCAATAAAGAAATAAAAAAGGAGTCCTCTTTATTTCTAGTATAAAATATGAACTTTACGCGCATTTAAGGCCTTCTATAAAATTCCTATCATATAATAAATACCGATCTGTCTTTCCAGACTTCTCTCAGATAATTGACCTTCATTTATTCTACATTTCCTCCAAATGGAATAGCAGTTTTTCAAACTTGACATAGTGTTTCTCAGCTCTGTGCATTCCTGTAGTCTTGTCCCTTTTCCTAGAATGGGCTCCCTTCTGTTCCCTGGCTTTCAGAATCTTTATCTTCTTTCAAGGGTCAATGCAGGTACTTTCTTTTATGTAAAATTATTCCACTCCTTACCCCCCTGCCTCCAGCTGAAAGTAGTCTCTTTGTCTTCAGATTTTTCTATATGTTTTGTCTGGAATTCCCCTTTATTTTCCTAACTTGTTTTTGCTATAGCAATGAAATCAGAGATACAGTGTTCATCTATATCCTTGCAGATGAAGGCCAGTTTTCTTTTTCTTTTTCTTTTTTTTAAATCCTTACCTTCTGTCTTGGAATCAATACTGTATATTGGTTCCAAGGCAGAAGAGTGGTAAGGGCTAGGCAATGGGGGTTAAGTGACTTGCCCAGGGTCATATAGCTGGGAAGTGTCTGAGGCCAGATTTGAACCTAGGACCTGTCTCTAGGCCTGGCTCTCAATCCACTGAGCTACCCAGCTGCCCCCATGAAGGCCAGTTTTTAAGGAGAGAGACTGATTCACTTTTTTTTTAACCCTCACCATCTGTCTTAGAATCAATACAAGTATTAGTTCCAAGGTAGAAGAGAGGTAAGGGCTAGGCAAATGTGGTTAAATGATTTGCCCAGGGTCACATAGCTAGGAAGTGGTTGAGACCACATTGAACCCAGTGTAGCATCCCAAGCATATTCACATCTATACTCATACTCTCCTATCAAAGGGAGTATCATAGGGATTGCCTGCCCTATCCAACCACTGACTTGTCCATGTCTTTCATTTCCACCCTGGTTCTCGGTTCCTACCTCTCCTTGAGTCCCATCACAAAGGTGAGCCCCTTCCCTTGTGGGACCCTGCTGGTCAGGGAAGTCCATTAAGGAAAACCCCACACCCAGGACCTCTCATCTCCAGGCCTGGCTCTATTCAATGATCCATCTACCTGCCCCTCACTTTTCATTTTTGGGCACTCCTATGTGCCAGGCACTATATGAAGCTTTTTACAAATATTTTCTCATTTGATCTTCACAATAACTCTGGGAGGCAGGTGTTATTATTATCTGCCTTTTATGTTTGAGGAAACTGAGTCAGATAAAATTTAAGTGACTTGCTTGAGAGCAGATAGTAAGTGTCCAAGGTTGGATTTGTACTTAGGGTTTCCAAATTCCAGGGTGCTGGAGATAAATAATAAAGTTTATTATGAATACACATGAGAAATAAAAATAATGATTAATTTCAATTGGATAAGATAGTTATTTGTACCCCAGGTTTTGGGGACCCCCTGTCATAGAGAATTGCCTGGGTTTCTGAGAGGTTACCCAATCAGCAGTTTTCAGAACTCCATGACAAGCCCTCTGACTCCTACACCATAATGCCTCTCCTTAAGATATTATTCTCAATTCCATCTGGAAACCATGAAGAAGGAATTTGGAGAAAAGTATTTTCCTGGTGATTGTCAATACACAGCTGAGTTTCTATACTGATTAGTTTTCCTTTTCAAGAATCAGCCCAAAAGAGCCCAATAGCAGCTCTTTTAGTGACAGCAAAGCAATGGAAATAAAGTAGATGCTCATTGATTGGGGAATGACTAGACAAATTATGGTTTGTGAAGATTAAATTTAATTTTTTCCTGACTGTGATTATTAAATTGTGACCCCTGCCTATTTTTAGATTTTAATTCTACCCCTAGTAGCTGATGCCTCTTGGATCACAGATTTAGAGTCTTGGATCTTGGCGATCACAAAAACTGAAACCTTTATTTTACAAAAGAGAAAACTGAGGACCAGAGAAATTAAATTATTTGCCCAGCGTTATACAGGAAGGGCTAATATTTGAACCCAGGCTCTCTGATTCCAGAGCCACTATTCTTTCCATAATATCTGGCTGCTTTCTCAGTCTTGCTCCACTTATTATCTAATCTGTGCCAGCTAGGTGATACAGTGGATAGAGTACTAGGTTTGCTGTCAGGAAGATCTGGATTTAAATTCAACTTTAGACATTTATTAGCTGTGTAACTGAGCAAATCATTTAGCATCTTTCTTCCTCTGTTACTCATCTGCAAAATGGGGAGAATGACAGCACTTACTTCCCAAGGTTGCCATGAGGATCTTATCTGTAAATGCTTGGTAGTTAAATCTTTTTCTTTTCTATCTCACACCCCTATTTATGGGAATATTATTATTTTCCCAGTTTAACAGAAATGTCTCCTACTTCAGTTTCTGGCCATTGATGGTAACGGTGATAGGAGTCATAATTAGTTAATTTCAGATTTATTATGCCTCCCCTCTGTGCAAAGTATTATTTTGGGTTACAAAGAGGAATAAGACAGGGCAGCTGACTTAGGTAGAAGGAAAGCTAAGCCTTGGACTGAAGTACAAGGCAGCAGAGGCAGTCCCCAACTTGTAGATGCCCAATTTATTCACATTCCTCACATACCAGCAGCTATTTGAGAATGTGGCCCCATGGCCACAGGAACTCACTTTGAGTTCCCTCCTTGCTACTGTTAGCTGGAACTTTCTTTCACGTCTCCCTTGCTCTTGCCAAGTCTGATGTCATTTGTACCCCATCCCTTGTAAATCTTCTCACCTGGCTTAAGGGACAATCTAAACCAAGATTTGTAATGACAACCGTGGCAGGGAAGATGAAAGGGAAGGAGAAGGGGTAGAAGATACCAGGATTGAAATCTGAGGAACTGGATTCGAATTCAGACTTTAACCCTCCCTGACTATATGGCTCTGGGCAAATCACTTAACTTCTGTGGGCCTGTGTAGTCTCATCTGTAAAAAGTGATTGTAATAGCTGTCATTTCTATATCACAGACTTGCTGTGAAATAAACATGGGGTAAAACCTAAAATGCTATAGAAATGTGAGTCACTATTCTCCCCTCATCCCCATTACTGGCAGTGTCAATAGCTCCTGTCTCATCTCCTCAGCTACACTACAAGCCCAGCCCTGCTTTTAGCTTCTAGAAATACCCCAACAGCCAAGATTAAGCCCCAATGTGTATGGGCATGCTTTTAAATTAAACACTTATTTTTACTGAGTCTTGTTTATTTCTAATTCTACCTTTGACACGTATAACATCTTTCTTTATGGGGGTCTAAATGAAAGAGAGATAGACAGAGAGAAACAGAGAAAGAATATACAGAGAAGAAACAGAAAAATTTTCCTTCCTTTCTTCTCCACCCTTTCCTGGCGTGGTCACCTCTTTTTTGTTGATACTGAAAGGAAAAACCCTGAGGACCCTTTCAAAGATCTATGTCCTTGCTGAAGGAACAGGGAGAAACTGTGAGACTATTATAGCTCAGAAGTTAAATATCTCGGGACATCTAGTCCACCCTATCCATTTTATGAAGTAGAAAATTGATGTTCAGCAGTTTAAATGCCTTACACATAGGTCAAAAGCATCAGAGGCTCAGATTTTATTTTATTTTATTTTTTCAGATTTGGCACTATACTGTTTTATTAATTTAAAATTATTGTGAGAGGATGTGTTTTTGAAAATATGGCATAGGGATGGCAGAAAGGATCAGAGGCCTTAAAACCATACCCTCCAACCCTTTCATTTTATATATTTCTTTTTAAGTTTTGGGAAATTTTATTTAATTAATTAATTTAGAATATTTTTTCCATGGTACAATATTCATGTTCTTTCCCTCCCCTCCCAATTCCTCTGTGTTTTACATGTGTCATTGATCAAGACCGATTTCCATATTATTGATGTTTGCACTAGGGTGATCATTCAGAGTCTACATCCCCAATCATGTCCCCATCAACCCATGTGATCAAGCAGTTGTTTTTCTTCTGTGTTTCTATTCCCACAGTTCTTCAGAGGCTCAGATTTTAGATTCATGTATGTCCTCAGACTTCACAGCTGGATCCTTAACTACTACATCATATTGTCTCTCCTTTGTCCTTTAGTGATTCAGAGAAGACCTAAATCAGAAGCAGTAGGGGCTAGCTACTATTGGATGGGGAAAAAAGGAAACAAAAAGGACAGACTTCTGATTCTTATGTCTGATTCTTTTTTTTTTTTTAAAACCCGTACCTTGTGCCTTAGAATCAGTACTGTGTATTGGTTCCAAGGCAGACGAGCAACAAGGGCAGTTAAGTGATTTGCCCAGGGTTACACAGCTAGGAAATGTTTAAAGTCAAATTTGAACTCTTGGACCTCCCATCTCTAGGCTTGGCTCTCAATCTCCTACCTAGCTGCCTTTAGCATCTGATTCCTTGTAGCTCTTTATGCCTCCATCCTAGAGCCTCATCACCCTTTCTACTTCATCTCATCTCCCCATATTTCTCCATTCCACCTCCAGTCCCTGTCCAAGGCCAGGAGAGCTGTCTACCATCAGTGGCGCGAAGCCCTTGTCTTCTCTCCTTTTACTTCCATTCAAAAGGCTAAAATGAGTACAGATGTATTCCTGATTTCCCAACTTGGAACTCTGAGCACACATCCCCATGGAAACATTGCTATCCAGCAATATTATAATGGTGATCAACTGTGAAAGATTTAGCTCCTCTGATCAAGACGACAATGATCCAAGACATTTCCAAAGGACCCATGATGAACAATGTTCTGCTCCTCCAGAGAGAGAACTGAGGGATTCTGAATGCAGATCTAAGCATACTTTTTTGGCTTTCTTTCTATTTTTTGTGTTTTTCTTGTCTGTTTTCTTTTGCAACATGGCTAACATGGACATGTTTTGCATGACTTCACCTGCTTGCCTTCTCAACAGAAGGGAGATAATTTGGAACTTAAATTTAGAAAATATGTTAATATTTAAGGAAGAAAACACATACTGGGGGGAGGAGGGAGGGAAGCATTTCTTACTCATGCTGGTTAGATTGTATAGTACTTCATACTTCATTGTAGCAAATGCATTATGAGTTAAAAAGGGTTTTCTGACTTGGCCCAGGGAAACTAGTAACATAGTTTCTGTGGAAAAAAGTGTCCCAAGTTCCACAGGATCTACTTGTAGCAATCTAGTTCAGAAGCAAAGGACAATCTGTTCTTTTACATATGAGTAAAGAGATAGGCAGATAGATGTAACTCTTGCTCTAGGCAGCTTTCCCTTTCCCTAACCCCACTCCTCCCAAAGAACTGTGGGTTTTATGGCCAGAGCTCGGTCTAGGGGGTGGGGTTACTCCAAAGGGATCATTATGAATAAAGCTTAGTAAATAAAGCTCGTATTTATGCTCACCCCAAAGTAGGTGACAGGGTACTGAACACCACATAAGCACTCAGTGTAATATGGGTTTATAGCTGGGGGAAAAGGTGTTTGGGAATACCAGAAGGTGACGTTTCAGTTTTCTTTCCTACAGAACTGCTTTAGTAACTGAAGTCCCTGCTGTGATCCTGCCTCAATTTGTTCACTGTTCTTTGGGGTTCAGGAAATGCCAGGCACTGAACTTCTCCAGGATCTTTCTCTTGAGAGGATTTTGTGTCCCAGTTAACAATTCTTTTTATTTTATTAGTGGAAAAAACTTGATGGAATTGAAGTTTGATGACATAAGTTCAAATCTCAGCTCAGCTGTTTACTATCTATGTGACCATATACAAGTCATTTCATCATAGTAAGCTTCAGTTTCCTAATCTTTTCCAACTTGGGATCCTTTGATTCTTTGTGTATAATTCCAAGAATACTGAGCATTTGGAGATTGTTTGAAGCTTTTGGGGGATCAGAGGGTTGAATGTTAAGAATTCTTTAAAAAAATTTTTTTTAAACCTTTACCTTCTATCTTAGAATCAATATCACATATAGCTCTAGAACTATCACATATAGTTCTAAGGCAGAAGAGTTCTAAGGGCTAGGCAATGGGGGTTAAGTGACTTGCCCAGGGTCACACAGCTAGAAAGTATCTGAGGCCAGATTTGAACCCAGGACATTCTGCTCTAGGCCTGGCTCTCAATCCACTGACCAGCTGCCCCCTAAGTATTCTAATAGTAAAAGACCTGCTCTAGCTTTATCAGTAGTCAGTAGGCACCATTGTTCTTAAAACAGGGTGCTATATGGGAGCATCATATGATGTTACTGTTGTTCTCCTTTGTTTTCTAAGAGGACCAATGACATCTTGGTCTTGTTTATGATTGGATTTAAGTGAGGCAGAGTTGTCATCAGCCTCAATCTCTCTTCCACAGACATTAAATCCAATGGGAGACGAAAGTCAGGATGGCTGTCTGGGATGCCGTGGATGATCTTAGCATCTTTTATGTCTGAGCAAGCACTCCACAGCACCTACTTCAGCTGCCTTCATGGTCACTGGAACAAAATGTTTTCATCCACCCATTCTTCCACGGAAAGTCTTCACTTGCTTGAGGTAAACCTCTCCCTAAATTCACCCATGAGTTTGAGGTCTGTTGGTTACCCTCGACCTGGTTTAGTCCTTATCTGCCCAGATAGTTTTATTGGGGTGGTGGGCACTAAGCATGCTACAACTTCTTGGAGCCACAGGTGAGAGTTGGGTGAGCTGCCCTGAAAAGGATGCAACAAGCCTTTAGACCAGAGGTATCAGTCCTCCCTGAATACGCCCCATGACAGGGCAAAGGTAAGTGGGAGAAAAATTCACTAATATTCTTTCTCTCCTCTTCACAGCCTTGAAGACAGTGTTGCTTACTGAGGAGAGCAAGACTGAAGTAGTGGGAGTTTAGCATTGGAAACAGAAATAAAGGCCCAATGATAAGTTAGAGAACTTGGGGTGTGGTAGGTCAGGAGCTGATGCTATAGGAATAAATGATTAGAAGATAAAGTGGCAAGTATTAATAATAATAACTAACAGTTATATGGCACTTTAAGTTTTGCAAAGCACTTTATATATGTGTATATATATATATATATATATACACATATATCTTCTTATTTAATCCTTACAATGATAGGAGTCAGCTACTTTTATTCTCCAAATTTTACATTTGAGGAAACTGAAGCACTCAAGGGTTAAGTGACTTGCCCAAGGTAACTTGGCCAGTAAGTGTATGAAGCTGGGTTTGAACTCCTGGTTCCTTGTTTTTGCCCCCCTTTCTTTTGACTTTGTATACCCAAGCCTAGTACATTGCCTTGCATATAGTAGACATTTATAAATAATTGGTAAACTAAATTTGGTTTTCCCTGGTGTGTGTTATAGCACCTTGACTGGGGCATCTTGTAATCCATTCTTTTTTTAATTTATTTTTTATTTTTAACTCTTACCTTCTGCAAAGTTTAAGTGATGCAGCTAGTGTCAGAGACAGCATTCAAATTCAGCTCTATGTAATTCAAACTAACCTGCTTTTTCTACTACAACAATGAATGGATCCAGGCCATAAATTGAGGTGAAAGCAGAAGTTGCTGTGGAAGCAGTCACATTTCAGGCAGGAGCTGAAAGGAAAGAAGTATCTGGTATCTGACTCTTCCTACTATAGTTACTGACTTGGTGTCAGGCAGGGGTATGTTAGTAAATGTATTCTCCCCTCAAAGTGTACCTGTGACACTTAAAAAAACCCAACCCTTACCTTCCATTTTAGAATCAATACTATGTATTAGTTTCAAGGCAGAAGAGCGATAAAGGCTAAGCAAAGGGGGTTAAGTGACTTACCCAGGGTCTCACAGCTAATCTGAGGACAGATTTGAATTTAGAGCCTCCTGTCTCTAGAACTTCCTGATTCTTTTGAACTAGAACCTCATGACTCTCAATTTGCTGAGCTACCTAGATGCCCCGACCTGTGACCCTTTTAAGTTTGATCTGCATTATTAACATTTTCCTCATCACTCTCTTAAGTCTAGACATCCAGCAAAACAAAAAGAAAAAAAAAGTCCACCCTGGTCTGCAATGTGTGCTAACTTCAGAGGCATAAATATTCAAGGAGAGAGTTTAACAATTTGCTCTCCCTAAGTAAGGCCTGACTCTAGTGTATAAATGGAGATTTTGAACCTTTGACTTCATTCCCCAGAAGTCCTTAGTATTTCCCAAAATTCCCTATAATCTCTCCTGCATCTCCACATTGGCAGGATCACATTATTGGTATTTAAGTGACTGTATGCTCCTCCCACATCCTCTTTTTGGGCAACAATTAGCAGTGATGGTGGTGAGTGGGGATGGCTGAAAATGGCTAACCAGCCACGGGCATGTGGTTTTTATTTTTTATCCTCTTTATTCCTTGATTTCTAATGATCCTTAATAAACCTCATAAAATATAATCTTTTTATTATTAGAGATTATAAATATAATTTTTACACTAGCACACCTCTGGTTGTGACCTTGAGCAAATCATTTCCCCTGTCTTATTACTAATCAATCTCTTCCTTTGCCTGCAGTCCAGTCCAAAGTGATAGTATCAAGGGCAGCTAAATGGCTCAGTGGATAGAGTCAGGCCTAAAGATTGGAGGTTCCAAGTTCAAATTTGGCCTCAGAAACTTTCTACCTGTGAGAACCTGGGCAAGTCGCTTAACCTGAGCCCTTACAGTTCTTCTGTCTTGGAACTGATACTATAGATTCTAAAATAGAAGGTAAGGGTTTAAAAAACCAGCAAAACCACAAAGTGATTTGTGATTGATGGTAGAGCCCTTGAAGTTCTACAGACCTGATCAATGACTGGTTTCTATCTGGGTAACACTGAGACTAGAATATTTGGAAACCAGTTCTTGGAGTATCTGTGTCTCAGGATAGGGAGAAATTGGGGAAATTTCTCCTTTCTGGAATATAATTTCATAGTGTTTTGAGTTGAAAGGGATTTATAAATCATTTAATTAAACATTCTCCCTTTACATATGAGGAAACTGAGGCTGGAAGAAGGAAAGCAACTTTTCTAAGATCTCACAGTTCATAAGAAGAGGTAGGTTTTGAACCCAGGTCATCTGACCCATATTCCAGTGCTCTTTCCACTATAGCATCAACAATAATGCCTACTCATCTTTCCTTTCTCATAACTTTTTTTAACCCTTACCTTCCATCTTAGAATCAATACTATATATTAGTTCTAAGGCAGAAGAGTGGTGCGGGCTAGGCATGGATGATAAGTAACTTGCTCAGGGTCACACAGCTAGGAAAGTGTCTTAATAGCTGCCCCCTCCAGTTATATCCTCTTGCCCAAATGCAATGATTTTTAAGTTATCATCTTCTTTCATGTTTCAATTGTGTTTGATATTATTGAGCATACTTTCCTAATTCTCCCTTGAACTTTATGACCCTATTTACTGGTTTTCCTAGTTCTCTGACCAGCACTACTCATTTCCATTTTGCTTCTCTTAGTTTCATGTTTTTCTCCTGCTCTGCCACTCCTCACTTCTTCAAATCTCATTCTCTGCCCTCTGAAAATCTAAATGTGAAATTTTATTCATTTCCAACTTCCCTGTGACTATCAAGGGATCTACCTTTTTTATTGGCTCATTGACCTACAACCTGGAAATTTACTTTGAACCCAACCAGATTTTGCAGGCTCATCATCATTCATGTTCTACCCTTTAGGAATAGGGGCAGCCCAGGCTTCTGGGCCAGCCCCCTTCATCTGTCTCTACACTATCTTTGATGATTTCATCAGCTTCCCTAGATTTAATTATTGCCTTTAGGCAGCTGTCTTCTGAATGTGTATATCCAGCTCTCATATCTCCTGAATTCCAGTTGACACCTCCATCTTTCCCCCTGAACTCACTCTTTGTCCTAACTTTCTTATTTCTGTTGAAGGCACCATTATTTTCCCAGACATTCACACCTAGACATCATTCCTGCCTCTTCTGTCTCCCTCAGCTCCTGTATCCAATGATGGGCCAGAGCTTGTCAGTGTTTTATATTACAATATTACATATAACATATACAATGTTCCATAATATCTCTTACCAGTTCTCTTCTTCTCTACAACAAGCCTCAATACCACTTGCCTGGACTATGATATTAGCTTCCCATTTCATCTTCCTGTTTTTAGTCTCTCTTGTCTCACTTCATCTTCCATACTGCTGCCAAAGTGATATCCCTAAAGTACAGTTCTTACCCTTCATTCCACTGCTCAAGAAGCTTCAGTGGCTTAGCATAAAATGGCTTCTTTGCTACTTAAAGTCTTTCACAATTAGGCTCCAATCTATCTGTCTTTTCAGAGTGATTGAACACTTCTCCAGAAATCTAAACTCTAGGCCAGCGGTTCTCAACCTCTCAATTTGTAGCAATGAGAACACATAATGCATATCAGGTATTTACATTCTGAATCATACCTGTAGCAAAATTATAGTTTTGAAGTAGCCACCAAAATAATTTTTTGGTTTGAGGTCACCGTAACATGAGGAACTGTATTGCGGGGTCATGGCATTAGAAAGGTGGAGAACCACTGCTCTAGGCAAACTAACTTATTTACCGTTTCTTTTTTTGTTTGTTTGTTTTAATTTAATTTTATTTCATCAATTTAGAACATTATTCTTTGGTTACAAGGATCATATTCTTTCCCTTCCTCCCCTCCTCCCACTCTTCCCATAGCTGATGCACAATTTCATTGGGTATTACATGTGTCCTTGATCAGAACCTATTTCCATGTTGTTGGTGTTTGCACCAGGATGTTCATTTAGAGTCTACATCCCCAACCATATCTCTTCAACCCATGTGTTCAAGCAGTTGTTTTTTTTTCTGTGTTTCTACTCCCAGTTTTTCCTCTGAATGTGGATAGTGTTTTTTCTTGTAGATCCCTCCAAGTTGTTCAGGGTCACTGCATTGCCACTAATGGAGAAGTCCATTATATTCGATTGTACCACAGTGTATCAGTTTCTGTGTAAAATGTTCTCCTGGTTTTGCTCCTTTCTCTCTACATCAATTCTTGGAGGTTATTCCAGTTCCCACATGTAATTCCTCCAGTTCATTATTCCTTTGAGCACAATAGTGTTCTATCACCAACTGATACTACAATTTGTTCAACCATTCCCCAATTAAAGGGCATCCCCTCATTTTCCAATTTTTTGCCACCACAAAGAGCACAGCTATGAATATTCTTATATCTGTCTTTTTCCTTATTATCTCTTTGGGGTACAGACCCAGCAGTGCTATGGCTGGATCAAAAGGCAGACAGTCTTTTATCACCCTTTGGGCATAGTTCCAAATTGCCCTCCAGAATGGTTGGATCAATTCACAACTCCACCAGCAATGCATTATTGAACCAATCTGCTAGATATGATGTGATACCTCAGAGTTGTTTTGATTTGCATCTCTCTGATTATAAGAGATTTAGAACACTTTTTCACATGCTTATTAATGATTTTGATTTCTTTAACTGAAAATTGCCTATTGATGTCCCTTGCCCATTTATCAATTGGAGAATGGCTTGATTTTTTTAAAAACTGATTTAGCTCTTTATAAATTTGAGTAATTAGACCTTTGTCAGAGGTTTTTGTTATGAAGATTGTTTCCCAATTTGTTGCGTCCCTTCTAATTTTGGTTACATCGGTTTTGTCTGTACAAAAACTTTTTAATTTAATGTAATCAAAATTATTTATTTTATATTTTATGATTTTTTCTCTAACTCTTGCTTGGTCTTAAAAATCTTTCCTTTCCCAAAGATCTGCCATGTATAGTATTCTGAGTTCACCTAATTTACTTATAGTTTCCTTCTTTATATTCAGGTCATTCACCCATTCTGAGTTTATCTTAGTGTAGGGGGTGATATATTGATCCAAACCTCATCTCTCCCACACTGCCTTCAAATTTTCCCAGCAGTTTTTATCACATAGTGGATTTTTGTCCCAAAGTGTGGGATCTTTGGGTTTATCTTAGACTGTCTTGCTGAGGTACTTACCCAAGTCTATTTCACTCATCCTTCTTTCTGTCTCTTAGCCAGTACCATATAGTTTTGATGACCACTGCTTTATAGTAAACTTTGAGATCTGGTACTGCAAGGCCCCCTTATTTACCATTTCTTATATTCAACATTCCATCTCCTGCCTCCATGCCTTGGTGTAGGTTGTCTAACATGGCTGGCATGATCTCTTGTCTCACTTCTACCTCTTGGAATCCCTATCTCTGACAAAGGATCTGCTTAAGTGCTTAAGAAGCTTTTCCTGATTCCCTCTAGTTTTTAATGACCCCTTCCTTCCAAATTACTGAATTTATTTGGTATCGAACCAATATGTACTTATCTGTGAGCAACTTGTATTTCTTCCAGTAGAATGTAGGCTCCACGAGGGCAGGGAATGTCAAATTTTTAAAAAATTTTCAGTACCTAGCACAATGGTCTGGCATACAGTATGAATTAGTACATGGTTGTTAATCAAGACCTTACAGGTCTTAGGTCTTTCCATTTTGCATTTTGATTACCCAAGATGCCTTCATGTTTTTTGTTTTGTCTTTTTGCCTATTGTAGAGAAATTTGTTTATCCAAATCTCCAGCAAAACATATATCAGAGAAAGTATACATGGGAGAATATATACCAGAGAATATAAAGAAAAGACATTCCCTCCATTGGGAGTGAGGTAACAGTTCAATCCTTGGTTGAGAGAGTCCTAGATCTCACTCAAAGATAAATTCCTCAAAGTCTCTCCTCCAGAAGCCCTTACCATTTATTTTAGATTTAATACTACATATTGATTCTAGGGAAGATGAACAATAAGAGCTAGGCAATTGGGGTTAAGTGACTTGTTCAGGGTCATGCAGCTAGGAAATATCTGATTTGAACCCAGGATCTCCTTTCTCTAGGCCTGGCTTTCTATCCATGGAACTACCTAGCTGTTCCTCTTTTTGACTTCTTCCCAAAATTTTATTTTCCCTTCAGCAATCTGAAATGGGGTCAGTATCAAACTTTTTTACTCCTTTTTTTGATCCGATTCTTCCTGATTCAGTCCTTTCTAGCTACTGATAAACCATTTCCATGATGCCATTCTATCTCCACCCAAGAATCTATGGTGATTATCACCTATCAAACCCAATCCACAATTCTTAATCTGGCACTCAATGCCCTTCACCAACTAGCCACCTACATCTCTTACATGTTTCTACCATTCATTCTCACTGGTGGCCAAGTTAGTCCCTTCATCCCCATGGGTCATTCCCTTCTTTCCATCTTGCCACATATTATTTATTAATTGCCATTGTAGACTAGTGAGTTCATTAGCATATGCATTTCTCTCTCCCCTTTCTACAGACCCATGTCCTTCCCTCTCCCCTTATAGGGAATTTTCCCTTGATTTGGTTCACTCTATTACTATATCTCTTCAGTGTTTTTATACAGTTTGTATCATATCATGATACTGATGTGCAATATTACTTATTTCCCCTTTCTGTTGCCTCATTTTCAAAGCAAAAGTCTGGATGAGATGATCTCAAAGTTTGGACTATTAACCATCTTTTGGTTCTTTCTTGCATTTGTCAAAATAGTCAATCAACAAGCATTTATGAATGTGCCAAGTATTGGGGTACAAAAGAAAAGGTAAATTCCTCTGACATATTCTAGGAGAGAATTCAATTCAAACATTTATTGAATGTTTACTGTAACAGACCAAGAGTTACACTGAGGAAAGTTAATAAATTAACTAAAATAACTATTTATATTTTAATATTAACAATAAAAATAAAAGATATTGCAAATATGGACCTTCTTCATCCTAGTCAACCCATAGTGCCTTCTCCAAGGACCAATGGGATTAGTTCCCTCCTTTGGTGTCAGCTCGGGCACCAGATTGAGTTTTTTAGACTGTGCCCTGTCTCTATGTTGCTCCCAGGAAACTTTTATGGGAACCATGGGCTGCTTTTCATACAGGGTCTCTTACTTGCAAAGGGCAGGAAATGTAGTGCTGGTGATAGAAACTTAGCACCATAGCAACCTAATGAAAAAGTGTAGGTTGTGAGGAAATATACATCTCTTTAATGTAAATAGAGGGCCTCATTGCATTTTGGTTTGTTCTCATGGATATATTGCCTTACAACTTTTTTCGAGTTGTGTCCCGTTTCCCCAAATGGATTATAAGCTCTCTGACGGCAGGGACCAGGACAACTAGTGCCTCAGATGTGGTCTGAGGCAGTGGGATACCCACTGGACTTAAATCAGGTTAGATTCTAGTCTTGGCTTTGCTTGTTGTTGGGTGTATGGGGATGACCCTTCCTCTGTCAGACCCTTGGTTTCCCTCATCTCTAAAAATGAGGATAACCTATCTACCTCATCTACCTAACAGGGTTGTTGGTATTAAAAAATTATGTGAAAAAAGTCAACTCAATACATGTGTGTGAAATGATTACTTTGTAACAAGTGCTACCCCTTCCCCCAGCAGTTCCCATTTCTGTCTCTTCTCTTCAAGTTCCCTTGCTCTCCCGTAGTCTTTCAGCCTGACCTGAACTGCTATCATGCTTTTGATTAGGCTTTAATACAAG
This sequence comes from Monodelphis domestica, assembly GCF_027887165.1. Classification (NCBI taxonomy): domain Eukaryota; kingdom Metazoa; phylum Chordata; class Mammalia; order Didelphimorphia; family Didelphidae; genus Monodelphis; species Monodelphis domestica. The sequence continues at coordinate 269,441,574 of NC_077228.1, read as the reverse complement.
GGGACATCTACTATAGTCCTACTCTGAGGCCTTATTTTGGCGCAGAGGTGAGACTGGGTTCTTGACATTCTTGATACCAGTGTAATTCATTTAACTTTGGCAGGTCTCACAGATTTCAGTGCAATCTAACAATCCACCAAGACTGTTGCCCAAGAACCAACCTAATTAAGTGTAGAGGAGTTCATCATCCAAAGGTTGACAACTAGGTGAGGCATATTTTTGTGAGGGGCCACAGAATTGTCATAGGCATGGGTAATTTCTGAGCTAAATCACTGGAGAGAGCACCTAGAGCACTGAAATCACAGGGTTTCTATAGAATGTTTAGCAATCTGAAGGAATGTAAGTAACCAGAAAGGGATATCCTGACTTGCCTGTTTTCTTGGCTTCAAGTGAGACAAGGAGTTTGAAGGGAGGACTAAAGGACCCTTGGAAAGTCCTCTAGTCAATGTCTAGTGACCCCTAGGGAGGAGGGAGATCACACTGACAAAGTTGGGGATAGCTCTTCTGAGGCAACCCAGAGGAGAGGGTTCCTGGTGGCCACCAGAGCATCATGAGGTCAGAGAGAGAATTAAAGGGACGATGGTTAGTTATGGAGTGCAATTTCTGGAGGTGTTCTTGTGGTCTCTCTGTATTCCAGGAGGGGATCATCCCGAGTATTCAGTTCATCTCCCCAAGGTCTCAGAAAAGACCAGTGATTCCCAGCTATCCCTGAGACAGCCTCATCCAGCCTCTTAGATGGAGAAAGGTGAAGGGGGGGAACACCTCTCTACCCAAAAGGAACAGATTGCTTACTCTCTTTTGGGGAATACTCTTCCTTGGGCACAGGGAACCTCACCCACTCCAGGCCGGAGATACCGAGGGTGCTTAGGGGCTCTCACTCCACACATTGGCAATTTTCCTCTTTGAGGAAAGCCAAGAGAGAAGACATTTGAACCACAAGAAAATGGTTGCTCTGGGAGTCACTGGTTAAAGAGATGGCTGAAGTCAGACTCAGTTGCTCCAATCACAGGCCCTAATAGGTCACTCTGGCTGAGATAGGGGTTCAGTCACTTGGGGAGCATTTCCAGATTCCTTGGGGGATTCCTGGCTTATGGCAGTTGGGGAAGTTGCCTTGATTGTCGGCACAGGGACTCCTCCAGGCCCACAATCCTCATCTCCATCCTCCCCACCATGTGTTGCACGGTGCCTTAGCAGGTGAGAACTACGGGTAAAGCCTCGGCCACAGTGCTCACACCGGAAGGGTCGGTCTCCAGTGTGGCCTCGGTAATGTTGTGCCAGGTTGGAGCTATAGCGGAATCCACGCCCACAGTCTGGGCAGCGGAAGGGCTTCTCCCCAGTGTGAACACGCTGGTGCTGGACCAGCCCTGAGCTCTGACCAAAGCCCTTGCCGCACTGACTGCAGCGGTAAGGTCGCTCCCCACCATGACCACGCTGGTGGCGCCGAAGGTTGGAGCGGTGGCCAAAACCCTCCCCACACTGGGCGCATCGGAATGGCTTCTCACCACCATGCTGGGCTGCCCGATGACGGGCCAGTGCCAGAGCCTGAGGAAACAGTAGACCACAGTCTGCGCAGGAGTGAACCGGAGGAGGTGGGGGCGGGGGTCCCATGTGGTGGGCTTTTCGGTGTGCCACGAGGCGAGGGTGCTGACTAAAGCCACGGCCACACTCCCCACAAAGGTAGGGCGTTTCTCCAGTGTGTGTCCGAAGGTGGCGGGCAAGATTGGCGCTCTGAGTGAAGCGCTTGCCACATTCCTGACAGGGGAAGGGCCGTTCCCCGGAATGGGATTTCTGGTGGCGTATGAGGCTAGGGTGGCGGCCAAAGCCTCGGCCGCAGACAGCACAGATATAGGGACGCTCGCCTGTATGGACAGTGGCATGCTGCAGGAGCCCTGAACTCTGGGAGAAACCCTTTCCACACTGGCCACATCGGTAGGGGGGCTCAGGAAGATGTGTACGTCGGTGCCGGGCCAGGTGGGAGCCATGGCGAAAACTTCGGCCACACTGACCACAAGAGTAGGGTCGGTCGCCTGTGTGGGAACGTAGATGCAAAGCCAAGTGGGCCCCCTGGGCAAAGCACTTCCCGCACTCGGGACAAGGGAAGGGGCGCTCCCCAGAGTGGATCAGCCTGTGGCGGGAGAGGTGGGAGCGTCGAGAGAAGCAGGAACCACATTCCGGGCAGGAAAAGGGCTTCGGGGGTGGGGGTGGAGATGCTGGGGGCGGGGGCAGGGCTGTGCCACAGGCTGTAGCTGGTGGGGCGGAACCATCCAAGGCAGAGGGAGGATCAGGGACTGATTCTGCCTCCTCTTCTTCCTTGGTCCTTACGCCTGTGAGACAGTGATGAAATGATGAATAAAACGAAGGAATCACAGAGGAAGATGGTTCTGACAGGAATAAAGGAAGAGTATGGGCTCAATCCCTCTGGAAACTGCTCTCCTTCACTTCCTAAGAGCATTTCTGAAGGGATCTGGAGTGGATCTGGGCACCTCACAATGGCTCTTGGTATCCTTAGAAGCAAGAGGAGGAAGGAAGTGGGTGGGGGGCGGGACACAGAGGTTAGTTTTCTCTACTGCAAGAGAAGACCTTTGGTGAATCCTGCCACTTACTGGGGAGCAAAAGTAGCTGAAGATGGTGAGGTGTGAGGTAGAGCTCCATCTTGGGGGCAGACTGATAAAAGGGGAAGACTGGATTTGACTTTGAAGAACCTCACTCATACTCTTGACTCCTGCAACTTTCTAGCCATGTGGCTTTGGGCAAGTCAGTTCTCCATTCTAAACCTCAATTTCCACCTCTGTAAGATGAGGTTGGGATAGATGATTTCCAAAGCCCTTTCAAGCTCTAAATCCTGAACCTGGTGATCTCCACTCTTGAGGTATGAGGAGGAGGTGAAGGGTAAGGGCAAAAGACTCTTCCCTCCTGGTTACTTACTTGGGTAAGGATCTCTGGGGTCTCTTTCTTCTGACTCCTGAGGCCCTGGACCCCATGGTTCTGCCTCTTGCTCCAGATGAGTGATCAGTTCTGGTTTGGGGATTGGAAATCCTGGAGGAAGAAAAAACAAGCTTCATTATTCTGTCTTAAATATGTCCCCCTCCCAGCTCTCCCTCTAGCTGAATCCTAACAATTCTTCAAGGCTCAGCTCAAGTTTCTTCCTCAGTGGAGCCTTCTTTGATCACTCTTGATTGCTGTGATTTATTCCTCACATGTCCTAACACTGTCCTACCATCTGCTGCCTGGTATAGCTGCTATATACACTGCTCTATATTGTTAGCTAACTTTCTGTATGTCTCATCCCCAAATAGGCAATAAGATGCCTAGTGTGTGTTCTTGTATCTCTATATCTAGCACAGACACTTGCAAAGTAAAATAAATATCTGATTCCTTGGTTCAGGAGGATGCAGGGGATGGGGAAGCAGGGTGCCTGGGGGTGAAATGGGAGGAGAGAGGTAGTGACCTATAGGAGGGGCTGAAATGCTGGCATTCTACCTGAGGAATTCATAAAGGTCACCTCTCAATTTAACAATTCGGTTCACTTCCACCTCTCTGTAAAAATGAATGTCAGAATCAGGGTGTTTTGTTTTGAAGGGAGAAAGGTCATCTCTACTTACCCAAGGAGATGAGATTCCGGTAGCTCTCCCACATGACATCTCCAAAATATACAGCCATGTCTGCAAAAGTCACTGGCATAGGGACTGGGGGATCAAGGTGAAGTGCAGAAGACAATGATGGGGAAGGGGGAGAAAAGTGAGAAGTAGAGAGGAGAGGAGGATGGGAGGATGTAGGTGACATAGGAGTTGGAGAAGGGGAGGGACAGGGACATGGGGAGGAAGGGGAAGGGCAAGGGGAAAGGGTAATTGTGGGCTGAGCCAGGATGGAGTAAGAGGAGAGGGGTACCAAGAAGAAAGGAAGGGCAGTGGGAAATTAGGTCTGATGAAGAGGGAAGAAAGATTTGATGAGAAGTGGAAGAAGGATACTGTCTCTGGAACCAAAAGAGAAGAGATAAATTCTACCAACTGTCTCCTCATGCTTCTCTAATTCTTTTTTTCTTCTACACCCCCCCCCCTTTGGAATTTATTCCATTATAACCACAAAGTTAGCAAGATCAGACTGCTCTAGAGCACCAGAATTAGGCTGAGCAAGCAACACCTCAATTCTCAGACCAGTCCCATCCTCCCTTACCGAAGCATGCCAGAAAAACCACACCACCTAGATGAGGGACAGAGGAAAAGAAGACAAGTTGGGGGAGGCAGGAACAGTATGCCTGGGGAGGTAGAGAGAAGCCAGTTGCAGAATTAGAGGACAGGAACTTGGATGACTTGTTAGGAAGTCAGGGGACTGGGGAGGTGCTGCCTGGGTTTGATGTTGGGGGACTAGGAGTTATATGTGGTTATCAGAGAACCTTCACAGCTAGAGAAGAGATATATAGTATTTCAGGGTTCCAGGAACTATAGAAATTGGTGGTATTATGGTGGAGTTTGGGACACTGGGGCATTTGCAGGGGCTACAAGAAGAGCCCATGGGCCTGGGATGGTTCCCTGGCATTTTGTGTGTGTGTGTGTGTGTGTGTGTGTGTGTGTGTGTGTGTGTGAGAGAGAGAGAGAGAGAGAGAGAGAAAGAGAGAGAGAGAGAGTTATGGCTTGGTTTTCATACTGAGGAATCCCATAGACTGAGGGAAGGCACAAAAATCTAGGGGGAGATCTACAGTATTGAGGGTCCCAAGGGTCTTAATAGGGTTTTGGCATTGTGGGGCTCTCTGGACTGTTGGAAGATTCCAGTAAAGGCGCTGTAAATCCCTTGTGTTGAGAATCTGGGAATAAGAGGATTCCTGATATTGAAAATCCCCAAGGGCTGTGGAAGTGTCAGCAAGCAGTAAGAAGATGCCTAATATTGAGGTCGGAGGCTGAGCGAGTCCTTAGTATTGAAAATTACGAGTCAGAGAATGGGAGGGTATTGAGGGTCTGGCATATGTGGGAACAGAATACTGAGGGTCGGAGACATGTGAGAAGGGGCAGGGGCGGGTCTCTCGTACTGAGGGTTCCGTGGACTGGGGGAGTCCTCGGTACTAAGGGTCCGTAGGGTGGGGTCCACAGAATCGAGGACCTTTGGGTTCGGGAAGAGTCTCTACTATTGATGGTTCAGGAGCTCTGGAAAGGTGCCTGGTATTGAGGGTCCCGGGTGCGTGAGAGGGTCCGGAGACTATAGGAAGGTACCTGATATTAAGGGGTCCAAGGACAGTGGGAGGGTCCAGGGTATTAAGGATCCCGGGGATGTGGGAGGGTACAGGACAGTGGGTGGGTACCCAGTAAAGGATCTATAAGGGTGGGGGTCCGTGGGGTCTATAAGGGGGGAGGGTCCACCGTATAGAGGGTCTCGAGGGTGTGAGGAAGTCCCTAATATTGAGGATCCCGGTGGGGTGAGAAGGTCCAGGGGCTGGGGAGGACAGACAGCTGGGGTCCGGGTATTAGGGAGGGGGGCCGGGCGGGCCAATTACCTGCACCACCGACTCGTCTGCCAGCGAGACAGCGGACTGAGCTCAGCCACAGGAATTTTTTTTGGGGGGGGGGGATGAAAGGAGCAGCGGAAACAGGAAGTGAGGGGCAGAGTGCCCGAAGAAGGGGCGGGGGGCTCTCGATCCTTCCCGGCGCCGTCCCCCTTCTCCTCTCGCTGGACTTCCCGAAATCAGAGATCTACCCCTAATATCCCTTCCCAGCCCCCTGCTGGCCAATCCGTGTTCCGGGGCCCACATTCTACCCACCTGGTGGGAGGGAGAAGGAACGGATGATTTCCACGCCCCTAACTGTCTGGGGAACCAAAAACTACAACTCCCACAGGCCTTCTGAATGGCAGCATTCTAGGGCTGGCGATGCCCTGCCCTGAAGCCTCATGGGAACTGTAGTCCTAGGTCGGGCCCCCTCTTAGACGGTGTGGGAGGCGGAGCGCCGCGGAGCTGGAGCTGCGGCCAAGGACAAGGGACCTGAAACAGCGGCGCAGCGGCGGTTTTTGCTTGCTCGCTCTGGATTATTGGGGAGCTATTTGTATCTCTTCCACTTTGCTCCTTCCAGCTTTCAAATTGTATGTGACCTGATGCAATCCCCTCCCCCAAAAGAAGAGCGATTTTTCTCCATGGAGGTAGCAATCAAAAATTTTCATGGTCGCTATTTCTCCCCTTTCTTCTTTTCCCAATTACCCCATCCCCTAACACATAGACAGACACAGATTTGGAAGAAAAAAAAGCAAATGCGTTGTTGTTGGGGTAAAGGGGGGGATTTCCTCCCTCCACGACTTCCCCATTACAGAAGGGAGGTGACTGGTGAGTAGAAAAGGAAGGAGTTGGGGATGCACACCCCACTCTGTACAATATAGAAGAATCTGATATAGACACTTTGTATAAAAGCCACTTGTCCTCATCGGTGTCCTCTCGCCGGCCCGCCGGGCAGGGTGGGGGTTGGGAGTTGGGGCACAGATCTGGAGGCAGACTTAGGACATACACACAGAAGCCCTATGACCCACATCCCCTTGGGTCACTTGGGGTCCTTAGTGGGGGCATAGCACAGCTCCAGGGGTCTGGACACCTTCCAGAACTTCTCATTCACCAACTCCAGGGTCAGTGAGCCATTCAGGGTCTGGGGATATGGAATAAACCAGAAAGAAGGTAAAGGGGAGAAAAGATTGGTATCAGTAGGGAGAAAAGAAAAAAAAAAGGTAACAGAAAAGAGATATGAAGAAAAATATGCAAGTATATCAGGAGAAGGATGGAAGGAAAATAAGAATAAAAGGAAAGTGATAGGAGATAAATGGGAGGACAAGGAGAAAAGTGAGAGAACAGTGGACAGAAAAATTGATTAGTGGCAGGGTGGATGGAACATATTTTATCTTAAACTCTTCTCCTGTCCCCAATTCCTCCCCCACAATCATTCCCTTCCATCCTCTCACCGTGAAAGCTCCTCCCCCAGGTGCGATGTAGATGGTGTACTGCTTCTCACTGACACCCTCCAGGCTGGGCAAGGCTGGCTCCTCTGGGCCATCAGTTCCTCCAGTTCCTGGTGCCTCCCCCCCACCTCCCTCAGGTCCTCCAGCTTCTGGGACTCCTCCACCTGGTGCCCCAGGCTCTCCAGCCTCTTGTTGCTGCCTCCGCTCAAGTGCAATCCTTAGAGCTAAGTACTTGGAGAGGTGGTCAACTGTGGCATTCCCTGTTGTCTTCACATACCTGAAGAAATGGGACAAATGATGAGTGAAAAAAGAAAAGAGCTGGAGAAATGGGAAATCTGATATCTTGAAAGGGCCTAATAGTTTATCAGGGGATTTTTCTGTTTGGAGGCAATCATGATTTTGCATTAGGTATGTTTCTGAGTTGGAGGGAATCAATTACTAGATAGAATCACTGCTTCAGTTATGGAAAGGAAGCCCTTTGCCTTTGGCATATTACATTTGGTCCCTGGTTCCCCAGTTTTTAGGTTGCTAGTAGGGATATCTTCTTACCTTGTCTGACTGTATTCTCCTTTTTCAACCAGCAGAGGATGGGGCCGGAACACAAGCTCAATCTCTCCTCCTGGCTCAGGAGGACTGGGGGCCCCAGGTGGGCTTGGTGGACCCAGGGTCCCCCCACCCAGGGGAGCACCACGGTCTCCAGAATCTTCAGAGCCTGCTCCCCCACCCATTCCTCCAGTAGCCCCTCCCCCTGTCCCTCCACTGCTACTTCCCACAACCCCTGGTCGGGGTCGTTTGGGGGCAGGTCCAGGAGTGGAGTCCGGGGCTGAGTCTGAGCTAACATCTTCTCCATCCCCATCTCCCTCTCCCTCACCAGGCTCTCCCTCCCCACCACTCATTGTTGTAGTCTGGTCTGACTCTGGCATTGGCCTCCTTACACGCTGGGCCCTGTAGAAGCAAAGAACACCAGTTAGAAAATCAGTGGGTAGGAAAGTTAGGAAGTCAGAGGTCAAAGGTTAAGAGATAAAAAAAATCAGAAAGTGAGATTCATGAATTTCTGCCTTTTATATATGAAGAAACCTTCTAGAAATCAGCACCTAGCACTTCAGTATCACTACTTTCATACCTGTGCATTGCCTGCATTCGGAGGCCCTCCTCAATGCTGGAGCTCAGTGCTTGCTGGTTGTGAAGGCGGCTAAGTCGGATGAGGACCCGGTCCTGATGTGCTTCATACTCCTCTCGACTAGGGTAAATCTTGGAAATCAGTGCATCGAAGTTTGGATCAGGCCGAAGAGACCTTTTTGACACTAGCTTCTTCCTACAAGTGGGGCACTCCTTGTTCCTGAGTCAGAGGACAGAAACCACTTATGATATTAACTGGTAATTGGGGGTTCTTAAGTTTCCTACACTAAAACAGGACTAGGAAATTATCCATGAGGTTATAAGATCTCCACATGTAGCAAAGGCATGGAACCTATTTCTCCCTCATATTCCCCAACCCAGCACATGTCTCTCCAGATACCCGCTTCGAAGAGCAGTGACGATGCAGTCAGAGCAAAAGCGATGGAGACACTCTTTTGTAGTCATTGTATTCTTCAGCATGTCCAGACAGATTGGGCACATGAGTTCTGAATGCAGGGATCGAGGGGAAACAGCGATTTCTGTGCCATCCATAATGGCTTCCTGCAGGAGGGGAGAGAGAGAATGACATGCAGGGAAGGGGTGAGAAGGGCAGTGAGAGAAAGAGTTGAAAAGCATAGGAAAGATGCAATCTTTGGGGCTCCTAGGAAGGTGGTAATTCAGGTACAGGCAAGATGGACTCACAGGAGATAGTATACATTTCAGGGATGGAAGGCATGGGAGAGGGGTCCATGGGAGGGATTCCTCACCTGTGGGGTCCGATGCAGCTCATAGAGACTCAGTTCCCACGTTTTGCTGGCGCTCTGTGCATTCGCTGGTGTCGCCATGGTGACAAGGAGTCGACCACCACCCCCGAGATCTGGGGGCAGAGAGGGCCACTAAGGAGTAGCAAAAGGAATCCTGGGGGTGGGGATGAAGGGGGGGGGGGGAGTCAGAGTCCGCCCCGCTTCGCCCCGCCCCTTCTGCACGCGCCCCTCTCTGAGGTCCCGCCCCCTTACGTTTCCTTCCCCTCCCCCTCCCCTCCTCCTTTCTCACACCCCGCCCTCCCCCAGCCGCGGGTTCTCTTGGCGGGATCGCCCCGCCGCTGGCGACCCACCCTAACCCCGTGCCCCGGCGCCGTGTACCTCCCGGGCCAAGCTCACTCAGTCCCCGGTCCCTCCCACTCAAGACCCTGCTCCCGCCGCCACTGCCACCGCTCCCGCCGCCGCCATGGCCGGGGCGCTCGGGCCCTTGCGTCACTTCCGCCTCCCCATTCCCTCCCCTGTCTGACTCGGAACGATGGTTACGTCACCAGGCTGGTCGGAACGCGGGTGGAACGTGGAAAGAAGGGGGTGTCCCCCCCTCTTTCGCACACGTGACACGCCCTCCCCACGTGAGGGGACGGGCTAGCGCGGTGCTCTCTCCATCCACGTGGGGCTCCATCCTGCTGTTCCACGCGGGATGGAGACCGGACGGGATAGGGTGCACCATCACTGGCTTCCTGCATCTAAATGCATTGGGGGTGTGAGCACGTTCCTTCCCATCCGAGAGGCCTCTTCCTCCCGGAGTGGGCTGGAGCCTGGGTATCACCTGCCTCCCGTGGGAAGAAAGCAGAATGACCCCAGATTGCCTTACACGGGGGCCGAGAATTAGAAGGGCCGCCCGCCCCAAGCGCCAAGCCCTCTTGGCATTCCCAGCATATCCCCCCACCTTCATCCCCTTCGCCTCCAGTCCCTGAACCCAGGGTTCAGGAGCCCCCAGTCCCAAGGGCACGCCACCGAGTCCTCACTCCCAGCCCGCCCGCTTCGCCTTAGGGACTCCCCTCTTCTGAGTCAGGCTTCCTGAAGTCCCCGCGTCAGCCCTCCTCTGCGAGGCGTGGGGGCCGCGGCTCGGGATGTCCAGACCCAACTCTCGAGGGCCGGAGCCACGAGAATTGCGTTTGGACAATCAGGAGCCGCGGCCCGGGCCGGGGCCGGAGGAGGAGGAGGAGGATGGTTACCCGAGGGATGGAGAGTCCCACCTGTGGAGGGCCGGAGAGAGCTGTGACTGGGATAAGGGGGTCGCCCGGGGAGCTGATGGTACAAAGGGGAGCTGATGGACACCCGATCATATCTGGGGATGGGAGAGAGAGGGAGATGATGGGGAGGCAAGAACAAGGAGGGGGTCCAGGCTCTCAGGAGTGGGAGCGAGAATTCCCCAGGAGATGGAGAGAAGCTCGGCGCCGCGCCCGCCGGAACAGGTATACATGGACCAGAAACCTAGCAGGGGTTGAGTAGGGAAGATAGCTGGGGACAGAGCAGGGAATCCTTTGAGAAGGTGGGGGAGTTGTTTCTTCTTCCCCCACCCCACCCCCGTAGGCCACCCTTTTCTCCTCCCGGTTCCCCCTCCCTTCCGAGCCCCCCACTTTCCTGTCTTCTCCTTCCGTCCGTGGCCAGTCCTTAAGTGGGCTCCAGAGGCGATTCGCCCCTGGCCCCCTCCACTCCCCTCCTCATTACCCCTCCCTTCTTTTCAACTCCCCGGCCCCTCTTTCATCCCCTCCAGCCCCTTTCAGAGGCTGCCCCCCTCCCCTAATCCTGGCCACCTCCCCTAATCCCCCACCCCCCACCCCGACCCCGGGCCGGCTGCACTATTGTGAAGAATTGAGAAGGCGGGGAACAGGAGGGGGGACTGAGAAAAAGGATGAAGGTTGAGGCACCTGTTCCACGTTGTCCCCCTTTCCCAAGCCCAGAATTAGAAGTATGGCCAAGTGGACATCCCCTCCCCTTTCACCCTTGTGGGATACAGGGTGGGCTAAAGTTTGGGGGGAGGGGGAAGAGGACTGTGGATGCAGGACACTGGCCACAGGAATGGAGCTAAGACCCCCTCCTTCTGTCGGCACTGTATCCCACACTCTCCTCACACCCGGCGGCGGGGGTTGCCCGGGGAAACGAGCCAGTGAATGGGAACAATCCCACCAGGAGAAGAAGGGGAGGAGGAAATGGGGAGGAGTCTGAAGACTTCGACACAAGAAGGAGCCAGAGGGGGTAGGAAGATTTGGAATTTATTAGGGTCACAAACACTCTTTTCATATAACTTGTCTTCCCAATTTTCAATCGCTGGTCCCCCACCCTTTAACTGAATCTTCCTTTGCCAGACCATAGAGTTGCTTCAGGGAAGGGATGAGTTCTGGATCCTGGGATCCCGTGGGAATTACATGAAGAGACCTCCTGGGAAGGTCAGACAAGGGAGAGATAGAGGTATAGAGAAAAAGAAAAAATACTTGGGACAGGGATTTCTCTAACCTCCCACATCTTCCCTAGTCCCTTCAGACTTTCCCAGTCCCTCAAGAATTGTTTCAGAGTTTTCCATTCACTACCCCCTTTATTGGGTCCTGTTTCCAATTCTTTTTTCATCATACCAGTGACTTCCAGAGTGGCCCCTGTGATATATCTACTGCCATCTGATGCTAGGAATGCCACCACATCTGCCACATCTGGGGAGAGGGTTCAGAAGTCTGATCACTGCTGCCCTATGAATCCCAGGAATGTTCCCCACCCCAAACATATCCAAGGCAAGGAACACCAATAACATATAACTCCCACAATCTCACAAACATTCAAGATTTGGTACCTAAGGGCCTTTTTCAGTCTCCACTTGCTAGAACCCCAATTTCTATCTACCTCATCCACTCAGGGTTTTCCTCACTCTTGTTTCCTTACCCTCAGGAGCCCCCATATGGCCCATCGGGATAAGTGGAGTTATCTGAAAGTAGACACAATGGGAAAGGAAAGATTTTTTTTTAAATGAAGAAGTGGTTTCTCTGACTTGAACTTCCTCTCCAGAATTTTCCCTATGATAGGGCTTAATGGGGAGAAGGGGGAGTGTTAGATGACCCCCTACCTGATCCAATACTTTCTGTGGTACTTTTTCTGTCATGGGTGTTTTGATGAACCCTGGAAGGATGGAGTTGCATCGGATTCCATGTCTGTGAAGAGGGAGAATTACTACTAACCCTGGTAATTACTAAGCTGGATATCAATCAATTTACTATTAGATGATATGGAATCAAGCATTTCGAGGGACTTTGGTTACTTCTAAGGCTGTAAAATCTATTCAGTTTAGTGATCCCTCTCATCTCCCTGGCTAACCTTCCAAGTTCTCGGGCCACACTCCGGGTCATTCCATCCACTCCAGCTTTGGATGCTGCATAGTTCACCTGCCCCAGGTTCCCCACCTGTGAATGAGTCAGTCAGACAAGAAAGCCTCCCCTTTCTCCCATTTGTCTGACTTCTCCCAGACTGACCTTTCCTACTATGCTGCTGATGTTGATGATGGAGCCACCAAAGCCACTTGATACCAAGGCTCTAGCTGCAGCCTGAGTAATCAAAAAGGTGCCCTGAAAATGAAGGGAAAGGGTAGCAAAGGTAGTGGGTAGTCCCAGCAGTACAAATTTCCCTTGCTTTGGGCACTCCCTCCCATTCCCTCCTAGGCAGGTAAATCAGGTTGGAGTCAGGATGACCAGAGGACTTGAAAGATTCAGGGTCAAGACCTTGAGGTTGATGGCAATAACTTCATTCCAGTAATCCTCAGGCATACGGAGCAAAAACTCATCCCGAGTGATCCCGGCACAAGAGACCACCACTGACGGTGGGCGGGAGAAGTAGGCCTGAGGGAGGCGGGAAGGAAGCGAGGTTATTCTCTGAACACAAAAATGGACTGTGAGAAATAAGGCACACGAGAGCAAATAGCTTCTCCCTTTCCCACGTGTGGACTGTATAGTCTCATTCTCACCTGGATTTGCTCTATCAGCCCCTGCGCTGCTCCGGCCTCGGCCACATCAGCCTGGAAAGCAGCGTGACACCCGGGGCCAGTCCCAGTCTCACCCCCCATCCCCTCCAGCAGTCGTATTGTCTCCTCTGCTGCTGCCCCATTCCGGTCACTAGCAGCCACGAGGGCCCCTTCCTTGGCCAGGCGCAGGCTGATTGCCCGGCCGATTCCGCTGCCTGCACCTGGGCCGGGAAGGAAGGAGGAAACACGCCGAAATTATCTCTCGGTCCCAGAGTGCGGGCAGGAGCCGGAACACTTCATGACCCAACATTGGACACTTGGACTTAAAAGCCAGTGCAGAGGGGATGGGATCACAGGCATCACAGCTCTTCCCCGCGAAGCTCGGCTTCGTGCAACCCTCACGTGAAGTTATTCCGTCTAAAGTGCCTTTTATGTTCTGGGGTAAGTAGGTGGGGTGGGAGCGATCCCTAACCTGTGACCAAGGCGAGCGCGGAACGGAGCCGAAGCTGGGCGGCCATGGCAGGGACCTAGTGAGGGCTTCGGCTCCAGCCAATGGGAACAGAGAAAAGCGGGGCTGAGAACTTAGTAGCCAATCAGAAGTGAAGGGATGCGCAATCGCTCTTCTGGGTAACCAACAGGAATCCCGTAGGACCTAAACCCCAAGGTAGAGACGAAATTCTCCCAGGTCTAGAGGCCGGGAGAACATGTTCATCTTTTCTCCGAAATTAAGACGAGAGACCAGATAGGGTGAAAGAGCCGGGCCTTTATTTCCGGTCACCACCCATTTCCACCCCCCCCATGATATAAAAAAAAAAAAGGGGAAAAAACTAAACTTTTAAGATAACGACTTCCCTCCCCCAATCACTACACACGATTACCCTTTATCCTGACCCCGCCCCCTTCCACTCCCTACGCCCAGGCTCGGGCCTTTAAGAAAGGCACACTCCAAATGAGGAGAGATGGGGGGCGCAGCTGGGGGCAGCTTGGTCCCTTGAGAACAGGTAAGGTGGACACAGGTAACAGGAGTCCCTATTATGTGGCTCCCTCTTCCTTTCTTCTTGGGACCCGCTCTTACACCATGGTCACATTTAGCCTCCACACCTAAAACCCAACTCCATTGTCAATGAATTCTCAGTACTAAGGCCATTCTGGCACTTCATTCTCAAGCCTACTGCTCCCTGAGACCTTCAGGTCTGTAGGGCCAACTCAAGTTCATTGTCCCTCTAGACTTTTACCTTTCTGGGACCTGGTTCCTCCTTCCTTTGGCTAGCACCCCTCTCCTCATCCAAGTCACCCCAAACTACAGGGTAGAGAGGGAGGGGTCTCCCACCTCTCATTCGAGGTAGGCAATCAGTACCATCATAGCAACTCCACCCAACAGCCCTAGAACCTCCAGCAAGGACTGCAGGGGAGAAGCCTCCCTCAATAGCTCAGGCAATACAGACACTGTTGCTACATAGATGAAGCCACCAGCTGTAAATGGGAGGACCCATCCTGGGCCACTGCTACCAGCAGCACCATTTCCCTGGGACCCTCCTTCAGCCAAGAGTGCACAGGTTGTGCCTGCCAAGGCCCCCAGTGCAGTCAGCAGTTGAAGACGCATCGCCTGAAGTGGGGTAGGGGGTTTGAGGAAGGGAAAGAAAAAAGAGAAACCTTCAATATCACCCTTGGTAAGGAATAAAATGCAAGTTAATAACTTGGGGATTGTAGCATTAAGACAAGAAGAGAGACTGGAAGCAGTTTTTTCAGTCTACAGAGGCCAAAGAGGGAGAAACAATTTCTATATTAGTGAGAGTACAGACTCCTGCTTGAAACAAGAGACAAAAGAATATAAGGAAGCTAATTTCTTAGGGTTTTGGGGAGGTGATGTGGAGATGTGGGATTCAGAGACAGTGATAAGAAATGAGGAGCTGAAGAGTTCCAGGGGCACCTGGGAGGAAAGGATACCTGAGGAATGTTCATAATTCTCCCAATCACTGACCTGTCTCTTGCTGCAGCCAGACTGGACAAGGATGGCAAAATCCCCAACTTCATGGGGCACCTCATGCAGCAGGACTGTAAGTGTGGTCAGGATCCCTAGTCCCCGGCCCCCTCGGAAAGAGGCCCCAATTGCTAGACCATCCGTGAAGTTGTGAGCCAGGTCAGCAGCTAGGTTCAGGTATCCAGACACACGTAAGTCTGGACAGAAGCAGGGAAGGTGAACTGAGTAAGATTCTCCAAACTCCCTCAGTCACTTCTATAGCTCCCAAGTTCACCCTGAAATGACTTTTAGATAAACACTATCTAATCACAGTAACTGAATATTATAGTAAATAGACCCCTTCTTCCCTCAAGCAGTCTCCAAACCTTGTTGAGAATGTTTCAGACACTGTTCCTGGTCCCTCACCTGAGCCCCCTTTCTCCTCTTCAGATTTAAGCTGTTTCACTGGACCATCATTGGGTTCTCTGCCTGCTCCTCGCCTCCGCCTTGCCCCTCCAATCTCTTTCTCCTTTTCTTCCTCATCTGAGCTCTGTTTTACCTTGGAGGATTCTAAGGAAAGAAAAGAGTGATCAGAACATGGAGAACATATCTCGATATCATTCAAAGATAGAACCTAATCTGAGCCAGGAAGATTTAAACCCTTACCTTTCACCTTAGAATCAATACTATGTATTGGTTCCAAGGCAGAAGAGTGGCAAGGGCTAGACAGTGGGGGTCAAGTGACTAGCCCAGGGTCACACAGCTGGGAAACGACTGAGTGAGGTCAAATTTGAACCTAAGACATCCCGTCTCTAGGCCTGGCTCTCAATCCACTGAGCTACCCAGTTGCCCCAATTTCTGTATTTCTGCAACCACTCGCAAGTTCCCAAGGCAGTAGAATACATTATAGGGAAGAAGGTATTCTGAAATTTTACCATGTTGTCCATGATCATGTCCGTGTCCGTGCCCATGTCCATGTCCTCCCTTCACGTGGGTCACAAACTTCTCCACCACAAGAAAGGCAACAATTCCACCAAGAACCCAGAGCCCAACAGAGAGAATGGGGCCCTGGTCTGAGGATAGAGACAGAAGGAGGATACTGAGATAGAAACATAGTCCTTAGTCTTCTCCACATTCTCTGGCATGAAGTTGGGGGACATGCGGGAAATGGTCAAAAACCCTCCCCTCTACCTTGGACCCACACTTTGCCCCATTCCCTCCTCACGGTTATGGGAGTGTCCGTGTCCTGGCCTTTCCTCAAGTTGATGGTCCACATCTCCATGATGAGAATGAGGTTCTGAGGAATGAAGGTCAGAAACACAAAGCATGTGATATAAGCATTACAGCTAATAGAGGGACTCAAAGTAAGAGAGAGAGTAAGTTTGAAGGGAAAATAAGATTAGGGGTCAGAGGTCACTTACCCAGGGCATGAGGTATAAGATGAAGGAAGGCATCTCCCAGAAGTCCCCCTGAGGCAAAACTGAGCAGGATTTGCAGGAGTGATCGGTGTTGGGGGGAATTGGATTCCACAGGCACAAGGAAGAGGATGAAAAATGGAGCGGCTGAGATCAGCACCGTTGCCCCCAGAGCCTGATAAGTATAAGTTTGGGGGTTAAGGAAATAAGTCATGTGTGTGTGTTAATTATTATTTAATGATTGGATCCCATACCCCACAACCCCTTCCACTATTCCCACTATTCTCTGGGAACTCACATAAGCCCAGAGACTGACAGTGTCCAAGTCCTGCCCACTGCCTAGAATCTCAGAATCCCCAATGCCTCTAGGGTTTTGTCCATGATCATGAGTGTGACCTCTGTGGCTGTGTCCATTTCCTTCATGTGAATGCCTTTTGGGCAAGGGATCAGGATCATGATAAAAGCTCTCATGAGTGTGGCCATGGTGTCCTGGTGCATGGCTGTGACCATGATGGAAATCATCATGAAAATGTTCATGGCCATGATGCTGGAAATCTTCATGTGAGTGCCCATGGCCATGATGGTGGAAATCTTCGTGCAAATGTCCATGACCATGATGGTGGAAATCTTCATGTGAGTGTCCATGATCATGATGGTGGAAATCTTTGTGTGAGTGCCCATGGCCATGATGGTGGAAATCTTCATGCATATCTTCATGCAGGTCTGCGTGTTCCCCAAGTCCAGACACCAGCAGCTCGAGGGCAACCCAAGTCACCAACCCCACAGCTGCCCAGCATCTGGCCCCTGGGGCTCCTCGGGCCATTGCGATTATCTAGAAAGAAAAGAGACAGTGACCCTTCTCGGACCATCTAAGGGGTCTGTTGCTCATTTTAACCCATTATGGTTGCTTTCCCATTCACCCAAACGAGTCTCTCGTCACTTTCCTTTCAGATGCCTTCTCCCCCTCCTCTCCAGGCTCTCTGGTCCCTGGGACAGTCTTGCTTATCTCTTAGTCTCTCGGCTTGGTGTTCCCTCTGGGCCACCGTCTCTATGGTCCCCTGAGGGTATAAGGAGACTGGGAATGCAAAGGAAGGATGAAAACTCACCGGCACCGAGGTCTTCTTTCTCTCCCGGGTTCCCACGGACGGACGTGGCACTCCCGCGTTCCCGCTCCCGCGAGAAGAGGAAGTTCCGCCCTTTCTCCACCCCTTTCCTTTACTCGGTCAGCGGCTCTCTCAGCTGCAGTAACGGGGCACTTGTCCCTGATACGCATGCGTACACGGAGGAAGTGAACCAGCCGGAAAGAACGGAAAGGCCTCCTCCACCTTAGTGAAGGGCGGAAGATAGCTCAGCGGCTTCCTGTCTTTACCTAAATGGCTGCCACCATGGTGTTGCCATCTTGGTATAGGGCAAAGTGAAGTACCTTGTTCCGCCAGATCTGGCGCCCCATTCCAAGACCCAGGCAGTATCCTGCCCTCCTCTCCCGACCCCAAAGCTCTGTAGGTATCCTCCTCCCAGTCCTTCCACACCTCCTCCTAGGGGCCATGCCCTTGGCAGCTTTGCCCTCTCTCATCTATCCTTCTCCAGCTCCCATGCCGCGGGGCAGTGTGGGCCTGTGGGGGAGCGTGGCGCGAAGCATTGTGGGGCCGGGACCCGGTGGTGGCGGCGGCGGGTGGAGGTGGCGGCCGGAGAACAACAAGCCCCGGAGCCGGAGCCGGGGGGAGCGGGACGGGACGGGATGGGCGACAGCGGGCGGGGTGAGTGGTCGGCAGGGTAGGGCCAGGGTGGGCGGGCGAGCGACGGTGTTATCTGCATGTCCTCTTCCCCTTCTACATCCACCCACGGGTGTCTTTGCCTACCGCCTCCCCTCCCCCTTCCCTGCCAAACGCCCAGCTTAAGGGTAATCCGCACGCCGGAAGGGTCTTGCTCCTCATTAAATCTGGAGTCTGGAGTGGGTCGAGAAAGCATGGACAGCACTCTTCTTTGCTTGCCTCGGGAGGGATTGGAGAGAGGGAGGGCTGGGGGGCGGAGCACGTGTCAGGGAGGGGTCAGCATCTTCCAATCTCCCCCTCTGGGCTACCCTGACCTCGGAGTTTAGGCTAATATTGCTATGATGGAGGACTGGTTCGTTTACAACTCTTATGACCCCACCCACATTGAGACTAGGTAGGCTCTGGTCACTCCTAATGAGTTCAGATCCAAATGTCCATGATCATTATTCTATATCACCCATAGACTATTCTGCTGCTGTCTCATGCCTCCAACTCACCTCTGGGGAAAATGTAGTGGAGAGAGGAGACCTGGGTTCGAATGCTGGCTTCAACTCTTTCCAGTTGTGGGACGCTGAACAAGTCACTTTTCCTTTCTGAGCCTCAATTTCCTCATTTGTAAAATGAGGAAGGCTCTAAGGTCCCTTCAAGTTGAGTCCAAAATCTTTTCCCAGTTTAAGTAGAATAGACCAAGAGTTATCATTTTCCCCAACTTGGGCAAACAAAAATGATTAAAAGCAAATAAAGTGGCTTTACTTGGGTTGGAGAAAGTTTAAAGTCTCATTTTATCTTTGTACCTTCAGTGCCCACAATAGGGTCTTGCCCATAGTAGGCTCCAAATAAATGTTTGTTGAATTTGAATTGAAATACATAGTTGATTAGCTGAAAACTGATTATCTCTTTCTCTCTTGTTTTTGTCTCTACATCTTTGTCTCTATTTCTGTCTCATCTCTCTTCATACCCCAAGACTGTAGAAGCCCAGACAGCTCCTCCCTGAGCTCATCCCCACAGCCGCCTCCCCGGGGGGGCCCTCCCTCTTCTCCTCCTGGGCCCCCCCTGGCTCCCCTACCCTCTGCAGCTTCATCTCTCCTAGGAACAGGGGGCCCACCCCAACTCCCACTTGGCTCCCCCTTCCCTGTCATCAGCTCCTCCATGGGGTCACCTGGGCTTCCTCCCCCTGCACCTCCTGGACCCTATGGCCCTGTCAGCAGTCCCCAGGTGAGCTGTTGTGATCCCATGACCTTCTTGAACTATATGTGA
Organism: Monodelphis domestica; assembly: GCF_027887165.1. Taxonomy (NCBI): domain Eukaryota; kingdom Metazoa; phylum Chordata; class Mammalia; order Didelphimorphia; family Didelphidae; genus Monodelphis; species Monodelphis domestica. The sequence goes on along the minus strand of NC_077228.1, from coordinate 269,422,363 downwards.
TCCTTGATCCTGGTTTGAACTTCCATATAATCTGGTGATCTTTCATGACACCAGACCCTGGTGTGAGCCTCTATTCTTTGTAACTTCTGATGTCTTGGTCCATGATATCCTTGGCCCTTTTTTACCATGATGAATAACCTCTGAGTCATTCTTCTAGAGTCAGTGATTGTACTTTTTTCCTTTGAGTTCCCCTACCCATCATCCTTAGACCTGTATTCAGTCTCCTCTCCCCTCTTTGCTACCTAGAGATAAAGATAGATAGAGACATATATCATAGAAGAGGTGGAGAGTAGATTTAAGTCCTTGTGACTATTGTCACCAGCCCTTCCAACAGGCATCCTTGTAATATCCCCTCAGATTAACTCCACAGTGTCACTCCCTGGGGGAGGGTCCGGCCCCCCAGAAGATGTGAAGCCACCAATGTTGGGTGTTCGAGGCCTGCACTGTCCACCTCCTCCGGGAGGTCCAGGGGCTGGCAAACGTCTTTGTGCAATCTGTGGGGACAGGAGCTCAGGTACGGTGTCATTGGGTCACTTGAAGCTCACAGTGAGGAACAAGGAGAGGGGCCAGGCCATATCTCACTTGTGGCAGTTGGAACTTAGATAAGTGACTGGTGGTTATCCAAGGGCAAAGAAGGGGCTGGGTGAGAGCTGGGTGAATGGGAGGATACATCCCACAGGTTACCTGTCAAGGTTAAGGAGGGCAGAGGAGAGGCAGCATGATGTATCTGGAGGATTGGGCTTAGAATCACTTGAGTTGAATTTGAAACCTGGTTCTATCACTAGCATTCTGAGTTGGGGCATTGCGCTTTCCCTGTATGTAGAGTCTATGTAAAATGGGCGTAATTGAATTGTACTTGGTTGTAAGCAAAGGGTCGATGCCCCTGTGTCCTGGTTCCTGTTCCTGTTTTAGGCACAATGAGGTGCATGTTTGCAGGGATTCAGAGGGGGAAGTGATTAGTCTCTCCACCCTGGGGTCTCTAAGCCACTTTATGTTCCCTTCCTCTTCTTCCCTCCCCATTCTAGGCAAACACTATGGGGTGTACAGCTGTGAAGGCTGTAAAGGCTTCTTTAAGCGCACCATCCGAAAGGACTTGACTTACTCATGTCGGGACAACAAGGACTGCACTGTGGACAAACGGCAAAGGAACCGATGTCAGTACTGCCGATACCAGAAATGCCTTGCTACTGGAATGAAGAGGGAGGGTAAGAAGTCAACTTTCTATATCTACTGAAGTCCCCCACCCCTCACCCCATCTGTTGGCCTTCTCTCTGACTTCTCCTTCACTGAGGTTGTGTGGGGGAAGTAGATTGAAGTACCCACTGGCCCATACCATACAACTTTAGAGTCAAGCCAGAAAGAGAGAAGAGAATCAGAATAAGGAAACCTTCCCATCTGCCTTTTTCTTCCTCCTTTGCCATGTGTTTTCTTTCCTCATTTCCCCTTGCAGTTGATCTCCCCCAAAGGTTCCCATCTGGCTTTTCTACCCTCTCTCAGTAGTTCTGTAGTGGTCTGTCTATCTCAGATTTAGAACCCCTTTGGAACCTGTCTTTGGCCCTTTCTGTGAGTCTGGCCTTTGCCACTATATAATTTATGGTCATAGTCTCTCTGACTTTCTTCTCCACTCTATGGTCTTGTTTCTTCTCTGGCCTCTAGTTCCTGACTATTTGTCTGTGATTCAAGGAGGAGCTCTCTCAAGCTTTTTTACGATGTTTAGGGGATTTTTCTATCCCCATGTCTCAATATAGGAATCTAAGTATGTCAGAACTGGAAGGAACCTTAGAGATCATCTAGTCCAACCTCCTTATTTTTACAGATGGGGACAAGTGGCTCATTAAGGGGCAAGTGACTTGCCTAAGGTCATACATTCAGTAAGTTGCAGAGCCAGAATAAGAACCTAGATCTCTTGAAAACTACAAATCTTCTAACATTTTTTTTCCCTATACATGCTGATCAAGGTTTAACATTTTTATAAACAGTACCAGGAATCACATACCCAAGTTTTAATCCTGGCTCTACCACTTACCAGCTACATGACCCTGTTCACTTAACTCTCAAAATGCTGGGCCTTAATCTCTCTGAGACTCAGCTTCATCCCCTATAAAACTGGGCCAACACTTGTCCTCATCTACTTCAGAGAATTATTGTGAGGACCAAATGAGATAATGAATGTGGAAGTGTTTTGTTATGATCTACTTAAGATTTCTCCGACCCTTTAGGTGACCCCTGTTTCTTCTTGACCCTCTCCTTCACCAAGTTCCCCACCCTAACTTATCTATATCTTCTAATTAATCACCTTGGTTCTTGGGTGTCATAGTCCCCTGCCATCCCCAAGAATATGACTGACCCCTGTGCTGATTCTCCCGTGAGCCCCTTCTGACCTCCCACCCATTTTTCTTTTCCCCCCCACCTCCCCAGCGGTACAGGAGGAGCGTCAAAGGGGCAAGGAGAAGGACGGGGAAGGGGAGGGGGCCGGGGGGGCCCCTGAGGAGATGCCTGTGGACAGGATCCTGGAGGCTGAACTCGCCGTGGAGCAGAAGAGTGACCAGGGCGTAGAAGGGCCCGGGGGGGCCGGGGGCGGCGGCAGTAGCGTGAGTGACCAGGGAGAGAACTGTCCTCTCACATGACACTGGGGGGAGGGAGTTCTTAAATATATGCCCAAGGTCCCCCAGCTCCCAATAATCCAAATAGTTATAATTGAAGCAGGAATAGTGTCCAAGGCAGGAATGCCCAAGACACATAAACAAGCCCCCCTCTCTTCCCTTACCCCAAAGGTAAGGGCCTTCCCTCCCCTCCCTTCCCAATAATCCCTTTCCCAGCAATAAGGGTTGGAACAGAAATGTAAGTGATGGGAAGACTCTACGCCCCCACCCCCCTTTGCTTCCCCCAGGGAGGAAGGGATCTGTTGGGAGGGGAGTGGCTTTTTCCCATAAGAGAGAGGGAGTGGGTCCTAATATTTCCCCAACCCTGTGTATCCTCATTCTTCTTCAGCCAAATGACCCTGTGACCAACATCTGTCAGGCAGCAGACAAACAGCTGTTTACACTGGTTGAATGGGCAAAGAGGATCCCGCACTTCTCCTCTCTGCCTCTTGATGACCAGGTCATTCTGCTTCGAGCAGGTTAGTGATTTCTGGCTTCTGGCCTAGGTGACCTTTTGACCCTGACCCAGCATGACCTCCTGGATTCCTGGAACCCTCAGTGACCTACCCTGAATCACCTCTAGGTGGACAGACTTTCCTGAGCAGGGAAGCTCACTGCCCCTACCCTTCTTCCCTTCTTCAACTCCAATAACTCCCAGCCTGGTCTCTGGCACCTGACCGAATGGCCTCTGCCTCTTAGGCTGGAATGAGCTCCTCATCGCCTCCTTCTCCCATCGTTCCATCTCCGTCAGGGATGGCATCCTCCTTGCCACAGGGCTCCATGTCCATCGAAACTCTGCTCATTCAGCTGGTGTTGGAGCCATTTTTGACCGGTCAGTGTTCCCTGGGGTACTCAGGGACTAGGTAGTTGGCTGGTGTAGAGGACAATGTGGGATGATCTTTTGCTGGTTAGTTTCCTGAGCTGGATAGAAGTGTGATTTCCATGCCTTTCTCCAGGGTTCTGACTGAACTAGTGTCCAAGATGCGTGATATGCGAATGGATAAGACAGAACTCGGCTGTTTAAGGGCTATTATCTTATTCAACCCAGGTAAAGGAGACCTACTTCTCTTTGAGATACCCCTACTCACCCCATATAACCCAGAGATTTCCCAAGTGACTGAATGACCTCTCCCTAAATATAACCCTCCTATTATAGAAGACGTGGAACACTACTTGCAGTAGTGGGAAGAACTTTGGACTTCAGTGACCAGTGGTCTTGGGTTCAAGTTATGACTTTACCAGTTATTTGTTGTATGACCTTGAATAAGGTCATACAACTTCTCTCTGGACTAAAATGATTGGATTAATACTAGATGATCTCCAATATCACTTCTATTCTCTAACATCCTCTATCCTTCCAAACTCACCATCTTAGTTTGGCATAGGAGTAGATATCCTGTTTCATAACCAGAGACTTTTTTTCCCCCTAGTGTCCTGGAAAGATAAAATACTATCAACACATGCAAAACAATGTTAAATGTGGAAATAGAGGATTCTTCCTGGGTTGAGAATGATGGGAGGTTGTAGGGGGGAGACCCTTGACTTTATTACTACTCTTCCTCTCATTTTCCTTTTTCATCCAATTGTTTTCTTCACCTAATCCTCTTTCATTCTGCTTCTTCATCCCCTCCTGCAGATGCCAAGGGCCTCTCCAACCCAGGGGAGGTAGAGATTCTGAGGGAAAAAGTCTATGCATCTTTGGAGTCATATTGTAAACAGAAATACCCTGAGCAGCAGGGACGGTAAGATGGGAGGGGGACATGGCAGGGAAGAGCCTTGGAAAGTATTTGTTGGTGGAACTAAAACCCTGGGGGTGGGGATGCGGGAAGACCTGAGTGATACCAGTAATGAGTGGCTTTGTGTGTGTGTGTGTGTGTGTCTGTCTGTCTGTGTCTCGTCTCCCTCTAACATCTCTGTCTCAGTCTCATACACACACATCACACAAACATATTTTTATGGAGGGGTTTCTGAAGTTCTCCTCTTATTTTCCTTGACCCCCTTCTTCTTCTCCACTCTCCCTCCCTCCTACCCCAGGTTTGCAAAGCTGCTTCTTCGTCTCCCTGCCCTCCGCTCTATTGGCCTCAAGTGCTTGGAGCATCTGTTTTTCTTCAAGCTCATCGGGGACACACCCATTGACACCTTCCTCATGGAGATGCTGGAGGCACCACACCAGCTTGCCTAACACTGAAAGATAGAGGGGGGAGGGTGACCTGCAAACTTGGATGGAGGCCTGGAGGGAGGCTGGAATGCAAGATGGGCCCCAAACCTTGGGAGATGAGGGTGGGGAAGAAGCTTCAGGACCTTGGATAGAGGACAGACCTAAACTGAAACCCCCAAGGGGTTTATACCAGTTCGTCTGATGCCATTATCAGAGGAGACCCTAGAACCCTAAGAGGGATGGGGTTGTCTGTTCCAGTCCTCGGCTCGCCTGGTTCTCTAACTTACAGGGGCTGCCCAAGTTTTGAACTGAGTTCTCATACTGGTAAAGGATTCCCCTCATCCTCCCATCCATTTCCCTCCAAACAGCACTGGGGATCTGCTGTGCTTCTCTCCCAGGACCCTGTTCCCTTATCTGGGAGCCATGAGCTCGTTCCTCTTCCTCCCCTCTTTTCAGATAAGACAGTTGAAATGAGGGCTCTGTTCTTCACCCTAAGAAATGGACTTTGGGGGGCAGGACCCCTCCACACAATGATGGACGTTGGCCATGGGGCTCACACCTCCTTCCCTATCAAGACATGGAAAGATTGTGGGAGATGGTAATAGTGACTGGGAGAGGAATCACTCTGAAATCTTCATAGCCTGGTTCTCACATAGCTCTTTTTATGGCATCTCCCTTTTTAATCAGACTGAAGGGGAGTGGGGTGTGTGTGAAAGGACAGACTGGCTTTCTCCTGGCCTCCAGTGTGCTGAGGGTTTACTGGGAAGAGCCAGAGTCTTAGTCTTAAGAAGAGCCTTAGTCTCAAGGGTCTTCCCACTGGTGAAAGAGAACTGTGTTAGAGGAAGGGTATAGGTTGCATCTATTCCTGGGGATCCTCAGCCTTTTATCTGCCCAGTCTACTTGGGCAACCAAGCCAGGGAGAGGGGTGATTTGGGTAGGGAGCTGTTTAAGAAGAGAAGTGCTTTTGAGATGATACGGTTATCACTGAAGCCGCCCCCTCCCCCTTCCTGATTACACCACCTCCCTCCATAATCATGTCTTCCTAGTACTCACATAAACCTTTTGCCTTGCCCTCCCTTGCTAGGGAAGCTCCTAGTTTGAGGAGGCAGGGTTGCTGCAGGGACTGGAGGTAGGGATCAATCCCAGGGAAAGGGGTGGGGGTGTCTTCTGGGGCCTGCATGATTCTATAGGTTCCAGCTCTCCCATAGAACTTTTCCAAAAAAAAAAAATGCTTTCAAATTAAACCGCTGCTTTTCTGGATGTGGGGGTCTCTGTGTGGGGGGTGGGTAGCAGGGGCAGAGGGAAAGGGTTACTGTGCTGGCTATATGTGTTGACTTCAAGAATGGGAGGGAAATGCCGCTCAGACTCCCCTGACGGTGCGACGGTTCCCTGGGGCTTGAGGGGCCGGGAGGACGTTTTGGGGGGGGAACTACAAGGAGCGCTTTGTCCGGGGGGGGGGGGGGGGTGTCGGTCGGAGGAGTGGAGGGTGTGAGTGTGGAGAGCCGGCTTTCAAAGGCTCCTTGTTTCCTTGCCACCTCCACCCCCCTCTCCGGCGGAGGCGGCGGGCGGGCGGGCGGGTGGTGTCTGCTCAGTCCCAGCTTTTCACCCGCTGCACCGAGGGCTCCGAGCAGACCCTGGGACTGCGCACGTCTAGTCCATGCGGAAGATTCAGGACAGCGGCACCTGACCACAATCCCAAATCCATTTCTCCCAAACTGGTTCTTCTCTGTCCTCTCGTGCCCTTCCCCCCCCCCCCCCCCCCCCCCATCTCTTCACCCTCTCGAGGTCCTGGAGCTGTGTGCCTGGCAGTTCTACTCTGCGGCTCTCAGACTTGAGTCCTCCGTACTTTCCATCCCTTAGTATCCCGGATTCCTCGGAGCCTCCGTCCCCTCCAGGGGCCCGCCCATCCCTATCTTTAGCCTCTTCTATAAATACCTGGACTCTGTAATTACCTCTGTGGGGAGGGGCGGGGGTGTGTATAATTATGGATAACTGATTATAGGGGAGACCCCTCTCCCGCAACCAGGACCCCGCCCCAAAAACTAGGGACTGGGAGTAGAATTCCTGGGTTCTCGGAAAGGAGAGAGAAGGGGAAACTGGCCACCTTGGAGTCCTAGACTCCATGATGGGGATTAGGGGAAGAGGACAAGATACCTAGGTCCTTTGAGAAGGTAAGGGTAGGATACCTGGGTCCCCGGAAGGCCCTTGTCCCCTTGGGCGGAGCAGGGATTTCCCCAGAGAAGGTATTAAAGAGGGGGGTGGGATTTTCCTTCTCCGGGTGCGGGAGGGGCGTGGGAGGCTGGACCGGGGGCGGGGTCGGGGGTTCTTGACTGGTAGGGTGGCCCGGGACACACAAGTGGCTGCAGCAGAGGAGGGAGCACCAGCCAGCGCAGGATCACTGACACCTTCCCTTTGGTGCATGGAATCTTAGGACTGAGAACTGCAGAGGTCCCCAGCCCTCAGCCATCCTCCCCTCTCCAGGGGACTCGGGAGTTCGAGCACCAAGAGCCTGCTGCTCCTTCTCCCAGAGTCAGGTGTTCTAGCACCTCCAGCTGCTCTTCCCTCCCTCCTTCCATCTCCGCTCCTTGGCTCTTCGGGACCGGGGCGTCCCGGTCGCCCAGCCATGGAGCGGTGCAGCCGCTGCAGACGTCTCCTTCTGCTGGTCCCGCTGGTGCTGGGGCTGAGCGCGCCTCCGCCAGTGGGAGCAGGTAAGTGAGGCCAGGTTATCGGACACCAGAGTTGGGAGGATGGGAGGAGCTTTGGATTTGGGGGAATCTGGCAGGATAAATCCCTGGATGGAACGAGGTTAGCATCTGGTGAGGATGGAGAATCCCCTAGGATTTCGGTCCCTAGATTTGGGTCAGAATACAGTGGTGTGTGAGGAGACACTTGGATCCGTGTCAGTATCCCTGGGGACGGGATGGGACATTCCTGCCCTGAGGAGAAGAGACAATGAGATTGAGTCTAGCTTTCAGGACTGAGAGGAGGGTGGACAGGGATACCTCTTTTACTGTCTCAAATTCTAACTAGCGGATGTTGGAATGGGTGAACAGGGTGGGTGCGTGCGTAGGTGGAGAAACTAGTCTAGGAGTCTAAAGACACCTGTGTTCTTAGAAAGGGAACGGAGAGAGACATCGCGAGTCCTCATTTAGAGACTTGAAAGTGGAGGCTATGAATGGGAAGTTTTAGCTAGGGGAACCGACTTATCCTGCTGAGTGGGCACGTCTTCTGGTATTTGGGAGTTCACGAACACCAGTGGGGGAGTCAGTACCTGCCTCAGTGCTTCTCTATTTTTTTTTTTCTTTCTCCTCTTGAAGTGTGGAATGAAGGTGAGAGAAACTGGGGAATGAATCAAAGTATCAGGGGAGCTTCTGTGATACACCCGTGCTCCATAGACAGTTCTCTGTTCCTATTCTCTTCCCGCACTGGTCTCCCCCCCCCCCCCCCCCCCACCTCTTCCTCCTGTGCCCTCGCTGCTGCCACGCGGCTGGCTCTGGAGAGCGCTGGGGCCTCTGCCAACGGCCCAGCCGGACGGGGCTGGGATCAGGTGTCTGAGATCGGAGCCAACTCTCTGCATTCCTGCCCCTCCCCTCCCCCGTTGCGGCCAGGCTTGCTCCCCTGGGACCCAGCATCCAAGACCCCAGCTCTCTCCCCCAGCTTTCAGGAGATGAGAATGTTCTAACCTGAAGGACCCACAGTGAGGGGAGGTATCTTTTCCCAGAAGAGGAGCCTGGATAATAGGACTCCAGGGTCCCAGGTGGTGGAAGGAGAACTAGGATCCCCTTTGAAGAGATTAGGTATCATTTGCAGTCAATGTGCATATTAACTTATTCTTTTTTCCTTCACTCTTTTTCCAAGAAGGAAAACAGGTCAGAAATTGCAGCATGAAGGATATCAGTTAGAGTACAGTAGTAAGACCCCCTCAGACACTATAAAATATGTGGTTTGTAAAGACCTAGTCATCTAATACAGTCCCTTCCATTTACAAATCAGGCAACTGAGGCCCAAGGAGATGAACTGTTTTGCCCAAGATCATAGATGATAATCATCAGAGGGAGTTTGAACCCATCTTCTGATTCCAGAGCTTTTAGGGATAGGGAATTTAAAGAGTAAGTTTCCTGTCCCTATCATTTAAGGAGTAAAAAAGCCTGCTTTTTTTCAGGATAGCAAGGAGAAACTGAAGGAGGGCCTAGCTGCCATGGAGAGGAGGGGAAGTCACCACACATGTGTTATGTATATATATGAGGTGCTCTACTAAGAGCCTGAAGTGGGGAGCAAGAAATTATACAGCTTTCTCTAATCATGGTTGCAATGGTGGGGTCCATAACAGCAGAGGAAAAACATTTGTAGTCTGTGAGGCGTCTATGGGGACAGACATGGGCAATCAAGGGGGGGGGGGAGAAGGAGAATCCCTGAGGTCAGCTGTGGGATGTTTGTAGAACCAGAAGTAGGGAGTACATAAGACAAAGGTAGTAATAAGTTTGTAGGAACATGTAGGTCAAATGTGAGGAACCCAAGGGACCAAATACAAGGATTCCATGCTTGTAGATATGAAGAGTCTCTGGCCAGATGTAGAGCATCCAATGGAATAGAACAGGGTTTTCCTGGGCATCTCTCTCTCTCTCTCTCTCTCTCTCTCTCTCTCATGCTGACTGAGAATCTGAGGTCTCTTGGGCTTGGGGTCTCTGTATGTGTCTCTGTCTCCCTCTGTCTCTGTGTCTGAAAGCCGCCCTTGTGAGTTGGTGTTTGCGGAGCCGCCACATGTGGGGGCCGGGGAGGGGGTGGGCAGTCCGTGGTTTCTCAAGCTCCAGGACTCAAAGGGCCTTTTCTCTGCCCCACCCCGCCCAGTCCAGCTCTCCTGGGCACCTCTCTATGTCTCTATGTCTCTCTCTGTGTCTCTGTACCTATCTCTGTAGTCCTGCCAATTTTGTTGGATCTATTCTAGGACTTTTTTCAATCTTGAGTCTGGAATGGATCAAGAGAAAGGGAGCAGGGAGAGGTGGTGTTTGTCTTCCAGGAGAATTTTGACAGCAGGAGCCTGAGTCTAGGAGCTGAAGGGGCTGGGTAGCTGGCTCCTGCATTTGAAGCAAGATACTTAGGTCCCAGGTATAAGGGAGGGAAAGCAATGGGCCAAATGGTTCCTGGGCAAGAACTCTCTGATCATTTCTGATGGGATCCCCAGATGTGTGTGGCTCAGGGCCCTGGATCAACTCAGACTTCATGTGGCAGTTCCATCGCCCCCCATCCCTCCCCGAGTCTTCCTTGTCTCCCTCTTCCCCCAATCTTTCCAGCATTGCTTAGAAGTGCCCACTCCCACGTCAAAGTGCAGAGTCCAAACAAACTCCCAAGACCTTTCTTTCTGGGCAGCTCCCTGTCCCAATTTCCAATGCCCCCTCCCCTCACACACATGCACACCTCCCTGTGCCCAGACTGATCGATTCCCCAGATGTTGTTTGTGTCAAAGCTGGGATAAAGGCCAGAGGCACAGAAAGAAAGATATGGAGAGGGGGAGAGAGACAGAAACAGAGGCAGAAAGAGGCAGAGAAAGAGACACAGAGAAGCAGAATGATAGAGATGGAGACAGAAGCAGGAACTAGGAGACAGATATAAATAGGGAGAGTGAGAGACACAGAGATAGGGCCTAGTGAGAAATAGAAAGAGATAAAACAGAGTGGGAACTTTTAATACACATTTATTAGATTGAATTGACAAGGAGAGGCAGAGATAGGGACAGACAAAGAGACTGTAACACATAAATGGAGACAGAAGGAAATTGAGAGAAAGGGACAACTTGGGAGTTTTGAGTCCAGGGAGGAATGCTAAGAACAGATCTGTGCTGATCCAAGTTATTCCCTCTCCCATCCTCCCCCTTCCCTGTGGCCTGTGACTCTAGAGCTAAATTATCCTCTCCGTGGTCATCCCTTCATTGGTACCCTTCTCATTGCCTCCTGATCTTCTGTTACTTCCAGCCGGTGCCCCTGTGGATGTGCTCCGCGCCCTTCAGTTTCCCTCACTCCCTGATGGTGTCCGGAGAGTTGTTGGTGTCTGTCCAGCTGATGTGGCCTATCGAGTGACCCGGCCTGCCCAACTCAGCGCCCCGACCAGGCAGTTCTTCCCAGGTATGGGTGTGATGGAATCTGAAGTTATTGGAGGTTACAGAAGAACCAAGGGCCAAATGTCCTAATGGTAGAAAACTCAGGCTCTGTCCGATAGAGATGTACTCTCTTCCTCGTTGTTCCTTTTCTAGGTGGATTTCCTGCTGATTTCTCATTGCTGTCTGTGCTCCGACCAAATCCTGGACTTCAGGCCCCTTTGTTGACCCTCTACAGTGCCCAGGGTGTCCGGCAGCTGGGGCTAGAGCTTGGCCGGCCCCCTCGATTCCTGTATGAAGATCAGACCGGGCGGCCTAGGCCCCCTGCTCTGCCCGCCTTTCGAGGAATTAGCTTGGCTGATGGCAAGTGAGTCACCGCTATCGCCCGACTCTTTCCCCCTCTCTGATTCTCTGGCTCCACTGACTATTGTCCTCTCTCCCTGGCCTGAAATGGACTACTTCCCTGACCCTCCAACTCCTCAGAGACTTGCCTGCTTGGACTCTCGGAGGCATTAAGCCCTTCCTTGCTCATTCTTCTCCTGTTGCTTCCTTTCTAAAAACAGGTGGCACCGCGTGGCCGTGGCCGTTAAGGGTCATTCTGTCACCCTGATTGTTGACTGTAAGAAGCGGGTCACCCGGCCTCTCCCCCGGAGCGCCCGTCCTGTTCTGGACACCCGTGGAGTCCTCATCTTTGGGGCCCGTATCCTGGACGATGAAGTCTTTGAGGTAACTGGGCGACGTGAGGCATTTCCTGCTCCCAGGTCCAGCGGTCCTCCTCTACTTCATGCCCCAGAATTCCCCTTTTGGCCTCATTGCCTTCAGTTCTTATCTCTAGGGCCTGCCCTATACCCCAGGCAATGCTGGTGATCTTCTACATGGTATGCCTTGGGGTTTATTATTTGGTCTTTTCTGCCCAAATACGGGTTCAAAAAGATCTGCTGTCACCTACTTTGTGAAATACATCATGAGGGAGGGAGGGTCAAAGATGAATAGGATGTGGTATGTTATCTAGTAGGAGGGTGAGTGCATTTTGAGTCTGGAAGTAATAAGTTCAAATACTGCCTCAGACATTTACTGTGTGATCTTAGATAAGTCATTTTTTAAAACTTAAATGTTACTTTTACTTTAGCATCACATAGCAAAATATAAAGTTAAACATTACATTTTATTATTTTTATTGGAAAATTTTATTTAATTAATTAATTTAGAATATTTTCCTGAGGTTACATGATTCATGTTCTTTCTCTCCCCTTTCCCCTCCCCCCATAGCCCACACGAAATTCCACTGGGTTTCAATGTGTCCTTGATCAAGACCTATTTCCATGTTGATGTTTGCAGTAGGTTGATCATTTAGAGTCTACATCCCCAACTATATCCCCATCAATCCATGTGATCAAGGAAATTTTTTTCTTCAGTGTTTCTACTCCCACAGTTCTTCCTCTGGATGTGGATAGTGTTCATCCTCGTAGATCCCTACAAATTGTCCTGGGTCATTGCATTGCTGCTACTAGAGAAGTCCATTACATTCAATTTTACCACAGTGTCTCAGTCTCTGTATAATGTTCTCCTGGTTCTGCTCCTTTCTCTCTGCATCACTTCCTGGAGGTTGTTCCAGTCTCCATGGAATTCCTCCAGTTTATTATTCCTTTGAGCACAATAGTATTCCATCACCAACATATACCACAAGTTGTTCAGCCATTCCCCAATTGATGGGCATCCCCTCATTTTCCAATTTTTGGCCACCACAAAGAGCGCAGCTATGAATATTCTTATATAGGTCTTTTTCCTTATTATCTCTTTTGGGGTACAAACCCAGCAGTGCTATGGCTGCATCAAAGGGCAGACAGCCTTTTAGCGCCCTTTGCAAGTAGTCATTTAATCTGTTTTTTCATTTCTAAAACGGTGTCAGACTCTGTTATCTCTGTGGTTTCTTCTAATTCTTAAAGCTATGAGTCTGTGATATAAATATCTCAAAAGGCCAAGTATGATAAATGCCACCTGAGTAATGAATCTCTTCTGGCTGTGGGGATCCGAGGAGGCTTCTTGGAAGAAGTGGCATTTAAGCTGGATCCTGAAGGAGGGACAGCTTTTCTAGAGGCAGGGATAGAGGGGAAGACTCTCTAAAAGAGAAGATAAAGGCATGAGCAAAGTACAACATAGCCAGGGAAGCCTAGGATTTGCTCAGGGGACACCAATAAAATGTAGAAAGGAGGAGGGGACCAGATTGGTACCAGATTTTTCAAGGCCTCGAATACCACCTGGAAGAGGAGCTGGATGAGTAGTGGACGGCCTGTTAAAGATCCAGCACTGACAGAGGCCTGGCAGAACCGTATCACTTGGCTGAAGCAACTGATTCCTATTCTGGGAACGTTTGGCATTTGGCTTTTTACATTTCCCAGCTTTCTGGCTTGAATCTGGAGTCCCCAGTGTAGACAAAGAGCCCCTAGGCCTTCCCAGGCCTTCCTAGCCCCCAGGCTCTTTTTAGGGGTCTGCCTGAGGGGCTAAGGATGTTCAGTGCACTAGAATAGCTAAAGACCTCAACTGTCACTTTCTCTTTTTTCAAACTCTGGCTTTGTCTTAGCATCATTTCCAAGAAAGAAGAGCCACAGAGGCTAGTCAGTCAGGTTAAGTGACTTGTTGGAGTCACATGACTAGATAGCTGGGACTTTTTTTTTTTTAATCCTTCCCTTTTGTCTTAGAATTGATTCTAAGGCAGAAGAATGGAAAGGTCTAGTCAAATGGGGTGACACGACTAAGAAGTGTGTGAGGTCAGATCTGTACCCAGGACCTCCCCTCTCCATGCCTGGTGGTTTCTTTCTCCACCGTGCTATTACTTAGCTGTCCCTAACCAGAATTTTCTTATCCAGACCTAGTCTAGTCCCGTTCTAGGCTGTAAAGAAATGGGAACATCCGGTCATCTTCCCCCTGTTGCTTTACTTCAGATTTCGCATGTTCATTTTTCTTTGGGAGAGGAATTTGAGAAAACAGTATTTGTGGTCTGTTGTGCGGAGAGAGAATGTGGAAGTAGAAAGATCAAAATGGAGGCTGGAAATGGTTCTGAGATCTGTGGCAGGAGGATCAAGCCTGGGAGATCTCTGAACCCAGAGAACCAAACTGGTTCCGAGGTCAGGGTCAAGAAAGGTTAGGAAGGAATATGGAAATATATTAATATGTACAAGTGCCTTCTTGGGAAAGAGTGGGAGGGAGAGACAGAACATAAGATTGCAAAATATCAAAAAACAAATATTAGAAAATTATATTGACATGTAACCTGGGAAAAATTATTATTATTATTATTTTCTAAAAAAAAAAAAGAATGGTTAGAAAGTGAAAAGGGCCTTAATGTTAAAGCTGAGGGGGCAACTTGGTAGCTCAGTGGATGGAGAGCCAGGCCTAGAGACTGGAGGTCCTGGGTTCAAATTTGACCTCAGACACTTCCTAGCTGTGTGACCCTGGGCACTTGACCCCCATTGCCTAGCCTTTACCACTCTTCTGCCTTGGAACCAATATATGGTACTGATTCTAAGATGGAAGGTAAGGATTAAAAAAAAAAGTTAAAGCTTCCCTGGACAGACTCTGGGAACTGTAGCTTGAATATGCTTTTGGCTCCTGACCTCCAAACTAAAAATTTTTGAGGAGGTAAACAATATAATCAGAACAATGCATGCGGAAGTTATTTGGACAGATAGATTGGAAGAGAGAAACTGAAGAGAGTAGGGAGGCCAATTGGTAACTATTATAATGATTCAAGCAAGAGATGAGGAGGGAAGATGAACAGAGAGATACCAGAAACCTTGCTGTCATTCAGTCATTTTTCAGTTGTGTCTTCATTTAGGGTTTTCTGGGCAGAGATACTGGAGTGGGTTTGCCATTGCCTTCTCCGACTCATTTGACAGATGAGGAAACGGAGGCCAATGAGGTGAAGTGACTTGCCATGGCTAGTAAATGTCTGAAGCTGGATTTGAACTCAGGAAGACAGGAAACCTAGAATGCCAGAAACAGCAGCCGTAGAAGGGGCTTAGAGATAATCTAGTCCAATATTGTCTCACTTTATAAGGGGTAAAACTAAGGCCTAGATAGGGCCAGCGACCTGTCCAAGGCTACACGGGGAGCGCTAGGACTCCACTTCTGTGCCTCTCCTTCCGCTGCCCTTTGCTGCCTGGGTAGAGAAAGGAGGAAGTCCTCAATCCCATGGCGTCTGACCTGCCCATCGCAGCCACTGACTCTTTGGTGAGAGGAGGGCTTATTTCAGGAAGGCTGCTGGGAAGCGGTGTTTGTGCTGTCCAGCTGGCTAGAACTGAAGAAGGGCTGCTGAATTGGGGAGCCAGAGACCAAGGAGGGCTGAAGAGGGGAGGAGTCTAAGCTCAAAGGGATTTCTCTGGCCTACTGATTAGCTCTCCATCATTTGGGCTCCATGAACCTGGTACAAAAGGTGGAAGTTGAGATGAGGCCTGAGTATGGGGCGGAGGGGAGGCAGGTGGGGAGCTGGGGTGAGGTGACTTGTTTCACAGTTTTCAGCTAGCCCTGTCCATCTTCCTGGGATAGAGTGCTGGGCCTGGAGCCAGGAAGACTCTTCTTCTAGGGTTCAAGTCTGGCCTCAGACGTTTCCTAGCTGTGTGGCTGTGGGCAAGTCATTTAACTCTGGCTGTCTAGCCCTTGCTACTACTCTTTTGTCTTAGAATTGATATTAAAGGGGGCAGCTGTTGAGAGCCAGGCCTAGAGTCGGGACATCCTGGGTTCAAATCTGGCCTCAGACACTTCCCAGCTGTGTGACCCTGGGCAAGTCACTTGACCCCCATTGCCTAGCCCTTACCACTCTTCTGCCTTGGAGCCAATACACAGTATTGACTCCAAGAAAGAAGGTAAGGGTTTAAAAAAATTGATATTAAGAGAGAAGATAAACATTTTTAAATGAAAAAATCAGAAGGCTTCAATTTTAGACTGGGCTTCTGATATACTAGCTATGTGACCCTCTATAAGATTTCTGATCTCTCAGTGCATCTGGACCCCTCTCTAAGGCGAGATGTTGGAGAAATGGTGATGATTTATAACTCCCAGATAGGTAGATAGATATTAATAGAATGTAGAGGTACCCATGTGGAAGAATGGAAAGAGTGGTCCTTGAGTTATCTTTCTGAGTTCAAATCTGGCCTCCAATACTCATTGGCTGTGTGACCCTGGTTGAGTCACTTCACCCTGTTGGCCTCAGTTTCCTCATTTGTAAAACGAGCTGGAGAAGGAAATAGGAGACCACTACAGGTATCTCTTTCAAGAAAACCTCAGATGGAGTCATGAAGAGCCAGACATGCCTGACTGACATCTGTCTTACTTCTTGTTCCAGGATTCCCCCTCCTACCTTCCTCTCTGTGCACCCTCACTTCCTCTTCCCCCTTCTGTGAAAGAGACAACAGGTAGGAGGGATACCTTGCTTCCTGTCAACATGCTTCTCCTCTTTCCTGTCCCCCACTTCCCTAGGGTGACATCCAGCAACTCCTCATCGTCCCCGGGGCCCAGGCCGCCTATGAATCCTGTGAGCGAAGACAGCTGCAATGTGAGGGGAGTCATGTGGAGAGACCCCAGAAACAAGAGCCCCACAAAGCCCGCAGACCCCAAACCCGGGAAATACACAGACTCCATAGGCCCCAAAATCAGGAACCACAGAGACAGGTGAGCAAGAAACACGGGCATCTGTAACCTACAGCAAATCCTGGAATGGGCAACTCCAGGCCTATCTCTGTGGAGTTTTCATCCAAACTGTCAGACACCCCTCTTGGATGAGGGGTTTCACTCCTGCCCATCCTGACCCAGCTTCCAATTTTATACTGTTATTCTCTCCTCCCTTAGCTGTAACATTCCTTCAAAAAATCTTTTAATTTTCATTTAAACATTAAAATGATTTTGCATTGAAGGAACGTGGAGAAACTGGAGGGTGAGGGCTACTTATCCCATCACCTTTCATTTCCTTCTTCTAGTTGAACACGTGCCCCTACCCCTTCACTGTGCCCTCACTCCCAAATTAAGAGATTGAGGGGGAAACTGGGTGGCTCATGGGATAGAGAGCCAGGCGTAGAGGCAGAAGGTCCCAAGTTCAAATATAATTTCAGATACTTCCTAGCTGTGTCATCCTGAGCAAGTCACTTAACCCCCATTGCCTAGCCCTTACCACTCTTCTGCCTTGGAACCAATATACATTATTGATTCCAAGATGGCAGATAAGGGTTTAAAAAAAAAGACTGGGGGAAAGAAGAAGTTGAGAGAAAAAGAATGGAGATATGGGGAAATAAGAGATGGAGAACTAGGGAGAAAGAAGCGGAGATGGGAAAGCACACATCCAGAGATAGTGATGGTGTTCGAGGGGCCTGAGGAGATGCGGATGAAGGGGCCTAGGTTATATGGGCCTGGAGATGTACGGCCAGATGAGCCTAGGAGGGGAGGGAGGGGAGCTGTAGCAGAAACTGAGGTGAGGGATGGTTAGGGCGAGGGTTCTGATAAAAGGTTGGGTGTTCAAGTGTTGGATCAATCTCTTAATTATGTTTGCTTCTGTCCACATGTGGACTCAATCTTAACTTACTTTTCTACTTCCCTTGCCACCTGCCTCTACCCATCCTTCCCTCCCCTTCCCCTCCCTTACTGCAAATGCCTCTTCCTTTCCTCACTTCTTCTAATTCCCCCTCCTTTCTTTTGCCCTCTCTCCTCATAACTTCCACATTCCCATCCCATCTCCGTCTGGCTCCTATTCCCTCCTGCCCTATTCTCAGTCCCCTGATTCTTTCTATTACGACTATGAGCCCCCCTATTATGACGAGATGACCACAGGGGCCACCCCTGATTACCAGGTAACCTCCCTGCCTCCCCCAGCCCTCTTTCTCACACTATTTACTTTAGGACTTCCCTCCTGAATGTGGTAGACATTTTGTATTGGGTGGTGGGAAAGCTCACTCACTCACACCCCTTCCCATGTCTCTTTCCTGCCACAGAGGCCTCAGAGACCCTCTAAGAGGGCTCCCCCTGCCTCCCTGGGACGCAGGGCACCCCCTCGCCCTCGCCGGCTTTCCCGGCCTTCCCCACCTGCCAAGAGACTTTCCCCACCTGCCAAGAGGTCAGCGGCCCAGAGGGCCTCCACCTCACCTGCCCGGCAGCCTCCCCGTGGTAGGGGTGCAGGGTCAGCAAGGGACCATGTTCCCCTATCCCGACGCCCTGCTCGACGGGCAGCTACCCCACAAGTCCGGGGTCCCCCTCGGACCAGAGGCAGCGGTTATCGGCAGGTAGAACAGGGGGATCCAGATCTCTGCCCTCTCCAATGATCTAAATTCACCCCTTCAATACTCTCTCCCAGAGGGGTTGCAAGATCTGAGATTTACCCCCACCCCCCAGCGCGGATAGGTTTTTCTAGGTGTATGGGGCCGGGTATCTGTTGCTTTGCACCCATCTACATTAATCTTCTTCCTCCTCTGCTTCTGGCTATGCTCTTTCTTCTCCCCCTCCTTCCCACCCTTCCTTGGAGGTCAGGACCCTATCCTAGGTGAAGAAGATGGGACTCAGGCGTCCAAACCCCTGCTACCCCCTGAGGAGGTAACTATCCCTGTCCCACCTTGGTGCCTAATCTGGACAGCTCTGACACTTCCCCATTTCATCTTGATGAATCATTTTCTCCTCTCCTGGCCAGAGGGCTATCAAGTATCCAGTTGTATGTCCATTCTTCTGACTACTTTAGGTCCATTTTCCTAGCAGCTTCTGAAGCTACATCTATCTTTGTCCATAGTCCCCCATATCTCTCACTATTTGTTGACTACTCATCCCTTCTACACCCACCAGGGTCCCTATTCATCTTTCTTGGCCACTTCCCAGACCATGGGATCACCCTTTCTTGATGTTCAGCCCTCTGACCACCCTGCCCCCTCCGTCTACCCTCCTTATAAATTTTTTCCCATTTGAACTCCCTTTCAGTTTCTGGTGGCTGTCCTTGCCCTTACAACAAGTGCCATTGACCCTTTAGAGGGGGGCAATTCCTTCCTCCGATGGCCCCAGACCCCATTAAGTGAAAGCCTTTATCCATTCCCTCTCCTACCCCCATCTTCTTGGTCAGATTCAAGAGGGAGAGGGCAAAATGTTCTTAGCTGCCTCCTCACTGTTTCCCCTCTACCTCCTCTTCCCATCCTGGGAAGGAGCAGACAGACCCCCAGGGTCCCCCCACCGCTGGCAGGTTTCGAATTGAGGAATATGGGGAGGGGACCACAGATCCCCCTCCAGGTCCCTACGATTACACCTATGGCTATGGGGATGATTATCGAGAGGAGACAGAGCTCGGGCCAGCCCTCTCTGCTGAGACCACCCACTCAGGAGCCGTAAGTGACGTGGGTCTCCTCTGCCTCTTCTCCATGAACCTCTTCCAGAGTTGTGAGCACCACTTCATGTTATTAATGCATCACTTCTTGTCATTATTACATTACTTTCTGTTGTTAATGCATCACATTCAGTTATTGCATCACTTCCTGTTACTAATGCATCATGTCCTCTTGTTAATGCACCACTTTGTTGTTATTGCATCACTTCCTATTGTCAACGCATCCCTCCCTATTGTTAATGCACCACTTCCTGGAGTTATTGCATCACTTCCTGTTGTCAATGCATTGTTTCCTATTGTTAATGCACCAATTTCTGGGATTATTGCATCACTTTCTATTGTTAATGCATCATGTTCTGTTGTGAATGAACTACTTTCTGGTGTTACTACATCAATTCCTATTGTTAATGCATCATTTGCTCTTTTTAACATATTACTTCTTGTTGGTTGTGAACTACTTCCTTTTGGTAGTTAGCCATTTTGGGGGAGGGGAAGGCCTATGTTGCTTCAGAAGCTCATTTCTATTTTCCATTCTGTTTGTCTGACCTGATGGAATTATGCATTTCCTTCTGCCTAGGGTGGCTGGGTTCTTTTTCTCCTGGGTCCATTTCCTGTTTGTTTTGGACACTTTCTGTATGTTTAGGCTGATGCATTCATGTTGTTCTGGGGAAATAAGCCTCTACTTTGTTACCAATTCCCAACTACTTCTTTATTCCTATCTTCATCAGTATCAACAGTTTTAACTTTCAGTGTCCTGTCACTTTTCCCTAGACCCATTTCCTGCCCAATAAGTCACTTCCTGTTTGTCTTAGTCATGGCATCCATCTTTATGTTGGTGTTGGCCCAAGAGCTACTTCTTGTTTGTGACTGATCATTTCCTATGTGTTCTGGCTGTAGTACCCATCTTGTCTCTTCCGATTTCCAGTGAATTATCCATTTCTTGTGTATGCCAGGCATTGCTAGTCCTGACGCTCTTGTTGTGAGTCTTACTCTTTGTGACTACTTCTTATGCATCCTGTATTTTTCTTAACATTTTTTCTAATACATTTTCTCCTCTCAAAAGGAACCATTTCTTATCTATCTCATATAACTTCCTTTTTCTCTTAGCTGTGAAAGTCGTATTCTGCCTAAAAAGCATCCCAAAGGCTCTTACTTCAATGGCAGCTTCTAGCCTATTGGTGTCATTTCCTGTCTATCTTGGCCACTTTCTGTTTGACTGAGTCATGACATATGTGTTTCTGCCAAATATACCTCCTTTTTTTGGATGTCTCTAACCATTTTCTGTCTGTTTTGGTTACTTCCTTTGTGTCCCAGTGTAGCCTGTTTATTGTGCTATTGGTTTTCCTTTGGGGCTACTTCCTTTGTGTCTCTTACTCCTTCCCTTTTGTTGTGGCTGTATCCTCTGTCCTCCTATTTAACATCATGGTTATTGTCTAATATTTCCACCTGTAGCTCCCTACTACCCCTTGCTTCCTCTGCTTTTGTCTAGTAATTGGGGATATACAGCGGGCTGGGAGAGTTTGGTCAATTGACCTTTACTATTTGTGAGGGAGAGAACTATTTGTTCCTGGGAATTCTGAAGACCTTGAAGGGGGCATCCAGTCTGACCTACTATTATTGTAGGAGTAGAATTGGGGAAGGAATTTTAAACAAAGACTGTGGGAATGGGAGGACTTAGAATAGTATGGAAATGGGTTGAGGTTCTGGGTTCAGAGTTGGGGTAATACACTCAGAGATTACAGGTACTGATGGAAGATGAGTTATGTGGGTTGTGAGGTAGTCCATACAGAAGGTGAGGAACTTGGGTCAGGGAACCTGGGAAAAGCAGACTGTGTGGGGCCTGAGTTTAAGGGATTGGTTGTCTCAGAGGAATTTGGGTTTGGTGGTCTTATGGGGTTGGCATTAGAGTAGGAAAGGAATCTGAGACATAAGATAATTTTTGTTGTTGTTGTTCTTTTATATGTTCCCAAGGAAGTAGAGAAAACTATTGGAGAAAAATCCTTGGGTAGAAAATTTAGGAGGATTGAGTTTGGGGAAAGATTGAGGAGGCCTAGGTGGGTCTTGGGGTTTTCTAGTTCAAGCCATCCATGCATTAAAGGATGTAGATGGTATTAGTGGGGATCTTTTTTGGGGTAAAGGAGCAAGGGGGCTGAGGATATCCTTGGGGTGGGTCTATTTGAGGGTGTTGTGGGGGGTTGTTGATGGGTATCTGCTGCTCACAGACCCCACTTGGGGTTACATGTGTGTCTCCCTCAGGCTGCCCATGGAGTCCGGGGGCTGAAGGGAGAGAAGGGGGAACCTGCTGTCCTGGAACCTGTAAGTCATTGCAGTTGTTGGCTCTACCAGGATTACTTGAGTGATAGGTTCTTGGGGGTCCTGGAGGGCAGGGGAAGTTATTAAGATGATATTGATCTTGACCTCACCTTCTCATCACAGGGTATGCTAGTGGAGGGGCCACCAGGCCCTGAAGGACCTGCGGTGAGTCTAGGCTTAGTCTTTCCTCTTCAGATCCTCCTCCTTTCCCCCATCCTTCTGATAGTCTTCCTTACCATATCCATTTACTCATTTTCCCCATATCTTCATATCTTCCTGTTAAAACCCACTCCCATAGTCCTCACTTTATTCCCATCCATCCCGTGTTGGATTTAAGGCAGGAAAAACTGAGTTTGAATCCTACTTCTTACATGACTTGGTTGAATAACTTCTTTGAGCCTCAGTTTCCTTCTCAGTAAAATGAGGATAATAATAGCTCCAATATCTACTTCACAGAGTGGTTAGGAAGCTTGAGTTAGATAATAAAAAATACTTTGTACAAAGTTTGCATATATGTCACCTACCCCTTTGAATGAAACCTGGGATCTCTTGAGAATTTCTTTGAAGATCCCCTTTGCTCCAGACTTGCCTTTCCTGTTCCACGTCTACCCACACCCCATCTTCCTGAACTCTTGCTCTCCACTTCTACATCTGAATCTCTTTCTTCTTCTGTCCTCACAGGGACTGACTGGCCCTCCTGGAATTCAGGGGAACCCTGGTCCTGTTGGTGATCCTGGAGAAAGGGTAAGAGAGTGGTCTGAGTAGAAGGATTGAGGTTTAGGCCCTGGGATACCCTTGGTATATACCTGTGATGGTGAACCTATGACATGTGTAGCCATTTTCGATGACACGAGGCCGCATGCGGGTCCACATACAGAGAAGTATGGAGCCACATGCCAAGAAGGATGTGAATATTGTGAAATTATGGTTTTTTTCTCAAAGTGACACATTACCAGTTATGCTGGTTTTTTGACAAATTTTGACACACCAAGCTCAAAAGGTTGCCCATCACTGGTATATACTATAAATATTTTCTGCTTTGTGCATTGATAAGGGAGATAGGATGCTTATCACCTGGAAGGGAAGATGAAATTCATATTCAAGGAAGAGATGCCTGGTATTTGCTGCCTAATTTCCCTTTGTGGGGGCTGGGAAGGGTTTGGAGGACACTTCATTTTATTTTATTTTATTTTTTTTAAACCCTTACCTTCCGTCTTGGAGTCAATACTGGGTATTGGCTCCAAGGCAGAAGAGTGGTAAGGGTTAGGCAATGGGGGTCAAGTGACTTGCCCAGGGTCACACAGCTGGGAAGTGTCTGAGGCCAGATTTGAACCTAGGACCTCCCATCTCCAGGCCTGGCTCTCAATGCACTGAGCTACCCAGCTGCCCCCTTGGAGGACACTTTAAAGAATCTTCTGACCCTTTTATTTAATGGTGGGATTCTTAGGAGTGATGTTAACTTTCCCCACCGTATCTCTGTTTTCCTTTCTCCCACCCTAATTCTATCCTTCTTCTCCTGTTTTCTTCCCTTTCTACCAACAGGGTCCCCCAGGCCGTGCAGGGCTTCCTGGCTCAGATGGAACCCCTGGGCCTCCTGGAACATCACTTATGCTTCCCGTGAGTTCTGTTTTGAAAAATCAGAAGATGGTGCTATTGGTGGTGGGCTAGCTAGAACCCAAGATATCAGGGACCCCAGGGGACATAACGGGGAAATTGAAAACAAGGAAGGCTAAATGGGTGTGAATAATCTGAAGGAGGAGGAATCTAGGCTAAAAAGGATTTCTCTAGGGGTAAGATTGGGATAACATGGGTCATCTAGAACCAGGAAAGAGATAATTTATTTAACAGAGAGATCCAAAGAAGAATGTATCCAGAGGAAAGATGAATATGACTGGGACTGGGGACAAATTGAGTCCAGGGACCCCAGTGTTGTTACCTAGAATTCAAAGGGATATTGAGGGGCAGACTTGGGTATTTAAGTGGTGTATAATCCTGGAGATTTTGTAAGAATGGCCATTTGGGTACCCTAGAATGGGGGAGAGGTGATGGATGGGTGGCTTCTGAGGCGCTGGATCACCTTGTTTCTCTTTTCCATTTTATCCTTGGTTCCACTGCTTCCCACATTAGTTCCGGTTTGGCAGTGGTGGTGGGGACAAGGGTCCTGTGGTGGCCGCTCAAGAGGCCCAGGCTCAAGCTATTCTGCAGCAGGCTCGGGTGAGCAAGGAGTGTCATTAGGGTGAGGGGGTCAGCTGGGTTTGTGCCAGATCCCCTTACTGGGGGGGGGGCGGATCTGGGGGAATTTCCCCTGTCAGGAGTGGGGATGAGGATGGTGGGGATCAGGAGGGGCTGGGAAGGAGTGAGGGCAAAGGGAGTAACTTGGAGGGCTGGTATGTGGAGGAAAGATTTAGGAAGAGGTCAGAAGTGAATTTAGGACAGAGGTTTTAAGACTTGGGAGATGAGATGGGGTGGTATAGATATTGGGAGAATATTGGGGGTTTTCTTCATCTTCTCAGTTCTAATATCTTCTTATTCTCTAGTTGGCTCTTCGGGGTCCTCCTGGCCCCATGGGATATACAGGCCGCCCTGGACCCCTGGTGAGTGGTGGGGAGGGGTATGTGTATGTATGGGCTGGGGATAGGGATGGGGATGGGAAGTGGAGAAGTTTTCTTTGTAGGAAACAAAAGGAAAGTATAGAAAGTCTTAGGGTATAGTGCTCTGCAGGGGAACTGGGTTAGGGATTAGTCCTCAAGGTTGAGATCCTTGGGAGAGAATTGTTGGGGCTTTATTCCCCACATGCCCTCCTTTTCTCTCCTATCTCAGGGCCATCCTGGGAGTCCTGGACTGAAGGGAGAATCTGGAGACTTAGGGCCTCAGGTAACAGCCCCAGACCTGACCCCTCGACTCCTTGATAAGTGACCCCATCATCTTCCTTTTGCACTAACTCCTTACATCCTATTTCTCCCTTGCACCAGGGCCCACGGGGTCCCCAGGGCCTGTCGGGCCCCCCAGGCAAAGCTGGCCGCAGGGTAAGTGGAGGGGCTAACGTGGGGGGGGGCTGTCAGGGGCAGATAGCCTCATGGTGGTGAGGGATGCGATGTGGAAAGAGTCTGAACTTTGCTGGAGGAGGGTATAGAGACAAGCCTGTGAAGGGAGTGATCCAGGGATGGGAATGAGGAGATAGGGATCTGTAGAGGATTGACCCTCTCACTTGTATCCAATCCCATCATTTCTTTCTGTTCCTTCAGGGTCGTGCTGGAGCTGATGGAGCTCGAGGGATGCCAGGGGAGCCTGGGGTGAAGGTAATAACATCAAGAATGCCTCTGTGACCCACTTGGTTGTTTTTTTTTAATCCTTAATGCCCCTTTAAACCCCTTAGTCCTCCAATTCCCCATTCTCCTTCCGGGGTGCTTCTTCCCTTAAATTTCTGCTTATTAGTATGTCCCCCCCTCAGGGATTGCCATTTGGGATGGGATAGGTTGGGCTCTCACACTCATGCCCTCTTCCTTCAGGGTGACCGAGGGTTCGATGGGCTCCCAGGGCTTCCAGGAGAGAAAGGACACAGGGTGAGTATTGCCTGGGTCTGGGGAAGGAGATTGAGGAGCTGATTGCCAGATAGAAGAGGGAGGGAAAGAGAGGGGACTCTGTGTCTGGGGAAGGAGCAGAGTCTCAGGGTCTGCCCATACCCAAGAATGAGTCCAAAAGGACCTAGAGAACCATTTGGACAACTCGAGTTTGGAGAAAATGTATGCAGGTACCCGATAAAGGGATTCCTAATCTTTTTTGGGTTATGGACCCAAATCTTTGGCAATCTGGTGAAATTGTGGACCCCCTTCTAAGAATAGTGTTTTTAAATACATAAAAAATGGGGTTGCAAAGAGAATTGATCGTATTATATAGCTATCAAAATATTTTAGAAACACATTCACAGGCCCCAGGTTGAGTCCTTGGTTCCTGGCTGGGAAGGAGTTGGTGTTTGTCTCTGGTCTGTATGTGTTGGGTGAGGGGTTGACTATGAGGTCCAAATGATACCTGTCTTCCTCAATTCCAGGGTGAGAGTGGATCCCAAGGCCTTCCTGGTCCTCCTGGGGAGGATGGAGAGAGGGTGAGTGGCAGAGGGGGCTGCTGGGTAGGAGGGAGAACATATGTGGCATTTGGGGAAGGAAGTTGAGTATGTGGGCTTTGAGAGAACTCCTTCCTCCTTATTCTTTCCCTGTTCCTCTCTTCCCACTAGGGAGATGATGGGGAAATTGGACCACGAGGCCTGCCTGGGGAGTCGGTGAGTATGAGGGAACAGGGAAAGGGGAGACAGGATAGATTGATGGTAGTTGTGGTACTAAGGATCCAGGGAGACCAAGAGATGAAAAGTCACAGTCCTGGGCCTGTTCTCTCTGATACATGTGTGCCTTTCATCTGCTCTACCTTTAACTTAGGGTCCCCGAGGTCTTTTGGGCCCTAAAGGTCCTCCTGGAATTGCTGGACCCCCGGTAAGTAGCCCTTCCTCACATCTTATCCTGCCTCTTGAACTTTTAAACCCCTGACCCTCCTAACTCTTATCCTTCTCCTGACCTCTTCTCCTTTCTCTCTTTCCCTTGGCTTCTAACTAACCTCACTGTTCTCTCATCATTTTTACACTCGGGTCTCAAATGACAAATTGTATAGTTTGCTGTCTGCTTTATGTGTTGCCAAAAAAAAAACCCTCAAGAAAAACAAAATGAACCCACAAATCCACAAACCCATACCCGGCTGGGAGCCAGGGCCTGGATCTGTTTGCTTAGCATTTGGGTGAATGGGGCACCTGACAGATGGAGAGGGCACACCCACACCCTGAGGTGAGACTCCCCACCCAGAAACCCACAGACCCTCCCCCAGTCCTCATCTCTCTGCTCCACTTTTTCTTCCTTCTATCAATCTCTTTTCATATTTCAGGGAGTAAGAGGCATTGATGGACCCCATGGCCCCAAAGGGAACTTGGTAAGCCTGGCACAGTGCCTAGCCCATAATAGGTGTAATATAGAAACATCATACCTATATGTTATATATAGATATATAAACATAAAATATTTAAATACATAAATACTGGTTGCTTTATGTACTTGGGGAGGTTCCCCTGATTGCTATCTCCACCCGTCAAAGTCCTCTTAACCTTGATCTTCCATGAACCTTTCTCAGAAGCCCCTTAATCTCCAGTTATGCTTATGGGTCCTAGAACCACAGAAGAAAACAGGAAGATACCTCAGAGAGAACCTTTCTTTTACAGAAAGGAAAACTTGAACTTAGAGAGGTCACATAGAGCATCTGGGGCTAGAACTCAGGTCTTCTGATTCATAGCCCAGTATTCCTCCATTCCATTCTCTCTGTTCTAGTGACATGGGGGTTTGTTCTCATATCACTTACCAAACTGACCCTTATATTATTCTCTGTTTCCAGGGTCCCCAGGGAGAGCCTGGCCCTCCTGGACAACAGGGCACACCAGGAACCCAGGTGAGTGGCCCCATTGCTTCATCTTCCAGATCCTGTGATCTGCCTTTACACACTTTCCCTTTCTCCCTCCTAAGTCCAAGCCCACACCTTTGGTGTTAGTTCAGTGTGAGAACTTATTATAGCCTTCCTGGTCACTGTGATGGGTTCAGTGCTAAGATTGGGGTGGGAGTTAGGGGGCTTTAACTGCTATAGCCCTTGTTATGAAAAGTTGGGGAGGAGGGGGAGGTGGTCAGAGTTATGAGGATAGAAAGCAAGAGCCTCCCTATCATCCTCCCATGACACTCTTCTTCTCCTATCTGTCAGGGTCTTCCTGGACCTCAAGGTGCCATTGGCCCCCATGGAGAGAAGGTGAGTGACAAGGATGCTGGGAGAACCAATCATATGGTAGTTAAGAAGATGGGGGTCATGGGAAACAGAGAAAAAACCACCAAGAAGACATATTGAGCCTTGGACAATGGAGTAGTGTGGGAAGAATGGGGACTTGAGGTATGCTGAAGGGAAGGGACTCTGCCTATCTATCTATATCTTTGCTACCTGTGTCTATGATCCCCTCACTGCCTCTTTCAGGGTCCTCAAGGAAAACCAGGTCTTCCAGGGATGCCAGGCTCTGATGGACCTCCGGTGAGTGACTTACCCTAACCTCTTGCAATTTCTGAGTCCCAACTTAGAATGAGCCCATAACCATCCTGGTTATAACCAGTCTCTAGATTTTCCCATTCACCAAAAGTAACTTTTTTACTTCTGATCCCCAAAGATCTCCCAGAACCATCATCTTGACTCCTCTCTTCTCCCTAGATCCCCCTCTCCCAACTTTTTGCTGTGAAAGGTTTCTAGCTATTATTCAATGAGGATCTGGTGATTGCTAGGTTAGATATGGAATTGCAGGGAAGTTACGGTAAGTAAGAGAGCTCATGGTAGGAGATCTCATTCTCTCTTCCCTCTCCTCTCCCAGGGTCATCCAGGAAAAGAGGGCCCAGCAGGAACCAAAGGAAACCAGGTAAGAGACCTTGTTCCCTCTCTTGAGTATCCTATGATCCTAAAGTCACCATGATATTCCAGAAGTGCTTATTGCTTTCTCCCTCCAGTTCTCCCAGCTTACTTTTCCATCTCCATTCCCCTGATTTCATGGAGACCACATTTCTGAAACCCTCCTGTGAACTCTCTTTTTCTCTCTCCATCCAGGGCCCATCTGGTCCACAGGGTCCTTTAGGATACCCCGGACCTCGAGGTGTCAAGGTAACATGTGGTCAAGAGAGGGAGATGGACTTGGGTGGGAATGGCTGGGAGAAGGATTCTTAGATTCCAGAATCCTATTCTCTAAATCTAGATTTTGTCTCTTGATCACTTTCCATCTCGCTTCCTAGGGTGTGGATGGAATTCGAGGCTTGAAGGGTCATAAAGGAGAGAAGGTAAGAGAAGAATCCCCCGCTGAATTTTACAATTTTCCCCCACTGCCCTCTCTGGGCAGCTTTACCCTGACATCTCCTATCATCTGAGCCCCCATCTCTTACCTCTTACCCTCTAATCCTTCCTATAAAATTCTTCCAATCTTTATCCAGAATTGTCACCATGAACCCCCAAGCTCCTAATTCCTGACCTCAAAACAAAATTGTTCACGCCTTACTATGGTTCTCCCATGCCTCTTCTAATTATTTCAATGCCCCTCTCAGGGAGAAGATGGCTTTCCTGGTTTCAAAGGTGACATGGGTGTGAAAGGTGACCGGGTACGTATGAGACCACTTCATGTACCTCTAGCCCCTCCCTTTGCCTCAAGTGCCCTGATAACATCTACTTTAGCCTTCCAGCCCCCTGAGTAGCTTCCAAGTCTCTAATCCCAAGCCTCTCAGCCTTCCCTCATACCTTAATTACAATGATCCCAATGTTACACTGCTGTTTATATCACCCAAACCATCTCAATATCATCTCGCTGCCTCCAGAGGAAGTCCCATGGAATTCTCTGACCTTCCTGAGTATCTCTCTCTTCCAAGAGCATACCTTCAGCATCCTATGGCTCTCTTAATCTTTTTTTTTTAAATATATTTTATTTGATCATTTCCAAGCATTATTCGTTAAAGATCATTTTCTTTTCCTCCCCCCCACCCCCCATAGCCGACGCGTAAATCCACTGGGCATTGGATGTTTTCTTGATTTGAACCCATTGCTTTGTTGATAGTATTTGCACTAGAGTGTTCATTTAGAGTCTCTCCTCTGTCATGTCCCCTCAACCTCTGTATTCAGGCAGTTGCTTTTCCTCGGTGTTTCCACTCCCATAGTTTATCCTCTGCTTATGAATGGTGTTTTTTTCTCCTGGATCCCTGCAAGTTGTTCAGGGACATTACACCACCACTAATGGAGAAGTCCATTACGTTCGATTATACTACAGTGTATTAGTCTCTGTGTACAATGTTGGCTCTCTTAATCTTTAGAGATCCCTGTCACCCAAGAGTTTCCCCGCCTGAAGCAATCCTTCTAAAAGCAAATGACCCCCACTCTTACCTTAGCTCTCAGCCCCCTATTGTGAGGTTCAATCTCCTGATCCTTGCATTCTCCTCACCCTGCAGGGTGAGGTTGGAGTCCCTGGTTCAAGAGGAGAAGACGGTCCTGAGGGGCCTAAAGGACGAACTGGACCCAATGGAGACCCAGGCCCCATAGGGCTTGTGGGAGAGAAGGTGACTGTGTCATGTGCTTTGGTTCCAAAAGAAAAATTGAATGTTTTGTGCCCTCAAAGAGCTTATATTCTGTTGGGGGAAACTATATATGTAGTATATAATAGGTAATGCTCTAACATGGTATATATCTTTATCTAATAATAATATAATGCAGATAATTATATATGTGAAAGTAAATACAGAGTATTCATGTAGTAAGTTTCTTTAAAACCCTTACTGTCTGTCTTAGAATCAATACTAAGTATTGGTTCCAAGACAGAAAAGCTAGGCAAATGGGGTTAAATGACTTGCCCAGGGTCACACAGTCAGGAAGTGTCTGAGATTTGAACCTAGGACTGGGTCCTGTCTTTAGGCCTGGCTCTCTATTCACTGAGTCACCCAGCTTCCCCCCATAGTAAATTTTTAAAGTGGTAAGTAGTCAGCTAGGAAGATTTGTCCCATATAGGAAGTAGCACTTGAGCTCATCTTTGAAGGAATCTCATGATTCTAAGAAGGCAGTGCTTCCCAGGCATGGACACAGCCTGGGAAAAAGCATGGAGAAGGGAAAGGAATTCTTGTATACAAGGAACAGCAAGAAGGCTGTGTGTGAAGAGAAAACTATACGTAGTCAACTTGAAAAAGTTTGCCAGAGCCAGACTGTCAGAGCCTTTAAACAAAAGAGAAAGAAAGAGAGAAAGGAAGGAGAGAGAGAGAAAGGAAGGAGAGAGAGAGAGAGAGAGAGAGAGAGACAGACAGACAGACAGACAGACAGACAGAGAGAAAGAGAGAGACAAAGAGAGACAGAGAGAGAGACAGAGAGAGAGAGAGAAAGAAACAGAGACAGAGAGATACAGAGATACAGAGAGAGAGACAGAGACAGAGACAGAGAGACAGAGAGAGAGACAGAGACAGAAAGAGAGAGACAGAGAGAGAGAAAGAGAGACAGAAACAGAGATAGAGAGAGACAGAGAGAGAGACAGAGAGAGAGAAAGAGAGAGACAGAGACAGAGACAAAGAGAGACAGAGAGAAAGAGAGAGACAAAGAGAGACAGAGAGACAGAGAGAGAGAAAGAAACAGAGACAGAGATACAGAGAGACAGAGACAGAGAGACAGAGACAGAGAAAGAGAGAGACAGAGACAGAGAGATAGAGAGAGAGAGAGAGAGAGAAAGAGAGAGAGACAGAGACAGAGACAGAGACAAAGAGAGACACACACACACACAGACACATCTAGTGTGAAATCTCCAAATTGGCAGTTAGTAATATGGCCTGGAGCTCAGGAGAGAGCCTGGGGCTGGATATGGACATCTGTATGAAACATACTTGAACCTATGTCCCGGAAGCTTGGGTTTCTAGGAGAAATAGGTAATAGTAGGGGGTCTGGACAACTTTGGCTTCCTACATAGTTAACTGGATGTCTTAGCCAATTAAGTCACTGGGTAAATACTGAGCTTGACACCATGCTTAGCCCATGAAGGGTGCCAGACATAGCTGTAGAAGAGCTCATGGTCTAGACTGATAAGACTAGATTGATGCAGATGAATTGACTCAAGAAAAATGCAAGGTTGCATGTAACAAATGAGATAGGTGGTAGGACAGATTCTAGGGAAGGAAGATGTCTTTGCAGTTGGGCTGACCAGGAAAGCTTTGACAGAAGAAGGGTGAGGTTTTGTATGAAGTTATAAAGATTTGAGGAGACATTGAGAGGATCAGCATAAGCAAAAGGCGAAAAGGGACACTGAGGCATGGGATGTTGGTGGAAGACCAACCTGACTGGAATGGAGGAAGTTATAGGAGAGTCATGGAGATTTGGGCTAGAGCATAGAGGACTTTGAAGATTAATCTAGGAATCTGGATTTTTTCCTTATAGTCAGAGGAAGGCATTGATGGATTAAGAACTGTGAATGATCTGATGAAAGAACTGTTTTAGGCAGGTTGGTCTAGTAGTGCATGAAGGTTGGGTAGGAAACGGAAGAGGCTAGAGGCTGGGAGACCAGTTAGGAGGCTGTGGAATATCTGTGACAGGAGCATCTGAACTAGGAGCAATAGAGAAAATAAGAATCTGAGAGATCCTAAAAGGAAGAATCAATAGGGCTTAGTGACTGTAATCTAAGGACAGGAAGGCAGCAAAGCCTTTAAAAAATGTATTCAAGAAAAAGAGAAATTGGGGAATTGAGCAGATAGGTCTGGAGAAGGGAGGATAGGGTTGGGAGACCTGGGTCCCTTGGAGGAAACAAGGTGCTAAGGGCTCAGGTTTTGGTGGGGTTGGGGGACTAATGCCAAAGGTCTGTCTCTGTGATGGCTTGGGGTCTCTGTAAAGGCTTGGCCCTTTTCCTCCTCATGCCTTCATTGCTCTTTTTGTTTTCTCCATAGGGCAAACTGGGTGTTCCTGGTCTACCTGGATACCCAGGACGTCAGGGTCCCAAGGTAAGGCTTAGGCTATGAAACCCATTTCTATTCTGTTTCCTTCTCCCACATCCCATGTTTCTCTCCCCTTCACTGACCCTATAATACCAGCCACCATTAGTCCAACCCGATCATTTTATAGAGGGGGGAAACAGGCCTAGAGAAAAGTGCACATCTAGGCAGAAGCAGAGCTGAGGCAAACCCCAAATCCCCTGACCCTTGATCCAGAGTTCTTTTCACTTTATTATACTTGTGAGAGATCCCCTAAGGCCTTTCTTTTGGTCTCATCTTTCACACCATGACTTCCATGTTTCCCTCTTTCTCCTCTCAGGGGTCACTTGGATTCCCCGGATTTCCTGGTGCCAATGGAGAGAAGGGAGCCCGGGTAAGAAGGGAAGGGAGGGTCTGTGTAGGAAAAAAAAAACTGGAAAGGCAGAATGTCTGATTAGGGACTGAGATAGGATGGGCCAGGGATAAAGAGTTGTGGGAAGAGTTTAAAAGTAGAGTTCTGAAGGATCTGGGAAGCAAGATGCTGTGGGCAGAGAGATGATGGGATTGAATGAAGGCTCTCTGGGGAGGAAATTGTAGAGCAGAGTCCTTAGATTTTTTGCATCATAGACTGCCTTGGCAGTCTGGTGAAACCTATGAACCCTTTCTCAGAAGAATGCTTTTAGATGCATAAAATAGAATGTATAGGATTACAAAGGAAACCGTTTATAGCAGAAAAAAAATCATTTTTTCCTTATCCAAGTTCATGGAACACTCCTACCCTAGATCCCATGACCAAGTTAAGAATCCTTGGTTTAGGAGGTTTAAGGAGCAGGTGATGTATTCAACTCCTACTCCCCTTTTTTTCCACAGGGCCTGTCTGGGAAGTCAGGGCCTCGAGGGGAACGTGGTCCCACGGTAAGTTAGGGGGAGAGAAAGTTGTATGGAGCGTGAAAGAATCCATACCTGGGTCTATGTGTCTCTGACCATCTTCCCCCCATATCTTCCTAGGGTCCACGAGGCCAAAGAGGCCCCCGAGGAGCCACGGGAAAATCTGGAGCCAAGGCCAGTGACATTTGTTTGAACCAAATATACTTCCCAATATTCTGATTGCATTACCCTTTGTCACTTGTCCATCCTTCAGCTTTCCCCACATCTTCCAATACTTATCTTCCTTTCCTTCTGCAAAAGAGGTCAGATGCCACTGACATTATCACTGTTTCTCTCCCACAGGGAACATCAGGAGGTGATGGTCCTCATGGTCCCCCTGGGGAAAGGGTGAGTCTGAACCAGTAACTGTCAGTCCAAATGTGTCTGAGCTAGAACTTGTCTTCTGCTGTGGAAATGAGGGATTCTGTTTTCCCAGGATCACACTTTCTCTCCTTTAGCCCACTGACTTGCCCATCTTATTCCTTTCTATTGTTTCTAGGGTCTTCCAGGACCTCAGGGTCCCAATGGCTTTCCTGGCCCTAAAGGGCCTCCAGTGAGTATAATCTTGATCTTTGACTTCTCAATCCCTTTATTCTGTGACCACCCCTCCTCACCAATTTCCCTCAAAGACCTACATCTTACATCTTGTGATCTTTCCCTTCTCTCCTTCTGGGGCACCTCCTTTTAACTTGTTCCCCCTCTCTTGTCCTCATATCTTTGACCTTTTGTTCCAGGGTCCCCCTGGTAAGGATGGGCTTCCAGGACACCCTGGCCAACGAGGAGAAGTGGTGAGTGGTTGTTCCTTCTTGACTTTCCTGTAACCATCCCCCATTACCTTCTTCCCTAGGTCCTATGACCTGTATAATCCCAGTTTTAGGTATTTTTGAATGGTTGAGCATAGCTTATATGCAACCATTTAAATGGTCCCAGTGGTGACTCCTTTTCCTTGTTGTACAGCAATGATAATTTGACAACTGCACATCTCTCTGATCTCTCTCTCTCTGTGTCTGTCTCTGTCTGTCTGTCTGTCTCTATTTCTCCAGGGTTTCCAAGGAAAGACAGGCCCCCCTGGACCTCCAGGAGTAGTGGGACCTCAGGTATGTCTTACCTTGGGGGATGATAGACCTCAAACCTAGGGATTTGTGTCTTATCACCCTCTCCCCCACCCCACCACTGCCATGCTTCTCTTCTTGTCTCTTTGTTGGAGAAGGGATGGAATGATTCCCTCTGTGGTTACTGGATGAGACATTGATTCAGGGGAGCAATTGGAGGTGGGAGGCCTTGGACAGTGCTTTGGGGGCAGAGCATTGTGGAACCCTCCACAACTTTCCATTCTGAATGACTTTACTGAGTTTCCCAGGGCTCTTGGAGAAAATGCAGTTTTTAGGGATAGCCACAAGATGGCACATTTATTAGTACACATGAGCATCCTCCCTAATCCCCTAAAGATAACTTGGTCCATTCAGGAATAGGGAGTCTCTTTAAAACCCCCATTGTCCCCAAGAAGATCATGGAATCAGAAAATGAGGGTGTTGGAGGATAGACAGTTTAGGGGGGATATTAGGAGGATCTGTGATATGAGATTGCTGTTCCCATCCTATAGGGAGCTTCGGGAGAATCAGGACCTATGGGGGAAAGAGGCCACCCAGGTCCCCCAGGTCCCCCAGGAGAGCAGGGCTTGACTGGACCATCTGGTAAAGAGGGAACTAAGGTAAGTATGAGGGAAGGAATGTGAAGAATGAGGGAAGGACAGGACTGGAGGAACCAGAGGAAAGGGAGGTTTTGAAGGTATAGGCATCGTGTCCCAGGTTTAGGGAGATACTGTTATCTATTTCTTACTGTATTCATTCCTATTTCCTGCATTTAGGGAGACCCTGGCCCCCCTGGAGCTCCTGGAAAGGATGGACCAGCTGGTTTAAGAGGCTTCCCTGGTGAAAGGGGCCTCCCAGGCACTGGAGTGAGTGTAACCCCAAAATATAATATACACAAATGCAAATGTCTCCAGCATCCTTAGTCCCTCCTCAGGACTAACCTGATTTCTGATTTCCCTGTTTCTTTGACCTTTTTACTTCTACCTTCATGATTACTGGCCTTCCACAGTCTCCTGCCTGATTCTCTGATACCTCTCTCAGTTTTTGTGATAGCCATTTTCATTTTCTCTGATTCTTAGTCTCCCTCACCTTTATCTCTTCCTTCTACAGGGAGGTGGTGGCCTGAAGGGAAATGAAGGTCCACCTGGCCCCCCTGGCCCTGCGGTGAGTTTGGGGTCTTTGAAGGAGAAGGAACTTGGGCTTGGGGAGTCCTGAGAAGATCATTGAGTCCTTACTTTGAATCCATATGGAAAAAGAGCCAGAAGTTGGGAAAATAGACTACTCTTAGACTCTTCAGAGTCGAGGAGCAGAGGCTTGTTGGATTGGGGTGGGAGGAAATTGGGTGAGTCTTCCCTAATTTTTAGGGAAGAGCAATATAGGTAGGTCAGGTCCTGAATCGTCTCCTTTAGGGAACTTCTGGGTCAGTAATGCCTTTTGCTGGCCCACATTTTACCCCTTCTCTCCCTCTAGGGGTCTCCTGGAGAGCGGGGTGTGGCAGGTACAGGGGGACCCATTGGCCCCCCAGGAAGACCAGGGCCTCAGGGTCCTCCTGGTGCTGCTGGGGAGAAAGGTGTTCCGGTGAGTATGTGTAGGAGATGAGATAGGGATGCTTGTGAGGTCTCTGTGTTGAAGGTGTTGAAGGTGGTTTGTGAGCTAAGGAATGGATGGGGGTGCAGCTAAATATATTACTTGGAGGAACATAGAGGTAGCTATGCTTGTGATTTGAGTAATAGTAGAGGTGAGGAAGTTTCGTGAGAGGAAGGTCAATGTGTCACCCCGATGTCTGACTTTCCCTTTCTATTTCTTCTTCTCACAGGGTGAGAAAGGTCCCATTGGCCCTACTGGCAGAGATGGTGTCCAAGGGCCTGTGGGGCTACCTGGTCCTGCTGGACCCCCAGGTGTGGCTGGAGAAGATGGAGACAAGGTGATTCACCCCAAACCCTGACTCTCTATCCCATTATCATTCTCAGGCTCTTCCAAAAGAGGAAGAATTCAATATAGAATTCATCTCATATATATATATATATACATATATAACATCAATAACTCATCTGTGGCCCTCTAACCCTTCTGTGTTAATTGTCTTTCATTTCCCACTTCATTACTTCATGTCTCCCACCCCTATATTTGACACATCTTCCTCTTCCAGGGTGAGGTTGGTGATGCCGGACAGAAGGGCAACAAAGGAAACAAGGGTGAACATGTGAGTAACTGTGACCTCTAATTTCTCTTCTTCATTTCTTTTTCAAGTGTACATTTTTATTGTTAATTTTGTTTTACATTCCTTACATTTCCCAGTGTTTTTCTCTTCCATTCTTTCAGCCATTTCTTATAATAAAGAACTTTTAAAAACAAGAAGAAAAAAAGTCCCATAAACTTAACCAACATATCAAAAAAATCTGATGTTATTTGCAGAATTCTATACTCATGGTTTTCCCCTCCCCACTATAAGAAGTAGGGAGGAGATGTCTTTTCCTAACTCTTGTCTGGGGATTGAGCTTGGCCATTATAATTTCACATATTCATTTCCAGTTGTTTTATTGTTCTTTTTCACTTCCATTCTTGCCATGGTATACAGTGTTTTTCTAATTCTACATTTTACTTTGCATCAGTTCACATAATTCTTCCTATGCTTCTCTTTATTCATCAAGTTATTTTCTGTTCAAAACCCATACTTTCCGCTTTACTAACAACTCTTAAGACAGAAAGCCAAGGATTAGGCAAATGGGGTTAAGTGACTTTCCCAGGGTCCCATAGCTAAGTAGTGTCTGAGGCTAGATTTGAACCCAGGCCCTCTCAACTCCAGGTCAGGTACTCTTATCTACTAAGCCACATAGCTGCCCTGTGTTCATCATTTCTTACAGCATATTTCATTACATTCTTGCACCATGACTTTTTTTTTTAAGCAATCCTCTAATTTATGGGCATCTATTTTGTTTCTAGTTCTTTATTGCTACAAATATATTGGTTTTATAAGGCCTATCTTTAGTCACTGACAATCCTTGGAGTATATACGGTGAACAGCAGAATCTTTGGGTCAGAGGGAAGGGACATGTTAGTCACTTTCTTTGCATGATTCTAAATTGCTTTCCAGAATGGTGGGATCCATTTACAACTCCATCAATAGTACATTAGTGTGTCTGTCTTTCCATAGCCCCTTCAACATCAACCATTCCCCTCTTTTGATCTTTTCCTGATCTCATTTCTGCTCTGCCTGTCTCTTTTTCTCTTTATACCTTCTGGTATCTCTGATTAAACTTTTCTTTCTCTTGCCAGGGCCCTCCTGGACCCCCTGGACCACTGGGTCCCCTGGGTCAACCTGGAGCAGCGGTGAGTGACCAGATACCACTGACTTCCCCTGATCCTGTCCAAATCCTTCCCCCCAAAAGTTTCCCCTATTGTGGGCTGTCATACTTATTGGCACATGTTTCCCTAATTCCTGTCACTTACTCGTTCCTCTTCAGAAGTACCTCCCTATTTTGTTTGGGAAACCCCCTCAGTTTCTGGATCTTGGACCTCTTTTCTTCCTTCCAGTGTGGTTCCTTGTGTATGTGTGTATGTGAGTGTATTCAACAATCCCTTCTCTCTGTGTTTAGGGAGTAGATGGAGAACCCGGTGCTCGGGGACCCCAGGGACATTTTGGAGCCAAAGGGGATGAGGGAACAAGGGGATTTAATGGCCCTCCTGGACCCATTGGCCTGCAGGTGAGCTGTATGTATGTGTGTGATGTTTGTGTAAGAGGTTAGAAATATGGTTAGTAAGGAATGAGGAAGAGATGCTTCCCTCCAATCCAACTCCAAGATGGAAGGCAGGAATGAGATGGGGGGGATGGAGGGGACGACTCCAGAGAGAAGTAAGAGGCAGCTTATAATTATCAGTGGGTGAAAGAGTTTGAGGAGAGGAGATGTTTTATTTGGAGGGAGTGGGGATGGCACCCAAGGAATGTTGGCACCTTGACCTTTCTTTAAGAAGGGCCCCCAGTTTTTTTCATCCTGTCAAGTCTCTGTGTGTTTGTCTAATCACAGGGTTTACCAGGTCCCTCAGGTGAAAAAGGAGAGACAGGAGATGTGGGCCCCATGGTGAGTGTGACCCCCACTCCCATTTCCTCTCTACTGACCAACCAATTCTAACCACTGACTTACTGTATTTTTTCTCTATTCTCCAATAACTCCTGTCCTGAACCAGCTGTGTCTCCCTTGCTCCTAAAGATGACTTCTATTGATCCCTGGCAATTTCCACTTTGGCCCCTTACTCTTTTTCTTAAAGACCTGATTTTCTCCATTTTGATCTCTTCCTGTTTATTTCATTCTCTGTATAGCTCTTTCGCTCTTTTCTTTCTCCCTCTGTTTATGTGTTTCTGTTTCTTCCTAGGGTCCACCTGGCCCACCAGGACCTCGAGGCCCTGCTGGACCTAATGGAGCAGATGTAAGTATTTCCTATCCCCCACCTTGATGTCCCTCTCGGGTCATTTGGCTCATCCTCCTGGGTCTCTTCAGTGATGAGAAATCTCCTTGGAATAAGAGTTATATCCTCCAGCCCCTTTATCCTCACCATGGAGGAATCCCTCCAACTCCTAATATTCTGCTGTGTCCTTAAAGGTCTCAGCCCATCTGTCTCCTTTCACTTCTTTATACTGTCCCCTTTCTGGATAATAACTCTTTATCACCGTCTCCCTCTTTTAGGGTCCACAAGGTCCCCCAGGAGGTGTTGGAAACCTGGGTCCTCTTGGAGAAAAGGTAACTGTAGGGAAAATGAACTGGGAAGCTGGGAAGGGAAAATCAAAAAGAGAAAAGGAGATGGGGGAATCCTCTTTCTGGTTGTTGGGCAAGGGTGGATGGAGTATAGTGTGAGAAAGAGTGAAGAGGCTGGCAGAGAGGGAACAGGCCTAAGGGGAAGTGAGATTGGGAGGGCCTATATTTAATTAACCACTGATTTCATTTTAGGGGGAACCAGGAGAGTCGGGATCTCCAGGGGTTCCTGGGGAGCCTGGAGTTAAGGTGAGTGACAACTCTAACACCCAGCTGATGCCCACCTCCCCCAAACCTTAACCCCAACCCCCAGGCACTGAAATCCAATAGCTTCCCTTACTTTCCTCCTATCAGTGGTTCTTTCTGTCATATTATTAGTTTTTTCCAGGGGAACTAAGGTGTTTGGGTCTGTGTGATGCCCTTCCCCTTCCACCTTCTTCCCTCAGGTGACTGACCATTAAGAGGACTGGGCACATGGGTTGTCTGTTATCTGGATCAATTTTCTATTTTCTGAACTCCTTTTCCTTCACTTCTATTCCTTCCAGGAAGGGGTAGGTTTGGGGTAGGGGAAAGAGCAAAGGTGTTTAAAAGCATGGGTTCTCTTTTATTTTGCCTTGATTATGACCTTCCATTAATCCCAATTAGTCCCATCCTCCACTTGTGTCTCTTCATCACCTTTGTCCCTTTCCAGGGCCCTAGAGGAGAAAGGGGAGAGAAAGGAGAGTCAGGGCAACCAGGGGAAGCTGGACCACCTGGACCTAAGGGTCCCACAGGCGATGATGGCCCAAAAGGAAACCCTGTGAGTATGGAGTAAGGGCCACCCAGAGGTTTGATGGAATGAGGATGGAAGGATGTGGGTCAGGGGAACCCACAATTACCAGACCTCAAGGTGTGGGATGGGGTACTGCAAGACGGGAAGGGAGGTCAAGGATTCTGGGAGGATGTTCTGTCTCTGGATGGGGGTGAATATGTGACATGACTGGAGTAAGTGTGTCAGAAATGGTGGCAAGGGGTGGTATGTGACCTGTGTGGGACTTTGACAGCTCCAGAGTGGGTGTTGAGCCTATACAGGGCCTTGTGACACTGAGCTCCTTTCTTTTCCTTTGCCCTCAGGGCCCTGTTGGTTTTCCTGGTGACCCTGGCCCTCCTGGAGAAGGGGGTCCTCGAGTAAGTTTCACTCTTAGGAAAAAGGGATAGGAATGAGGGGTAAGGATTTTGAAGAGGGATTATTTGGGGAGCTGGAATTATTTCTTAGGCTTTCATAGTCATAGTGATGAGCAACTATTTCATTCTTAGTATTTGCTTCCCTAACTTCTAAGCATCATGCCTGGCACAGCAAGCACTTCTCCTCCTCCTCCTCCCCACTCTCCTCCTTCTCCTCCTCCTCCCCCCTCTCCTCCTCCTCCTCCCCCCTCTCCTCCTCCTCCTCCTCACCCCTCTCCTCCTCCTCCTCCTCCTCCTCCTCCTCCTCCTCCTCCTCCTCCCCCCTCTCCTTCTCCTCCTCCCCCCCTCTCTTCTTCCTCCTCCCCCCCTCCTCCCCCCTTCTCCTTCTTCTTCTTTTACTTTTAAACATTATTTTTATTTGGCCAATTTCAAACATTATTCATTGGATACAAAGATCATTTTCTTTTCCTCGCCCCCACCTCCCCTCTCATAGCCAACACACTATTCCACTGGGTATCACATGTGTCCTTGATCCGAACCCATTTCCATGTTGTTGGTATTTGCACTAGGATGTTCATTTAGTATCTACATCCCTATTCATATCCCCTCGG
This sequence comes from Monodelphis domestica, assembly GCF_027887165.1. Lineage (NCBI taxonomy): Eukaryota > Metazoa > Chordata > Mammalia > Didelphimorphia > Didelphidae > Monodelphis > Monodelphis domestica. The sequence goes on along the minus strand of NC_077228.1, from coordinate 269,381,748 downwards.
CTCCTGTAGTCAAGCAGTTGCCTTTCCTCGGTGTTTTTACTCCCACAGTTTGTCCTCTGCTACAGCAAACACTTCTAAGTACTGGATTGACCGATTGGTGGTTAATTAAGGGAGCAATAGAATTGGAAGGATAGAAAAACTTAGGGGTATAATACTAGGAACAATTGAGGTCTTCTTCTAAGGTTCCCACCTTTCCATCTCTCCAGGGTCAGGATGGAGCTAAAGGTGACCAAGGAGAGGATGGAGAAGCTGGACAGCCTGTGAGTGATTGTGTTTCTCTAGCCTTTGATTACTGACCATTTAAAATTTCATACTCTTTAAATCCCAGCCTCCAGATTTGTCAATGCCCCCAACCTCTGGACTTTAGTGTAACTTTTCCTTAATCCTTCAGTTTCCAACCTTCCATTATCCCTTCATCTTTGATGCCTTCATCTCTTCCTTCTTTCCCCAGGGATCTCCAGGTCCTACTGGAGAGAATGGTCCCCCTGGACCTCCTGGCAAGAGGGTAAGTGGCACAGTGGCTAGAGCTAGACCTGTAGTCAGCAAGACTATCATTAGAGTCCTGTCTCATGTATCTACTAGCCATGTGGTCCTGGGCAAATCACTTGGGCTCTCTCAACCTGTTTGCTCATCTGCAGAATGAAGAATAATAGCACCTACCTCCCAGGGTGGCTTTGAGGGTCAAATGAGATAATATGCTTGAAGCACCATGCAGACTTTAAGGATTCTGTAAATACTAACTAAAAATGAGAGAATGGGTCTGGACGCTTGGCTCCCCCATGCCATCAAAGGGACATCCAGGTCCCTAGAGGTTTGGGGTTTGAGACGGGGCTGTCAGTGATGTTCTTATCCCTGGTTCTCTCCTTGTGGTGGTTGTGGAATCTCTGTGGGTGAAGTGTCCATTATCTTTTGTCTAACCTTTTTTCTTTTTTTTCTCACCCCATCCATCCCTCTAGGGTCCCGCAGGCACACCTGGCCCTGAGGGTCGACAAGGAGAAAAGGGAGCCAAGGTAAGAGAGAATGACTCTTGGAAGACTCTAATATTCCCTTCACCTCACCATAAAGGCTTTCCTGTTCCAAAACCCAGTCCACTACCCCCAGAAAATCCCTTGTGTCACCTCTAATCTTATATCTTAAAGTACTTTGGTTCAGAGGGCTAACTCCATTTCTACAGCCGACTTTTTCTTTTTTATGAATGATGGAAGTTTATCCTCTTCTTGTCCTCTGACATAGCCCCAGCCTTCTCTGATTCCCCTTTATGTATTTCAGGGGGAGCAAGGTGCTGTTGGAGCTCCTGGCAAGACAGGACCAGTGGGTCCAGCTGGAGCAGCAGGAAAACCAGGCCCTGATGGTCTAAGGGGAATCCCAGGCTCAGTGGTAAATCACAGGGGATTGAGGAGATTAATAGTGCCTGTGGAAATGGGGGATGGGAACCAAGGAACTGGGAGTTCAGTTGTTTGATGGGAAGGCATCTTTCTCTGATCTCTTTTGTCCCCCTCACCTCTATAGGGACAACAAGGACGACCTGGAGCCACGGGACCAGCTGGGCCTCCAGGTCCTGTGGTGAGTGACTCTGAGGGAAGGGTGTATGTGGGGGGAGAGCAGAACCTTGGGGAGGGGGTGATTCTATGGGTGGAGGACAATGGGACCTGCAGATATGGAAAAAAGGAAGGAGAATCTAGGGAGTAGGGAAATATGGGACTTCTTTCTGACCTTTATGCCATAAGGAGTGATCGTCTTTCTCTTTACAGGGACCTCCTGGACTTCCTGGCCTCAGGGGTGACCCTGGAGCCAAAGGAGAAAAGGTAAGAGATAAACACATTGGCATTCATCTTTGGATGGACTTATTCTCTCCTCATTTGGGTCATGGAATGCCATACCCTCCAACAAGATACAAAATATCCCCTCACCTCAGTGTTTTGGGGTCACTTGCCCTTCCATATGCTCTTTCAACATTTCTTTTGAGTAAAGGTCACTGACTCTATCCTTCAAACTTAGCCCCTTTTCTACCAAGGGAAGGAATGGGTCTAATGGTCATAGTTCCTGTCCTCCAGTCCCATCTTGTCCTCTCACCTCCCATTCCTACCCTATTTGTCTTATGCCATTGCTCCCGCTAGGGTCACCCTGGTCTCATTGGCCTGATTGGACCTCCTGGAGAACAGGGAGAAAAGGGTGATCGAGGACTCCCTGGTCCCCAAGGTGCACATGGACAGAAGGGGGAGACGGTGAGTGTGAGGCAGGGGTCTAGGATTTCCTTTCCCTAATTGCCCTGTGGGAATTGACCTTAAATGTGCTTGAGGGCTGGGAGAAGCAAGAAGGGAAGGGGTAGATGTAAAGTCTTTGGAGGGAAGACTTTGTTATTAGTGGGGTGTCTCCACTGTAGGGTAAACAGATTTGGAGGAGGCTTCAGGAAGGTGGTAGACAAAATGGGGTTAACTGGACTTTTTTTTTCCTTCTAGGGTATTCCTGGAGCATCTGGCCCAATTGGCCCTGGAGGTCCCCCTGGTCTTCCTGTAAGTAACTCTTCCCTATTACTTCTTCAAACAACCCTCAGTATTCCCCTTCTTCTCACCCATACATCTCAGTAATGTCCACTTTAGCCTAGTGATCTTCAATTTCTAGTTAACCACAGAATCTTGAAAATATTTCTTCATATTTCTGTAATACTCCCAATACCACCTCTTTTTTTTTTTAATCCTTATCTTCTAAGTAACAACTCTAAAATTGAAAGGCAAGGGTAAAGCAAATGGATTAAGTGACTTGCCCAGGGTCACATAGCTAGGCAAGATTTGAACCCAGATCCTCTGGACTCCAGGCTTGGGGCTCTATCCACTGTGCCACTTAGCTGCCTCCTACTCTCCTAAGTACCCCAGTACAACCCTCATAATTTCCCTCGCCCAAAAGTGCCCCTATATAGTCTATGTGACCCTGTGATCATTCCTATGCTACCTAATTCCTATCCCATCCCTCTCTATCTTTCCTTTTTACATAACTTGTCTCCCTTGTCCCCTCATTATAGGGACCTGCTGGCCCCAAAGGTGCTAAAGGAGCTACGGTGAGTAAGCCTTCCCCTGTTTCTCCCCAGCCAACCATATCCTCTGACCCCATCTACCACCCTGAGACTGCACATTTTTTTCTAGACATATTAGTAGACATTTTACTCCCAACCCTGGTATAAACAACACCTCTTAGAGATGGACCTTGATACCCCATACTTTAAGCTTGGTAGGACACCAACTCCCTGACTCTTCTGACCACCTGATAATCTGTGACCTCTTACCCCTCCCTCCCAACCACTCTTTAACCCGGACATGTATCATTCCTTTGAGTGACTTTTTGGAATCCTCTGACTATCTGATCCCTTTGTTGTTTCACCATGTCAGGGTCAAGCTGGACCCAAGGGAGAAAAAGGTGTCCAAGGTCCACCTGGACATCCGGTGAGTGAAGGATGTGTGTGTGTGTGTGTTCTCTCCATTTGTCTTATTTTTTCTTTCTGCCTTTGGTACTTTCTCTGCCTGTCTGTCTGGCCGATTATTTCTCTCATCCAAAGTTTCAGTCTCCATCTTTGCCTGCTTCTCATTACATTTTCTATCTTTCAGGGCCCTCCTGGGGAGGTGATCCAGCCACTGCCCATCCAGATGCCCAAGAAATCCAGGCGTTCAGTCGATGCAAGCCAGCTGGTGCAGGAGGATGAGGCGGCAGAGGTTGGGGGAGCCCCTGGGGCCAATGGTGGCCTGGAAGAGATATTTGGTTCCTTGGATTCACTCAGAGATGAGATTGAGCAAATGAGGCGCCCTGCAGGAACCCAGGAGAGCCCAGCCCGAACGTGTCAGGACCTGAGACTATGTCATCCTGAGCTGCCTGATGGTCAGTGGGAAGCATGAGGAGACAAACAGGGGGTGAGGGAGAGGCAGCGGGGAGAGGGTTGATATGGAAGTAGAGGAGGGCAGATACTAGACGGGAGATGGGGAACCAGAAGGTGAATGAACAGTCGAACACATAAAGGAAAAACTATTGAGAATTTACTGTGGACAGTGTGTGGTGTTAAACTCTGGGGGAATACAAGGGGGGGCCAGTCCCAGCTCTCGCATTCTAATGGGGGAGACAACACCCGCAATCCTCCAATAGGGGAGTGTCTATGCATAGGGGGCGGGGGTGTAATTTGAAGACAGGTAGGAGTGGGGGCCTGGGAATGTGGAACAGAAGGGGGAAGACAGTGGACAGGGGGTTGATGATGATCCTGACCCTTCCAACTCCTGCCCCAAACTAGGTGAATACTGGGTTGACCCTAACCAAGGCTGCGCCAGGGATGCTTTCCGTGTTTTCTGTAACTTCACGGCAGGCGGAGAAACCTGTGTGTCCCCCAGGGATGACGTCACACAGGTGAGTCCTCCCCCCCCCACGCCACTCTCCCCAACTCTAAACTTTCTTTCCCCTTGAGCCCTCCAGCTGGCTTTTTTCTCTATTTTCCTGGCTCCCCATCTTTTCCTCTCTTCTGATCCGCTCGTTCTCATTCTGCTGCCTCAAGTCGGCTGCGCTCACTGCCTCTAACCGTTTGTTTATCCTCCCGAACAAGTCCCCAGTCAATACTGACGGCTCCGCTCTGCTTCTTTCCAGTTCTCCTACGTGGACTCTGGGGGCTCCCCCGTGGGCGTGGTCCAGCTCACATTCTTGCGGCTGCTCAGTGTGTCCGCTCACCAGGATGTCTCCTATCCGTGCACTGGAGGGGCCCGGGATGGGCCCCTCCGCCTCCGGGGAGCCAACGAGGATGAACTGAGCCCAGAGACTAGTCCCTATGTCAAGGAATTCAAAGATGGCTGCCAGGTGTGGGGAGAGGGGAAGAAATGATGGGCTTTAATCTGGAAACCAGGAGTCCATGGTGATGGAGGTCAATGGGAGAGGGGGAGTAGTGTTTCTTCCTGGGCTAGCCCAAGAAGGAAGGGAAGGAGCCTGCACCTGTGGGGCGGGGGTTGTAAAATAGGGGCCCCATCGTTATTTTTATCTCTGTCTTTTTCTACCTTTCTCAAGACACATCAGGGTCGAACAGTGCTTGAAGTTCGGACACCCTTACTGGAGCAGCTTCCCGTGTTGGATGCTTCCTTCTCAGACTTGGGGGCCCCCCCTAGGCGGAGTGGAGTTATGCTGGGGCCCGTCTGTTTCCAGGGCTAGGACCCCTGCCTACTTAACCCTCCCAACCCTTCAAAAAGCCAGGATCCCCTATGGCCAACTCAGCCATTGCCTAAGAGAGACCCCCTTCACCATCTCAGGGGCCTGAGGCAAGGCAGAAAGTGTCCTCTATCCATGGGGGTCCCATGGAGGGAGGAAGTTGGGGGGGAGTCAATTCCTCTCACGTGATGGGGGATGGGGGGGCCTGTAGGCCCCTCCTTGAAGCCCCCTTTCCCATTGGCAATAAGACTTATATTTAAAATCATCCCCAAGCAAAGAGAAGAGGAGAAGAGAACGAACACTGTGTATTTTATATTTTAAATTAATTATATTAATTATTTAACAAGCGGAAACTAAAAAGAAAAAAGAAGCTCCAACAGAGAAACCAGACGCAGAAGATGGGGCTAATTGCCCCCACCCCTTAATTCTTCAGCACTCTCCTCTGTGACTGTAGGGGGAGGGGAGAGAGACCTCCACACAGGGTGGTATCTCTCCCTCCTCTACCCCATCTGTAGCGCCAAGGTGGATGTTGGAATATATTGTCTCCTTGTGTCCCTCGTGCTTTCAGTCTCTCTCCCATAGTCAAGGCCAGTTTCTTTCCTCCTCACCACCAAATACTTACTTCCCTCAACAAACCTTTAATGAATGTTAATCTTTGTAGGGTGCAATACTAGTCCTGGGCCTAGTAAGGCAACTTGGCATCTAATAACCATCCATGAATGTTTCTTCCCCCTCCCCCAGCTGTGGGGAAGAGGACATTATTGATTAGGAATCCAGGGCTGGACTGGGGACTAAATTTTATTGCAGCTTTAAACCAAGAGAATTGTGATTCCTGCCTCAGGAACAAACAGCCAATCACAGTGACCTCAGACTGGTGCTAGCCAATCAATGGCTTCCTCCTCTACCCCTCCCTCCTTCACTGGCTCAGGATATTAGCAACCCTAAAGAAGGAAGATGGGGCAGTGGTAGTTTGGGGGTTTCTGACTAAGTAAGGGTCTTGGTTCAAACACAAGGACACCCTAGGGTATCGAGAGAAGAAATGGAAGACAGATCCTGCCCTCTGGGAGCTTACAGTCTAATTCAAGAGATGAACCCGAAGGACTGTGGCAAAACAGCTTGTTGACAAATGGAAAATTATATCATACACAGTGACATTCTGGGAGTGCCCAGTAGTCTGTCCTGTCTAGTGGTCTGTGTCTTTAATGTGTGGGCAGACGGTTTGCGGGAAGGTGTGGCCCTTCCTGACCTCAACCGCAAGCATCTCTGGATTCCTCTTGGCCCAGCCAAGCTTACATTTCTCTAGGGTTTTACTGTCACAAAGCACTCAAGCACACACAAACATTCTTTGGTCTTCCCAAGAACCCTGTGAGTCAGGACAGTGTCTGAATTCAATCTCAAATATTACACATGTGGGAACTGATGCTCAGAGACATAAAATAACTTGTTCAAGATTACAAAGATAGTGACAGAATCTGAATTTGAACTCAGATCTTCTGACCCAAAGCCCAGTTCTCTTTCCATTATGAAAGGCCTTCCCTTACACATCTCCAACCCTCCCTGTTTCTACTTTCAATTTAGGATTAAGGACCTTGAGCAGAAAGGGTCCTCAGGCTATTTAATCTAACTGCTTCATTTTAGAATTGAGGCTCAGGGAAGTTGTTTATTTGCTTAAGGCTGCACAGGTAGTATCAGAAGCAGATTTTTGAAACCAAGCTGTACTTATGTTAAGAGTTGGTGCTAGAGACAATCTACCACTCCATGTCACAATAAGAAGAGGGTAAAACTACTGGCCCTCAGTTTATTCATACATGTTGTGTTGTCATTGGTAAGTGACTGCCCTCCTTCAGTTTCCTCCTTTGTAAAAAGAGGAAGCTGGAATAGACATCTCCAAGGTCCCATCCAACTCAAAATCCTAGGATCGAATTATTTTATGTTAAAATGTAAAGCCTTTGTCTCTTCAGTAACAGTCCTTTTCTCTCCTTCCAATGCCCCTCTTCTCTCTCTTAGTGGCACCTCCGGGGCACCCTCATATTTCCCCATCTCTATTAACATTACATTGAAAGGAGAAAACTCCTAGAGAGCTCTACATCGCAGGGTAGTAGAAAGAATGCTGGACTTGGGGTCAGGGGAGCCCTGAGGCCTAATGCTAACCCTAGGAAAAGTCATGTGGTCAACCTCTGTCTAAGCCTCAGTTTCCTTATTGATGAAATGGAGATTTTTATTTCCCACCTCACATGGTTGGAGAAAGTGCTTTATAAACCTAAAAGCACTGTAGAAATATGAGCTACTATTAGTGCAGGCAGCATGGGCTAGTGGTTAGAGAAAGTCGTAGCCTTGTTCTCTCTAGAATGTAGCCCCCTTAGCCCCCTCCAAGACATGGAAATCCTGCTGTTCTTTCTCCTCCTTCCTTCCTCTGATCCTTCTAGCATCTTCTTCATCTTCTTAACTTTCAGTTCTCCCCCCAAAACTAAAAAGGAAATGTGAAAGGAGACCCTGACTCTGCTTTTTGATATATACCTCTCTTAAAGAGGCTGGGGCCCTAAGGAGGTGGGCAGAAGGGGCAGAATCAGGAGACCCAACCTAGCAACCTCAGGGAATCTTGGTCCTTCAAGGCAATAATATTTTTGAGTCTCTGTTTATGAATCTGGCACGGTAGTGGGCACTGGGAGGGAATAGGAGAGGAGAATCAGCCTCTGCTTTCTAGGAGCTCTCCGAGTAACAGAGACCAGATGTAAACAGAATGGTGAGAAGCAGTATATAATCCAGAGCTGGACAAGATACTCTAAATTCTATTGGCATCCTTTACTGGACAAACTGTTTTCTGCCTCAGAGGCAAGCAGCCAATCATAGTGTGGCGGATGCTAACCAATCAGGACATTGTGCCCTCTCCTCTTTTTCCTCCTCCTTTAACCCCTCCTCCTCCATCTCTAACCCCTCCTCCGATTTCTCCAACCCCTTCTCTTCCCTCTTCTCCCTCTCCAAAGACTAGGGATATTAATAGCATCCCAGCTGCAGGAAGTGAGGGGGGCAAGTTTATGAGTGAAACACGTCCTTGCTTTTTGGCCGTTCTATTTCTAGCCAATGCACAGCCTCTGGGGAGAGGGTGGGGTGGGTTAGTTGAGTGGAAATTAATTTCCAAGAGAGTCCACCAAGGGCCCTGGGCTAGTAAGGGGGAATTGGTGCTCAGGAAACCAGCTTTTTATACGTTTGGTAGAGAAAGCACGTCTCAAACTTGGAAAAGCAAGGAAGATTCAGAACCATGAGAAAGGACCTCCAAACCAAAAAAAGAGAAAGATCAGACCAGTGGAGGACTTGGGGGAATTTCCCCAATCCTAAAAAATAATAGGAAACTGAAGAGAAATGTGGAAAAGGGAATCCTCTCAAAACTAAGGAAAAGGGAGGGAAGAGAGCCAGGCAAAAGAAACTACCTGGTGCTTGAGGAGTGATGGGAAGAAGAGAATCTGAACTCAAGGGGGAAGGAGGGAGAGAACAATTGTTTCAGATAACAGATAGGCAAAGGATGCTGGAGCCACAGAAAGAAGGTAAAGGATGTTGGGGCCACAGATAAGACAGGTAAAGGAAGCTGGAGCCATAGAAAGCAGACAGACAGATAAAGGATGTTGGGGCCAAAGATAACAGGGACTATTGATGCCAAGCTGAGAATGGGAAGGAGTAATCCCTCAGTAGCTATAAAAACCTTCATTCTATCATTCTTTCAATCAACATTTGTTCAATACCCCATGAGTGCAGAACACTGTGTTAATCCCTGGGAGAGATTTTGATTAAGTCTGACTAAGATCAGGTCCATCCCTCCTTGAGCTTGAAGTCTGGTATATATCCTGTATTTCAATCACCTTGAGCATAGTATGACTTGATAACATGACAAATTCAAAATAGGATCTGACATGAGCACTGAAGTGTTACAAAGTTCTATGGGAGGTCTGAGAAGGTCATTACTTGACAAAGGAGGATCACATAGCATTTGAGTTAAGCTTTAAAAGAGATCTAGGGGAGAAGCTAGATGGCTAAGTGGATTGAGAGTCAGACCCAGGGACAGGAGGTCCTGGGCTCAAATTCCGCCTCAATTACTTCCTAGCTGTGTGACCCTGGGCAAGTCACTTAACCCCCATTGCCTAGCCCTTACCACACCTGTGCCTTGGAACACAGTATTGATTCTGAGATGGAAGATAAGGGTTTTTTAAAACCTAGGAAGTCAACAGGTGAAAAGAGGGAAAAAGGGAGAAAAGACATTCCAGGTACAGAGAATGTTGTAAAGAAAGATATGAAGGTGAGTAAGTAGTTGTAGGATCGGGAGTTTTGATGGAGTAGGGAGGAGGTGGAAGAGAGTAATATGAAAAGGCTGGAAAGACAGGCCAGTACTGGGTTGTAAGAAGTCCTAAATGCCAGGCCAAGAAGTTTGAACTTTACTTGTCAGACAACAGGAAGTCATTTGAGATTTTGATCAGACATGATCAGATCAATAAATAAGAAAGATTAATTCAGCAGAAGAATGAATGACAGATTGAAAGAGGAGAATAGAGACAGTAATATCTATTAGGAGGCTATTTGCAATGGTCCAACCAGGTTGCATGTAGCAACCAGGATCTGAAGGTGGATGCCAACAATGTGGGGAAAAGGAAATGGATGAAAGTGATGTTAAGGATATGGAATGATTAGAAATTGGTGGCATCTTGAATATAAAAGATAAGGGAGAAGGAAGAATCTATCAAGATTTGGCAAATAAAGATGAGCTGAATGGTTATTGCCCGGAAAATAAGGAGGCAGGTCTAACAAGGCAAAATAGGTTTGGTTTGAATATTCATTTACAAGCATTTATTAAGTACCTACTTTTATTATTCAGTCACTTCAGTTGTGTCCTAATCTTTGTGGTTCCATTTGGAATTTTCTTGTTAAAGAGACTAGAATGTGTTACCATTTCCTTCTTCAAGTAATTTTACAGATGAGAAAACTTAGGTAAATGGAGTTAAGTGACCTGCCCAGGGTCACACAGCTAAAAAAGTGTCTGAGTCTGCATTTGAACTCAGGCAGATGAGTCTTTCTGATTCCAGACTCAGCGCTCTACCAACTGTGCTGCCTATCTGCCCTTAAGTACCTACTAAATACTAGTTATTGTACTAAGCTCTAAGGATAAAAAAAAACAATCTTCCCTCAAGAAGCTGGCATTCAGTCAAAGAGAAACAATACATTTACATGTTAAATTTGAGGTGCCTGTGGTATGTCCATGTGAAGTTGCCTACTGGTTGTTGAGGATGTGAATTTGGGGCTAGGAAGAGAGGTCATGACTGGAGACACAAATTTGGAAGTTGCTTGAATAGAGGTGAAATTTGAAGTCTTGTGAGTGAATGAGAATGACAAAGGAGAGGAGAGAGAGAGAGGGGAAGAGAAAGGGGAGAGAGAGGAGGAGAGAGAAGGAGAGAGAGAAAGGGAGGGAAAGATAGAAAGAGGAAGGGAAGGAGAGAGAGAAAGGGAGGGAAAGAGAGACAGAGAGAAAGAGGAAGGGAAGGAGAGAGAGAAAGGGAGGGAAAGAGAGACAGAGAGAGAGAGGGAAGGAAGGAGAGAGAGAGAGGGAGGGAGAAACAGAGAGGGAGAGAGAGGGGGGGGAGAGAGAGAGAGAGAGAGAGAGAGAGAGAGAGAGAGAGAGAGAGAGAGAGAGAGAGAGAGAGAGAGAGAGAGAGAGGAGGCCAAGGACAGAACCTTGGGGGAACATTTACCTTAAGGAATTATCAAGAAAATGAGTTAGTACAGAAGTGATTATAACCAATACAGAAACAAGAGTATCTCTAAAGTCCAGGGAATGATGAGTGTCTAGTAGTTAGGATTACTCAACAATATCAAGCATTGCCAAGAGGTGAAGGAGGCCAAAATGGCCTTTGGATTTGTAAATTAGTGAAAAGTCATTAGTGACCTTAATATTGTCTAAATTCTTACTTTCTGTCCTAATAAGAACTCTAAGGTAGAAGAGCAGCAAATATAAGGCAATTGGAATTAAGTGACTTGCCTGGTGTCATAAGCTAGGAAGTGTCTGAGTCCATATTTTAACCCAGGACCTCCTATCTCCAGGCCTGGTGCTCTATCCACCATGCCATCTAGCTTCCTTGATAAACCTTTTTAGGGGAATGGTGGGGATGAAAAGAGAGCAGTGGAAAGGACATATGAAATTCACATGAAAGTAAGATTCCTGTGAGATATACATGGAATAATTCCTGAAGCAAAATCCTAGAGAAATATGAGAGAATAGGATCTGAAGAACAAATAAAGGGCTGAGACCAGAATGAGGATATCACTTTTTTTCATGAATAGATGGAAAAAGTGAAATATGACATCCTTGTGGAAGAACTTCTGGGGTGAAAACTCTCTTTACCAATGCATTTTGATAACTTGTCTATAATTTATATCCTTATAGATTTTCCCTGGGCTCTGAGAGGTTTAAGTAACTAGCCCTTAGTTGCATAGTGTGAGAAGTAAGACTAGAACCCACGTTTTCCTGACTCCAGTTTCTCTCTTTACCATAAATTGTTGAAGGTGAAATCAGCTGGATTTTGTGACTTTAGCAACATTCCACAACCCTGGAACATCAGCAGAAAAATCAGATGATGGAGTTTCCCAGGGTTGAGGATTAGCAAATTCAGCATGGCAAAAGATCATGGAAGCAATCCTTTCTAGTATAGTGTAGTAGTGAGTGGCACATTATGGTAGGTGATAATGTAAAGGCTGGGTGTGAATGGGAAAAAAAAAACAGTTTGAGAGAAACTCACTGGAAAAAGAATGATTGTCCCAAGAATTAGAAATTATTACTATATTCCCACATATGATAGCTATCCTTCATGCAACAGACATATGAAAGAGGTGTGATCTGAGGTAGATTGTCAATCGCCTTGAGCATTTCCTTTTTCTATTGCCCTTAGGTTCTATGTAAGCTTGCTTATCAATCATTGGTTTCATCCTATCCCATTGGAAATGCCTTTTTTTTTTTAATTGGATCCAACTGTTGTTTTAATCACTTAAACCTCAACATCATAGGCAAAACAAAATAATTAAATTAGAGAAAATGCAGAATAATATCAAAAAACCATCAACTGGAGTTTATGTAACCTCTATAGCCATCAGTTCACTTTAACCATAAGCTTTGCTCTCCTAATTAGAAACATATCTCCCCAATGAAATAAATGCCAGAGGAGTTCCCAAAATCTTTCCACAAATATTTTCGTAAACAGTACTACGATTAGAAGACTTTAGGTATTTAGACTTGCTATAGACACTGGTCATGGAAAATTTATCTTAAAGTTGAATTATTGACACTTTTTACCTTGGTGACAGCCAAGAGAACCTTTAAAACCCATAACCTCCTACCTTTGTGGATGTGGGGAAGATCAGAAATGAGTTGTTATGGCTGCAGATAAGCATCTTCTCTAGAGATGGACAGTAACATTCTTATCAAGTTCTTTCTGTTTGCCTCAGATCCCTCATCTGTAAAATAAATGGAGAAGGAAATGGCAAACTACTCCAGTATCTTTGCCAAGAAAATCCAAAGAGTCAGACACAATTGAACAACAAAGAACACTGGGCCTAATCTAATAAAATTATGTTTAACTATGACAAGTGTCAAGATGTATAGAAAATAACAAATTTAAAATTGGAAACAAACATTCAGGCCTTCTAGTCCAATCTCTTCCTTTTACAGATGAATAAGAAAGCAGTTAAGTGACATGCTCAAGATCCCATAAGGATTTGGGAGGAGATAAAATAGGTAAGAAATTCATATCTAAGATAGTGATATTCTATAATGGGGACTGAGTGACCAGTCTGACAGGAGAAAGATTGGTATAGTATTCCCAGCAGAATTTTCAGTGTTGGGCTGGCAGAGTTAATGTAGCTCGGGACATTTAAGATGGAATTTGAAAGTCTAGTGTTTTGAAATATGTGTGACTATCTAAAATCTTACCAGTTTTGACAGTGAACCCCCTAAACTTCCACGTGGAGAGTTACTATGTACCTTGGGCTATTCACATGGGAACAAGTAATACTGCCGGAGGAATCTAGAAATTGCTAAGGATTATGAAACGTTGGGTGAGAAACTAAAGTATTTTGGGACATAGGTGTTATTTTCATCACTATATTGAATTTGAAAGCAAGGGTTTTTAAGAAGAAAGGCAGATTTAAGAAGTGAATGCTTTCAGTCTCCTCTCTCCTGCCCACTAACCCTTCTTTTTTTTTTTCACTTTAAACATTATTTTATTTGGTCATTTCCAAACATTATTCATTGGAAACAAAGATCATTTTCTTTTCCTCCCCCCCCCCCCTTTCCCACCACCTCTCCCATAGCCAATGCACGATTCCACTGGGTATCACATATGTTCTTGGTTCAAACCCATTTCCATGTTGTTGGCATTTGCATTAGGGTGTTCATTTAGAGTCTCTCTTCAGTCATATCCCCTCCACCCCTGTAGTCAAGCAGTTGCTTTTCCTCGGTGTTTTTACTCCCATAGTTTAGGCTTGTGGATAGTGTTTTTTAGATCCCTGCAGGTTGTTCAGGGACATTGTAAAGCCACTAATGGAGAAGTCCATTACCTTCGATTGTACCACAACGTGTCAGTCTCTGTTTACAATGTTCTCCTGGTTCTCCTCCTCTCACTCTGCATCACTTCCTGGAGGTCGTTCCAGTCTCCATGGAATTCCTCCACTTTATTATTCCTTTTAGCACAATAGTATTCCATCACCAATATATACCACAATTTGTTCAGCCATTCTCCAATTGAAGGGCATCCCCTCATTTTCCAATTTTTTGCCACCACAAAGAGCGCAGTTATGAATATTCTTGTACATGTCTTTTTCCTTATTATCTCTTTGGGGTACAAACCCAGTAGTGCTATAGCTGGATCAAAGGGCGGACAGTCTTTTATCGCCCTTTGGGCATAGTTCCAAATTGCCCTCCAGAATGGTTGGATCAATTCACAATTCCACCAGCAATGCATTAATGTCCCTACTTTGCCACACCCCCTCCAGCATTCATTACTTTCCTTTGCTGTCATGTTAGCCAATCTGCTAGGTGTGAGGTGATAACTCAGAGTTATTTTGATTTGCATCTCTCTGATTATAAGAGATGTAGAACACTTTTTCATGTGCTTATTAATAGTCTTGATTTCTTTAACTGAAAATTGCCTATTCATGTCCCTTGCCCATTTTTCAATTGGAGAATGGCTTGATTTTTTGTACAATTGATTTAGTTCTTTATAGATTTGAGTAATTAGACCTTTGTCAGAGGTTTTTGTTATGAAGATTGTTTCCCAATTTGTTGCTTCCCTTCTAATTTTAGTTACATTGGTTTTGTTTGTATAAAAACGTTTTAATTTGATGTAGTCAAAATTATTTATTTTGCATTTTGTGACTCTTTCTAAGTCTTGCTTGGTTTTAAAGCCTCTCCCTTCCCAAAGGTCTGACATGTATACTATTCTGTGTTTGCCTAATTTTCTTATAGTTTCCTTCTTTATGTTCAAGTCATTCACCCATTTTGAATTTATCTTGGTGTAGGGTGTGAGGTGTTGATCTAAACCTAATCTTTCCCACACTGTCCTCCAATTTTCCCAGCAGTTTTTATGAAATAGTGGATTTTTGTCCCAAAAGCTGGGATCTTTGGGTTTGTCATATACTGTCTTGCTGAGGTCTCTTACCCTGAGTCTATTCCACTGATCCTCCTTGCTGTCTCTTAGCCAGTACCAAATTGTTTTGATGACCGCTGCTTTATAATATAGTCTGAGATCTGGGACTGCAAGGCCCCCTTCCTTTGTATTTTTTTTCATTATTTCCCTGGATATCCTTGATCCTTTGTTCTTCCAAATGAACTTTGTTATGGTTTTTTCTAGATCAGTAAAAATTTTTCTTGGAAGTTCCATGGGTATGGCACTAAATAGATGGATGAGTTTGGGTAGGATGGTCATTTTTATTATATTGGCTTGTCCTACCCATGAGCATTTAATGTTTTTCCAATTGTTCAAGCCTAGTTTTAGTTGTGTGGATAGTGTTTTGTAGTTGTGTTCATAAAGTTCCTGTGTTTGTCTTGGCAGATAGATTCCTAAGTATTTTATTTTGTCTAAGGTAATTTTGAATGGGATTTCTCTTTCTAGTTCTTGCTGCTGAGCTGTGTTGGAAATATATAGAAATGCTGATGACTTATGTGGGTTTATTTTGTATCCTGCAACTTTGCTAAAGTTGTTGATTATTTCAATTAGCTTTTTGGTTGAATCTCTAGGATTCTTTAAGTAGACCATCATGTCATCAGCGAAGAGTGATAACTTGGTCTCCTCATTGCCAATTTTAATGCCTTCAATTTCTTTTTCTTCTCTAATTGCTACTGCTAGTGTTTCTAGTACAATGTCAAATAATAGAGGTGATAATGGGCATCCTTGCTTCACTCCTGATCTTATTGGGAATGCATCTAGTTTATCCCCATTGCAGATGATATTAGTTGATGGTTTTAGATATATACTGTTTATTATTTTTAGGAACAACCCTTCTATTCTATGCTTTCTAGTGTTTTTAATAGGAATGGGTGTTGTATTTTATCAAAGGCTTTTTCTGCGTCTATTGAGATAATCATGTGGTTCTTGTTGGTTTGCTTGTTGATGTGGTCAATTATGTGGATGGTTTTCCTAATATTGAACCAGCCCTGCATCCCTGGTATAAATCCTACTTGATCATGGTGAATGACTCTTTTGATCACTTGCTGGAGTCTTTTTGGTAGTATCCTATTTAAGATTTTTGCATCTATATTCATTAGGGAGATTGGTCTATAATTTTCTTTCTCTGTTTTTAGCCTGCCTAGCTTTGGAATTAGTACCATGTTTGTGTCATAAAAGGAATTTGGTAGAACTCCCTCTTTGCTTATTATGTCAAATAGTTTGTATAGTATTGGGGTTAATTGTTCTTTGAATGTTTGATAGAATTCGCTGGTGAATCCATCAGGCCCTGGGGATTTTTTCTTAGGAAGTTCTTTGATGGCCTGTTGGACTTTTGTTTCTGATATGGGATTATTTAAGAAATCTATTTCTTCTGTTAGTCTAGGCAATTTATATTTTTGTAGATATTCATCCATATCACCTAGGTTGGTATATTTATTGCCATATAATTGGGCAAAGTAGTTTTTAATGATTGCCTTAATTTCCTCTTCATTGGAGGTGAGGTCCCCCTTTTCATCCTTGATGCTGTTATTTTGCCTTTCTTCTTTCCTTTTTTTAATTAGATTGACCAGTACTTTGTCTATTTTGTCTGTTTTTTCAAAGTACCAGCTTCTAGTCTTATTTTTTAGCTCAATAGTTCTATCACTTTCAATTTTATTAATTTCTCCCTTAATTTTTAGGATCTCTAGTTTGGTTTTCTTCTGGGGGTTTTTAATTTGTTCGTTCTCAAGTTTTTTGATTTGCATTTCCAATTCCTTGATCTCTGCCCTCCCTAATTTGTTAATATATGCACTCATGGATATGAATTTTCCTCTAAGTACTGCTTTGGCTGCATCCCATAAGGTTTGAAAGGATGTCTCACCATTGTCATTTTCCTCAATGAAATTATTAATTGTTTCTATGATTTCTTCTCTAACTAACCAATTTTGGAGTATCATATTATTTAATTTCCAATTAATTTTTGATTTGGCTCTCCATATACCCTTTCCGATCAATATTTTTATTGCTTTATGATCTGAAAAGGTTGCATTTATTATTTCTGCTTTCCTGCATTTGAGTTCCATGTTTCTGTGACCTAGTGTATGATCTATTTTTGTGAATGTGCCATGTGGTGCTGAGAAGAAGGTGTATTCCTTTTTGTCCCTATTTATTTTTCTCCATATGTCTATTAACTCTATTTTTTCTAATATTTCATTCACCTCTTTTGCCTCTTTCTTATTTATTTTTTGGTTTGATTTATCTAAATTTGATAGTGGTTGGTTCAAGTCTCCCACTAATATGGTTTTACTGTCTATTTCCTCCTTCAATTCTCCTAGTTTCTCCATTAAAAATTTGGATGCTATACCATTTGGTGCATACATGTTGATTAGTGATATTTCCTCATTGTCTATACTCCCTTTTAACAGAATATATTTACCTTCCCTATCCCTTTTGATCAGGTCTATTTTTGCTTTGGCTTTGTCAGATATCATGATTGCAACTCCTGCCTTCTTTCTATCAGTTGAGGCCCAAAAGGTCTTACTCCATCCTTTAATTCTAACCTTGTGAGTATTGACCCACCTCATATGTGTTTCTTGAAGACAACAAATGGTAGGGTTTTGGGTTCTAATCCAATCTGCTATTTGTCTACATTTTATGGGTGAGTTCATCCCATTCACATTCAAAGTTATGATTGTCACTTGTGGATTCCCTGGCATTTTGATATCTTCCCCTAGTGTAAACCTCAAAATTCCTTAGACTTATAAAAGTTGGAAATTTCACCATTGGGATATTTCATACTTGGAAAATTTCTTACTGATAGTCTATTGGAATGGGAACCCCATTGGCATGGGAGGTTCCTTCTCTTCCCTTCTTAAAATTACTTTAGGACAGAAACCTTTTGCTGAACAATGGAAAGCACTTTGACCTATGCTTAAGCATAGAACAGGAATTTCTTTGAGTCATGATTGATTTTAGAATTGATACAATGGAGATACTTGGAATCAATCTCCACCCTATTCAGTCCTAACAGGATTGAGTAAGGGCTGCAGCCTAGATCAAAATTTAATTATTCCAATCTCTACCCTACTCAGGTTAACAGGATTTAGAAAGGGCTGTAGCAAAGGAGCAAAGATTTAATCATTTGAAAATATGACCTTCAACAGACATGTGCAAAGCCTCTGGGCGGTCCTGGGTTAAGCTAGAGCCTCCATTGGCACAGGGAAATTGATGGACAAGGATTGGTAGATGTGAGAACTGAGGGGAGGCAACTTGGATGGTTTCCTTAAAGATCAGGGGGGTCTGAGGACTCAGGGGGTTTGAGGAGTTGATCGGAGTGGTGGCAGTGTACTCTGAGAAGCTTGCTCTGAAGGAAGCTGAAGGTGGGGGCCCCTGAGACTGTTTCTCCATTTTGGTCACGTGAGTAATAGGGACTGATCTCTTTTCTTTGCCCCAGCTATCTAAGGGCTTGGGCCTTTTGGCCCAGCCTAAACAGAAGGGGTATTTAAGCCCTATTCCTTTCTCTCCCTTTCTCTCTCTCTCTCTCTCTAATTCCTTTCTTCCTCCTATTGTAATTAAACTCCATAAAAGATTGACTGCAAACTTGAGTTTTCATTTAGGAATTACATAGCTGAATTCCTTGGCGACCTTAAATTAATATATATCAGTCTTTTAAAGTGATTCCCTTGTAACACTAGTTCTGACTTTTCTTCTTTAGCTATATCCTTTTGAACCAGTGATTTACTTTAGGTCAGTCCCCCTAGTCCCCTCTCTTGATACGCTTCCCTTTCTAGCCCCTCCTTTTTTATGCTCCCTTCCCCTCCCCTCTCTCCTTCCCTCCCTTTTTATACTCCCTCCCTCCTCCACCTCCTTGATTTTCCTTTCTTTCTTGCCCTGTTGGATAAGATAGAATTCAGGATCCCACTGGATCTAGATGTTCTTCCCTCTCAGATTTGATTTCACTGAGAGTAAGGTTTAAGTAATTCTACTTCACGCTCTCTTCCTCTCCTTCTCATATGAGAGTTCTTCCCCTCCCCTTCCCATGTATATCTTTGTATGGGAAAGATTATTCTATTTAGACCCCCCCTATTTCTTGAAGTAAATGTTAGTATTATCGACGATTCCCCCCTCCCTTTTTCTTTCTTTGCCCCCCATTTCACCAAATCTTCTTGATGCCCCAATCTTTCCCTATGCATGGTTCTTCTAACTACTCTTATGGTGCATACGATTTTTGAGAGTTACACGATACATTTTCCCCACATATTAATATATATATAATTTGATATAAATGTTTTCCTTATAGAAGAGAATTTGACTTAAAGAAAAAGATAAGATTTATCTCCTTTTCCCTTTCTTTCATATTTACCTTTTCATGTTTCTCTTGCTTTCTGTGATTGGATGTCAAATTTTCCACTAAATTCTGGTCTTTTTTTAGCAAATGCTTGGAAATCTTCTATTTTGTTGAATGCCCATACTTTCTCCTGGAAGTATATAGTCAGTTTTGCTGGGTAGTTGATTCTTGGTTGGAGACCCAGCTCTCTTGCCTTTCTAAATATCATGTTCCATGCTTTGCAGTCTCTTAGTGTGTTAGCTGCTAAGTCCTGTGTGATCCTTATGGGAGCCCCCCTATATCTGAAACTCCTCTTCTTGGCTTCTTGTAGAATTTTCTCCTTTTCTTGGAAGCTCTTGAATATGGCGATTACATTCCTGGGGGTTGTCTTTTGGGGATTTAGTATAGAGGGTGTTCTATGACCCTTTCTATTTCTATTTTGCCCCCTTGCTCCAGAACATGTGGGCAATTTTCTTCTATAATCTCCTGTAGAATAGCATCGAAGTTTTTGTTTATCTCTGGTTTTTTGGGGAGACCAATAATTCTGAGGTTGTCTCTTCTTCCTCTGTTTTCCAAGGCTGTGACCTTTTCAGTGAGATATTTCATGTTTTCTTGTAATTCATTAATTTTTTGGCTTTGCTTTATTGATTCTTGCTGTTTTGTAATCTCGCTGTCTTCCATTTGCTTAATTCTGGTTGTTAGGGACTGGTTTTGCTTTTCAGCTTTGTCTGCCCTTCTATTAGATGCTTCCAGCTCCTTCTCCAATTGTGAAGTCTTGTGTATCAGACTGCTGTTCTCTTTCTCCCATTTTTTTTCCAAAAGGTTTCCATCTTTTGGGTAAGCTCCAGTTTGAGATCTTCCAGAGCTTGTGGATAGTTTCCATTTTGGGAGGCATGTTCTGATTTTGTTTGGATTTCATCCTCATTCTCTTCTTTTCCTAGGGTACTCCCTCCATAAAAGTTTTCAATAGTCACTTTTCCTCCCCTTTCTTCTTGGAGGCTTGATTTTGGGACATGTGAGCCATCCCTTTGGTGGTTTTATTCTACTTTCTTTTTTTGGTCTGGGGTCTGGGTGATATGGGCGGGTTTTCTGTGAATTTAGGTTGCCTCAGACTAGTTCTTCCCAGCCTCCGAGGTTTCTTAGAGCACGGAGCCCCTGTGTTCAGCCCAACCACCCAGGTGATCAGCGCAGCCCGCCCAGGTGTTCAGCTCTGCCCAGGTGCTCAGCACAACCACCCTGGAGTTCAGCTCCACAGCCCCCAGTGCTCCACGCAGGATTCTCCCATGAAACCTCCCTGAGAGGTCGTTTCCTTGCAGTCTTTAGATCCCAAGGACCCTGGTGCACCCCCCCCCCCCGACAGAGATGCTCCTCACTCACTCGCTGTCCCAGTGAGCGCTCTGATAGCTTACTCTGGTTTGGGGGGGAGGGGGGGATCAGTTCACATTTTTGTGCAAGCTTTTCCTCCTCCTTATAGTGTGGAAATGTTCAAACCCCACGTACCTTCGTTTCTGTGGGGTACTGGAGAGTCCCTCCATTCTTCCAAAGGTGATTTTTATGCTCTTTTGAGGTAGTCTATTTTGTTTGGTGCCGGGGAAGGGAAGCGAGTCGTGTCTAGATTGCAGCCATGTTTACCCAGAAGTCTAACCCTTCTTTTATAAATCTATATCTTCTATCTTAGAATCAGTACTAAGTATCAGTTTCAAGGCAGAAGATCAATAAGGGCTACGCAACTGATGTTAAATGGCTTGATCACACAGCTAGAAAGTGTCTGAGGCCAGATATGAACCCAGGACCTCCAATTTTGGAACCTGGCTCTCTGTCCACTGAACCTCCTAACTAATCCTATAATGAGCTTTGGTTAGTCATTTTTAAGTTTTATCCAACATTTCATGACCCCATTTGAGGTTTTCTTGGCAAAGATACTGGAGTGGTTTGTCATTTGCTTCTCCAGCTCATTTCATAGATGAAGAAACTGAGGCAAATATGGGTAAGCGACTTGCCCAGGATCACACAGCTGGGACATGCCAGAGGCCAGATTTATGAGTCTTCCTGATTTCAGGGCTGGCAGTTTATCCACCGTGACATCTACCTACCTTAAGTTAGCTTTTACAAAGAGATATTTACTGAGAATTATATCAAGACTTAAAATACAAAAAACCCTCCAAACTGGAAACCCATTCTCTTTTATTCTCTCTGTCCCAGAGGACTGTGGACTCTGATTTAAAGGGATAACTCCCGACCCTCCTGACCAGATTCCCTTGAGGTGTGGCATAATGGATGGGTGAATTTCTCCCTCAAGGGCAAGACTGGCTTTTGGGCCACTAGGTTGATTCCCTTCTGGGCTGGATCTAGCTGGTAGATCCTTAGACCTGGCACCTTAACTGCCTGGGCTGCTGTGGTTAAGGAAGATGTCAACAGGCTGTAATTGCTGGACCTTCCAGAAGCTCTTTTGATCTTTTTAAGTTCACAAAGTTGTGATCCGTCCTGGTCTCTCTCTGATATTCATTCATTTAACACCAAGAAAGAACAGGAGAAGAAACAGGTGGCCAAGGGTTTAGGGCTACATGGTAGCCTGGATGGGGAGACAAAGCGGTCAGGAACCAGTAAGACAGGAGGGAGATTGGTGTAATATTCTCACCTATCAGAACTTAAAGAATAATGGTTCAGGGGCAGCTAGGTGGCTCAACGGATAATGTGCTATCCCGAGAGACAGGAGATTTCTGAGTTCAGATCTGGCCTCAGAGATTTCCTAGCTGCATGACCCTGGGAAAAACTAGTCCTTACCACTCTTCTGCCTTGGAATCAATACTTATATCGATTCTAAGACGGAAGATAAGAGTTATTTTTAAAAAATAGCAAAGAATGCCTGGAAACGGATTCATTAAGTCTCAGTGTGAGTTGTCAGGAAGCAGAGCACATTTCAGATGCTGTAAGTTCTGGCCCCTTATTGGTCAGTTCCTCACTACATAAGTTTGCTTCATCTTATAGTTATGAAATATATATATATATTTGGTACCCCAGTGGAAGACTTTAAATTTATCTTTATTAAATGTCTTCTTTTTTCCATTTTATTTTTCAATTAGCAAGCATTTTTTTTTCTCCCTTCCACCCCAAATTTAAAAGAAGAAAAAAATAAAATCTTTGCAACAATTATACATAGTCAAGCAAAACAAATTTCCATATTGCCATGTACAAAAATGTATGTCTTATTCAGTATTTTGAATCCATATGCTCTCTTATTATATTTAGCCCAGTGTTCTAGCCTGTCAAGATCCTTTTGGATCCTGACTCCAATCCACTGTGTTAGCTGTACCTCTTAGCTTTGTGTTATTCATAGATTTTATTAGCATCTTATTGAAGCCTTTATCCTAGTCATTGATGATGATGTTAAACAGCACAGGAACAAATTCCTGCAGTCTTCTACTATAGAGCTTCTGCCACCTTAACATGGAATCTTTAAGAACTTCTCTTGAATTTGGCCATCCAACCAGCCCTGAATCATTCTGATTGTATCATCTTTTTTTTTAAACCCTTACCTTCTATCTAAGAATCAATACTAAGTATCAGTTCCAAGGAAGAAGAGCAGCAAAGGATAGGCAAAGAGAATTAAGTGACTTGCCCAGGGTCACACAGCTAGGAAGTGTTTGAGGTCAGATTTGAACCCAGGATCTCTAGATCCAGCTCTCTATCCACTGAGCCACTTAGTTCCCTCTTATCATTAAACCTTATATTTCTGTTTTCTCCATATGAATAATATATGACTTTAATAAAAAAACCTTTGATAAAATCTAGGTAAACTATATCCGTAGCATTCCCTCTTTCTACCAGGAAATGATGTTAATTTGGTATCTATGCTTGATGAAGGCAGGTGGGCTTCTTATAATCACCACTTCCCTTAATAGATATTTGCCAACCATCTCTTTATAGATATATTCAATAGTTTTCCTTGGAAGAGAAGTCAGACTCACTGAACTGTAACTGCAGGCTCTGCCTTCTCTCTTTTGAAAATCAGGATAGTGTCTACCTTTCTCCAACTTTGTAGCACTTCTTTAGATTTCCATATCTTAAAAATACCACTGACAATGACATAGCAATCACATCTGCTACTTTTTTTCAGGACCCAAGGATGTAGCTGTTTTTTGGGGCCAGGTCACTTGAATTTGTCAATTGCAGCAAGGTGCTCTCTTACTATCTCTTTACTTATCTTGAAGATCAGCACCATCTTGGTAATTTCTGTTCTGTTTTCTTTTTCTATTGTAAAGGCCATTTTCCTATGCAGAGAAAAAGAAAATAAAGTTTGAGTTCCTTCTGTCTTCTCTCTGTTGTCAGTTATCATCATTCCATCTACTCTAAACCAAAGTTCTTTACTCCTTTTTCTCCTAATATATTTTTTTAATATAAAGAAGCAATCATTTCGTCTCCCTTTCCTTTGTCAAATCCATCTCTTTCTGAACTTCACTGTTCCTGAAACTATTGTTAGAGATTCAAGTTTCACTCTTAAACAGTATTTGATCAGTTACTTGGCATTGATTCCATCCTTTAAAATCTATGTGAATCCTCTCTGCATCCAGTAGGTACATGTCAGTATTTTCTGTCAAGTCTCATTTTCCCTCCTCACTAGAGTTGTTTTCCTTTGTGTCTTCAGAATTTCTTTCTTGAGTATTTCCAATTCCTCCTGCACTGATTTCTTGAAGCAATTGAGTCCGTTGGCTATTACCTGTCTTTTCTCTGGACCCTCTGAAATATGCTTTCCTAAAATCTATAATATAGGAATGACACTTGCCAAGGGAAGATTTATACTGTCTTATAAATAAGAAGACTCTAAATTCAAAAGGAAAGGAAGAGAGGAAGGGCAAAACTATCTATGTATATCTGCCAAGCTGCATACCATAGATAGAATAGGAAGAAAAATAGCAGCAGAGACATCAAGAAATTCATAAGAGCCTAAAATTAATGGGTGGAACCAACAATAAAACCTGTAGCCTGTGACAAGGAAATCACTTTAAAAGACTGATATATATTAATTTAAGGTCGCCAAGGAATTCAGCTATGTAATTCCTAAATGAAAACTCAAGTTTGCAGTCAACCTTTTATGGAGTTTAATTACAAACAGGAGGAAGAAAGGTATTAGAGATAGAGAGAGAGAGGGAGAGAGAAAGGGGAGAGAAGGGAATAGGGCTTAAATACCCCCTTCTGTTTAGGCTGGGCCAAAAGGCTCAAGCCCTTAGATAGCTGAGGCAAAGAAAAGAGATCAGTCCCTATCACTCACGTGACCAAAATGGAGAAACAGTCTCAGGGGCCTCCACCTCCAGCTTCCTTCAGAGCAAGCTTCTCAGAGCACAACCTCTCAGAGCAAAACCTCTCCAACCAACCCCCCCTCGTCCTCAGACCCCACTATCTTTAAGGAAACCATCCAAGTTCCCTCCCCTCAGTTCTCACATCTACCAATCACTGTCCATGTCTTCCCTGTGCCAATGGTGGCTCTACCTTAACCCAGGACCGCCCAGAGGTCTGTGGCTTTGCACATGTCTGTTGAAGGTCATATTCTCAAATAATTAAATCTTGATCTATGCTGCAGCCCTTCCTAAATCCTGTTAGGACTGAGTAGGGTGGAGATTGGAAGTTCCAAGACCTGGTTCTGTCATTCCAAGTATCTCTATTGTATCAATTCTAAAATCAATCATGACTCAAAGAACTTCCTGTTCTATGCTTAAGCATAGGTCAAAGCCCTTTCCATTGTTTAGCAAAAGGTTTCTGTCCTAAAGTAATCTTAAGTAGGGAGGAGAAGGAACCTCCCATGCCAATGGGGTTCCCATTCCAATAGACTATCAGTAAGAAATTTTCCAAGTATGAAATTTCCCAATGGTGAAATTTCCAACATTTATAAGTCTAAGAAATTTTAAGGTTTACAAGCCTCTATTCACAAATGTAGACTGCGGATAACAAGAAAGGGGACATTTTGTTGTTGTTCAGTTGTTATCAGTTGTGTCTAAGTCTTGGGACCCCATTTAAATTTTCTTGGCAAAGATGCTAAAATGGCTTGCCATTTCCTTCTCTAGTTTATTTTACAGATGAGGAAACTGAGGCAAACAAAGTGAAGTGATTTGTCCAGGATTACAAAGCTAGTCAGTTTCCGAGGCCATATTTGAACTCATGAAGGTGAGTCTTCCTGATTTGAAGCCCAGTGTTCTATCCGATGGGCAACCGAGTTGCCACCAATGAAGGGCATACCCTACTTAATTTAAAAATTTTTTAATGCAAAACTCACTTGGTCATTGTAAGAGCACACTCACACAAAACCAAAACCCTAAAGTAAAACCATAAATATACTTCTGTGAAAGATGGTAGTCTTTGATCCATATCCATTCAACTCCACCAGTTCTTTATCTGTAGATGGATAGCATTCCCATCATTAATCTCCTAGGATTATCCCAGATTATTGTATTGCTGAGAGTAGCCAAGTTTTTACAGTTGATCATCATACAGTATTGCTGTTACTGTGTACAGTGTTCTCCCGGTTCTGCTTATTTCACTCTGCTTCAGTTCATATAGGTCTTTATGAAATCATCTTGCTCATCATTTCTTATAAAACGATAGTATTCCATCCCCAACATGCACCACAATTTGTTCAGCCATTTCCCAATTAAGGGGCATCCCCTCTGTTTCCATTTCTTTACCACCACAAAAAGAGCTGCTATAAATATTTTTGTACAAATAGGTCCTTTCCCCCTTTTTATTATCTCTTTGGGATAGAGATCCAGTAGTGGGATTACAGGATCAAAGGGCATACCCTACTTAAAAGAAATAGTTTAAATTTAAAAGATGGTGGTGATTGGGATGGAAGTATATTTCAAAGTATCAGTGTAATCATGGAAATAAAATTAAACCTCAGTCTTTCCTCACCATTCAGTCTTTGGACATTTGGGTCATGTACATTCTGGCTCAGGGCTGGAAGATTTGATATTTTGAGATGATATGGAAAACTCTAAGTATTCCCTTGTTTCCTCATTGTTCCCACTTTGATGGCAGATGCATCTGGTTTTTAAAGTTTTTTTTCTAAAGGTATTAAATTTTTCCAATTATATGTAATAACAATTTCCCACATACATTTTCTGAAGTTTCATGATCCAAAATGTCTCCCTTTTTCCTTTCCCTCCCCTTTCCTGGAGCTGGTAAACAATTTTTTGCAATTAAAAAAAAAAAGAAAACAGAAAGTAGCACCCAGAGGAGATGCTACTACATTTTCATACTTCAGTAGAATGGAAGCCCTTTGAGGGCAGGCGCTGTTCTGTTTGCATCTTTGTCTTTCCTCAGTAGGTACTTATTAAATTCTTGTTTTTATTAAATAGAACAACGCTACCATTAAAGTGACCATCAGGTTTTAGCTAGTAAACCAGGAGTTTTTTTAGAAATTTACTTGAAAACTTTAGAAAAGTCTCAAGTTATTCCATTACACATGAGCAAAACCTTTGGAGTCCCAAGGGTAAAAAGACTTATTTCAAGTGTAAACTTTGAAGTTTGAAAATAAGAGGAGAAAAGCTATTTCCCCAGCATAGAAAAAAAGACTACTCTAAAGTGCTGAAAACTAATCAGAATTTCAAAGAGCAATGATCCCTCACTCTGCTGCCAACAGTCCTAGTCAGCAATGAATTCCCAACACAATGTCTCCTTGTCTCTCTCTTAATTTCCTTTCCTTTTTTCTCCTGTTCTTTATTGCCTTCATTCCTGCTTCCCAAACAGACCACTACATAGGATTCAAATCAATGTCATTTGGGGGGAATAGTTTTGTTTCTTAACTTTCAAAGTGGGTGAATAGACTTCTCTAAAAATCATTCATTTGTTTAAACTTGTGACTGGTCCTTGGCTTATTTTTGTCTTGTGGGTCAGAACCTTCAACAGAGAAAATGTTTTTCATTCCTAGGGTAAGGACTGCCCATTTCAATTAAATACATGCCAGTTAGAGTGAATTTTTAAATGGGGTAAGATCTGCTCCTGGGTATTTATAATCTGATTGAGAAGATAAGTGTGATGGGTGGCTCAGCACTCTCCCCTAACCTTTCCCTGATCAAGAAACTACTGACTGGGCTTATCCTGAGCAGGGCTGATGCTATAAAGAAGTTGGGTAGGTCAGGTTTCACTCAGCCACTCTGGGTCATCATGTCCCCTTGTGGCTGAATTGTTTCAGTCATATGTGACACTGTATGGCTCTATTTTGAGGTTTACTTAACAAAGCTACTGGAGTGGTTTGCCATTTCCTTCTCCTGTTCATTTTATAGATGAGAAACTGAGGCAAACAGGGTAAAGTGACTTGCCCAGGGTCATGCAACTAGTAAGTGTCTCAGGCTGGATTTGAACTCAGAAAGATGAATTTTCTTGATTCCAAAACCAAGGCTCTCTATCCACTGTGCCACCTAGTGCCAACACTACTCACCTAACTATGGACCATTATGCCCCCACCCTTTAGTAAAATTCCAAGGGAAATCTGTTAAACAAAGCTTAGATATGATATGTGTCTAACATCTCCCTGAAAGAGATTGGTAGGATTCCTTCTAGAAAAAAATTCAGTGGAAAAAGTAGATATCAGGTATAGGACAGCTTTTGTTTTCTTTGACACAAAATAGATGCTTAAGACACAAATAACTCATAATCATGCATTGACAAATTGTTAAAATGATAAAAAAAAAAAGGGGGGGGGGCAGCTGGGTAGCTCAGTGGATTGAGAGCCAGGCCTAGAGACAAGAGGTCCTGGGTTCAAATTTGACCGGAGACACTTCCCAGCTGTGTGACCCTGGGCAAGTCACTTGACCCCCATTGCCTAACCCTTACTGCTCTTCTGCCTTGGAACCAATACACAGTAGAAGGTGAGGGTTTATTTAAAAAAAAGGTAAAAAATTCTCCAAATCTCTTAAAATAATAACCTATCAATAGCATTCTACTCTCCAGAAAAGTAAAGGTAAAGGCACTTTGTGCAACTCTTATTTTGCTTTCATTCTAGATCTGCATTGTCTGGGCAGCTGACAAGGTCCAGAGATCCTGGCTAACTAGAACATAGTTTGGGCTTTTTAGCCCTTTTACTCGCCACATCCTTATGGCAAATGCTTCTCTTCCTCCTGTTCATTCTTGTTCCAGGAAGTGCTTTCCACTCAGCATCTGGCACCTCATGAACCTGGGAACCCAAACTCAAGAAGTGGTCACCAAGGTTAGAAATAGTCACTCTGGGTCGATGGGAAGCAATAAAAGGCAGAAGAAAAGGACTGGAACTCAGGCTCGCCCAGGAAGCACATACTGATTTCTATTTTCCTGTGGTAAGCTGTGGGCCACCATTGCCCCAGTGGAGGGGACCACAGAATGGAAGATAAATCTCTCCTTTCTTGCTGGCAGGAAATTCAAGGAAAAGGAAATGCTGGAAGAGTTTCAAAGAGAAAAGCAGAGCTTTTCTCCTCATTCCTTTCATAGCCTACTGAGTGGAATGCTTTTCTTGTTTTGGAAGCAACCTCAGTCTCATGGGACCAAATCAAGAGTTGCTGGGTTGGGAGCAGCTGGGTGGTTCAGTGGACTGAGGGTCAGACCTAGAGACCAGAAGTCCTGAGTTCAAATGTGACCTCAGACACTTTCCGGCTGGGTGACCCTGGGCAAGTCACTTAACCACCATTGCCTAAGCCCTTACCACTCTTCTGCCTTGGAACCAATACACAGTATTGATCCTAATACAGAAGGCAAGAGTTTAAATATATAATGTAATGTAATGAGATATGATATGATATATAATTAATATATAATCTAAAACATAATACAACTTCCAGTTCTAAAAAATTATTTTAATAGCACTAATGATAATAAAAGATGAGAAAAAGTAGTCAGATGAGACCAAGAACAGATACACAAGAACCAAACAATAATCAATGTGATCATTAGGACATTTCAGGGTTGTTTAATTCATGATATATCTGTAAGAAAGAGAGGAAACTAAAGATGGAGAAATTTCAGACCTTTTTATACTAAAAAGAACTGCTAGGTGTCACAGTGGATAGAGCACTGGGCTTGGAGTCAGGAAGACTATTCTTTCTGAGTTCAAATCCGTGCTACCCTGGGCAAGTCACTTTACTCTACTGGCCTCAGTTTCCTTCTCTGTCAAATAAGCCAGAGGAAGAAATTGCAAACCACTACAGTATCTCCAAATGAGGTCATGAAGAGTCAGACATGACTGAAATAATTGAATAACAGTTCATACTAAAAAGAGACAACTGATAAATCATCACAACTATTGATCTACCTACCTTCATCTATGCAAAAAATTTTGAGACTTAGCCACGCACAAATCAAGGGCATCCTTATTGAGTGAGAGTATTACTAGGTGACAACCAGATCTTTGCCACTGAAATTCTTTGATGGCTCTGATTTTTATGATTCAATTGACTGAAAGATATAGAAAATGTAAGATCTTACTATGCTTATTGTTGGTTATTTAAGAAAAAATTTTTTTAATAAAGTAGAGCAAAATATGTCCCTAAAGGCTCTCTTCTAACAATATGTCCCTCAAGTCGCATCTCAAGATCATTCAAGATTCCTTAAAAGAGAAAAGAATAGAAAATCCTGTATAGGGTCTTCAGGGAAGAGAAAGGACTTTCTGAGACCTTTCCAGCAGATGGACTCAAACGTATTGAGGATAATCAGCAGTGAGTTAGGAATGTATCTGCACCAACCGTGTGAAGACTTTGCCTGGCTAAATGGGGGGTGAGGACAATTTGTTCTAATAGTCATAAAGGTGGCTGAAGCTGGCGAGTGTTTAGAACTTGGTCAAACTTTGAAGACATCAAGATCATCCACACTGACCCCTGGGTGGTCACTGGTCATCCTGACTTTTGTCCTGCCACTGAACTTGAATGATTCTGGAAAAAAAGAGCAACTTTGTGCTACTTTGCTTCACTTAAACTTAACTCTTATACAAGTCAAAATATTACCCATTATTCATTATTTTACCTCAACATTGTGATGTCACTGATTCTCTTTGAAAACAAAAGAGGAATTATAACAATAAAAAACTCCATTGGAGGCAGCTGGTTGGCTCAGGGGATTGAGAGTTAGGCCTAGAGATGGGAGGTCCTAGGTTCAAATCTGGCCTCAGACATTTCCCAGCTGTGTGACCCTGGGCAAGTCACTTGACCCCCATTGCCTAGCCCTTACCACTCTTCTGCCTTGGAGCCCATACACAGTATTGACTCCAAGACAGAAGGTAAGGGTTTAAAAAACAACAACAACAAAATCCGTTGTTCTAGAACAGTTTAACTATTAATAGGCCTGTTCAGGGATTCAATCTCAGGAATGGATTCAATGAAACACTTAAGAAACTTAAAATTTTTTAAAAATTACTTACGCTTTAAAAGGATAGAATTGGCCGTTAAAATAGGTATTGCTTTCTCTGCCTTTGAATTAATCTCAGAGGTCATGTTTTGTCAGAAAAATGTCCCGGCGGTAGGAATTTCACCAAACATCAGAAATACCAACTGCTTTTCGTCTGTAGTTTCAATGACTCAGGTAACAAGGAAGACATGCCAATTGCTCCAGCCAGAGTGAGTCAATCAATAAACATTATAAAGCCCTTCCCTCATTTCAGGCACCATGCTAAGTGCTGGGATCACAAAGAAATGCAAAGATAGTCTGATCTCAAGGAGCTCACAGTCTAATGGAGGAGACAGCATGCAAACAACTGTGAAAAAATAAGATATGTATATGTAAATATAGACACCTGTATGATATATTGGAAAATAATCAATAGGGAAAAAAAAGCTGCTAGAATTAATGAGAATCTGGAAAGACTTCCTGTAAAAGGTGGCATTTACTTGGGACTCAAAGGAAGTCAGAGAAGCCAAGAGGCTGAGCCCCTTGGCCCCTTCAAGAGAAACCAAGGGACAGCTAGGTAGCACAGTGACTAGAGCTCCAAGCATGGAGTTGGGAGGACTTAGGTTCAAATCTGGCCTCAGACACTGGCAGTGT
This sequence comes from Monodelphis domestica, assembly GCF_027887165.1. Lineage (NCBI taxonomy): Eukaryota > Metazoa > Chordata > Mammalia > Didelphimorphia > Didelphidae > Monodelphis > Monodelphis domestica. The sequence goes on along the minus strand of NC_077228.1, from coordinate 269,350,587 downwards.
GATCCTGGGCAAGTCACTTAATTTCCATTGCCTACTCCTCATCACTTTTCTGTCTTAAAATTGACACTGAAACAGAAGGTAAGGGTTAAGAGAGAGAGAGAGAGAGACAGAGAGAGAGAAGGAGAAAGGGGGAGAGAGAGAGAGAGAGAGAAAGCAGCATAAGATATGCCAATAATCAATAAACATTTGCTAAGTTTTTTTTTTTGTTTGTTTGTTTTTAGTGCCAGGCACTGCGCTAAGCAGTGGGAATGGGAATACACATACAAAAAAGAAAGAAAGCCCTTCAAGGAGTGGATACTCTAATGGGGGAAAAGCAGTGGGAGTGTGTAGGGTGGGCTATGGAATGGGGTAGATGGGAAAGGAGATGTCTGCGCACATAGATCTGTCTCGTTTCCTCCCCTTCTGTGGAGGTGTTTATGGTGACACCCTCCCACCGGAGAGTCAGCACCCAGAAAAAGAAACAAGGATGACTGGACTCTAAAATGATGGGATTCCCCAGTGATGACTTCATGGTGAAGAGATCAAAGCAGGAAAAAAGTAGTGCAGCCAGGCTGGAAATGAGGAGACATCCGAGAAGACATATGTACAGCAAATGTCATTCCTTTCATACCTGTCTCAATGACTCTCTTATCATACGCAGCAGAGGCATAAAACAGGGACACATGCCCTTGGTGAAGACCTTCTGCACCGTGGTGGAAGAGATCCGGCTCAGATTTCAAATGGAAGAGAAATTCTTCGTGGATGGCAAAGTCTTCCAGATAGATGTTCCTGTTTGCAATATCATCGATTAGCTGCATCAAGACAAAGGATGTTGCAGAGACTACAGGAAGAGATCTGTAATCATTTGAAAGAGTTTGCCCCTTCGCACAGGAGAAATTGCCTTATTGTCCATCAATATGCTCATCTGAGACAGATAGTAGAAATGAACTATAATTTGGGTCTAGAATTGAATAGGGGCAGCCAGATGACCCAGTGAATAGAGCCGAGGGCTTGGAGTCGAGTTCAAATCTGATCTTAGATATTTACTTGTTGTACGGCCCTGGCAAGTCGTTTCTCCCTGTTTGCCTCAAATTTCACATCTGTAAAATGAGCTGGAGGAGGAAATGGCAAACCAACTCCTGTATCTTTACCAGGAAAACCCCAAATGGAATCACAAAGAGATGGATACATCACCTCCCAAGGCCATCCGTTATGAGCCCTTCAATCTTGGCTGCTCTGAACTCAAGGTCTTCTAATCAAGGGTAGCAGAAATGGGAGGTCCTGGGTTCAAATTTAACCTCAGATACATCCTAGCTGTGTGATCCTGGGCAAGTCACTTAACCCCTATTGCCTAACCCCTACTGCTCTTCTGCCTTGGTACCAATATACAGTATTGATTCCAAGAAGGAAGATAAGGGTAAAAAAAAAAAAGACCTTCCAGTCTTCACCTGTTCTCTCTCCTTTGTTCCTATCTAGAGAGCAAGGTAACCCTGTCTCCTTGTAAAGGCCAATCCCCTCTACTTGGGACCTTGGCCTTGTTTACTCCTGCCCTCTCCAAAAGCATGCCCAAGAGATCACCTCCCTCACCTCCTCAATCTCTAGCTATGTGTCAACATCTTCACTCCCTGTGCATTTGTGTAGATCTTTCTGATGTTTGGGTTTTTTTAAAAAAATACCTTGACCTCTCCATCGTCTCAAGCTTTGGTTCTATATTTTTCTTACTTTCAATGCCAAATTCCCAAAGTCATCTGAACTCAGTTTCCATTTTATCACCTCCTACCACATCCTAGCCCTTGCAGTCTGCTTTCTGAACCCAAACATTCCTCTGGGGGCAACTAGGTAACAGATAGAGTGTCAGACTTGGAGTGGGGAGGACCTGGGTTCAAATATGACCTTGGACATTTCCTACCTGTTGCCATCCTGGGAAAGTCAATTAATTAATCACTGATTGCTTAACCTTTGCTACTCTTCTGTCTTAAAATAGATATTGACAGAAGGTAAGGATTAAAAAAAAAAGAAAAGAAAATGCTTCCTCCAAGCAACAAAGTTGCTAATACTGGTTCTTATTTTCATTTTTGGCTTGACAAATAACAATAAACATGAACATTTCCATAAATAAGTATAACAAAAGTACAAAGTGTTCACGACGATTCTGTGGCTACTGTCAGTCAATCACACACTTGTTCATTTGTTTCTCAGCCATGTCCATTTTGGGGGATTTTCTTGGCAAAGATACTGGAATGGTTTGCTATTTTCTTCTCCAGCTAATTTCACAGATAAGGAAACCAAGGGGCAAAAGAGGTAAGTGACTTTCCCTGAATCACATAATGTGGAGAATTATCTATTACAATAATTATCTAATACAAATTATCTAATACAAATAATTATCAATTACAACGCCCGGGGCCAGATTGGAACTCAGAAACGTGAGTCTTTCTGACTCCAGGCCTGGTGCTTTATCCACTGGTCCACCCAACTACCATAACTATGGGCATATTGAAGCTACTATGTACTCGGCAAAGATAAGGAACAAAAGTCGATTGCAGCTATGTGACTCTGACTTCTTGAGGTTATGGGTTCAATCTGCAACTCAAGACTAGAGCATGCAGCTCAGATCAAGGATCAACCTGTGATTTTGTTGCTGTAAACCTAAAGAACTCTCAACGGCTGGGAGCAGCAGCAGACTACCCAAGCACCAGTTGGGAGCAAGTCTATAACTGTGTCACCCAGATCCAAATTGGGGTCAGGAGTTTGCAGAGTTTACATAAGAAAAGAAGTGATCAAATTTTGCCCTAAATCAAACCCACTTATGTAGAGCATGCTAAAAGTCTACAGGTCCCCTGCATCACCACTCAAATCCTTTTTTGTTTTAAAATCCTTACCTTCTGTCTTAGAATTGATTGAAAAGTAGAAGAGAGGTAAGATCTGAGCAGTTAGGTGACTTGGAAGTATCTGAGGTCAGATCTGAACTCAGGACCTGGCTCTCTATCCACTGAGCCACCCAGCTGCCCCATCCTTGATATTCTTTTAAAAAAAATTTTCCATGGTTACATGATTCTTGTTGTCTCCCTCCCCTGTTTTCTTCCCACTTCTGGAGTTGACAGCAATTTCATTGAGTTCCACATATATTATCATATATTATTCATTTTTATAATAGAGTGATCTTTTTTTAACCCTTACCTTCCATCTTAGAATTAATACTTGTATATTGACTCTAAAGTAGAAGAGTGGTAAGGGCTAGGCAATGAGGGCTAAGTGACTTGCCCAGGGTCACACAGCTAGGAAGTGTCTGAGGTCACATTTGAACCCAGGATCTCCCATCTCTGGACTTGGCTCTTCACTGAGCCACCCAGCTGCCACCTAGAGTGATCTTTTAACCCCCCCCCAATCATATACCCATATAAACAAGTGATAAATTATATGTTTTCCTTTTGCATTTCTACTCCTACAGTTCTTTCTCCAGAATTGTCCTGGAGCATTGCTTTTAATAGCAGTCTATTACTTTTGGTCATCGCACAATGTTTCAGTTACTGTATACAATGTTCTCTTGGTTCTGCTCATTTTACTCTGCATCAGTTCATTGAATTCTTTCCAGTTCTTATAGAAATCAAGCAGTTCATTATTCCTTACAGCACAATAGTATTCCGTCACCATCATATAACACAATTTGTTCAGTCATTCCCCAATCAATAGACACCTCTTTGTTTTCCAATTTTTTGCCACCACAAAGAGTGTAGCTATAAATATTTTTGTACAGACAGATCCTTTCCCATTTTTTTATCTCTTTGGGATACAAACCTAGTAGTGGTATTGCTAGATAAAACTGTATGCAGTCTTTTAAAGCCCTTTGGGTATGATTCCAAATTGCTTTCCAAAATGGTTGAATCAATTCACAACTCCACCAGCAATGCATTAGTGTCCCAATTTTGCCACATCCCCTCCAGCATTCATTATTTTCCTTTACTGTCATATTGGCCAATCTGCTAGGTATGAGGTGGTACCTAGGGTTGTTTTGATTTACATTTCTCTAATCAGGAGGAATTTTGAACATTTTTTCATACGATTGATAGTTTTAATTTTTTTCATCTGAAAACCAAGGCATTGGGTATGAGCTTTGAAAAGTCAATAATAAAAGGAGCAGAACCAGGAGAACATTATATACAGAGCCTGATACATTATGGCACAATCGAACATAATGGACTTCTCTACTAGCAGCAAAACAATGACTCAGGACAATCCAGAGGAACTTGGGAGAAAGAACGCTATCCACATCCAGAGAAAGAATTATGGAACCAGAAATGCATTAGAAAAATAGATGATCGATTGATCACATAGTGTGATAGGGACGTGATCAGGGTTTTGATGTTAAAGAGTCACTCTACTGCAAATATGAATAACATGGAAATAGGTTTTGAACAATGATACATGTATAAACCAGTGGAACTGCTTGTTGGCTTTGGGAGAGGGGATGAGAGAGCAGGGGCAGGGGAATCATGAATCATGAAACCATGGAAAAATATTCTAAATAAAAAGAAAAAAGAAAAGTCATTAATAGTTTCCCAGCTTGGATTTTCCAATAAATAATAAAGGGGCCCATGAAAAGGTTCCCCGGTGGATTCTTGGAAAAAAATACCCTTGGGAGGGCAAAGGTAATATCTAATTTGTCTTTTTTAAACCCTTACCTGTTAAAGCCCCCAGGGAGGGGCAGGAATGAGACCAGGGTTCCACAGGTAAGGAATGAGGAAAATTATAGAGGAATAACAAAGGTAGAAATTATAGGGACCTTGCCTGTAAGTAAGGGCAAGGGAAAAAATAAGAATCAAAATAATAACAGACAGTGTGAGGTTGGAAGGGTTTTTGCCCACTGATGGTGGACAAAATACGGTTTATTGCAGGCAACTAAGGGTTTTTAAAGGTACAGATCACAAAGAATGAAGTCATACCATTGAGGCGGGTCCTTGGCAAAGGGCTGAGACAGTCTTTGGGAAAGTACAACAAGGATGGTAGATATGACACCTGGTGCAGGATAAGGATTCCAGGAATTGGGGTGAGAGAATATTTTCAAGAAATGTGGATAGGCACTTGGGTTAAGATTATGACTCAAACTCCATCCAAGATTTATGGAAAGGTCAGCAACATCATGTCTTTGTCAGCAACAGACATGTATTACTATGTTACCTAAAGAAGGGGAGGGAGAGGGCACTTGGGCTCACTCTCTCAGACAGACTCTGAGTTTCAACCTCTTGACAGAGGGCACTCAGATCTATATCTAGATGAGCTCCAAGTTATCAACCTCTGACATTTACCTTCCATTTTGGAGTCAATATTATGTATTGGTTCTAAGGCAGAAGAGCAGTAAGGGTTAGACAATGGGGGGTTAAGCCCAGCTAGGAAGTGTCTGTGGCCAGATCTGAACCTGGAATCTTCCACCTCCAGGCCTGGCTCTCAATACATTGAGCCACCTAGCCTCCCATGGTCATTTCTACTGTTGAATCACAAAGTTTTCACAAAGTGACTCCTCCTCCTCCTTCTCTCTTATCTTTCTTTTCCTGTCTATATCTCTTCTACCAATATTCTGCACCTGTATTTTGAGGGTGTATCCCTCAGATGCTTATGGCTAGGTGCTATCTGGATTTCCTTACTTTAATGCAACTGAGATGTGATTGGGATGAAGATGCTATACCAAGGAATCAAGGGGAAAACAAAACAAAACAAAATCCAAAAGTCATAGAATCGCCAAATCTCCAAAGATATAGAAATCTTTGTTATTATTTCATCTGATCCTGTCTAGGAAGCTATTTTTTCCCTCACCATTTATAAAAACATTTTAACTGATTTGTTTTATATTTACATAACTGTCATTTCTGAAAACATGCCTCTCTTTCTTCTTCTACCTTACCTAGTGAGCCACAACTTGTAACAAAAAATTTTTTTTTAAAGATAAGAAATAAAAGCATTTCAGAAAAATTAACCAAGATATCAACCATGTTTGATAAGATAGAAAATGTTCCATACCCATAGTCCCCAGACTCTGCACAGAGGGGGTTTCAATTCCTTCATCTCTTCTTCAGGGAGCTGTTATAATTATATAAAGTTTGGTTTTTAAATTTACATAATCATTTTGCATATTGTCTTCCTGGTTCATCACTCAACATTAATTCATATAATATTCCTTTGATTCTCTGAATTTCTCATATTTATTATTTCTTATAGCATACCCATTCCTATTCTACACATATGCCAAATTTTTCATGTTCAACTTTTTGTGATCCCATTTGGTTTGTGGTGTTTTTTGTTTTTGTTTTTTTGACCAAGATACTGGAGTGGTTTTTTCAGATGAGGAAACTGAGGCAAACAGGGTTAAGTGACTGGCCCAAGATCTTATAACTAGTAAATATCTGAGGTCAGATTTGAACTCTGGAAGATGAGTCTTCATGACTTCAGGTCCCGTACTCTATCCACTGTTGCCACCTAGCTGCCCCTAGAAGGGGCAAATACAAATACAAATATAAATTTGTTTAGCCATTCTTTTGTTTCCAATTCTTCGCTACTCTAAAAAGTGCTACTATGAATATTTTGATATCCTTGGGAAAGTTCTTTCTGTCTTTGACTTCCTTGGGGAATATGCCCAGCAGTGGAGTCTCTTGGACAAAGGGTATGAATATTTTAGTGATTTTGCTTGCATAATTTCAAATTGCTTTCCAAAATGATTGGATCAGTTCACAGCTTTACACTCTACTCTGACTATTTCTATTGTTTGAGTCTTATCAAATAATTTTTGAGGGGATTCACACCTGCAATTTCAATTTGTATCAATGCATCCTTCCCCATCCCCCCAAACCCTCACCGTATGTCTTAGAACTGATATTGAATATTGCTTCCAATGCAGAAGAAGGATAAGGGCTAGGCAACTGGGGTTAAGTGACTTGCCCAGGTTCATACAGCTAAGAAATGTCTGAAGTCACAGTTGATCATCATATACTTCTATTGTTACTGTGTACAATGTTTTCCTGGTTCTACTCACTTCACTCTTCATTGCTTCATATAAATCTTTCCAGTTTTTTTTTTCTGATCATCTTGTTTTGTCATTCCTTATGGCACAGTAATATTCCATTACAATCATATGCCACAATTTGTTCAGCCATTCAGGATGCATTATTAAATGGATGGCTTGTAGTACCTGGAAAGGGAAAATCATTCTGTCATATTACCAGAGATTTAGATTCTTTTTTTTTTTAAACCCTTACCTTCCGTCTTGGAGTGGTAAGGGCTAGGCAATGGGGGTTAAGTGACTTGCCCAGGGTCACACAGCTGGGAAGTGTCTGAGGCCAGATTTGAACCTAGGACCTCCCGTCTCTAGGGCTAGCTCTCAATCTACTGAGCTACCCAGCTGCCCCCCAGAGATTTAGATTCTTAAGAGGCTTTTTGAATTATGGTGAATTCACCAAGAACAAGCTATGCCGAATTAATCCCATTTCCTTTTTTAAATTTTGGTGTTACTTGATTTATAAGTCAGTTGAATAATGTAAACATTATATAAAATAATAAAGTGAATATTATATATAATATAAACATCATTTATCCATATATATATCCACATATATCCCTTGATTTCAGCAGGCAGAATCTCTCATCCTATTCTTTAGACAACATGGAGAGATACAGACTCCATCCTAACAGTTAGATGAATTTGCAACTGATTGAATGACCAGATGAATTATCAGCGAATTAACTTTTACTTTGAGAGAAATCTCTCCCAGAGATCTGTCCTTGGTCCTGTTCTCTTCAAACTTTTTATCAATGACTTGGAGGAAGACCTATTGATAAATGTCAAATTTGCAGGTGAAATAAAGCCGAAAAGGTAGCTAATATGTTAGAGGACAGAACTCAGGACTCCAAAGCACTTTGCAGGCCAGAATGATGAATGGAATTTACTAAGATGAAATTTAAAAGGGACAAGTATAAAGTTCCATGTGTGGGTTCAGAAAATCAGCCCCTCAGGTACCACTTGGGGAGGCAGAATGTGATAGTGGTTCATGTGCAAATAAGTAGGATATGGGAGATTTTACTGGTTAGTCTTAGCATATGGCAACAATATTTCATGACAGCCAAAAAAGTTAGTAAAAATAGTCTAACTTGAGGAGGCCTATAATTTTGTCCTGTTCTTCTTTGGTCTGTTCATCACTAGGCTATCACATTTAGTTCTGGGCACTACAGGAGGAACTCTGGCAAACTAGAATGTTATCCTGGATGATCGGAGGACACACACCATTCCAGATGAGGAATTGTTCAAGGAGTTATAGTGGTTTGGCCTGAAAAAGAGAAGAGGAATGGGGACAACACCTAATATTAGATTGCCTTTAGGTATCCGAAGGGCCATCCTTTGGTAGAAGGGTTAGACATATTCTTGGTGAAGGCAATGAGGTCCTGGCCTTGAGACAGAAGGTCCTGGGTTCAAATCTGAATTTAGACACTTCTAGCTGTGTGTGACCCTGGGCAAGTCCCTTAACCCCTATTGTCCAGCCCTTATTGCTCTTCTGCCTTGGAACCAATACACAGGGTTGATTCGAAGACAGAAGGTAAGGGTTCAAATTTTTAAAAATATTCTTGGTCTTTAAGGGCAGAATTAAAAATAGTGGATAGAAGTTACAAATGGACAGATGTAAGGAAATACCAAAAATACATTTAAAGCTATTTCCTTTTAAACAACATTCCTTGCTTTTAAACAGACAATTTCTACCCCCAATAGGAAGGACTGTTTCTCATAATGCCAAAAGACAAGGTTAAGTCTTTCTCTTTTAGATTTTCCCCACTGGTTTTAAGAGGGCACTGAGGTGGCAGAGTGGAGAGAGTGCCTGGCATAGAGTCAGGAAGACTCATCTTTCTGAATCCAAATCCAGTCCCAGACATTTCCTTGCTGTGTGACCCTGGCAAGTCATTTAATGCTGTTGGCCTCAGTTTCTTCATCTGTAAAATGTGCTGGAGAAGGAAATGGTGAACCATTCCAGTATCTTGGCCAAGAAAATCCCAAATGATGTCACACGAAGAGCCAAAAATGAGTGAACAACAGCAACTGTCTTCGAGCATGTGCCCTCCGTTAAAGGGTGCTCTTTGGGTCATTTTTTGTTTTGTTTTGTTTTGATTTGTCAGTTGAAGGCTCAGACCTCCAAACCACCACAGTCTCCCGGGGGAGGGGGGGAATGGGCTCTCTTTCCAAAGAAGCCCCAAACGAGGCAGGCACGTCTCTGCACATGCGTAATCAAAGGTCACGCCAGCCTTCTCGGTTACAACCTTTCCCATAAAATCCCCATTCACAGGTACACAGAAGACCCTGTGTGCTCCTTTCAGGCCAGTCCAAGAGTAGCTTGGAACTAAGCCTCCAGTTCCCAGGCAGATAGGAGGTGAAGAATTTGCATCACAATAACGAGACAAAAGGAGAACTTTATCCAGGATCAAGCCTTCCTGGGGGGAGGTAAGTGGGGAAAAAAATGCTTGTAGTCTGTAACTTTTAAAACTGTCTACACAAGAAGCAATTGAAAATCAGGGCCCAAATGTTCACACTTTTTGACCCAGAGATCTCATTGCTAAGTAACCCCCCCAAAGAAATAAAAAATAGAAAAGAAAATCTTCATCTCCTCCAAAATATTCGGAGGAACACTTGTGATAGCAGAGAAGTAGGGGATAGGAGCCCCCTGACTGGAGAAAGTCTAAAACAAAGTGTGGCAAGAAAATGATGAATGGTAAGGATGGAGGTGTATATAGTGAAGTAGAAGCAGGGAAAAGAGAGACACAAGGGAAAAGTTATGGAGATGGAAAGTGGCCCAGGGGATAGAGCCCTGGAGTCAGAAAGACCTGAGTTTAAATCCAGCCTGGTCACTTACCAGGTGAGTGACCCTGGGCAAGTCACTTGACCTCTGTTTGCCTCAGTTCCCTCAACTATAAAACAGGGATAGTAATAGCACCGACCTACCAAGATTGTTGTGAGGCTAGAATGATTGTAAAGTGCTTAGCACAGTGCCTGGCACCTGATAAATACTATCAATATCATTATTATTATTATTATTATATCACCAAATTGCTATTAAGTGTTATTTTAAAATATATTTTATTTTAATTATTTTTAAAAATAAAAACCTTTTCCTTTGTCTGATTAAGTGATACTAAGGATTGGTTCCAAGTAGAAGAGTAACAAGGGCTAGGTAATTGGGGTCCAGTGACTTGCCCAAGATCTCACAGAAAGGAAGTGACTGAGGCTAGAGTTGAACCCATGTCTTCCTGTCTCCAGGTCTGGCTCTCTATCCAATTGACCACTTAATTGCCCTTAAATATTGGGTAATTTTAATAACTAAGCAGCTAAGTGGTACAATGGTTAGGGTATCAGACCTGGCATTAGGAAGACTAATCTTCAGGAGTTCAAATCTGGCTTCAGACATTTACTATCCGTGTGACCCTGGGCAAGTCATTTAACACAACCTCAGTTTTCTCATTTGTACAATGAGCTGGAGAAGGAAATGGTAAACCATTCCAGTATCTCAGCCAAGAGAACCCCAAATGGGATCATGAAGAATTGGACACAACTGAAAAAGAAATTGAACTACAAAAAATTGAATGGCTAAATTTTATGCCAAAGAAGAGATGTGAGAAGTTGTTTCCCTCCTTTCTTTGCAAATGTTGGGGACTATGGGTGGGGAACACTGGGTATACTGTTGCTTTTGTTATTGTTGTTCAGTTGGGTCCAACTCTTTATGACTCCATTTGGGGTTTCTTGGCAAACATACTGGAGTGGTTTGCCATTTTAGCTCATGTTATAGATGAGGAAAAGGAGGAAAACAGAGTTAAATGATGTGCCTAGGGTCACACAGCTAATAAGTGCTTGAGGGCAAATTTGAGCTAAGGTCTTCCTGACTAGATCTGGCATTTTATCCAGTGTTGTCTATTACCCCTGCCTATATTGTGAGACTTGGATGATTTGGGAGTTTGTTTTGCTAAACTGATTCCACTTCCCTACTTGATTTTACCCTTTGTTTTAAAGGATGGTTAATGAGTGGGAGAGAGGAGGGGAAGGAGATGCACAAAACAGTTTTAAAAAAGAACAGTTTATAGTTTCTGAGCTTTTTCTTTACCACTATGGGAGTGACTTTGGATTCTCCTATAGCTCCAATTCCTTCTCCCTCAGAATCCTTCCCTTAGGTTGTCTCCCCAATGGGATTCATGCTACTGCTCTTGGGTCTAGAGAGACACTGATTGAGTTTAGAAAATTCTCCCCCCCCCCCCATCCTAACTTACTTTCTGTCTTAGTAACAACTCTAAGATAGAAGGGCAAGAGCTAGGCAATTGGGATTAAGTGATTTGTCTAGGGTCACACATCTGATGCTCATCTTTTCCTTTTTTTTTTTTAACTTTACCTTCTGTTTTAAAATCAATATTGTTTATTGGCTTCAAGGCAGAAGAGTGGTACAAATATTGGTTAAATGACTTCCCCACTGTCACACAGCTAGGAAGTATCTGAGATCAAATTTGAACCCAGGACCTTGGTCTTTAGGCCTGGCTCTCAACCCACTGAGCCACCCAGCTGTCCCCTATTCTCACCTTTTCTAAACATTTCTCAATCTTTCATTCTATCGGCCCATGCCTTTCTGACTACAGGAAGTTCACTGCTTATGGAGCCCTGCATATTCTTTTTTATTCTACCAGTGACACAATTATATTAGCCTCTGGGGAAGCTTCTGGCTGACTCTGGACTCCCAGTAAAAACTTAGTTTTGGATGTCCCATTTTCCAAATATCAATGCTTTGGGGGAATGATGTTTTGTCTGTAATGCTGACTCTCAGGGCTTCATGGCCTCTGACATAGGCATGACTGAGACAATAGGGAAGGACTCAGAAAGTATTAAGGATGTCACATTTCCTGAGTTGGTGACATCCGGTCCTTCCCTGTACTTTATGTCCAAATTTCAGGAAGATTTCCAGCAGCCAGATACAAAACTTTGCCATGAATACAAACAACATGGCAAATCCAGCTGAGTGGTGGGGATTGCTGGGGTGGCAGGGAGATTTGTGAGTAGGGAATGGGAGTTCAGTATGGCTCTGGGAAAATCTGACATGGATGTAGATTATCTTCTATTCCTCTATCCTTTTCCCTTGACCTCTGCTACTGGTTTGCATCTTCTGTCCCTTCTCCTTTATCGGTGTTCTTATTTCCTCCTAACTCCCACAGTCTGTGGACCAGTTGGGAGTTCCCCTGCCCTTTCAGCCATGGAAGAAATGTGGCCCCTCTGGATGCTGATGCCTGGTTGCCTTTCTTTACTTATTCTCGATCTTGTTCCTATCCTATCCCTGTGAGGGTGGGTAGGATCCGGAATCCCAATGTATATCTGGAAGGAAATGGCTTACGTTGGCAAGAGAGGCAGGAAAGGAGAGGGAAGGGAACCTACCGAGTGCCAAGTGCTAAGTGCTTTTTACAAATGATCTCATTTGAGGTGGCCCCGTGGACAGATACAGTGCTTGGAATCAGGAAGATCTGCCTCAGAAAGCTCCTCGCTATCCAGCCCTTGGTAAGTCAATTAACCTATTAGCCTCAGTTTCCTCATCTATAAAATAGCTCTGACTTATTGTGAGGATCAAGGTAAGTATTTTTCAAACCTTAAAGTGCTACATAAATTGTTATTAATTATTATCATTAGCCCATTGACCTGCAATGTATTGTCCATGCACCTGTGATCAGCTATTGTTTATTGAGCATTCACTTTCCCCAGCATCAGGAAAACAAAGCCCAATATAATAGACCTGGCTTCAGCATCCTGCCTTCTGTTTGTGTAGCTCTTTCTTCCTGTCATTCTTTGGAAGGGCTGGTTTGTGTTAACAGCCACTCCAAGTATTCCCTCAGCTTCCTGTAAACCAGCCAGGAAGCACAAAACTGCTAGCTGTTGGGTCTTCTTTTTTTCCAGAAGCCCATCAACCTGTAGTCTAAGCTTAAAGTCATGTCCCCTGGGAGCTATTCCTCTGTTGTAAGCAGAGGTTGCCAACCTCACAGTGCTAGAGGTTTTTGTTTTGTTTTATTATCTATTTATTGTTTTTTAATTAAAAATTTTTTTACAATGAACAAGTATTCAAGTATTTATTTTCTCTCCCTTCTGTCTTCTTACTCCCATCCCTTCCCCTCAGAGGAAAAAAAGAAAAAAAAATTCTTGTAACAAATAGACATAAACAAGCAAAACAGATTCTCATATTATCCATGTCCAAAATTATGTGCCTCAGTCTGCACCGATGTATCTTGCTACATACAGCATCAGTCCCCTGGAATTATGGTTGGTCATTGCATCAATCTTAAGCTCTTAAGTTTTGCTAGGTGGCTCAGTGGATTGAGAGCCAGGCTTAGAGACTTTAGGTCCTGGGTTCAAATTTGACTGAAGACACTTCCTAGCTGCATGACCCTGGACAAGTCACTTAACCCCCATTGCCTGGCCCTTCCTGCTCTTGGAACCAATGCTCAGTACTGATTCTAAGACAGAAAGTAAGGGTTAAAAGAATAAATTCTAAAAAAGAATTGTTGGTACAGTACTGTTATAATATAAATTATCCTCCTAGTTCTGCTCCCTTCCCTCTGCATCAGTCATGCAAGTCTTCATTAGTTTCTCTGAAAATGTCTCTTTCACCATTTCTTATAGCACAGTAGTTTTCCATTTTATTCACATATAATTTGCTCAGCCATTCTCCAATTGATAGGGAACTCCCTCACTCCTGGCCTCCAGTTATTTGTCACCACAAAAGGAACAACTATAAATATTTTTGTGTATATAAATGCTTTTCTTGAGAGAAAACCATAAGATCTGGCAAGGGAAGGCCTGGAGTTGGGACAACCTAGGTTCAAATCTGGCCTCAGACCCTTCCTAACTGTGTGATCCTATGTAAGTCTTCATTGCCTAGCCCATACTTGCTCTTCTGCCTGGAAATCAATACACAGTACTGATTCCAAGATGTAAGGTAAGGGTTTTTTTAAAATTCACTGGGAATAGCACCAATTGTATGAGAAGTCAAGATTAACAGGGAGGCTGGAAGGAGGGGGTGCCTCTGAAAGAAATAGAGAAGTCAGAGAGAGTGCTGCATTTCTGGAGAAAAGCTAATGCTTTTCCTACACTATTCCTCAGTAAAAAATGAAAAGAGTGTTCATGCATGTGTGGTTATTTTTGTATATGTGTGTGAGGAGACCTTATTTATTGGCTTCTGTCCTGGAAAACTGAGCCCTCATGCCAAGGAGCACCTTGGCAGCCAGGAGATCTTGGGTGGGGAGGCTTGGAGGAGGAGATGCTGGAGATTATTGGCAAGAATTTTTCCCAGAGGAAAATGTTAGGGGCTATCACATGGGAGGCCAGTGGTGGGAAGAGGCGGATTGAATGAGGTTGGAAGGAGTGGTTGGACACAAAACCATGATGTTGGGAGAAGGGGAGAAGGAGGGACATTTTCCTACTTTGCTGAGTAGCTGATCACACACTTCTTGGGGGCAAGCCATGATCCTCTTGAAATCATCCCATGGCCCCTCAAGAGGCCCTTGCCTACACCTTGGAGATCATGATTTCAGACTTTAAGTACTGAGTCATACTTATGTGCCAGTACTCTTTTTGATAGGGGCACCAAGAACTAGTTAGTGACATAGCACGGTTGTGTGAAGGGTGAAATCCGAAATAACTGAGGCAACAAAGGTTCAAGGCTTCTAGGTATATAGATGTATTCAGTAATGAATGCCAACTGCATAAATCAGGACCAGACCTCCTCAGCTTGGCACTGGACCCTGAACACAGGAGAAGACAAGTTTTTTATGTATTAAAAGAAAATAATTAATGGGGCATAAACCAGGATAGTGATCTGATTAATAATTGGACGAAATAATTGGACGAAAGATCAGAGGTTCTCCAAGTTGGGAGAGGGAGAGTAAACAGGTGAAATTCCGTCCATTTTTGAAATTAGAAAAAAGAAGTGCCCCCCCCCAATGTATTTAGTCAAAGGAACAAAGAAACAGTAACAGATTGACCACTACTGGGCCAGTTTTCAGATTAGACACGTGGGTTGCTTGAGTTGTATAATTGTGAGAAAACTCCTTGCATCAATCTTCAGATCTGACTGAGTTTCTGGTCAGCATAACCTAGATCTTAGTTAAGGGTATCTAAGCAACAAATAGAGGTGGTCTAGTTTCCCAGTCACGCAGGGCTAGGCTCAAACAATACAATAAGGTTTTCTCATAATTCCCATAATTGAATAAAGTTTTTTTTACAAGACAGAAATTGAACTAGACCCATAATTGAATTAGGGAAGTGAGTTAGATCCAAAATTCAGCCAAAAGATGGAGTCATTGTGGTCCATTTAATTCCCACAGTTGTATACTGTGAAGTCGACTTCACAAAATTAAATCCCTGCCCCTGATAGCCTAAATTCTGCCTAATGATCCATTATGGACCTATAAACACATATAAATTAATCTCTAAACTGCTTGTAGTTTCTACTTATATCTTTTCTGTAGTTGTGTGTCTCATAAATTTACTCATTGCTGCCCAAAGCAATGTTTCTTATTCTGTAACCCATTTCCATGTCCAACTTCTCCATGAGGCTTGGACTAGAAGTATGTGTTATACACAGAGCTCTGTTGTTTGGGGAAGTTGACATAAACTGGGTGGGAGCAAGGTATGCATGCCTTTGGAAGAACTCCTGAGATGCAGAAGAGGGAGAAAAGGGAAAGGAAGAAGAATGAACAAAGAAACAGGAGAAGAAAAAGGGAGAGAATAGCACAAGGGAACTAGAGACCTCTTCATTTTGTAAGAACAAAGAGAGTCTTTTTGGAAATTTTGCCTGGGGGCCAAAATTTAACCTTACCCACTAAGATAACAGGAGAAAATTTTGAGGGTACTTAGGATCAAACACCTTAACTGACCCTTAAGCCAACCCTCTGGTTTTTTTTTTAATTATAAAGATATTTTATTTTACCAGTTACATGGAATAACAAATTTCCACATAAGTTTTCCAAAATTATATGATCCAAATTGTCTCCCTCCCTCCCTTCTCTCTCCTCTCTCAGAGCTGGCAAGCAATTCAATCAACCCTCTGTTTTTGTAATAGTTTTACCGAGATTGCACTTATTTCTGTTTAGATTTTTAAACATTTCTCCTTGTTTTTACGTCTCTTTCATTTCTGAATATATCGCTCTCCCCTACCCTGCTCAGCAAACCATTCAAGAATAAAAAATGAAAAAAGCAGTACAGCAAATATTAGCATATCAAATGAAACCAACAAAATATCAGAGGCTGGTTGGTGCATCTTTAGACTCCCATCAGCTTGCTCAACTGATGCAACTTCTCCACATGGAGAGGCTGGGAAGCCTGCTCCTGGGAATGTCTTGATGAAGGGAAGCATCCTGGAGAGACTGAGAAGCATAAATAGATATTCTAGAATGTTGGTTTTTGGTAATTGGTGCCAATGGTAGGTAGATGGGAGGAACCTTTTTTCAGTTGGCTTTGTAGTCAGAGTGGGGATATCTTCAAAAAGATAGAATAAGGGGGTAGTTAGGTGGCTTAGTGGATTGGGAGCCAGGATGGGAGGTCTTGGGTTAAAATCAGGACTCAAATATTTCCTAGTTGTATGACCCTGGACAGGTCACTTGACCCCAAATGCCTGGCCCATATCCCTCTTCTGCCTTGGAACCAATACACAGTATTGATTCTAAGACAGAAAAAAAAAAAGATCAGAATTACTTGTGACTGGCTCTTTCCTTTATTGGATGACTCCTTTGCTGACTGCATCCAATGAGAGACCATGTCATACAGAGAAAGGACCTGGAGTTCTATCAAGGCTATGGAACCCTTTGGCCATCATGTTTGTTCTTTTCCATTCTGGATCAAAGGGAGTGGAGCCTATGTTATCTGGTGAAAGGATCAGAGAAGACCTTGGTATCTTGGAGTTCTAGAGTTTAGGGTTTGTAGTCAGTAGTGAGGAACAAGAAGACCTTTGGGAGTAATGTTGGGGATCCCAGCCCGCACTAACAAAAATGAGGACTCATTTCTGGATGGGTGTCAGGACTGGTAGTCATGTTGTATATGGACTTGAGGAAACCTTCTAAGACTGAAGCTTGTGGAGGGAGTTGAGAGGAGATGAAGTGTCTTGTTTCAGCCACAAGTGTTAGGAGTATCTGCTGGTACTACATGTATGCTCTTGGTCTCACATAAATTGCCTTTCTTCATATGCAATCTAAGTGATTTGTTAACACTGGATCTGAGAGGAAGTAAGGAATTTCCTGGGGGACGGAAGCCCCAAAGAGAGTATCTAGAGAGAGCCTGAGAGTAAATTTCCACCATAGAGACTGAATATCACACCATTGGAAATGATTTTGGAACCATGTGTCAGCTATGGAAGAGGTGGTGGGAGGGGGAAGGAGGAGGAAAAGAAAATGATCTCTGTTTCCAATGAATAATGTTTGGAAATGACCAAATAAAATATTGTTTAAAAAAAAAAGAAATGATTTTGTTTGTTTTTTAAGCTGAGTTGAATTATACCATGGATTAATCCATGAGAAGAGAACCAATGTGCTATAAAAGAAGCCAGGGTTAGTTGGTCAGAAGCAGGCTCAAATAAAAGGTCCAGCCTACCTAAGTAGACTGAGTAAGAATTGACTATTAATTACAAATAATAAATGACTTTTATGGTTATTTATTTGTTTTCAATTAGGTCCAATTCTCCATGACCTCATTTGGGGTTTTCTTATTAGAGATATTGGAGTGGTTTGCAATTTCCTTCTTCAGTTTATTGTACAGATAAGAAAACTGAGGCAAACAGAGTTAAGTGACTTGCCCAAATCGCCCAGGATAGTTAAGTGTCTGAGGCTCAGGAAGATGAATTTTCCTGACTCCAGACTTGGCATTCTATGTACTTTAACACCTAAGGCAATAATCATTGATTAAAAATTGTCCATTATAAGTTGACTAGTATATTTTCTCAGGACCAATATATATTTGGAAAGGCCAAGACATCTCTTGTGGCCTTTTCAAATGGGCCAGTTTTCCACACTAAGTGATCTTACCAGATTTTGCCTTTGTTTGGTAATTTGGGAAGAGACAGCATGGTCCAAGATAAAGAACATTGCCACCTGGAGACTCTTATTACAAGATAAGATGATTAGACCAGATCAGAGAGGTCTTTTCTGAATTTAGGATTTATTGGGATATTACCTGCAAACCTTTAGGGCAGTCACCAATAAAACCAACCAGGCAATTCACAAAATAACCAGCAGATAGAGGTGTTACTCCATGAAAGTATTTTGCTCTCTCCATATCATGGCATGTCCCCACCTTCCAGGTAAAAAAAAAGATGTGGGTTAAAAAAAAACAACAACTATCCTTATTTTCTGCCCTGGTATCAATGCTAAGACATAAGAGTGGCAAGAGCTAGGCAAATAGCACTTAGTGACTTGTCCAAGGTCACATATCTAGAAAGTGTCTGAGGCTAGATTTGAACCCAAGAAGATGTCTTCCTAATTTCAGGCCTGGCACTTTATCCACTGCAGCCACTTCCTCATGTAAACGTGTAAATAAATTCTAACTAGTTCTGACAGTGTTCACCAATGTTTTTCCTCCAGAGTACTGTAATTCTTCCAAATTCCCCTCTCTGGGCCTCTTTTCTTACCTCTAATATGAAGGAGTTGGACTCGCTGGTCTCCCTCGAGATTCCATTCAGTTTGAACATTTGGTGATTCTGTTCAAACACCGAGGCTGGATTACTAGAAGCACCCACTGATTTGTCTCCACACTGAACATCTGGCTGGAAAGGAGCCATATTTTCTGTAGAGGTATCACATGTGTCTCTAAGGTCCCCTCAGGATACAATTTAGTCAAAGTGTCTGAAGGTAGATTTTTTTTAATGCCTCCCTTCATGTTGGCTTCCCCTGGATTTTATTCCAACTTTTTCATGGACTTTCTCCAAACTCCACTTCCTTCTCCTCACTTGCCATGTTGTTATCCCTGGGAAACCTCTATCCTGGGGCCCTCCTCTCCTCATTGGTGCCCTGGGACAACCATTTTGGTAAAGACCTCAAGCACACTTTATGTCACACTCCACTTCTGTCTCACTGGCGGCAGCAATTACCCTTTGTCCTACACCCCTCTTTTTCCAGCAACCTTCTATGTGTTCCCTTTATGTGTATCGACTTCTCCTATTAGAATATAAGTTCCCTGAGAGTGGGGAATGTCTTGCTTGCTTATATTTGTAAACCTAGCATTTATTTTATTATTTTTTTGGGATCGAAAGTTTTTATTTAATTAATTAACTCTGAATATTTTCCCATGGTTACATGATTCATGTTCTTCCCTTCCCCTCTTCCCCCTCTCCACCTGTAGCCTACGCACAATTCCACTGGGTTTTATATGTCATTGATCAAGACCTGTTTCCATATTATTGATAATTGCACCAAGGTGATCTAAACCTAGCATGTATCACAGTGCCTGGAACATAAAAAGCATTTAATAAATGGGTCTGTCTATCTGTCTATCTACCTATCAACATATGTCTATCTGTCAACTGATTTGTCTGTCTATCCATCTGCCTATCTGTTTTGTCTATCTCTCTCTCTATCTGCCTATCTCTCTATCATTCTATTTGTCTGTCTGCCTATCTGTCCATCCGTCCATCTGTCTGTCTATCAGTCTATGTATCTGTCTGTCTATTATCTATCTGTCTGTCTATCTATGTTTCTGTCGGTCCATCTGTTTATCAGTCTATGTATCTATTATCTGTCTGTCTGTCTAGCTACCTCTCTCTTTCTATTTGTCTATCTGTCTGTCTATCTATCCATCCATCTATGAATATCACAGGAGTCCACGTCAACTGCGGCATCATGATCACCTGTCCCAGTCCCGCAGTGGTGCCTAAGCCTGGGCAGATGGAAGGAAGGCAGAGAAAAGAGCTTTCTTTTCTTTTCCCTATCGTCGGCATTATCATTCCCTTTATTATCAATGGCTTTCCAACTCAAGCCTAACCCTCTTTGAAAGGGGAACTTTTAGATTTCTCCTAAGCCATTCTAGATTCCACGTTCTCTAGAAAGCTGCTGGCTGTAGCCCATGCTAGCACAGGCCCATTGCACACAGATCCCCTCCATTTCTAGGTGCCTGTGTTTCTCATCCATTCACCAGACAGTCCACATCCCACAGCTTGGCTATCCCCACTCCAAATGCCAGAGTTCTCCTGTCAGGCTATTTTGCACTTAGGACTCCAGGCCATCCTCCGGTTCATCTCCATCCCAAATGCCCCCTCCTGCCCTAACAAGAGAGCTCTTGTTCTCTTTAGCCCTGCACTCCTGCTAAGTCCCCACATCCTTCAGGCTTCCTTTTCCCTCCTCTTTTCCTCAGGGACCAAGAACTGTTGCTAATAACTAGGGGGCTGAGGAATGGGGTGGAGAGTTTGAGGGAGGGGCAGAGAAGAGACAAAAATTTACCAGGAAAGTTATCCTGGGAAGGGCTGGGATGGAAGAGATGAAACTTTGGGATATTCACGAAAGAAAAGGAAGTATCATGATTTGAGGCAAGGGAGGAGGCTCTTCCTATTGACATTATATCTTCCTGCTGCCCCAAATTTCCATCATTTTCCATCCCCTTTCTCCAAAGGGTGAGACAGCTAGGTAATGAAATGGAGTTCGAATATGGCCACAGACATGTCCTAGCTGTGTGACCCTGGGTAAGTCACTTCACCTGTTTGCCTCGTTTGTAAAATGAGCTGGAGAAGAAAATGGCAAAAACAAACAAAAAAAAAACAAAAAAAAACATTGGGGTCACAAAGTGTCTGACATGACTAAAAAAAACGAATAAACAACAACCCCTATAAGGCACCTTCATTCCCCTCTCCCCTTCTATTTTCAGCTCTCTTTTATTTGTTGTCTTCCCCCATTGGAATTCAAGCTCCAGGCAGGCAAGGAATGTTTTTTTGTTTGTATTTCCAGACTTAGCACTGGAACATAATAAGCACTTAAGAAATTCTTATTAATTGCTGACTTTTAATTCTAGGTAACTGGGGTTAAGCGACTTGTCCAGGGTCACACAGACAGGAAATATCTGAAGTCAAATTTGAACCCAGGACCTACTATCTCCAGGCCTAGCACTCTACCCACTGAACCACCTAGCTGTCCTAGTACCTAATTTTTTTCATTATTACTACTTTTCAATATAGTTTGAGACCTGGCACAGTTTGTTCCCACTTCTTTTCATTATTCCTCTTGAGATGTTTGACTTTATTTTCCCTCCATATAAATTTTATTATTTTTCTAGTTCTATAAAGTAGTCCACTGATTGGTATGACATTGAAAATTAATTTAAGTCATACTCACATCTTTATTATATTGGCTTGTCCTATCAAGGTCTGTAATTAATGTTTTTCTAAGCATTTATAACTGTATTTTGGTAAACAATGGTTTGTACATGTCTTTATGTAGTTCCTTTGTATTTGGACTCTCTAGGGAGACTCCCAAGTATTTTATACATTTTATAGTAATTTTGAATAGAATTTCTCTTTCTATCTCATCCTGCCGCATTTCACTGGCATTATATAGAAATGCTAATAATTGCACAGATTTATAATACATTCTGAAAGTTTGCTGAAATTATTCATTGCTTCAGTTAATTTTCAAGTTACCTTTTTAGAATTCTTCACCATCGTATAATCTGTAAAAAATGATAATTTTTGTTCCTTTTGTAACTATGATTATTCTCTCTAGTGCTATGTCAAAAAGAAGTGGTGACAATGGGCATCCTTGTCTCACTTCTGAATTTGTTGGAAAGGAATTATCTCCATTACAAATAATGGTAGTTCTTGATTTTAGATATATATTATTTATTATTTTAGGAGGTGGTCAATTTATTCCTATGATTTCCAGCATTTTTTAAAGCAGAAATGTATTTTGTCAAAAGCTTTTTCTATATCGATTGATATAATCATATGATTTTTGTCAATTTTGTTATTCTATGGTTAAGTTTATAGTTTTTCTTATATTAAACTGATGCTGCTTTCCTGATATAAATCCAATAAGACTAAAAAAATAAGATAAGGGAATAACCATCAGTAAAGAATGTAGCATACCAGGCATCTTAGCATCTTGGAAGTATGATTGATGCATTGATATTGTATCCTGTATATTCATTTACCAGACACATGGTCAGATCATTATATGGAAAGGGACAGTCCAAAGGACTAGCAAATTCCTGGGCTGGGCGTTGACAGACACAGTGTCCTGGCTCGGACTACATTCATTTACAAAGAGCGGGTTCAATTAATCTCCTCCTCTGTGATTCCATCATTGTCAATGCTACCAATGTAAAAACCTATATCATGTGACGTATTCATTAATCACCTCCCACTTGACATTCCTAAGGTCCCCAATAAAGGCTGGGGAACATGTGCGAGCCTCCTCTTCCCTTCTCTTCTCTTACACCTCTTGCTCTCACAGCCCTTGCTCTTGCTCTTGCTCCTTGTGCCTCTTACAACCTTGATCTTGCTGTGGCCTATTATGTTCCTCATGTCTGACTGACTTATGCAGCGGAGCTGCCCTGCATATCTCCCATTAATCTCTTGACCACCTGGTCCATGGGGGATATCCCAGAGTCCTCTGCTCCACACAGGTTCTCTTGTTTCTTATACTTATAATTTCTCCGCTTGCTTTCTCTTTCTAGAGAAATAATTACGGAGCTCGCAATTCCCCAGGTGTTTTAACTTGTGGTCTCTGAGTTTTTATTCCTGACTGCCTTATCTATCTCACAGCCATATTCCACCATACACCACCCACAGATAAATTATATAGGAGCTGCTGGAGGATCCTATAAAGAAGAAACAAAATTATGATATTATAGCACACTTAAAGAACCCTAGAGGCAACAAAAAATTCATTAAAATAACTTCAGCATACTTATACACTGTTGGTAGAGTTGTGAACTGATACAACCAGTCTGGAGAGCAATTTGGAATCATGTCCAAAAGGCTAAAAAACTGTGCATTCCCTTTGACCCAGGAATACTACTACTAAGTCAATATCCCCATGAGATCAAAGAAGCAGGGAAAGGACCTCTTTGTACAAAAATATTTATAATGGCTCTTTGTGTGATAGCAAAGGGTTAGAAACTGAGAGGATGTCCATCAGTTGGGGAATGGCTGAACAAATTGTAGTGTATGATTGTAATAGAACACTGTTGTGCCATAAGAAATAATAAACAAGATGATTGCCAAAAAACCTGGAAAGACATACATGAAATGATACAAAGCAGAACCAGGAGAACATAGTACCCAGTGACAGCAATAAAGTACAATGATCTACTGTGAAGGACTTAACTATTATCAACATTGCAAAGATCTAAGACAATTTCCAAGGGAAAATGCTATCCACTGCCATAAAAGGAACTGATTGAGTCTGAATACAGATCAAAGCATACCATTTTCACTATATTTCCTTCATGAGTTTTTTTAATGTGAGATGTATCTTCTTTCACAATATGATGAATATGGAAACATGTATTTTACATGATAGCATATGTATATATCACATACATATATACATACATATATAGCATATGTATATATAAATAATATATATTATTTACATATATATGTAAATAATATATCATATTATTTGCTATCCAGGGAAGGGGGAGAGAATTTAGAATACAAAATGTCAGAAAACAAAGGTAAAAAACTGTTTCTATATGTAATTGGGAAATAAAAAATACAATTAAAATTTTAATAAAAAACTTCAGCAAACTTGTAAGATAGGAAATAAATTCCCACAAATTTTCAGCTTTTGAATTACTACCCTTCAAAAAGATGTTAGCAGTAATTACTTAAATTTATACGGAACTAAATCAATTGTACAAAAAATCAAGCCATTCCCCAATTGATAAATGGGCAAGGGACACGAATAGGCAATTTTCAGATAAAGAAATCAAAACTATTAATAAGCACATGAAAAAGTGTTCTAAATCTCATATAATCAGAGAGATGCAAATCAAAACTACTCTGAGGTTTCACTTCACACCTAGCAAATTGGCTAACATGGCAGAAAAGGAAAATAATAAATGCAGGAAGAGATGTGGTAAAATTTGGACATTAATGCACCATTATTGGTGGAGTTGTGAATTGATCCAACCATTTTGGAAGACAATTTGGAACTATGCCCAAAGGGCACTAAAAGATGACCTGCCCTTTGGCCCAGCTATAGCACTGCTGGGTTTGTACCCCAAAGAGATAATAAGGAAAAAGACTTGAACAAGAATATTCACAGCTGTGCTCTTTGTGGTGCCAAAAAATTGGAAAATGAGGGGATGCCCTTCAATTGGGGAATGGCTGAACAAATTGTGGTATATGTTGGTGATGGAATACTATTGTGCTCAAAGGAATAATGAACTGGAGGAATTCCATGTGAGCTGGAATGACCTCCAGGAATTGATGCAGAGTGAGAGGATCAGAACCAGGAGAACATTGTACACAGAGACTGATACACTCTGGTACAATCGAATGTAATGGACTTCTCCATTAGGGACAATGTGGTGATCCTGAACAACTCGGAGGGATTAATGAGAAAGAACACTATCCATATTCAGAGAAAGAACTGTGGGAGTAGAAACACTGAAGAAAAACAACTGCTTGATCACATGGGTCAATGGGGATATGATTGGGGATATAGACCCTAAATGATCATCCTAGTACAAACATCAACAACTTGGAAATAGGTTTTGATCAAGGACACATGTAAAACCCAATGGAATTGTGCGTCAGCTACAGGAAGGGGTGGTGGGAGGGGAGGGAAAGAATAGGATTCTTATAACCAAGGGAAAATGTTCTAAATTGAATAATTAAATAAAAATTTCAAAAAATAAAAATAAAAAAACAAAAAAGATGTTAGCAGATTTTTTTTTTACTTTACATATACTCCTGAAAGACAAGATAAATAGATACAGCTACCAAGAAAAGCATAAATAAGGAAATAATTTGGCCAAGGGGGTTTTTTGTGGGGTTAAAAACAATCAGAACAATAAAATAACAGCAGAAGGACTATTAGGAGATTTCTTTTGTAAAGTACTCCAGGAGATGGAATGAAAGATGAAAACAGAATTTAAATAGAAGTGATGATGGAGGAACTGGCCTGAAATACCATGGACTCTAGGTGACTCAGTGGATGGAAGACTGGATCTTGAGTCAAGAAAATCTGAATTCAAATATATCCTCAGAAACTTATTAGTTGTGTGACCCTGGGCAAGTCACTTAACCTCTGTTTGCCTTAATCCACTGAAGAAGGAAATGGTAAACTATGCCAGTGTCTTTGCAAAGAAAACCCTATAGACATGGTCCACAGGGTCATGAAGAATTGAACCACACCCTGTCTGCATGGGAATTCAATGTTTTTTAAGGGATAAACTACAGAATAGGGGTAGCTGGGTGGTACCCTGGATAGAGTATCAAGCCTGGAATCAGGAAGACTAGTTCAAGTCCAGACTCAGACACTCACTAAATGTATGACACTGGACAAATCACTTAACCCTATTTGCCTCAGTTTCTTCATCTGTAAAATGAGCTGGAGAAGGAAATGGCAAACTGCTCTAGTACCTTTGCCACCAATATCCCAAATGGGGTCATAATGAGTCAGATTCAACTGAATGACTAAATGACAATAAAAACAAAGCTGCAGAATGGGAGAACACAGTAGAAGAGAGGGAAGGAAAAAGACAGGAGAATGTGTAATGTACATTAATCATGATGATGATAAATAATGAAGGGAAAATAGCTTCTGTAAGTCTTTCAAGCAGAAGAGGCAATGGGAAAATGGGTAAGATAGCAAAGTGCAAGATTAAAACAGCAGATAAATAAAAGAGAAATTCTGATTCTTTTCAGTTGAGGAAGTCACACTGAAGATCAAATATTTATTATTTTTTTTAAACCCTCAACTTTCATCTTAGAATCAATACTGTGTATTAGTTCTAAGGCAGAAGAAGGTAAGGGCTAAGCAATGGGGGTTAAGTAACTTGCCCAGGGTCACACAGCTAGGAAGTCTGAGGTCATATTTGATCCCAGGACCTCCTGCCTCTGGGCCTGATTCTCAACCCACTGAGCCACCCAACTGCCCTCATGGATCAAATATTTCTATAGATTAAGGCAGTACTTGAATATCCTCTGTAAAAATGTTGATATTTCAAAGAATAAAATCTCTCTAAAAATAAAAAATAGGCAAAATAATAAAATTACTTGTGTAGAGCGATGTCTGAGAGCATGAGGAGACTGTTAAGTTTGGACATTTCTCTCTCAAAGTAGAAAACATTTTTAATTGGAACAATAATACATTAATTTTTAAAATTTCTGGCAGCAGTATGGAAATGTTTTGCATGACTTCACATGTATAATGGGTATCATGTCGCTTGCCTTCTCAGTGGGCGAGGGATGGGCTGGAGGAAAGGTGAGAATTTGGAACTCAAAATAAAAACGTGAATGTTAAAAAAAATTTATTTTAACCTCCAGCAGACTTCTGCTTACAATGCAGAGTACGATACTGTCATTCTTCCATACCAGCATTATCAGGAAAACATTTGAAAACATTTCCTAAGAGTAACAAGATCAGTGGATAGATATAATAATCAAGTTTGTCCCTCAAAAAGAGTTAAGAAGATGCTCTTCTCTCCTTTATAGAAGTGCAGCACTGTAGCGAGGTGGTGTAGTTGATAGAACACTGGACTTGGAACCAGGAAGAAATCTTTCTGGGTTCAAATCAGGTCTTAGATACTTCCTAGCTGTGTGATCCTGAGAAAGTCATGTAACCCAAGTGTTTAATCCTTACTGCTCTTCTGCCTTATAAGTGATACTGAGTAAGGTAAGGATTTTTTTTTTTTAAGTGAGGGTCTATGAGTACAGATGATGTCTATGCCCTCAGACACAGCTGATGGTGAAGGATGTTTTTTCTGCACTTTTTTTCCCTTTTAAAATATTCATATCAAGATATGATTTTGGGGAGGATGTTGGGGATGTAGGAGGAATATTTTGCAAAATGAATTGATATAATAACAAAAAGCATCGATAAAAAGAAGAAAAAGTCAATGGACAGATTATAGTTTATTCTCAAAGAGAAATGTCAAAATCAATGTAGCAGGACACATTCCCACCAAACTCTAAGGCTTCATCAGTAAAGCATCTTTTAAAATTCAGGAGGGGGAAAAAAAGCATTAGTTCAGGATTGTACTGTTAGGATAATTATAATCAACAAATCCTTTTAAACTCTAATTAACCATTCGCTATCTCATTGTAATCACCATACTTTGACAGATAAATTAATGAGCTGTTGCCTAAAAAAGCTTCAACATCAAGTGGACTCCAAGTGAATTCTACCCCACATTCGAAAAACAAATAATCCCTTAACCATACAGGGTCTTCCAAGCATTTTAATGCAGTTTTAAGTTTTTAAAACCGAGGCACAAGTAGATTATGTTGCCTTAGGGCTAGTTTTTTCCTGAATTTAAAAAAGAAAAAAACAATAATAAGCCAGACTCTACTGAAGAAGAGAGCAAAGGCAGAGAGACAAGATGAAAAGGTGGGAACTGAAATGGGACAGGTCCCTGTCATCCACATACCTCACTCTGTGCTGCAGCTGGTTCTCAGGAAGAGCTCAGGCCCTCAACTCCTAGGATATGCTCATTCTGAGGGCCTTCTGAGAAACTAAGGCCAGAATTCCCCTTTCTCAAAAGTTCTTCTGACAAATCTGTCCTCAAATGTTGCTAGTTTCTTCCCAGTCTCCCAGCTCCTCTTCTTTCATTCTGTTCCCACATCCACATCTTGACCTTGATATCTTCCATCCTTTTCTGACCAACTGATCAATCTTGGAGGCTATGCACAGACAGATTTGAGGAATCAGGACACTCTCTCATGTGGTCCTTCCTTATATATGTTCATGCCTCGGTTTTTTTTTTAAACATTGTTTTATTTGGTCATTTCCAAACATTATTCATTGGAAACAAAGATCATTTTCTTTTCTTCCCTCCCCCCCCCCCCCCACCTGTCCCATAGCCGATGTGCAGTTTCACTGGGTATCACATGTGTTCTTGATTCGAACCCATTTTCATGTTGTTGGTATTTGCATTAGAGTGTTCATTTAGAGTCTCTCCTCAGTCATATCCCCTCCACCCCTGTAGTCAAGCAGTTGCTTTTCATCGGTGTTTTTACTCCCACAGTTTATCCTCTGCTTGTGGATAGTGTTTTTTAGATCCCTGCAGATTGTTCAGGGACATTGCATTGACACTAAGGGAGAAGTCCATTACCTTCGATTGTACCACAGTGTATCAGTCTATGTGTACATTGTTTTCCTGGTTCTGCTCCTTTCGCTCTGCATCACTTCCTGGAGGTTGTTCCAGTTCACATGGAATTCCTCCACTTTATTATTCCTTTTAGCACAATAGTATTCCATCACCAACAGATACCACAATTTGTTCAGCCATTCCCCAATTGAAGGGCATCCCCTCATTTTCCAATTTTTGGCCACCACAAAGAGTGCAGCTATGAATATTCTTGTACAAGTCTTTTTACTTATTGTCTCTTTGGGGTACAAACCCAGCAGTGCTATAGCTGGATCAAAGGGCAGACAGTCTTTTATCACCCTTTGGGTCATGCCTGGGTTTTTGAGAGCCCTTTAGCTCTCCTCTCTAGTTCCAACCTATCCCCACCTCACATCACAGTGAAGTTTACAGAAGAGAAATCTTCTAGGACTTAATGGGATGGTTGAGGCATGACAGATCTAGGGCTGCCATTCCAACGGCAGTACTCATTCAGTCCTAACAGCCTGGTATCAAGGCTCAGTCTATGATACCACACCCTCACACCTATAGGACAGAGTTCCTTGACCTGAGGTCTTGTAAATGTATTTCAGGAGGATCTGCAAATTTGAATGAGAAAAAATTGTATCTTTTTCTTTTACTAACCTTTGGTTCCCTTTGTAATTATATGTATTTTATTTTAAACATTTTAAAAATTATACAGAAAAGGGGTCCAAAGGTTACACCCCATTTCTGAAGAGATCCAAGAAACACGCAAAAAGGCTTAGAATTCCTTGTCTAGGACCTGGAGCCAAGAGGCCAAGGACAGACATACTTGGACCTCACTCACCTCTGCCTCCACTTACTCCTATACTCACCTCATCCTCATCTCTGTCCCCACAAAAACTTCATATTCATCTCTCATCCACAGCCACCTCTATCCCCCTTAGCACTCACCTCCACCTCCCCACTCACTCTTCCCTGCTTCCTTACCACGATCATGTTCACCTTGTGAAGGACCCACATATGTTCTGTCTGCCTAATATCTCCTCCTCCTCTTTCTTCTCCTCCTTCCTCCTCCTCCTCTTCCCTCCTTTCCCCTCCTAATCTTCCTTCCTTCCTCCTCTTCCCTCCTTCCTCCTTCCTCCTCCTCTTCTTCCTTTCTTTTCCTCCTCCTTTCTCCTCCTTTCTCTCCCATCCCAACCCTCAGCATCCAGAAGGCTTAGCTCAAGGTCACAGTCACCAAACACCTCCAGCGGAATCAAAGCCCTAGAATTCCTCTATGTTAAAGACAAAGACCCAACTCTTCATGGGACGCACATGCTCTGCCTTTTGGCTGAAGTAACTCGGCAACGATCCAATCACTCTAGAACTGAAACGTGAAAGGGCTGGGGAAGAGGAGGGGGGGAGGGAAGAAAGATTCCCACCCATTGCCGAGCGAGTTCCTACGAGGCTGTCGCTGATTGGCCCTTCTCTTGGTTTCCGGTCCTCAGTTCCTCTGAACCTGGATCTCTTAAGTAGCCCGCTTCAGCACAAGCTGTTGTCCACTGCTGATTCTGGAAAGCTCATCCATGCGGGATCTCAGGCACTTCCTTGACCTGCAGACCCTAGAACTGGTCTTGGGAACAGAAAGACATCTAGATCTAGTCCTGGAGAGTTGGCCCATTCTACCAGTTCTGTGCCCTGGAATTAAGAGGAACCGACAACATAGTTTTACATTATCAAACCTTCTCTACGTTGGGTTTTAAGAATGATTTGCTGATCCAAAGGTTGTGAATATACATATATATATATATATATATATATATATATATAATATATATATATGTGTGTGTGTGTGTGTGTGTGTGTGTGTGTGTGTGTGTATCACTGTCTATAGATAGAGAACCAACCCTTTGAGTCAGAAAGACCTGAGTACAAGTTTGCCTTTGACAAATACTCAGGCTGATCCTGAGCAATCCACGGAACCTCTCACTGCTTAGTTTCCTAAGCAACTTTCTTAGACTATAAATTGCAAAGAAGGTTGTGACCTGCATTGGTTTCTCTCTCCTCGTCTCTCTTTCTCCTGCCCTCCTACCCCAGCTCTTTCTCTCCGTCCTCTCTCTTCTTTCTCCTCCCTTCTTTCTCCCTCTTTCCTTTTTTCAATCCCTTCTCTTTTTCTCTTCTCTTGTCCCTTCTCTTTCTTTTTCTTCTTTTCTCTCTTTCTCCTCTTCTTATCTCTACCGTCACTCTTCCTCTCCTTTTCTCTCTCTTTCTCCCCTTACAACCACTAATTTTCCTTTGGGTCCTCTCCATCTCTCAGTCTCAGCACCAGTCTTGAACCTTGACCTATACCCTGAATCAGAACTCCTGGTTCTCTGCCCCCCAGTGCCTGGTCCTACTTGACCCAGATAAGAACCGTATATACAAATCCACCCTGTTTCATCTATTTGGGGCACCTTACTCCATCCAGGGTCCCAGCACAGAGCATTAAGTCAATTCTTCCTGACCATCTCTTCGTTGTGTAAATCTCTTGATTCACTTTCACTTGTTAGATTCATGTTCTATCTACTTCCATCTTGTGTCCCCTATTTCCTGGTACAACAGTTCTCTCTTTAAATAGCAACAACATGTTCTGGAGCAGTGACCAAGGATTGGACAGCTACACCTATATCCCAGATATTTTATTTAGGGAATGTTGAAAGCAATGACTGGATGGGGAACCATGTGCTGCAAAATTAGAGACCCTCTTTCTGACTGAACCAACGCAACTAGGAACTACTTGCCCCTTAGGCTTCTTCCCCTAGAAAAGTAAATGGTGGCAGATAAAGAAAATTGTTATCTTTATAAAAGATTCTTATTTCTTTCCTCTTTTTCCTTAAAAGATGGAAGAAAACCCAAAGACCTTTGATCTTGCTTGGAGATAATGAAATTGTCTCATGAGAGTTTTTGTCTAGGGCAAAGGTGTTAGTTGCACAACACTTCATTTCTGAAAAGCTTTTTTTTAAAAGCTTAAAAATATAAATTGCAAATAAAATTCTCTCAGCCCTCTGGCAATCTGTTTGTTGATTGCCAAACTGGGAGGGTGATCTCTCAGTTAGTTGGATTTAATATAATTGGTTTTCTATAAATCCCAGGATGCAATTAAAATGATCTTTTTATTTAGCAAACCATTGTTTAAAAATGCAAGCAATCAATAAACAAACTTTAAATTAGAAAAGGAATTCTTAATAATGAATCCTACAAAATAAAAAAAAAGATAATGAATCCTACAATCAGGAGAATGATGTACACAGTAACAGTAATATTGGATGATGTTAACTGTGAATGATTTAACTGTTCTCAGCAATGCAATGATCCAAGGTAATTCCCAAAGGACTTATGATGAAAAATGTTATCCACCTCCAGAGAAAGAACTGATGGAGTCTGAATGGAGATTGAAGCATACATTAGAAAAAAACAAACAACAACAACAACAAACTTCTTAGGCTCCATCTTAGAATAAATATTGGTTCTACAGCAGAAGAGAAGGTAAGGGTTACACAGTAGGGGTTAAGTGATTTGCCCAGGGTTATACAGAAGCATATGTGTTTTACTTTATCATTCTTTGGGTTTGATTTTTTTTTTTGGGTCTGCATTGCCTTTTACAATGTCTAAGAAATGTTTCGCAAAACAGGTCATATATAATCTATATCAAATTGCTTGCCTTCTCAAGGAGTAAGGCAGAAAGGGAAGAGGAAGAAGATATGGAACTCAAACATTTGTTTATGTGAAATTGAGCAAAATAAAATTAAATGTAAGTAATACAATTTTAATAAAATAAGAATTAAATGTAAAACATTTTTTATTGAATCCTAAACCTGGAAATAAAATGAAAGAGAAGAGCAGAAAGTGAAGTCGATTTGTCACTGTTCCAGCAAGTTTACCATGAAGCTAGAATTCAGTTCCTCTTTGCTGGATTCTTTTAATTAGCTGAGCTGCAAGTCAGTGAAAGGAAAAGACTCCATCTTAGAGTCGGTCAGGCTTGGAGCAATACTGCTGCCCCAGAGGCAGCAGAGTGAGAAGTAGCAATGTGGGCACTCACATGGACTTGTCTGGAATCAGGAACTCCTGGGGGAGTTGTGCATTGTTGCCAGTACAGTACCTGGTGGTCACTGAACAACATTCTCAGGGAGGCTTTGGTGCTACGACAAGGCAGTTTGCTTTCTGGTGGCAGACTGGAATTGTGCACTCACAACTTTTATCCTAATAGAAGTGCACAGTTAAAAAAATTTGGAGGCTATTGGTCTAGTGGTCTAATCAGGTAACCCAGTCTTGGGCTTTCCCCTCCAACCTCATCTTTTTTTTTTTAATAACTCTTACTTTCTGTCTTAGAATCAATACTATATATATAAATTCTCTCTCTATAATATATATAAATTCTCTATATATTATAGATATAAATTTTGTTATATATTATATATAAATCCTCTCTCTATATTATATATACATTATACATATATACTTTATGTTATGTAAATTATATATGTATATATAAATTCTAAGGCAGAACACTGGTAAGGGCTAGGCAGTGGGGGTTAAGTGACTTGTCCAGGGTCACATAGCTAGGAAGTGTCTGAGACCAGATTTGAACCTGGAACTCCAGTCTCCAAGCCTAACTCTCCAATCACTGAGTCACCCAGCTGCCCCTACCCACCTCATCTTTACTGCTACCTCCCACCATTCATTACAAACTTCTAATTTTAAAAAATCACCCAAAATTTTTTAATTTTTTAAATTTAAATTAAAAAAAAACATTTTTAATCACCAAAAAAACAAATTTCCACTTTCCTGACTGTGCTCAAAGTCCTATTGGTAGAATGCATTGGTAGCAGCTGAGCCATGAGTTAACTGCCATTAGGGAGATGAAGAAGCGTCTAGCTTAGATGGCATGGGCTGCTGAAAAATGACACTGAAACTAGATCTATAACAGTTGGGGCCATGCCCTGGCCAGCCCTCATGGAAGTGTTGGCCTAAGCCCAGGCTAGGACAAACGGCTTGAACATCCATCACGCTGCTGTGTAAGGAGCAGGTCAGTCTGGTGCCCATTCTGGAGAATGGGAAGGATAAAGGGAAGACAAGATCTGAGGCCAGACTAGGCAACATTAGGCACTTATTTTTGACCATGATGGCCTGGGGAATGGCTTTCCATCCCACTGAGGACTTCCATGGACTTCCAGTTAAGAGATTGCTCTACTCAGGTAATTCAGAGCCACAGAGAACCCACTTGCTTGAGCAAGAGGTAGGGGCTGTGCTCAGATTATTCCTGGCATCCCTTGCTCTGGCTGCATGACCAGCTCTGCTATGAGTCTTAGTGGTTAGAGCTTTGGACCTGGAATCAGGAAGATCTGAGCTCAAATCTGGCCTTGGATACTTTGCTGTATGACCCTGGACAAGTCACTTAACCTTTGTCTGCCTTAGTTTCTTCAACTGTAAAATAGGGCTCATCATAGCACCTATCCCTCAAGGTTGTTAAAAATCAAATGAGATAATGTTTATAAAGTACTTAGCTGGTGTAGAGTAGATGTTTAATAAATGCTTGTTCCCTTCCTACCTAATGTTGAGCTAACTGAGAGTTGTATAAGAGCTATAAAGGAGATGACAGAGATACAATAAGGGATAAATGAGGGATGCTCCATTGGGGTCCACAGAGTTGTTTTTTAAACCCTAATCTTTGTCTTAGTGTCAATTCCTTTTTTTTTTAACAACTATTACCTTTAATCTTAGAATCAATCCTGTGTATTGGTTCCAAGGCAGATGAGCAGTAAGGACTAGACAACTGGGGATGAGTAACTTGCCCAGAGTCACACAGCTGGGAAGTGTCTGAAGTCATATTTGAACCCAGGACCATCCATCTCTAGGCCTGGCTTTCTATCCACCCAGCTGCCCTGGGGGGGGGGTTCCACAGTGTTAAAAGAATTAGAAGACTCCCAGCATGTTAGGATCCTCCCTGGGACCTTCCGAAAGCAATGCAAAGCATTACACAGTTGTCATGAGTAGTCTTGGCTGTTTTCTTAGTTACAGCATCTTGATCTGGAAGTCCTTGAAGCTCTGTGATGCTGACTGTTAGGATTTGTTGTTGTCCAGTTGTTTTCAGTGGTATCTGACTCTTTGTGACCTCATTGGGGTTTTCTCTGCAAAGATACCAGAGTGGTTTGTCATTTTCTTCTCCAGCTCATTTTTTACAGGAAACTGAGGCAAACAGGGTGAAGTGACTTTCCAGGGTTATACAGGTAGTAAATGTCTAAGGGAGGTTTTGAACTCAGATCTCCCTGACTCCAGGACCCAGAGCCCTACCCACTGGGGTACCTAGCATATTGCCATTTTTCTTGAATCTCTCTTTCCTGTAAAATGGGGAAGATAATAGCCTCAAGACTTCTCTTTCAGGCTTGTTCTGTGGATCAAATGAGCTCATGAATGTGACTTAAATATATAAAGCTGTATAAATATAAGCTAACCATCTTACAGAACTGTTATAAGAAATGCACTTAATAAGCCATAAAACTCTATAAAAATCTGAGCTTTTATCATGTCTGTGCTACTATGCCAGATGCTAGGAGCCGGAGGCTTTGTACACCTCTTATGCAATTAGATTC
This sequence comes from Monodelphis domestica, assembly GCF_027887165.1. Lineage (NCBI taxonomy): Eukaryota > Metazoa > Chordata > Mammalia > Didelphimorphia > Didelphidae > Monodelphis > Monodelphis domestica. The sequence goes on along the minus strand of NC_077228.1, from coordinate 269,315,700 downwards.
TAATTTGCATTCAAATTGTTGACAAAACTGTCTCATCTTCCCTGCTTGAGTGAGGCCTTAAGGGCAGGAAAAGAGCCTTGTTTATTTTTGTAGCACAAATGTTCACTGAAAATGTACTGAATTAAGAAATGGAGGGGAACTAGGAGGAACGCACCAAGCCCTGAGTTCACAGGACCTGGGTTCAAATTTGACTTCAGGGACAGGTAGGTGGATCAGTGGATAGTGAGCCAGACCCAGAGACAAGAGGTCCCAGGTTCATATCTGGCCTCAGACACTTCCTAGCTGTGTGACCCTGTGCAAGTCACTTAACTTCAATTGCCTAGTTTTTATTAGACCTCTGCTTTGGAATGGATACTTGGCATCAATTCTAAGACAGAAGGTAAGGGTTTAAAAAAATCTGGCCTCAGACTCGTCTGAGTTGTGCAATGCTGGGGAAGCCACTTAACCCTTTTTGCCTGGTCCTTGCCCTTCTGTCTTATAGTTGTTACTGAGACAGAAAATAATGATATAAAAGAAAGAAAGAAATGTGATACTTCTATAAACCTCACTATAATAGGTACTCTAGAAATGCCTGATCATTAATAGGAAAGGAGTTCTGACACAGTTCCTAGAGTGGGTTCAGCAAAAAAATATCAAATATGAAAATAATATCAACCTGAAAATTGAGTCCCAGCATGATAAAGATACAGTTCAAGAGGACCACCTAAATCAATACATCATTGATTCATTTATGCATTCAACAAGCATTAATTGAGTACTTATTAGGTCTAAAGCCAAGAGTTGGAAATATGAAAATATTTATAGAGTTCCTGACTTCATGGAGTGTACAGCCTGTCAATTTTGAAATGCATCCCTTTCTCCCTCCTCTTTGTCCCAAGGCAATTCCTCTACCCATTCAGATATTTAATAGAATACCAAAGCACCATATCATAGCCAGTGTGGGATCTTGCCATCTCTCCTGTGGCTGTGCCCATATTCCTTTCATCTCAGGAAAAGTCAATCTAGTTCAGTCTTACCATTGCTACTGGAAACAAAAGGAATATGTGCTGATCTATTCTTGAACTTCCTAGTCCTTAGCCTCCCTTCCTTAGCCACCATTCTCTTATCCCCCTAATAGATGTTGAGTTTCTTGGGGGCAAGGGCTGTCTCAGTTTTTTATTTGTATGTCCAACAACTAGCCCAGGGCCTGACATATAGTAAGCACTTAACTGGTCGAATGCTAAAGGTAGGTGATCCCAGAAAATCAAGATGTGGTGGTGGAAGAATTCTTTCCCTAAAATCTCAGAGGATGAGGTGACCTTGCTAACTCTCATTGGTTACTCTGAAATGTTTGACACTGCTGGCTACTCTCTCCATCTGGATATTTTCTTTTCTATTTCTTCCATGACAACACACTTACAAAAAAAAAAAATCCTTAACTGTGAACTTTAGATTACTCCACCCTACTTAGTCTAACAAAAACAGGAATGTCTACACCCATACTTAAGGATTAAGTATTTAGGAGGATGGCCTATGACAGACATGTGCTAGCAAATAACAAATCAGAAACAACTAACAGATCCCTGGGCTGTCCTAAGTCAAGCTTAAGCTACCATTGGTACATGTGAGACGCGGGAAAGTGATGTAAAAACCACCTATATATTTCATGTCACTTCCTCTCTCCGGCCTCTTTATGCAGAGAGGTGGCTCTGGCAGCAGCTTGCTAAGCATCTTGGCATGGTGGAAGCTATTGTCCAGGTTTGGTGGTGAGTTTTCCCTGATACTATACTGGGAGAAGCTTAATAGCCTAGTTCAGATAAGGCATCTTCACTGAGCTCTCTCAGAGTTTAGGCTGATTCTTTTCTCCTTTACCTTTCAAACACTATCCTCTTAGGAAAGCCTCTAATCTTCTTCAAAGACCTCGTGGAGGTCTTTGAATGCCCCCTGGCAAAGGCCAGGCGGGAGAAATCTTATACCTTCTCTCTCTCTCTTCTCCTTAATTCCTTCCCTCTATATTAATTAAACCACCATAAAATTTCAAAACTGACTTGAGTATTTTATTTGGGATATTCTCTGGGCAGCCAAATTAATTTAGATTAAGTCACAACCCTAAAATTACCCTTACATAACTTTCATCTTAGAATCAATACAGAAGAGTGGTAAAGGCTAGGTAATTGGGATTAAGTGAGTTATCAAGGGTCACACAACTAGGAAGTGTCAGAGGTCAGATTTGAACCCATATCCTCCTGATCTGTCCTGCCCCTACACCTCCATGAAGAATCTTAAATGTTAAACAGAAGACTTTATATTTGATCCTGGAGGTAATAGGGAGTGCCTGAAGTTAATTGGGTAGGGAAGCATGACATAGTAGAACTAAACCTTAAAGAAGGTCATTTGGACTAGAATCAGATGACAGTAGAGTCAGGAAAACCAATTAGAAGAACACTTCAATAAACCAGCTGAAAGGTGATGAGGGTTTGAAGTAGAGTGGTGGCTAGATAAGATACAAGGGACACTGTGAGGGTAGAAACAAGATTCAATAAAAGATTAGACATGAGATGAGGGCAGCTAGATTGGCTCAGCAAATTGAGAGCCAGGTATAAAGATGGGAGGACCTTAAAATTTATATTGATTCTAAGACAGAAGGTAAGGATTTAAAAAGAAAAGAAAGAAATGAAAAAAGTAAAAGAGAAGAATTGAAGATGACACAGATTATAAGTATGGGTGACTAAGAGGAAGAATGGTTCTGATCTCTATAATAACAGGGAAATTCAGAAGAGAGAAAAGTGTTGGGGGAAAGATGAGTTCTATTTTGGATATGTTGAGTTTGAGATGCCTATAAGACAATTAGGTCAAGATGTATCAAAGGCAGTTGGTTGACACACCAGGGCTGGGTATCATCTGGGTTGAGACCAATCAGCAATCAACAAGCATTTTTTAAAGTGCTTATCATGAGCTAGTCACTGATGATGATAATTGAACCCACAGGAACTGATGAGATCATTAAGTGACCCATGAAATGCCACATGAGTTTATTAAAAGAAACCAGCTTCTACAGAAGGACAATAAGGATCTGTGATCATCGGATCATAGGGAACTGGTGACATAGAATGCTTTGATTTAGAAGCTAACTTCTGGGGAGTGAGGCACATGCAGGATAAGAGATTTCCCTAGGGTCCAACATGTTAGAAGTGGGATTTGAGTCTAGTCTTTCCTCATACCAAACAGTATGTTACTATCCCACCCATTTCTTTCTTTTCTTCCTTTTTGTTTTTGGATTTAACATTTAAAAAAAATTTATTTTGTTAAATTAAATATTTACCCATTACATGTAAATTTTTAACATTATTTTAAAAATTTTGAAATTTCCAAATTTCCAAAAATCTACAAATTCTCTCCCTCCTACCCATTCCCCACTTCCTGTGAAGGCAAGCAAAATGACATCAATTATACATGTGAGGCCATGCAAAGCATATTTATTTATGTCGCAAAAGAAAAAACATACAAAAAAAGACTAATTTTAAAAGTATGCTTCCTGTGTGACCCTGGGCAAGTCACTTAAGCCCCATTGCCTAGCCCTTACCACTCTTCTACCTTGGAACCAATACACAGTATTGATTCCAAGATGGAAGGTAAGGTTTTAAAAAAAAAAGTATGCTTCAATCTGGTCTCAGAGTCTATCAGTTTTCTCTCTGGAGGTGGACTGCATTTTTCATCATGATAGACCATCCACTTCTTTTCCCCCCCTTTTAAAACTTTACCTACTATCTTAGTATCAATACTAGATATTGGTTCCAAGGCAGAAGAGAAGTAAGGGCTAGGTAACAAGACAAGTGACTTCTCTAGGGTCACACAACTAGGAAGTATCTTGAGATCAGATTTGAAACCAGGATCTCTTATCTCTATTCCTGGCTTTTTGTCCACTGAGTCATCTAGGTGCCCCCCTCCAATTCATTCTTTTTATTTTTTTATTACATGTAGAAACACTTTTTGCCATTTGTTTTTGACATTTAAAATGCAAATTTTCTCCCTCTTTACTCTCCCTGTAGCAGGCAGTGGATATATTCATGTAAAACACTTCTATATATATTGCTCACACTGTGATAGAAGACACATATCACATAAACAATAGGAATCTCATGAAGGAATTATAGTAGAAGATGATGTGCTTTGATCTGCAATCAGACTCTCTTAACAGTTTCTTCTTTGGCTGTGGAGTGCATTTTCATTACAAGTCCCTTGTGGTTATCTTGGGGACATGTTTTGCTGATAATGGTTTAGTCCTTTACAGTTGTTTAATGTATTATATTTCTGTTACTGAATACTTTATTCTGGTTCTGATCACTTTGCCCTGCATCAGTTCATATGTCTTCCCTGTATTTTCCAAATTCATCATTCCTTATGGCACAATAGTATTCCATTACAACTATATACCACAACTTACTCATCCATTCCCCAAGAAATAGATAGTCCCTCAGTTTCTATTTCTTTGCTACTATAAAAAGAGCTGCTCAAAATATTTTGGTACAGGTAAGTCTTTTCCCCTTATCTCTGATCTCTTTGGGAATACAGATCCAGTACCAGTTTTGCTGGGTAGCCCTTTTAACCTGATTCCATATTGCTCTCCAGAGTGGTTGTACCAGTTCACAGTTCCACCCACAGTGAATCAGTGTCCAAATTTTCCTACATCTCTTCCAACATTTATCATTTTCCTTTTTGGTCATGTAGCCAATCTGTTAGATTTGAGATGGTATATCAGAGTTGTTTTAATTTGTGTTTTTCTTGTTAAAAGTGATTTTGAACATTTTTTTAATATGACTATGGATAGTTTTCATTTCCTCCTCTGAAAACTGCCTGTTTATATCCTTCAACCATTTTTTCAATTGGGGAATGCTTTGTATTCTTATAATTTGACTCCGTTCCCTATATATTTGAGAATGAGGCTTTTGTCAGAGATACTTGCTATAAGATCCCCCCCCCATTTAGTATTTCCCTTCTAATCTTAGTTGTATTGGTTTTATTTTTACAAAACCTTTATTAATTTAATATAATCAAAATTAGTTATTTAATTTTTTGTAATGTTCTCTCTATCTTGTGTGGTCATAAATTATTCCCTTATCTACAAGTCTGACAGGTAAACTTTTCCATGTTTTCCTAATCTGTTTATGTTTTTAATCCTTATTTTTAGATAAGGAATGAAGAGATGAACTCTGATGGAAGCACTCTGAATGGGATGCCAAAAGCTTGTTGGGTTTTCCTTTTTATAAAGTAAAGGTTCCATCTTTGTAATATGACAGTAATGTTTTAGGTTTTTTGTTTTCCAAGATTTTGATTTCTTCTATAATTAAGTCTTCTCCTATAAGAATGATATTAGAAAATAAGTATTGTGTTATTAGTTTAGAGATAAGAAGTAGAGTGGCTGGCTTGAGAAAGAATTGGAGTTTGAAGCAGAGCCAAGAGAGTGTGTTAGTTTCGATTGTTGACAGTTATAACCCTTTTCTGTGTCAATTACTTTTCCTGGCATTTGAGAGTTGGTCTCTGGCGGTTGGCAGAGACACACTCTCTGAGACTTTCTCTCAGGACTGGAGGAGGTAACATCTTTGCCTCTCTCTCTGTCTGAGGGAAAGACCTGAAGGAGCTCAGTGTTTTCCTTTCCCAACTTGGGAAACACTATTGACTATCTATTGTGGTTTTTATAGATTGATTTAACTCTGAGAAGACCAAAGAAAAACCTGGTCTTTGGTTTGGACTCTGCGTCTGTTAAGGCTCAGAGTCCTAACTGATTCTTGTTGAGACTCAACCAGCTAGCCTTTGCTATTTTATAATTTTAAAGTAAAGTTAAGAATTATAAGGATAATAGTGGTAGTTTTTATTTAGATAGTATAAATTTGGGTTAGTCAGATTAGGGAATATTAGTGTAACCTATGAAACACAGGAGAAGCTATTCCTTGTGGAACCAGGGAGTTTATTTGGGTGGATTTAGAATCCCTTAGAATTAGAAATCCTTGTTATCCTTATATATTTCAATAAATATTTTATTTTTTATAATAAGAGTCTCTTTAGCATCCTTGTGCTTGGCCCTGAAGGTAAGTTCACATTTGAGCTTCACTTCATCACTGAAAATACTTTTGATTACCTCTATCAAAAGTATCTGAACAGTTTTGAACCTGTATTGGTGAGTTTTCTATCTATTTTTATTTAGCTTGCCATTATTATTATTTTTTACACTCCCAAGCCTGAGAAGGAAGAAATGAAGGAAAGAAGGAGGGAAGGAAGGGAAGAAAGAAGAAAGGAAGGAAGGGAGGGAGGAAGGGAGGGAAGAAAGAAGGGATAGCGGAAGAAAGGGATAGAGGGACAAAGGGAAGAAGGAATGGAGAGAGGGAGGTAGGAAGGGAAAAAGTAAGGAAGGAAAGAAGGAAGGTAGGAAGGAAGGAAAGAAGGAAGGGAGGGAGGGAGGACTCTTTTATGAAACCTAGTGCACCCTGATGAACAATAGTTACCACACTTCTAATACAACCAGGCAAGACTCTAACGGACTTCTTCCTGTTTCTTCAGCCATCTCCCCTGGTGTGGAGGTGGGACACATGGAACAAGTGGCTCTTAGACTTCTTATTACATCACCACTCTCAAAGGAGCATCCTCTCGGTCCTTCTGTGGGTCAGAACTTTCTGACTGTTGGCTACAATGAAAAATTAATTTATCCTTATCTTCTTCCTGGCTCCTCTCATAGATTCCTTACTTATCCTATAATAGTAACCAGACTGTGATGTGGCCCTTCAAAGTTTACAAAGTAGTTCATGAACAGTATTTAATGTGATCCTGATAGCAGCAGCAGCAGCAGACAAAATGCACCAAGGGCTGGGTGGAATCAGGTCTAGAGTCAGGAAGACATGAATTTGAATTTGGTCTCAGACACAGCTGTAAGACCCTGGGCACTTTAACCTCTGTCTGCCTCATATTCCTCAACTGTAAAATATAATATGTTATGATATATGATAATATATCATAATGATAATAATAGTGATAATAATAGCGTTTATCTCACAAGGTTGTTGTGAGGATCAAATAAGAAAATATTTGTTTGTTTAAAAAATTAAAAAACCCTTACCTTCTATCTTAAAATTGATAATAAGAAACAATTAAATTATCAAGTTCTAAGGCAGAAGAGCAGTAAGGGCTAAGCAACTGGATTTAAGTGACTTGCCCAGGGTCATATAGCTAGGAAATGTTTGAGGTCAAATTTGAATCTAAGACTTCCTGACTAGGCCATCAACTTCCCCAAATGAGAAAATATTTGTAAAGTATTTAATCTAATGACTGGCACACAGCCACTGCTTAATAATCCCTCCTCCCTCCCTTCCTCCCTTCCTCCCTTCCTTCCTTCTCTTCTCCCTCTCTTCCTCCCTCCCTCCCTTCCTTCTTCTCTCAGAGAAGACCTGATTATAGAAGAAATCAAAATCCTACTAAACAAAAAAACTGAAACATTATCAACATGCTACAGAGATAGCATCTTTACAGTATAAAAAGGGAAACTTAGTGGGTCCTCCTTGGCGTTAGCCTCCCTATCTGGGGTACTTCCATTGCATCTTTGGGGCTAAAATCGACTCGGGCCATTTGGGAGCTATCACCTTCCACCAGCTGATCAGAGATCAGAGGCCGCTGCATTGCCCCCAACAGTTGGGGGAGGCCCAGCTCTAGAAACTGTGCAGAAGCACATCAGTCTTCCCTTTCTCAGGCCCTGCCGAAACCCCTGCTGGCTGCAAAAAAGAGCCCTCGATAAACCTCATTAGGCTATGAAAGTTCTGGTTTTTTTCCTTCATTAATATGGCAGTTAATCACAAAATCACTCATTTAAAGGGAAATTGTTGCCAAGTGGATGGGAGCAGCTAATCAATTCTCCTTTTCCACAATTTTCTGTGGTCTCCAAAATAACCCTAATGCTTTTTGGTCGAAGGAGTGTGGCACTATTTTATCTGGCACCAATAATTGGCTGAGTCTGCGTTTTTATCTTTCCACCTTGGGGGAAATGAAAAGACAAATTGTTGAATTAACAGGAATGTTTTTCCTTAACTTTGGGTTGGTATTTTTATTTTCCTGGCTTCCATTCAAACTTGTTATTATGCATTTTCCTTAAAGGTGTTATGGAAGAAAAATCTCCTTTTTGAGTTCATGTGGTTGGTAACTGCTGCCAAAATGGATCTCCTACAATGCAGAAATTGTAAAGGTAAGAACCTGGGCTTTAGTATGCTTAAGTATAGTTTCAGAGAAGTGAAAAAAGAACCCCTGAACAACTATTAGGGTTCTAACAAAGCTTTTTATTGACAAAATTATGTCAGTGGCAGAGAAATTATTCTTTTTAACTCTTACCTTCATTAACCAATTATATCAGAGCGACATAACAGAAATAACATTTCTGTTATTTATATATATAGATATTTATATATATGTGTTATTTATAAATATAAATATTTATATATATGTTATTTATATGTATATAAATAACAGACAGAAATAACATTTTTTTAACCCTTAGCTTCTATCTTAGTATCAATTCTAAGACGAAAGAGTGGCAAGGCTTAGGCAATTGGAGTTAAGTGATTTGCCCACTCACACTGCTAGGAAATGTTTGAGGTCAGATTTGAACCCAGGCTGCTTCCAACTCCAGACCTGATTATGTCCATTGTGTATCTAGCTGTTCCTAAGAAATAATTCTTTTATGTATTGCAATCTCATGTATTCTTTTAGGCTACAATAGTTTTTTAAAAAGATAACTTTAATTCTATGCTTTCTTCAATGTTATAAAAGTTGAACAAGTTTAGTTAAGCTAAATAATAATATGAAACAGTCAGTTTTTTTTTAAATCCTAATAATGATTATAATCCCTTTTCATTTTAATCTGTTAATCTTTTCCTGTTAAGGCAAGGGCTCTTATACATCCCCTAAAGAAGGTAAACTAAGTCAGGTTTCAGAGTAAACAACATTTAGAAGTTTCACAATGGGTTTATTGAGAGGACAGATTTACATGCCTGAGTATTAGATGAATCTTTCCTTAAATCAACTAACTTGGAAAGCCTTGACTTCCTTTTTTGGCTTCTTATCTAAGGAATATTTGAGGCCTTAAGTAAATTTTAACATCCCATGAGACAAGTTCCCACCAGCTCAATAACCTCTTTAACTAGGAGAAATGGCCCTTCCCCATTACAACCAACAGAAAGAAGGTAGTACAACTAAGGACGATCAAGAAAAGTTTCCTAAAGGTGAGATCTTAGTATGGGCTTGAAGGAAGTTGGGAAAACCAGGAGGAAAATGAGGAAGTAGAGTATTTCAGGCATGGGAGACACCAGAGAAAATACCCAGAGTCAGGGATAGCTAGGGGGCTCAGTGGATTGATAGCCAGGCCTAGAGTATTGGTTTCTTTTCTTTTTTTCCCCCCAAGGCCTTGGTTTATTTTTAAAATGCAGTTTGTTATTTTATCTTTTATTTTTACATCACTATTTCCCAATGTCCCTTCTTTTCCTGCTCCTCCCAGATAGCTATTTTGTATATAATAGAAACAAAGTAAATGGAAACCAGTTCATCCAAACTAATGTATTCAAAAGTCTGACATTATATATAGTGTTCCATATCCATAGTGCACCCTTCTCCCTTTGTCTTCTGCAAATTTTTAAAATTTTACTTATTTCCACATTTTTTAAAGAATATTTTTCCATGGTTACATGATTCATGTTCTCTTCCTCCCTGCTTCCCTCCCTCCTCCTGGAACTGACAAACAATTTCACTGGTTTATGCATGTCTTATTATAAAGTATTGGTTTCAAGGAAGAATGTAGGGACTAGGTAATTGGAACTAAGTTACTTACCCAGCACTGCACAGCTAAAAAGTGTCCGGGGTCAAATTTGAACTCAGGACCTCCCTGGCTCTCTATCCACTGAATCACCTAGCCCCCCAAACCCTGTGGACATTTTTTTGTCCATGAGGATTTTTTGTCAAAGATACTTGAGTGGTTTGCCATTTCCTTCTCCAGTGTGCCCTCAATTTACAGAAGAGGAACGAAGGCAAATAGGGTGAAGTGACTTGCCAAGAGTCATACATTCCTAAGACAGGATTTGAACTCAGATCTTCCTGACTCCAACCCTGGTACTCTATCCACTGCATTACCTGCCTACCTCTAATTAAAAATTAGAACTATGCCAAGTGGAATAAGCTGCTTCTAAAGACCTTGAGCTCCTATCAATGAATATCTTTTTGGTAGAGGTTAGACTAGCTGTCTGAGGTCTTTTTCATCTCAAAGATGCCAAGATTCTATGATATTTAACTGAATTTTAAATTCCATTAATGAACTATTTAAATACATTTAAAAGAATATAAGAAAAGCATGCAAAATGAAACAAAGATTATAAATCATTATTTCTTATCCATATCTATAACTTCTATTTTTGCCCTATCCCAAAAGATATGTTTACTGACTTTTAACAAAGTATTTCTGTTACCTTTGTTTTTTTTATCCTTCTTTGATTTTCATTGGATATATAACATAGATTTGCTGCCATTATTGTTGTCCTTAATTCAATGGTTTGGTCAATGAATGTTATTTTTTTAGTTCTACTTTCTTCACTCTTAATGACTGAACAAGTACCTTGAACAAGGACCTCCATTCAAGCTTAGCCACACGGAAAGATGATCATATCTTTGATCTTACTATCACCCACAAAAGCACCATTTCCAAGTTTATGGATTCTGAAATTCTTTATCTGATCACAGTCTATTATCATTTCCCCTATCCATCTGCTTTGCAAACCCGATCCCTATTCTTTGACCACACTATGACCTTCAATCCTCATTCCTCTAGCCATGCAATACCTACAGTCTTCTACTTTCCCTTCATTGATCTGTTGGTGCATCAATTCAACTCTTCTCTTCCAAACTCAACTTCTTAAGTCCATTGTTCCGGTAAAGAGTTAAACAACTGGGAAGCCAGGCATTTCACATGGACTAGACAGAGCCGTCTCTAGAGATCTCAGAATCTGCAAAGCTAGACTTGGGTTTTTGATGCAATTCTACTTGCTGATTTGCTAAGAAGTTTTTATTCTGGAATCTCTCCTCATTGATTCCTTTGTATATTTTTAAAGGGTATAAACATTGTAGGTGGAAGGGGGAGCTACAAAGGGCTTGGGCTAATGGTCTCTGGGTAGCATTGTTGATATCTGGTATCATGGAACCTAATATTATGAACCTCGTGCTTGTTAGATCTTCTGTCTCAGGACACTTCGGATTAGAGTTCTCTGCACAATCACAAATCCTGTATCCACCTTAGCAGTTCCTCTTAGGGCTTGTGAGGAATAGAAATATCCCAATCAACCAAAAGAACAAAGAAGGTGCCAAATGGCAATAATATTCTGGGTCCTGGAAGTATGGTTGCAAGACATTCAGTTTGGGGCATTAAGTTATTGACCTGGACTCCTATTGCAAGGTTCTCAGTGTTGAAAATTCAATAGCTCTGCAGTAATAAATACCCTGGTGGGGAGATATTTTTCTGTAGCAAGATGTGGAGCAGAAAAATGAGTGGAGGTGCTAAGGATAGGTCAGTAATAGACATCTCAGTTCCCATAGCAATATTTCCTTCTCTCTTCTTAGCTTCTTCAGAGCCTGGGACAGAAAAAAACCACAAGGGAAGAGGCAAGCCCAAGCTGTCTGGAAAAAAAAAGGAAAGAAAATTGCAGGAAAATGTTTCAATCTGTTTAAAACAGAGTTTATGTTTCAAAATATCCCCCTAATAACTCTCAAGTGAGAGCTGACAAACAAGGTGGAATAGGTAAGATAAAAAAAGTTGTCCAGGCATCGATCCCAGAAAAGTTAGATAACTTTTGCATTAAATTTATTTTTATGTGAATGAAAAGGATATAAACATACACACACACAGAAATAAATGCTACCATGTGCTAGGCTGTTTATGTTTAAGTATATAATTGAACCGTTAAATGAAAAAGGGTATATACTCCCTGATAAAAATGGTCAGAAAAGAAATGGGAATTTTTCAGGTATTTGAGTCCAGTTTGGGTAGTTATTATAACTATTCATTTCATTCTTTCCTTCTGATCTTGACAATCAGGAAAAAAAAAACAAGAAAGGGGAAAAGAAAGAAAGAAAAAATATCTTACTCCCAAGAGTCACTACTAATTCTGGACTCTACAAGGAATCAAGAAATCATGATATTTTTGAATTTGAATTAAGATGGGTTTGCTGCATAGGTTACCATGCAACCATTCTTTTTTTGTTTTTAATTAATAATTTATCCTCCCCCAGCCAATTACATGTAAAAGCAATATTTTTAACATTCATTTAAAAGAATTTTTGAGTTTCAAGTTCTCTCTTTTCTTCCCATCCTCCCTCCCTCCCTCCCTCCCTCCCTCCCTCCCACTCCTCCTCCCCCCTTGAGCTGGTAAGCAATCTGATATAGATTTTACAAGGCTATGCAACTATTTTAATAAACTGCTTTTTAAAATTCTTATCAAAGATAGCAGAATGACCATAGTTGGACTCTACTTTAACAATACATGAAGTGATTGTGGAAGAAAGAATTGACAAGAGGACAAAGACAGAGAAAGCAACCAGATTGGTGTGTGTGTGTGTGTGTGTGTGTGTGTGTGTGTGTGTGTGTGTGTGTGTTTGTATGACAGAGACAGAGAGTCAGAGAGAAAGAAAAAGAAAATCTATAGACATAACATCAGAAGATAACAATGGTATCAGGAAAAAATCTCAAATGTTAATTTTTAAAAAAAAAGATGACAAAGAGAATAACAATTGACTACCAAGTTAAATGTCTACTCTACCATATATACAAAATCTGCATGAGAGTCATCTGTATGAGACTGACAGCATACTGTAGTAGGGAACAAGTAGTTTTCAAAAGTGAAGTTTAACAATAGACCACATCTTTATCATTTCACAAGTGAATGAAACAAGTAGAGAACAGAAGATTCCATTATTTGTTGGTTACAAAAAGCATTCAGTTTGTTAGAACAAAATGCCATCTTATAAGCTCTTTTGTAACATGATGTCTCCCATCTGAATCTGAATGCAAATTGAATCATACATTTTTTATTTTATTCTTTCTTGGGTTTTTTGTCTGTTTTCTTTTTTTTTTCTTTTCACAAAATGACTGATGTGGAAATACATTTTGCATGTTTGCATTTGTATAATCTATATCAAATTGTATTTCTCCTTAATTGAGGGAGAGAAAAAATTTGGGACTCAAAATTTTAAAAAATGTTTAAAATTTTTTTTACATGTAATAGGAAAAAATTAAATATTTAAACAAAAAGGTAACTTCCATGTGTGTATGTGTGTGCAACAGGTGATGCCATGTAAAAAACATTTGACTGACCTGCATGCTTCATGGGAAGATATCCCATCCGGTATCTGGCCCACCTCCTATCCAAGGAAGATGGTTTCTGTGGAGGGCAGAAGGAGGGTAGTATCAGAACGGACCACAACACAGCAGAGGAAAGAAATGATTGGCTAAGTTATCTCTCTTTTACTGTCCCATCTATAATAGAGATATTGGGTCAGAATTACATCTCCCTACCACATATCAAATATCTGATTGTCTAGAGATTAAAGTTTTTTGGAGCTTGAGAGAAATACCACTTTCTCTGACTGCTTTCTAGGGGAGGGTAATAATTAAGTCTACTCTCAAGAGCTTAGTTCAGTCCCACCAAACACTGGTCAGACCAAAGACAATCATCATAGCTAATAAACCTCTTCATCAAAGTAGAGAAAGAGTAGAAAAGTTAGTAGATTATTAGTAGATTAGAAGATACATGGAAGTAAATGAGCTCTTTTACTGGGAGTAAATAAGATCTCAGCCCAATCAAGGATAATTTCAAGCAACTGGAAATCAAGAGAAATGCTGGAGACCTTCTTTCCCACAAGTCTGTGGTTCCTTCCATCTGTCATTCAAAAGTTTGTGTTCTCATCTCTTGAACTCCTCCTTCTGGAGTTCCTTCATCTTCTGTAGGTACTTACTGCCATGGCCCCAGAGGTCTCTCAGCAAATCAGAAGGAACTTCTCCCTCCACAAGAGTGTTCCTCAAGAAACCAGCCACCCATCAAGGTCGTTCCTCAGAAGACATATTAATAGACCTATCCTTTTTCATTAAGCCCTCTGCTAAACATCAAGCAAAGCAGATAATGATATATCATATAATGATATGACAATATATAATGATGTAATAATATAAGAGAAGTACATGCACATCAAAAGTGAGATGGAGAAAATTCAACAGAATAGAGTCCGGGCTGAAGAAGGATCCTCTGTGCACAGTGAAGTTCTCCAGATGCTACTGTTTATAGACCAATCTGTGTTGATTACAATAAACCCCAGGACACTGCAGAGCCATCTGGAGGAGATTTGTAAATAGTGAAAGGAGTTTAGGCTGTCCATTCACACAGGAAAAAGCAAATAGATGAAGTTCCTAGACTGAGCTGATGCCATATAAACACTTGCCCAACAATATGGATAACTGAGATGGGCAATGAGTTAGGACAAGAGTAAAAAACCCAAACAAAACAGAGTGAACTGCTTTTGTGAAATTGCAAAGTACTTTTACTAACCCTAAATTTCTTATGACAGCAAAGGTCCATCCTTTTTTTTCTTTAAGCCCTTAATACTAAGTATTAGTTCCAAAGCAGAAGAGTGGAAAGAGCTTCACAATGGGGATTAAGTGAATTCCTCAAGATCACACAGCTGGAGAATGTCAGAGACCAGATTAGAACCTAGGACCTCCCATCTCTAGACCTGACTCTCTAACCACTAAGCAACCTAGCTGCCCCCATCTTTAAAAATAAAACCCATTTCATCAGGGCTACTATTTTCCAGTGTTGTGACATGGCAGTGAGACCTGCACACATCACTGTCTTGAAAGAACCAGTGATCACAGAGCAGGTAATGGAAAGGTACAATGGAAAAGGGAAGTATATAAACAATGAGAACCTCTGAAGAAGAGCAAATAAAGGATGTCATCAAGGAAATATTAAGCAAAGATAGGAACTGGTTATGTGATGACAGAGAAGGATGACAAGTGGACACCTTCAAAGTGCCCCACTTCATGCTTTCTTCATGTTAGGAGAAAATGAGGAAGACTTCTAGATTTAGAGAATCACTGCAAACTGTCCCTTTCCTCCCAAGCCCCATGGATTGTGCTTCTTGAAGGAAATATTATCTTTTTTATCTTTTTTTATAATTTTATTAAAATTATCTTTATATTATCAACTTTGTCTTTTATTAGTCCCTTAACTCTGCTCCCAACCTAGCCACCCCAAACATCATCCAGGAGAGATTTCCCTGTGAGGAAGGGGTTCACCACTCACACCACCACCCAAACCAACTTTCTACCAACTGCTATGGGTGGTTAGGTAAGCCCAAAGAGGGCCAGGAGCAGCAAGGACTCCCCTTTCCATAACACCTGCAGCCATCATCTGAGAAGTGACCTTGTAGATGTTGCCTGGTAACCATCCTGGCAGGTACCAAATGTAGCTCCTGCCTTTCTGTGTGATCTCCCCTATGAATGAGCTTGGTGGGAGCACCACTTTTTTTTTCTGTTGATTTCTCCCGCATAATGCTATAAGGACACAAAATTTGTAGCAGGGCAGACTATCCAGCAAACTTCTCAGGCTTGAAAGAATTAAGCACTTAATATGTGCCAGGCATTGGACTAAGTGTTGAAGATACAAAAAAAAAAAGCAAAAATAATGCCTGCCCTTAATGAATATAAAGAGCTATTCTTGAAGAGATATTTCAATGATTTTTTTTGGATGAACAGCTGTCTTTTGGCATCTACTTATAGGGCTGCTGTGAGGATCAAATGAAATAATATTTGTGAGTTGTGCTTAACACAGTGTCTGACACATCATAGGAATTTTATAAATGTTTATTCCATTCCCCCCCTTCCTAGAAGAATACATAAAACTATGCATTATGGGTCTATGTTTTATGTATTATTAAGAGGTAACATCAAAAACAGTGGGGGGCAGTTAGGTGGTGCAGTGGATAGAGCACCAGGCTTGGAGTCAGGAGGGTCTGAGTTCAAATGTAGCCTCAGACACTTACTGGCTGTGTGACCCTGGACAAGTCCCTTAACCCTATTGGCTTCAATTTCCTCATCTGTAAAATGAACTGGAATAGGAAATGGCAAACTACTCCAGTATCTTTGTCAAGAAATTCTCAAATGGGATTACAAAGAGTCTGACATGACTGAAATGACTGAACAACAAAATAAAAAATCTATGTTTTTCCAAGGTAACACTGAGATTTTAAATATGGGTTTACTTGTTGTTTGTCATGGTATTTAGTATAATGAAAATTTTATGAGAAGAATTTAAGCTGGTGAGTTTAAGATAAGGAGCAATGACCAGCATTTTAAAAACTCCTTACCTTTTGTTTTAGAAAAGATACTACACATTGGTTCCAAGGCAGAAGGGTAGAAAGAGCTAGGCAATGGGGGTTAAGTGGCTTGCCCAGGGTCACTCACCTAGGAAGGATCTGAAGCCAAATTTGAACCCAAGACCTACTACTATCTTTAGGCCTGGCCCTGTATCCATGGAGCCATCTGGCTGTTCCATGATCAGCTTTTAATATGAGCTCGATTTGAATCAGCAATATTTAAGGTGGGGATAAAGAGATATAATTCTAGTCTGATATTCTTCTTGGAGATATTCAAGGGTAAGGAGCAAGTACCCAGGCTCAGTTCTCCAGCTTCTTTCAGGATAATCTACCCTGAGATACCTACCCTTGCTGAGCCACATTTAGATAACTGACATAGACATACATATCTTACACTTCTGCTGGGTCTCTACATTTTGAAAACGTTTATTCCAGGGCATGTAGGTATCACTTTGGATAGAAAGCCAGGCTTAGAGTTGGGAGGATCTGAGTTCAAATTTGACCTCAGACACTTCCTCAAAGTGTGACCCTGGGCAAGTCACTTAACCCCAATTTGTCTAACTCTTACCACTCTTCTGCCTTGGAATCCATATTTAGCATTAATTCTAAGACAGGAGGTAAGGGTTCTCTAAAAAATAAAATAAAATAAGAAAGCTTTCATTCCATTTAACTTGGAGATTCTGAGTATTATATAAGGCCACAAGTCTTATTTTTTTTTTTAGATTAATGTTATACCTGGGTAATTATTGATAGCAGTTCAGGCTATACTCTTATTCTAGTTTCAATTTATTGGCTGAGCTCTCCATGGCATTTTGAGATCTGAACTTGTAGTATAGGTGTAGAATTCAGGTAAAATATTTAACAACTGGCACCCCAAATGTAGGCAGGACATACTTTTAAGTTTAATTTGCATTATGAACACTTCCTCCATCACTTCCATAAGTCTGGACAATCAACAAAACAATAAATCAAACCCTGATTTTTTGAGATGTAAATGCTCACACTGCAAATTTAACAATGTTCTCTAAGAGCCAATTTGAACTGGCTCCAGGATATCTTTAAGTAGAGGGATTTATCATCAGCCAGTCCGTGATTGAGAGCAAGCTTTTGATGCATAATTCTAGCCACCAGGACATATCTTACTAGATATTCTATTGATGCTAAAATTTTGCAAACTGAAGTAATATGTTGAACAGTTTCTACATAATTTCCTTATGTAATCCATATTGAACATTAATAATAACAATGATAATAATAGCTAGCATTTTAGAGTGCTTTAAAACATTTTACATATATTACCTTATCTGATCTTCACAATAATCTTGTGAAGTAGTGCTATTATTATGCCCATTTTTCATTTAAAGAAACTGAGACTAAGCTATCTTGGGAATTTGTTCCAGTATTTGAGACAGAATTTGAACTTGGGTCTCCCTAACTCTAACTCTAGAACTTTGGATATCATATTAGTTGCCCATTAAACCAGGGTTCCTAAATGATAATTCTTCTATAATTCCTGGTGGTTATGATATGGCTATCATAAATCCCTCTTTTTCATTAAAAAAATCCACCTAACACAGACATTTGTTCATCACTGCTACTACTTCTCCTCCTCCTCCTCCTCCTCCTCCTCCTCCTCCTCCTCCTCCTCTTCTTCTTCTTCTTCTTCTTCTTCTTCTTCTTCTTCTTCTTCTTCTTCTTCTTCTTCTTCTTCTTCTTCTTCTTCTTCTTCTTCTTCTTCTTCTTCTTCTTCTTCTTCTTCTTCTTCTTCTTCTTCTTCTTCTTCTTCTTCTTCTTCTTCTTCTTCTTCTTCTTCTTCTTCTTCTTCTTCTTCTTCTTCTTCTTCTTCTTCTTCTTCTTCCCTTATCCTCTTCCTCCCCTTTTCTCCTCCTTTTTCCTCCTCCTTTCTACTCCTTCTCCTTTCTCCTCCTCTTCATCCTTCTTCTTTCTCCTCCTCCTCTTCCTCCTTTCTCCTCCTCCTCCTCTCTCCTTACCTTTTGTCTTGGAATAGATATTTAGATAGAAGATTGGTAAAGGCTGGGCAATGAGGTTAAGTAACTTGTCCAGGGTCACATAGCTAGAAAGAGTCTGAGGCCAGATTTGGGTTCATTCCTCCTTTATTTGCTGAGTTCTTGTGGATGTTGCTCAAAGACTTTTAGACTTCACTCCTGGATCTTAGTTATTTCATTTCATTTATTTTATTTCATTTTTTAATGAAATATGAAATATTTCATATTTCATTTCATTATTTCAAGGTAAAAGCTGCAGTTAATATTCAGGGAAGCCAATGGCCACTGTACCTGTTATCAGCCTCTACTTACTCTTATTTGGTGGAGTTGGCTTGCTCCAATAGACTAGTGCAGCCAGTTCTTTATTTTATGCCATTCGATTGGATTGGAGTTCACAGCTATACAGTTCAGGATGATTCTTCATTTAAACCCTCTCACCTGGATTATCAAAACAGTCACAAAACCTCCTCTGCTTTTCCTTCTCAAGCCAGAAGAGGCAGCAGAGAGCACCAAACTCCGATGAAAAGCTTTGCCTTTCTCCAACTCTAGGTGGTGCTGAAGAACAGTGGCTATCCCTGAACCTCTTGGCTAATGAAGTCAATGCTTTCTCTGCCAATTGGGAATCACTGGACAAGACTTTTTGTCAATTCCAAAAGACTTATGAAGAGAAAAGCCATGCATCTACAGCAAAAGAATTGGAGTCTGAATGCAGATTGAAGAATACCTTTTAAAAAACTTTATAATTCTTGGAGTTTTCTGGCCTGAATTTTCTTTTGCAACATTTTTAATAAGGAAGTGTTTTATGTAACTACACATCTATACATGGATAATCGGTATCAAATGGCTTGCCTTCACAAGGAAGAACAGAATTTGGAATTCAAAAATTCTTTTTTTAATTTAATTTATTTATTTTTTAAAACCCTTACCTTCTGTCTTGGAATCAATACTGTGTGTGTATTGGTTCCAACGAAGAAGAGTGGTAAGGGCTAGGCAAGTGACTTGTCCAGTCACACAGCTGGGAAGTGTTTGAGGTCATATTTGAACCCAGGACCTCCTGTCTCTAGGCCTGGCTCTCATCCACTGAGCTACTCACCTGTCCCCCAAAATTCTTTTAAACGAATGTTAAAAATTTTTGTTTGCATGTAATTGAGAAAAATGAAATTTAAATTAATAAAAGCCTAATGTTAAAAACTGTTTTACATGTAACCAGAAAAATTAAAATACAATTTTTTTACAAGACTGCCCCAGTTTTTCTGCTCTTCCCTCTCTTTTACTTCATTTCTCCCAGTTTCCTCTTCCTCTCTGCTTGCCTTGTGTTCAATGGCTCAAAGGAGACTTCTGACTCAGTGGCTTATCTTCTGTTTAAGAAGTCACAGCTTCTCATATTTCCCTTATCAAGTTGACAGGTCTTTTAAAAGTATATCTCAGTCCCCAAATATATGATTTTTCATTTTTTTAGTTTTACCCTCTTTCGTTATAAAACATGGATATGCAAATTAGCTGAGGTAACCATCCTGCTTGTAACTCTGAAAGCTTCAGCATAGTTATCCATCTCTTTGGTGCCCATGAAACTTTTCTTTATATTCGCATTTCTCTAGTTTTTTATTATTCATTTATTTAAAACCGTTACCGTCCATCTTAGAATCGATTCTGTGTATTGGTTCTAAGGCAGAAGAGTGGTAAGGGCTAGACAATGGGAGTTAAATGACTTGCCCAGGGTCACACAGCTAGGAAGTCTCTAGTTTTTAAAAAAATAAATAAAAGATTTTTTCTTTGTTTCTTTATAACATTAAACTGTGAAGCAGTTGACAGAAAGAGATCTAAGTCCTTATATCTACACCACAGATATTCTCTCCAAAAATTGTCCAAAAATCATCTGAAAGCTATTTCTACAAACATATATTAGCAGTGCATAATAAAACAAAGTTCTTTTTGTATTTATCAATCAAATTGATGTGATACCAAAAAGGCATCAAAATGTTTATCTATAACAGCAGCAGCATCTGACCTTATTTGACAATATAGCTTCTTTTACACACACACACACATTTTTTTTTCTGCCTTTTTATCACTAAATGCTTCTAATGAAAAGGTCCACAAAGAGAAACTGTCCCTTACTTACATCGGGCATGTTCATCACCATTGAATAAAGCATGTCCACTATACATCCACACACACGTAATTTATTTATTTTTACAATATTGTGATTTATTCATGAACCCACTCGCCTCTCCAGGACAAAGATGGAAAGATGACTATCCCATCTCTGGTCTCTGTTTTGCTACTTGAACATAGGAACATGCACCTCTGATGGAAGGACCAAGGCAGAAGAGCAGTAAAGGCCTGAGAATGAGGGTTAAGTGACTTGCCCAGGGTCACACAGCTAGGAAGTAGTGATGACCATACTATTGTGATTTGGAAAGATTTGTAATTTGTGAGTCATTTTCCCATTTACTATTATTTCCTGATTCAAGACTGGTCAATGGCTCAGTTTGCTCCCTCCCATACGGCTTGTGCAATTATTAACAAATCATCTAGACTCCATAGGATGGCAGAGACAAAGAACAGTTTACTTAAAACAGCAAACACCATGCTATCAAGGAAACACATAATCAGCCATCACTCCCCAGCTCCCCAAGCAAACCACCTGTTCTCCTCCAGA
This sequence comes from Monodelphis domestica, assembly GCF_027887165.1. Classification (NCBI taxonomy): domain Eukaryota; kingdom Metazoa; phylum Chordata; class Mammalia; order Didelphimorphia; family Didelphidae; genus Monodelphis; species Monodelphis domestica. The sequence goes on along the minus strand of NC_077228.1, from coordinate 269,294,613 downwards.
GGGTTTGAGGTCCCAGGCCCCCATCCAGCTCCAAGCCCTGAGGCTAAACGAAAGAAGCTGGAAACATGAGGAGAGTAATTTTCCCACCTCACTGAGACCACAGAATCTTCAGGATCATGAAGCCACCGAGGCTTGGCACAGACATTCTGCTAATTATCCGGAAGGTGTGGCCCCAAAGAACCTGCAAATTAGGCATCGACATCCCCTTGGCGGGAGGGCAGCGGGGACCTATTCTGCACCCCCTAACATTTTTCTCGCCCCCTTCGATTTTTCTTCTTCCTCCTCCTCCTCCTTTTCCACTGTCTCTTTCATCCAACATTTTTCAAAACTCCTTCCTAAGAAATGTCATCACGTTATTTTGTGGTGGGTGAAATCTGAAATTACTAAGGAAACAAAGGTTTGAGCTTCCAAAGCATGCTGATTTATTAAGCAATGCATGCCAACTGCATAACAAATCAGGACCAAGCCTCTTCAGCTTGGCACTGGACCCTGAACACAAGGGGAGACAGATTTTGATGCATTAAAAGAAAACAATTAATGGGATATAAATAAGGATACAAGATTAGGTCATCTAATTTCTGATTGGAGGAAAGATTAGGGATTTTCCAGGTTGGGAAGGGTAGAGGCAACAGGTACACTGCTCTAAAATCAGAAAAAGGGGTGTCCCACTCCCCGACGAGTGTCTGTATTCAATCAAAGGAACACGGAAACAATAACTGATTGACCATAGATGAGGTCAGTTTTCAGATAAGACCTATTGATTGCTTGAGACGTAGAACTGTGAGAAAACTCCTTGCGTCAATCTTTAGATTTGTCTGGGTTTCTGGTCAGCGTAACCTAGGTCCCGAGTGATGCATTAGAGGTGGTCCAGCTCCCCAGTCACGCAGGGTTAGCTTCAAACAATGCAATCAAGTTTTCTCACAAGCCAGAAATCGACCTAAACCCCTAATTGAATAGAAGGAAAACTGAGCTTGATCCAGAATTGAGTCACAAGATAGAGTCAGGGTGGTTCACTCAATTCCCATAATTTACACTCTAAAGCTTTCTGGTAGATGTCCTTGAGAGATAGTCTTTCCTCAAAGTCTTCTGGCAGAAAATCAAATCCTTTTCACAGGTGGCTAAGACTTGTGGGACACTCGGAGCTCTTCTCTGAACCAGGTTTCCTTATCCCCCTGGGTGCCTAGGCTGGCACCTGTGAATGCCCAAGTTGGGGAGTACCCCAGAGGGACAACTGCACCTCAACAGGAATCAGAGACTTTTCAGCGTGAGGAAAGGAGCATAAAGTTCATTCAAGCTTTCTCTCTTAATTTTTGACTTTATCTTTTAAAAATATTTAAAAATTTTTTAATATATTTATTTATATTTTTGTAAAATTGTTAAAAATATTTTTAAATATATTTATTTAGATTTAAAAAATTTTAAATATATTTATTTATATTTTTGTAAAAAATTTAAATATATTTATGTTTAAAAAATTTTAAAATGTATTTATTTTTAAATACATTTAACTATATATTTATTTATATTTTTGTAAAAAATTAAAATATATTTTAAAATATATTTCTATTTAAATTTTAAAAGATATATTTATTTATATTTTTGTAAAATTGTTAAAATATTTTAAAATATATTTATTTAGATTAAAAATTTTTTAAATATATTTTTTTATATTTTTGTAAAATTGTTAAAATATATTTTGAAATATATTTATTTAGATTAAAATTTTTTAAATATATTTATTTATATTTTTGTAAAAATTTTAAATATATTTATGTTTTAAAATTTTTAAAATATATTTATTTTTAAATATATTTAACTATATATTTATTTATATTTTTGTAAAAAATTAAAATATATTTTAAAATATATTTCTATTTAAATTTTTAAAGATATATTTATTTATATTTTTGTAAACAATTTAAAAATATATTTGTTTAAGAAATTTTAAATATATTTATTTTTAGTTTATATTTATATTATTCTGCATTATATATGATATTACATTATAAATATATGTTTATTCATATATTTCTATTTTAAGGTAAGCATCTATGTTTTCCCATTTCTGGTTCTTACCTCTGGAATTCTTGGCTGGTGGGGACATGACAAGACCTCTGCTCCTGTGAGCTAGGGAGGCAATGCCTCATGTTGGGTTATTCTCCTTGTCCTCATTTGCCTCTAGAGGTCTTGTGGGATTTTCTCTGCCCCCACACAGATTTCCTGTCAGACCAAGCAAGAACCACAGTTTCCTTCATGAAACCCATAACCATGACCCAGGCTCTTCCTCCGTAAAATGAGAGGGTTGAACTAAATGAGTTTTAGGATTCTTTTGTTTCTAAATTTCTCTTGATTCCTACTCTTGTGATCTTTTTTTTTCTTTCTTTCTTTAAAAAAATAATTCTTACCTTCTGTCTTAGAATTAATACTGTGAATTGGTTCCAAGACTGAAGAGCAGTAAGGACCAGGGAATGAAGGTTAAGTGATGTAGCCAGAGTCACACAAATTTGAACCCAGGACCCCCTTTCTCTAGCACTATCTTTCAATCCATTGATCTGTTTAGCTGTCCCTGCTGGTAATTTTTCTAGTATATCACATTGCCTCTCAAAGTTGTTTCCCTGCAGAGAAATTCACGGGAAATATTCAGAGAAACAGGAAACAAGAGAAAAGCTGTGACCCTTCTTCACTCTCAAAGAGTAGCAGATCTGGAATCTGAAAACCTGAGCACGAATGCTGGAGGAGTTATTTGATAGTTGTGTGACCTTGGACAAATCACGCAAACTCTCTGAGCCTCAGATCCTTCATCCAAAAAAGAACACTTCTGCAACCATGCTCACAGAGGGGATTGCTGTGAAGAAAGCACTTTGGAAAATACTAGAAAAGTAGCCTGGCTTAAGGGGCAGCTAGGTGGTGAAGTAAATAGAACACGGGTTTGGAGTCAGGAAAATGTGAGTTCAAATCTGGCCTCAGACACTTCCTAGCTGTGTGACCCTGGGCAAGTCACTTAGCTCCTATTTGCTCCTCTTAGCTTCTCTTCAGCTTTAAAATGGGGACACACTGAAGAAGGAAATGGCAAACCACCCCAATTTCTTTACCAGGAAAACCCTTTGGGAGCACATAAGAGTTGGTTACAACTAAAAAATAAGAGCAAGCATAGTTTAATGGGTAGGGGGACACCTCTGAAGCCAGGAAGACATGGGTTCAAATCCCACCTTTGATATCTATGACTGTGCGGCTGAACTCAGCAGCCCCAGGTCCGAACAATTCTCTAAAACCCTTCAGTTGGGAGTCAGTGTCAATCTGCAGCAGTAGTGGGGGGGGTTTCAGCACCACCTGGTGGTTAACTTAAGTGGCTCTGGGGATGGAGGCATTCTGGTGTTTGTTTATGATTATAGCCACAGTGTAGACAAATTTCACCCAGGGGGTGTGAATGTGGGAGCATTATATGACATAGAAACATGATACATGTTATACTGCAAATGCACATATATTACATGTGTACCAAAAATATATAGATTTAGAGCAAATTTTTCTGGTACAAAAGAGTCAAATAAAGTAGGTTTTCATCCCTTGGGGAATGAGTAAACAAATTCTCATAAATTATAATGATAATTATAAATTATATAGTTATAAGACATTATAACATAGAAATGATTATTATGAAAAATGCAGAGAAACATGGAAAGACCTAACAATGGATGTCAAGTGAAGTAAGCAGAAGTAAGTACATATAGGATGGCTAAAGCAACATAAATGGAACAAACAATAAAATGAAAATAAACACTGTATAATTATATTGACCAAATTTGGTTCCTAGGAAAGGACTAAAAAATATGAACCTTTTTCCTTGAGTGAAATCCTAACTTGTGGAATATTGTATATGCTACTAAACAGCTCCCCCCCTTTACTTTAAAATATTTAATATAATATAAAATATTGTAATTATATAACATTGCATTTTATATAATATACTCTTGTGTCTGCCATATACGCAGGCATTGTAGATGTTTATATATGATACATATTTTATATATAATTTTATATGTGGTGTGCTCAATATTTTATATAGTCACATCATGTGTAGTAGATAGTGTGTGTTATTTTGCCTTACTTTATAGATGAGGAAATTGAGGTTCAAAAAGGAGGAGTGACCTGCCTAAAGTCACAAAGTCACCACAGCCATTTTGGAGCAAAATTCTTCAGACTCCAGGTTCAAGGTGCTTTCTCTTATTCCAAGTTCCCTATCCAGGAGAGACGGTTCTAGAACTTAGACAATGCATTGTTAGAAACCGGATCAAGTGCCAATCAACCCAATACATAATGACATCATTGTTGTTGTTCAGTCAAATCTGACCTTGTGTGTCTCATTAGGAGTTTTCTTGGCAAAGATACTGGAGTGCTCTGCCATTTCCTTTTCTGTTTCATTTCACAGATAAGGAAACTGAGGCCAACAGGGTTCAGTGACTTGCCCAGGGTCACACAGTAGGTAAGTGTCTGAAGCTGGATTTGAACTCCTGAAGATGAGTCTTCCTGACTTCAAGGCTGTTACTCTATCCACTGTGTCACCTAGTTGCCCCAGAATCAACATAAAACAGCATTTATGCATAAGGCTATCATCTCCATGTTAATGTCCCAATCACTTGGGTAACAGCAGGACTTGTTCTGTTAACATTGGCAATTTGCCATCTTTAAGTTTTTTTCTTCAGCCTTTTATTCTTTTTAAAGAAAATTTTATTTATGCCATTTATGACTATAGCATATTCATTTCCAAATATATCCCTCCATGTTTGCCTGCCCATTTCTTGTAACAAAGATTCTTAAAATGTTTATATGATCTTTTATTTAAGTTTAATTTAATTCCCTCCAATTACATGTGTTAAGGGTAAAAATTAGGGTTGTTGACTGAATATATTATATTAGTGGTCGTCAGGGATTAAAATTCAATCCCAATGAAATACTCAAGTCAATTTGGGATTTTATGATGGTTTAATTACAATAGAAGGAAGAAATTAAGGAGAAAAGGGAAAGGGTATAAGATTTTCTCTGGCCTAGCCTAAGCCAAGGGAAGTCCAGAGGCCTCAGCCAAGGGGCCTTCTCAGAAGATTAAATCTAGATTGGCTTCCAGCCATGAGGCCTCTTCCAAAATGAGGGTGGTGAGCCAGCCAGGGGGCCTCCTCCAAGATGAGGGGCCTCCTCAGAGGATAGTGCCTTTCAGGAGGTCAAGGAATAGGGGAATCAGCCTTGGTTTACTCACCAAGGTTGCCTCACCTAAAGCACACTACAAAGCTTCTCCCACTAACCTCACCGCCAAGCCGAAAAACTCCAAATGCCGCCAAAAGCTCCCAATGCTGCCAAGAGAGTGATCACAGGAAATGACACAAAATAGATAGGCAGTTCTTTACATCACTTCCTGTGTCTCTTGGTTTAGGACAGCCCAGGGGGTCAGTCAGTTGTTTCTGATTTATCAATTAGCACATGCTGGTTATAGGCCATCCTCCCCTGCAGTTAATCCTTTAGTGGGGGTGTATACATTCCTTGGTTGCTAAAATTCTAAAGACTAAGCAGGGTGGAGTAAATCTAAAATTTACACATGTAAAAAATTTCCTACATTTCAAGTCTCAAATTCTCTCCCTCCCTCTCCCCCTCCCACTCCCACTCTCTGCATGGTAAGTTATCTTGTATAGGTTTTACATGTGCAATCATGTAAAACACTTTCCCATATCAATCCTTTTGTGGAAGGAAACTCAAAACAGAAAAGATTAAGAAAGAAAGTGAAAAAAGTTTGCTTTGGTCTAGATTCAGATTCTGTCAGTTCTTTCTATGGACACAGATGGTATTTTTTATCATGAGTCATTTGAGATTGTTTTGAATCATCATATTGCTGAGAATAGCTAAATTATTCAGTTGTTCATTATACAATATTTCTGTCACTGTGTACAATATTCTGGTTCTGCTTATTTTAACCTGTTTCAGTTCATGTAAGTTTTCCCAGGTTTTTCTGAGCTCCTTCTGCTTGTCATTTCTTACAGCACAATAAAATTATTATTGCAATCATATTCTAGAACTTACTCAGCCATTCTCCAATTGATGAGCATCCCCTCACTTTCCAATTCTTTGCCCTCATAGAAAGAGCTGCTTTAAATATTCTAAACATATATATCCTTCCCTCCTCCCCCTTTTTTATCTCTTTGGGATACAAACCTAGAAATGGTATTTGCTGGGCTATTTGATAGCCCTTTGGGCATAAGTCCAAATAGTTCTCCAGAATAGTTGAATCAGTTCACAGCTCTCCCAATAATGCATTAATATCTCAATTTCGCCACATCTCCTCCAAGGTTTGTTATTTTCATTTTCGGTCATAATACCTAATCTGATAAGATAACCTAACCCTAACCGTAGAGTTGTTTTCATTTACATTTTTTACATAATTTACATTATTTAATTTAAATTAAATTAAATTACATTTCTCTAATAGTGATTTTATAGCATTTTTATGCATGACTATGGAGAGCTTTAATTACTTTATCTGAGAACTTCCTGTTTATATCCTTTCACCATTTATCAATTAGGAAATGACTTCTATTCTTATACATTTTGACTCATTTTTCTATGTATTTGAGAAATCAGATCTTTATTAGAGAAACTTGTTATAAAATTTTTTCATACCATCATGATTATGGTATCTTATTCTCCATCCTATTTCCCCTTGTTTAGTTTCTGGTCTCTACTTCCCCCAATATTTTCTATCAGTCTCCTTCTCCTCCTCCCTTTATCCCCTTTCCATTTTACTTTTCAGGAGGATAAGATAGATTTCTATATTCAATTGATTATGTATGTTCTGCCTCATTGAACCAATTCCAATGAAGGTAAGATTCCAATGCTTCTCTCCCTATATCTCCCACCTTCTCCTTCCCTATAAAATCTTTTTCCTGCCTCTTTTATATGAGATAATTTACTGTATTCTATTTTCCCTTCCTCCTTATCCCAATGCATTCCTTTCTCATGCCTTAATTTCTTTTTTTTAGGCATCATTCCATCAGCTTCATCTCACACCCTTACCCTCTAGCTATATACTTCTTCTAACTGCTCTAATAATGATAAAATTCTTAGGATTTACAAGAATAATCTTCTTATTTAGGTATGTAAACAGTTTAACCTTATTGCAAATATTTTGATTTCTCTTTCCTATTACCTTTTTGTGACTCTCTTGCATTTGAGAGTCAAATTTTCCATCCAGCTCTGGTCTTTTCATCAGACTTTTGAAAATCTTCCATTCTATTGAATACCCATTCCCACCCCCCACTCCCCAAAGGATTATGCTCAGTTTTTTCTGGGTAAATAATTCTTAGTTGAAGTCCTAGCTCCTTTGCTCTCTGGAATATATTATTCCGAGCTTTTCACTCCTTTAATGTAAAAGCTGCTCAGTCTTGTGGGGTGCTAACTGCAGCTCCACAATATTGGAATTGTTTCTTTTTGGCTGCTTTAAATATTTTCTTCTTGATCTGAGAGTTCTGGAATTTGGCTATACTTTTCTTGAGAGCTATTCTTTTTGGACCTCTTTTAGGAGGTTCTTTCAATTTCTAATTTGCCTTCTGGTCCTCGAATATCAGAGAATTTTTCCTTGATAATTTCTTGAATTATGATATCTAAGCTCTTTTTTTGATCATGGCTTTCATTCTTAGATGATCTTTCCTTAATTTATTTTCTAGGTTGGTTGTTTTTCCAATTAGATATTTCACATTTTCTTCATATTTTTTATTCTTTTGACTTTCTTTGATTGTTTCTTGATGTTTCATGGAGACAGTTTCCACTTGCTCAATTCTAATTTGCCTGATTCTAATAAGTCATGATCTTCCTGAGTGAGCTTTTGTACTTCCTTTTCTATTTGGTCAATTCTACTTTTTAAAGTGTTCTTTTCCTCGGTGAAACTTTGTATCTCTTTTTTCCAGATGGCCAATTCTGCTTTATAAGAAGTTCCTCTCTTCAGTGTTTTTTATGCTTCTTTTACCAATTAGTCTATTCTGTTTTTTAAGATATTAATTTCTTCAGTATTTTTTTCAAGCTTTTTCAAGCTGTTTTTTTCATGATTTTCCTGTATCACTATCATTTGCGTCCTGGTTTTTCTTCTACTTCTCCATTTGATTTTTTAAAATAATTTCTGAGCTCCTCCATTAATTCTTTTTGGGATTGAGAGCAATATATATATAAAACCTTTACCTTCTGTCTTGGAATCAATACTGTGTATTGGTTCCAAGGCAGAAGAGTGGTAAGAGCTAAGCAATGAGGGTTAAGTGACTTGCTCAGGGTCACACAACTGGGAAGTGTCTGAGGCCACATTTGAACCTAGGACCTCCCATCTCTAGGCCTGGCTCTCAATCCACTGAGCTACCCAGCTATCCCCAATTTATATTTTTCTTGGAGGCTTTGGATGTAGCAGTATTGACTTAGTTGTCTTCTGAGTTTATGTTTTGTTCTTCTCTGTCACCAAAATATCTTTCTATGTTGTTTCTTTTTTTTTGTTGTTTGTTTATTTTCCAGTCTTTTTCTCTCCTTTTAATTAAAAAAATTTTTTAAAGTTAGGCTCTTTATCTGGATGAAAGGAACACTGTTCTAAGGTTCAAGTTCTTTATGCCGTTGACTTCAAAGATAGCTCTGTGGATCTATCTGCTTTCAGTTCTTCTGAGACGGTTTGATATAAGCAAAGGTGTGTTTAATACTCTGGGCCTGTGCTTTGGTCTGTGAGCAACCACAAACACTCTTTTACCTCTTGGAAATATGACCAGGTCCCTTGATCCCCTGAGGTCACAAGCAATGATATGTGCTAATGCTTCTCCACCTCACCCAGAGAATTTGACCCCAGGATTCTAACCTAGATCTGCATGTGGGTATTGGGATAAGAGTCTTGCACACAGAGCCAGCAAAGGGACTCTATAATCTCTTTCTGAAGTTGTGTGACCCTCCCACCCCTTATCATTTGTGGCTAGGAGCTCTGGAAGCTTTTGCTGTTGATTCGGACACCCCCAACACCTATTGCTGTGGTGGGGCCTGCACTGGAGTGCTACTTTGTGTTCTACTTCCACCTTGGTGCAATAGGTCTTTTGTTCCAGGCTTCTAAGTTGTTTGGGGCTGAAAAATTATTTTGCCCTGTCTTTTTGTGGATTTTGCTACTCCAGAATTCATTTTGAGGCGTAATGGATCTACATCATTTAGTGATCTATAACAAAGATTTTTTAAAAGGAAAAAAAAGCCATTTAGTAGGTATGCACCATTACATACCATAGAGTCCCTGCTCAATGAAAGAAAGAAGGTTCATTTTTTTGACTCTTTCCTGGAGCCAAACTTGATCAATATAATTATAGTGTTTGTTTTCATTTTGTTGTTTGTTCCATTCATGTTGCTTTAGTCATTGTGTATACTGTGTTCCCCATTCTCCTTAGTTCACTTGACATCAATTCTTATGTCTTCCCTTGCTTCTCTATATTTTTATATTCATTATTTCTTCATCATTATTTTAATATATGAGAACTAATTTACCCATTCCCCAATACCCACTTTATTTCCAATTTTTTACTACTACAAAAAACATTGCTGTGAATATATATGTTTTTGTAGCTGTATATACATATATGTAATACACACAGATTACAATTATCCTCTCTTCTGAGGTGCCTGGATAATAATCTTTTGCTGAGGAAGCTCCAAGAGGACCAGGGACCTACATTCCTGGCTATCTGACCTATGCCTTTACAGAGAGAGAGAAAGAGAGATGGAAAGAGAGACAGAAACAGAGATGGAGAGGAAGACAGATATAGAGACAAAGAGAGAGCAAAGAGAAAGAGAGACAGAGAGAGAGAGAGAGGGAGAGGGGGGGATGGAGGGAAGGAGGGAGAGAGCTTGAGAGAAAGAGAGAAAGAGAAAGAGAGGGAGAGAAGGAGGGAGGGAGAGAGAAAAAGAGATGGAGGGAGGGAGGAAGGGAGAGAAAAAGTAAGGGAGAGAGAAATTTGATTGGATATAAAAATTAAAAATTATTATGTTTTGGGCTTAGGTGAATCTCAGGGCAGAGAGTTATGAAAATATTAAGCCAATGAAGACATGACCCATGCTGGAAGTTTACTCCCAGGACTGAAGCCTTGTTTCCCTGGTCCTCAGTGACAGCAGAGACTGTTTCACAGGACCTGTGGCAGATGGTAGAAGCTGAGAAAGCTCAGCCTAGATACTAGACCCTGCTCTGTGTCAGGCCCATGTCTCTGGCAGCTTGATAATACCTCTGTGAGCCACAGAATGACCACCAAGGATGCTGCTATCCCAGCAAATTCCCAGCTCTGATGACTATATAAGGGGGCCATTCAGGGCTCATTCCCACGGGTTGTTAAGGAGAAGGATCTAATGAGAAGAGAAGCTCTACAGACCACCCACCCACTCATAATCCTATCCCCTTGGATGGCCTTATAACGTTTCTGGTCCTCTATTCTCTCTGCAGCCAAACATATCTTGCCCCTGCTTCCTCAGAGGCCCCTGTGTCTCCTAGATTGACACAAGTTTCAGGGCGCATTACCCCATCCCCACCTTGGCCCTTTAGCTCAGAGGATCTCAGCCCTCCTACCAGCTTCAGACTGACCACAGACTTAGAATTATCTGTGCTGTCATACAGCTGTGACCTGGTTTGCACGTTTAACAGCAACAATTAAACCATTTTGCTGGTAAATATTTAACAATCAGCTTGGTAGGAAAAAATGAATGCAAGATAATCCTTTTAAATTTAATCTGCAATGTATAATTGATATTATATAGCTTGTCTTCTCTAGGAGGGGCGGGAGTGGGATGGAAGAAGAGAATTTGGAACTCAGGGGCAGCTAAGTGGCTCAGTGGATAGAGAGCCAGACCTGGAGACAAGAGGTCCTGGGTTTAAATTCAGCCTCCGACATTTCCTAACTCTATGACCCTGAGCAAGTCACTTAACCCCGAATACCTGTCAATCAATACAGAGTATTGATTCTAAGTCAGAAGGTAAGAGTTAAAAAAAAAAAGAATTTGGAACTCAAAATTTAAAAAAAGAATGTCTGAAAAATTTACACATAATTGAGAAATATTTAATGAAATAAAAATATATTTAATCTGCCTTATTAACATTTTTGCTATCATTTTCTTAAGTCTAGACAAAACAATAAATCATGCCTGGTTGCTTAGTTCATTTTCTGTAAGCATTTGCCCACCTTGAGAACCAGTCAGCCCTGTTACCTCCATTAACTCCAGAAACTTTGATAAGCCCCCAATACATGTCACCAAACAGCAACTTTTCAAGGGATGAAAGAGTTAAATATCCATCTGCTGCTCTCGGGCTGGAATGTCCTTACAGGAGAAGAATAAGGTCAGAACAAAGGCCAGCCCCTTGGATCCTCCCATTTCCTGGGCAGAGGCTGCACCAAAGGCTGAGTTACCCTGTGTGGCCCCAGAAGAAAGAACTAAGGGAATTTACAGAAAGGCAGATTTAGGCTCAATGAAAGAACAACAATCCTAAAAATTAGAGCTATTTCAAAAAAGGAATAAGCCAGGTGCAGCTGGGTGGCTCAGTGGATGGAGAGCTAGGCTTGGAGTGGGGAGGACCTGGGTTCAAATGTGGCTGCAGACACTTCCTGCTGTGTGATCCTGGGCAAGTTGATTAACCTCCATTGCCTAGCCCTTACCACTCTTCTGCCTTGGAACCAATACCTAGTATTGATTCTAAGACAGAAGGTGAGGGTTTAAAAAAAAGACTAGAGCTGAGAAAATGGAATGGTAAGAAAAACTGAGGCACTGAACCCCTGGGTTTAAGAGAAGTCTTCTTATTGTTGTTGAACTCATTTGATTTCTGTCTTTCTTTCCAGAAAAGGGAAGGAGTTTAAGAAAGAAGAGGATTTTTTCTGAAGAAAAATTGTTCCTTCTTACCATTTCTAATCTTTGTAACATGGGGACTGGCCAGTGGGAGTCCCATCTGCTGTGTAAGATCAGTGTTTTGCCTGTTGCAATCCCCAACATGGAAGCTTGGGTAAACCTGCTTCCTGTGCAATGAAAGGGCCCTGCCCCCCCCAACTCCAGACATGTGCAAATATTCTAGGATGATTTCCTGTCCTCTCACAGTATGGATAGAAAAGTCTTCTAGTGAATGCTGAGCTCAAACTGAATGTTCATTCAAAAGACTTCCATTGGGGCTACTTATGGGAGAGAGGAGGACCAAGTCCTGAGGGGCTGCAGAGGGAGGCTGAGCTACCCCCCTACCCCCCAGCGTCTTTCATATGCACAATCACTTCTGGCTCAGCAGTTCCTTCTAGGTCATCTTTGTAGAATCTTCTTCCTGGTCCCACCTACTAATCTAGGGTGTCTCCTCTAGGCTCCTGTTCTAAGTGTGGTGGGAGAAGACAATATACAAGCAAGCAAACAACAACAACAAAATACACAGAAATTATGTGCTAAATCCTATGGCACTGACTCCTAAAAGGTAACTAGGTAGAGTGCTGGACCTGGGGTTCAAATTTAACCTCAGACACTTAGCTATGTGACTCCTGGGCAAGTGACTCAACTTTTATTTGTAGATTCTTCAGTTGTAAAATGGGGATAACAATAGCTTCTATCTCCCAGGATGTCATAAGACTTAGTAGGGATATTTGTAAAGTGCTAAGTATGGTGCTTAGTACACAGTAGGGACTTAATAAATGTGTGTTTCCTTCCTACAAAGTCTGATGTGAGCTGTAACAGAACTCAATCTCATCTCGGTACCCAGGGAATACACACACACACACACACACACACACACACACACACACACACACACCAGACTTTTAACTATAACAGCAAAGAAATGGCACATCCAGCTATCAAGGTGGCTGCTTGGTCCATTTAGACTAAGCAGGGATGGAGAAAACAGGAAGCAGAGGAATAGAAAAACAAATTCAGAACTGGGAGATAAGGAAAGCAGTCTTAGAGGGGGCAGGAGAGGGTAGATGTTGGGGGGGGGGAGCAGAGAAGACCAGAGATACCATAGGGAGGCGGATTTGCAGGAGAAATGAGCCAGGGAGACAGGATGTGTCTGTTGCTCTCAGTCCTGCTCCTACACTGTCTGCATCCCCTCTAGCAGAGTCTGGGGGAGTAGTGGAGGAGGAGCAGCAGGATGTACAGGGGGTGTTTTAGGAAGGAAAACTATGTACTGGTAATTGTAGATAACCTAGAATGGGCTATATAGGTCCTGCCCTGAGAAAACTGTTGGAGAAACAGGCAGATAGGCAGACAAGCATACCCCATTTCAAGGACAGAAGGGTGAAGACTTGAGAAAGATAGTATGACTCTTCTTTGTCTGCTTCCAACATAAAGGAAGGAAGGAAGGAAGGAAGGAAGGAAGGAAGGAAGGAAGGAAGGAAGGAAGGAGAAGGTAGGAAGAAAGGAAGGGAGAGAGGAAGGAAAGAGAGAGGAAGGAAAAAGAAGGAAAGAAAGTGAGAGAGTAAGAAAGATAGGAAAGAGAGAAAGAAAAAAAGAAAGAAAGAAAGAAAGAAAAGAGGGAAGGAAAAAAGAAAGGAAGGAGAGTAAAAAAGGAAGGGTACCTGAGAAGAGGGAAAGAAGAAATGAGTGATGGAGAGAGGAAGGAGAGAAGGAAAGAAGGAAGGGAAGGGAAGGGAAGAGTGAAAAAAGGAAGAAAAGGAAAGAAAGAAAATCATAGAGGGAGAAAAAGAAAAAAATGAGCATGTAAGAAAGGTCAGGAAATATGCCTCTGGACCCTATCATTACTCCTTGAGGCCCCCAGCACCTTGAAGAGCTGTGTCCCCTCTTCTCAGGTTCCTGTCTAGCATATCCTTTCATCTCTTGTGGCCCCAGTAAAACATACCTTCTCTTCTCTGAATACTCCGCCTTTTTACATTCTCATCAGCTGTTGGATTATCAAAAAACTCCCTTACCTGGTGAACTTTATTCTTCCCTCCATGGGTTATACCAGAAGACTCTCCCAGCCCTGGTCCAGCATGGATCCTAAAAAGAAAGACATTTCATCCACTTCTGAGCCCCTAGTGGTTTGTTTTGAGTAATTTCTCTGCATTTATCCTCTTAACTATACTGTTAATTTCGCTCTCAGAGGCCTGCAGAGATTAGCCCATACTCCAGCCTCAAAGACAGAGAGGAGACTGGAAGTAAACCTGTGTAGTACCACACACCTCAAATCATAAAGTTCAGACTCAAATCAAAGGCTCCTTAATCTTTCAGGAATGGACACCCTTAAAGATAGTGGCCAATCAGCATTGACCATGCTTACCTCATCAGTTGCTAGGCAGAGTTGGAAAGCGGCACATTTAAGCTGAAATCTAAGCTTGCCTTTAATGATCCATTTAAAGGTAAGTATATATGTAAGCAGGATGGAATGGAGGAGACTCATCCTTCCTAACAGGCTTTCTTCCATGCTCCTCTGCCCCTTGCTATGCTCTGATAAATCACTCACTTAATTGACAAAGGAAGCTTCTTTCTCCAGATCCTTGAGATTTCCAAGGAAAGAGATTGCTTTTGTTCTTTCTTGCTTTATCTAGCAATTGTACTTATAGGATGTGGTAGAAAGAGGGATAGACTTGGAAGCAGAAGATGCCTCTGTTAAACTCCTGTTTCAGACCCTAGGGGTGCTCGGCACATTCAGGGAGGATCAGCTGCTCTGGTATGAGGGCTTGCAGAGTCCTTTTCAGGGCTGCTCATGCCTTTGGTGTCTCCCAATTCTCACCTGTGGCTCCAAGAAACTGCAGGATGCGCTATTTGGGCAGATGGACAAACCCAGGATGAGAGTAACCAACAGGTCTCAAACCCGATAGGAGGACACCCACCCCAAATATGTAAAGGCTTCCCTAACAGAATGGGTGGATAAGAACAATTTGTTCCAATGGCCACAAAGGCAGCAAAAGCAGGCACTGTGGAATGCTTAGAGTTCCATCAGTTATGGACGATGCTAGGCCATTTACTATATCCCGGGCCATCATTACTCATCCTGACTTTTGTCCTCTTGGATCACTACAAAAGAGAGTGAGGTTGAGGACTTTAGGCAACTCTGCCTTGATTAAGTCCAATCCATGAAAGTCAAGACACCACTCCCAAGATGATCTTCAAAAATGAAGGATTTAGGAATAATTTCAGACACTTGCTAGCTATGTGATCCTGGGCAATCTAACTGGAGTAAGTAAGACTTCAGACACTTATTAGCTGTTTGAGCGTGCACATGTTCTTAACCTCTGTAAGCATCAGTTTACTCTTTTGTAAAATGGGATGATAATACCTACCTCACAGGATTGTTGTGAGGTGCAAATAAGATAAAATATGTAAAGTGCTTTGTAAATTTTAATGTACTACATAAATTTGAGCTGCTACTATCATCCTTACACTACCTTAGCACCCTCATCTGTTTAATGGTTCTAATTATGCCTGCAAAGTCACCTTGCAAAGATGTTTCTGAAATCAAATGAGGAAACATATGTAAAAATGCTTTGGAAATCATAAGAGTGCTGCATAAATGCCAAGTTTTATTTTCCATGTTGAAATTCACTTTAGTTGAGACCTTAGCCAAGGGGAGAAGGAAGCATTTTATGTAGATAAGGTTGTGGAAAAAACCTAGGCAAGAAGGAGCTTCAGCATCTACAATTAATTCAAATTCTCTTCCTCCTATGTTTTCTACTACCTGATTTTTAGGAAATAAAATACAACTCTGACCTTTTTCTTTGAGCATCCAGGAGAAAGACTAAAAAAAGAATGATCAAGGGATATAAACAGGCAGTTTTTCAGAAGAAATCAAAGATATCAATAGTCATGTGGAAAAAATGCTTTAAATCACTAATAATTAGAGAAATGCATATTAAAACAACACTGGGGTATCATCTCATACTCACCAAATTGACTAACATGATAGAAAAAGATAACAACAGATGTTGGAAAAGAATGTGGAAAAATAGGTACACTAATGTACTGTTAGTGGAATTGTGAGCTGGTCCAACCATTCTAGAGATTAATTTGGAACCATGCCCAAAGAACTAAAAAACTGTTAGTGGAATTGTGAGCTGGTCCAATCATTCTAGAGATTAATTTGGAACTATGCCCAAAGAACTAAAAAAATTGTGTATATTCCTTGATCAAGGAATATACACACGTTTAGGTCTCTACCCAAAGAGATCAAAGAGAAAAGACTCATATACTAAAATATTTAAAGCAGATCTCTTTTTTGTGGTGCCTATGGAAAGGAAAACTGAATCAGGCTCTGGATTTCTGCCACTTGGATGGAACTGACAGCAGTTGGAATATTAGAGTGAAGATTGATGGACAGCAATGATGGTAGGGGGAGGGGCCACAGGGAGAGTGACAGTTGCTCTCGAGGTCTCTCTTTCCTGGCCCTCGGACTGAAAGGAGCACTCTTTCCCTGTCTCTGGATAGAAGTACCTCTAGACATGGATTTTCCCAACTGTGTGCTCTACCTGGATTTCTGTGATCATGTCATTGAACAAAAGGATTTAAGGGGAGCAGTTTGAACTGTAAGGCTGGCCTTTAGGGGCACTAGCCCAAAAAGACAGGCCCAACCAACTCTGAAGATCAAAACATTTTCTTCCTCTTGCTGCCTACTGCTAAAGATTTTGAATTTAAGAAAGCTAGCACAGATTAGCATAGACAGGAATAAAAGAAACCTACACCAGCCTTCAAGGCCTGGCCTCAGCTAAAAAGCTAAGAAACTCAAACCCAATCTGGGGAAAAGTATAGAGAACCCCTCTTCCCTCTACCTTGATACATCCCTATCCAAACTTGTTATTAAATTCATCTTTATTTAAATAATCCGCAGTCAGATAAGAGGAGAAATATCATTTCAGGGGAACATAGAGGGAGCAGAACCTAAGAACAGCCATTCAATCATAAAGGGTCCTTATCAGACCCCTGCTAGGTGACCTTGGTGGGTGGAGGCTTATCCCTCAGGAGGTTCCCTGCCTATATGCCCTGGGGTATTTTCAACATCAATCAATAGAGAAGACATCCCCTCAGGCTATCATAAGTGGCCCATTTCTTGGGAACCCCATTTTTCAAAGACAGTCTCTCAGCAGGGGGTATCTCTCTCTTTTAACTCACCAGCATCCATATTCCCTCTGCCCCTTCAACTCCTCTATTCCCTGTTGCAAAACCTTCCTTATCACCTGTACCTCTTCAATCCTCTACAATTCCTTCAATTATTACATGCCAAAGAATTGGAAATTGAGGGAATGCTCATCATTTGGGGGAATGGCTAAACT